>NC_059113.1:91355505-92083005 GCF_020740685.1 Jaculus jaculus | reverse complement strand
CACATGGTTTGTGTGCCTGGCTTTATGTGGGTACAAGGGAATCAAACCTGTGCTGGCAGGTTTTCAAGCAAGTGCCTTTAACCACTGAGACATCTCCCAAGCCTATGGAGAAATTTTTTTTTTGTTATGTATGTGTTTACGTGTGTGTATGTATATACCTGTATGTATGTGTGTTCGTGTGTTTGAGTGTGAGCATGCATTTGCCATGGCATGCGTGTGGTTTGAGGACATCATTTGGGTGCCGGTCCTCGCCTTCTACTTTGAGGAGGGTCTCACAGTCAGGTTGCTGTTTGTCACTGTGTTCACCAGGGTGTAGCTGGTCAGCAAAGTTCTGAGAAATTTTGCTGTCTCTGTCTCCCATTTTGCTCTTGGCACTGTGATTACAGAAACACACAGTGACTTCAGGCTGTGTGACACAGCACACCCTTCACACATCAAGTTCTGAGAAAACATCAAAAGAGAATTTTCTCTCATCATCTTTCAGAGAAAAATCCTTGCAAACATGGCTAGCCAAATATTTAGACAATCGAATATTTGTAAAGGGATTTGTAATGGTCTTACATTGAGTAATATGCAAAGGAGAGAAACAAAACCTACAATATTCTCTTTGATTATGTCCTTACACCACTAACTTTTCCAAACAAGACCATTAAAGCAACTTACCTCTCCACAACTAGTTGGTCCACTTGGTTTCATACACTACTGATTAAACACTTAAAAAGAAAGTTCCTTCAAGGTGTAGGGATATTGTCTAGTCATATAGACAATAGTGCAAAAGATTGGAAAATAAATGTTATAGTTTCCTAGTTAAGAACAGCAACGCTTGATATAAGACTAAACCACAACACCAGTAGTCTGTACATTACAAATTTATACCTTAGTTAACATATTCTACTAGGCAGAAAGAAGTTACCACTTTGTAATTTTGTATATATTTTTACTTTCATTTATTACATAGAATCCACTATAGGCAGCATAGAAAAACGTTGGGGAAGCTGAGGTAGGAGGATTGCTGTGAGTTTCAGGCCAGCCTGGGCTACAGAGTGAGTTCCAGGTCAGCCTGGGCTAGGGTGACACCCTGCCCAAAGATAAAAAGCAAGAAAGAAAAAGGAAAATTCTGGTTTTGCCCAATGACTAGAAATCTCCGAGAAAGCAGAGCATAGTGTTTATTGCCGAGTGGATTTTGACATCTTGGTCAAGTTGATCTCAAATTTCAGTATGTATCAGGACCATAGGAATGGAGCCGTAGCATCAAAGCTCAGCACACTTCAAAGAAACTGCTCAATGGTTAAGACACTTGCTTACAAAGCCTACCGGCCTAGGTTTCATTCCCCAGTACCCACATAAAGCCAGATGTACACAGTGGCCCAATGCATCTGGAGTTTGTTTGCAGCAGCAAGAGACCCTTGTGTGCCTATTCTTAATCTCTCTCTCTCTCTCTCTCTCTCTCTCTCTCTCTCTCTCTTTCTCTCTTCCCTTGCAAATAAATAAAAAAAAAATTATTTATTTATTTATTTATTATTTATTTGAGAGCGACAGAGAGAGAAAAGGGGGAAGAGAGAGAGAGAATGAGCACGCCAGGTCCTCCAGCCACTGCAAACGAACTCCAGATACATGCACCCCCTTGTGCATCTGGCTGACATGGGTCCTGGGGAATCAAGCCTCGAACCGGGGTCCTTAGGCTTCACAGGCAAGCACTTAGCCACTAAGTCATCTCTCCAGCCCAAATAAAAATATTTTTAAAATATATACAAAGGGGGCTGGATAAGGCGGATAAGGTATATGCTTGTGAAGCCTAAGGACCCAGGGTCGATTCTCCAGGTCCCACGTAAGCCAGATGCACATGGTGGCGCGTGCATCTGGAGTTAAGTTTGCAGTGGCTGGAGGCCCTTGCACACCCTTTCTCACCCTCTCTATCTCTCTCTCCCTCTTTCTGTCTCAAATAAATAAATGAAGTACATAAATAAAATGTTTAATATAGATAGATGATAGATAGATAGATAGATAGATAGATAGACAGACAGACAGACAGACAGATAGATAATAATTCAGATACTCTCCAAGTGGTAGGACCATTGGTCTAGACTACATTCAAGATCTCTTGCATTTTGCCCCAAGAGGTAATTTTCAATGTATCCTGCTTCATCAGATCTGGACTGTAATATGGTATATCTTTAATTTGTTGAATGACGGTAACATTTGTCTACTCTGCACAGAATTCCTCTGGTCTTTAGCTATTCAACACATCTGGACAAGTCCAGCCCTCATCTCAGGAAGGGAAAAGAGAGAAATCAGTTCTGCCAATAGGAACCTATGACTGGGATGTGAGCTCAACTAAAGTAATTCAACCCTCCCAATCTCCTCAGAGTGCAGAACATATCTAGCCCTCGAGTAAACTGTTATAACAGCTGGATCGAGATGAAACACAGCCCTGCTCACCCTTCCTGAAGCTCCACACTCTTCAGAAACACCATGGGTAATCTGCTGACAATTTCCTGTAGCCAGACTGATACTAACGCCCAATGATGTCAGTCACGTCCTCAGCATGAAACTTTGCAAAGCCCTTTGCCACTGCAAAATTTGCTCTGAGAAAAACACGTGCTAACATATACATTGAGTGCTGCATCTCAGTCGCCTAAAAGAGTGCCTAGGAAATAGTAGGATCTATTGATAATTTCTTTGTGTGCTAAAGCTATCCCCTAGCCCCAATAAATTTAATTATAATCTAAAGCACCGGGGAAGTCTGTTGGTGGATGTGGTCCTATGATATTGCTTTATTAAAGTGATGAAAAAGATGAATCCTTTCACCAACAACCAATGTGTCGTTTGAATTAGTAAACTGACAGCATATTTTACAAGACTGGATGCTATTTGCATTCTAAAGGGATAGATTAAGACTTCTTAAATGGCAGCAAACATTTATCAGCCAAGCACATTGTCCAGGTGAATTCTTCCATTCAATAAGCATTTGTTGAAATGTGCTCTAAAGCGAACATGAAGCAATAGGAAGCAGTTACTGTCCCTGCCCTCCACAGAGCTTACCCTCTCAGTACCCACTTAAAGCCAATGCATACGGTGGCTCATGTGTCTGGAGTTCATTTGCAGTGGCAGCAAGCCCTGGTGTGTTTATTCTCTCCCTCTCTCTCTCTTTCTCTCACACATCTGTCTCTTTCTCTCACTTTCTCATAAATAGATACAAAAGAAGAAAGAAAGAAAGAAAGAAAGAAAGAAAGAAAGAAAGAAAGAAAGGAGGGAGGGAGGGAGGGAGGGAGGGAGGGAGGGAGGGAGGGAGGGAGGGAGGGAGGGAGGGAGGGAGGGAGGGAGGGAGGGAGGGAAGGAGGGAGGGAGGGAGGGGAAGAAAAAGTTCAAATTGACCAGGTAATGGGCTGGAAAGATGGCTTAGCGGTTAAGCACTTGCCTGTGAAGCCTAAGGATCCCAGTTCGAGGCTCAATTCTCCAGGACCCATGTTATCCAGATGCACAAGGGGGCGCATGCGTCTGCAGCTCATTTGCGGTGGCTGGAAGCCCTGGCGCGCCCATTCTCTCTCTCTCTCTCTCTCTCCCTATCTGCCTCTTCCTCTCTCTGTCACTCTCAAATAAATAAAAATGAACAAAAAAATTTTCTTTTTTAAAAATTGACCAGGTAAAAATGAGATCCCAGAGGCCTTGCTGGGGATGTGGTATTTAGGCTGAGATGTGAACCATGAATGGCAATCCACGAAGCAACGTGAGAAGAAGCAGGAGCCTGTCTGTCTGGAGGCAACAGAGAAATAGTCGCGGAAGAACTGAGCCAAGCTAAGGTAGAGAAGAGAAGTGATGGCAAGTTGGGAGCGCTGGACTGGAGGCCAGTCTTAGCTTGTGGACACCCCTGGTACCCTATGACATTTTTGAGTCTTCATCTGGAGTAAGACAAGCACCATGTTAGCGTGACCACACATATCGAGCAGATGACAGTTGGGCAGCTCTTGTTAGAATCTCCTTTCTCAGCCTGAGGTCACCCCGTGCGGAGGAGCCAGTGACATGCGGACATGGTATGCCAGCTAGGTCACGGATGTCTGTGAACCAGGAAGAAAAAAATGGAGAGGAATGAGACGGGCAGGTGCCACAATCCAAAGGTGTGCCACTGAGAAGCAGACCTCATCTGTGTAGGGGCATGAAGGGGCCTCTAGATACCGAAAGTGCCCGGGGATTTTCAAAGCTGAGAGGGTCTGCTGCCTCCCACCCTCGGTGAATCCTGCTGGTAACTCTCTTGTGTGTCCAAGTAAGGCACATAGTACTCACATAGTTGGAAGACTCCCTGCAACAGTAGAGAATCCCCAGGACTGAGCAAGAAATACGCAGTGCGGCTGAAGCAGGTGTCACGGGGCCACCTCTTCCATAGCTGATTGCCAGTGGGCTATGGGGACGTGAGCAGAGTGGGGCGCAAGGTATGTCAGGCGTGTCGTCCTATTTACCATGAGCTCATAAGCCTGTAAATCTAGAGTTATCATTCTCTCGTATACTGATAAATATTTGAAAGTGATTTAAAATAGAAGGGCCTTGGTTGGACTCCCCAGGACCCACATAAGCCCAATGCACAAGGGGGTGCATGCACCTGGAGTTCATTTGCAGTGACTGGAGGCCCTGGCACACCTATCCTCTCTCTCTCTTTCCTTCTCTCAAATAAATAAATATAAATAAATAAATAAAAGGACTGGCCTTTTGGTGTCAGGTTTCATTCATATCGAAAGATTTTATTTTTCCAAATGTTACTTACCATAAACAGGCTGCCACATTTAATGACGCATCCAACAATCCCATGATGGGGTTTCATCACTGCAGTCAGGCTCCATGACTCCATAACAAACTATCCAAGCCATAACAGACATTTGGTGCCTAACCCACTTCCTGTAGGAAAGGGATTTAGGAGCAAGTTCACAGGACAGTGTTAGGCCATGGCACTGCCATCAAGAAGTAAACTGGAAGTGTGACTGAGGCTTGAGACTTGTTTCTAAGATAGCGCCCTCCTGTGGTGCTGGTGTGGGCAGGAAACCCTACCTCAGCTGTGTGGATGTCTCCTCAGACAGCGTGTTCTTTTTGTTGCTGTTTTGCTTTGTTTCTTTGGTTTTTTGAAGTAGGGTCTCACTCTGTTCCAGGCTGACCCGGAATTCACTATGGAGTCTCAATGTGGCCCCGAACTCACAGCGATCCTCCTACCTCTGCCTCCCCAGGTGCTGGGATTAAGGCATGTGCCACCACGCCCAGCTCTTTCAGAGGGCTTTTTTGAGACAGAGAGAAGCAGAGAGAGAGAGAGAGAGAGAATGGACGTGCCAGGGCCTCTAGCCACTGCAAACAAATTCCATATGCATTCGCCACCATGTGCATCTGGCTTACTTGAGACCTGTAAAATTAAACCTGGGTCCTTAGGCTTTGCAGGCAAGCACTTTAACCACTGAGCAATCTCTCCAGCCCAACAATCTTTCTTTCAAAAAGCTTGTGACTTTCTCCTGACTGAGCAATCCCAGGGGGAAAAAAAAAACAGGAAAAAAGCCATCATGCAAAAGTCATACAACCGTCACTCCCATGATGCCTTATTGGTCTCCAGACTGTCACAGGATTGAGAGATTTACAGGTGGTCATAGGAGCTGGACCCCTGGTCACTATTTTATAAGTGAAACCCCTCAACTCACGTAACCTCACCAAGATCACACAGTAAGTTGTTGGCCGAGGATTTGAACCTGGTTTTCGCTAAACCCTGTGCTGCAAATCACTCTTCTTACTGTCTCTTTAAATAACCTAATAGTCCAAGCCAAAGATATCTATCCATGCAGGGAACTGTTTAATCTAAAATAATATCAAAGGGGGGGGGGGAATCCTGGAGTCTACCAATAACTCAGTTTGGCACAAATTTCTGACTAACTTCCTTTATCTACAGACTAAATTGTCAGCTTTCTAAACACAGGTGTACTTGTGCCAGAAGGAATCAAATATTACATGCCATCATGAAAAGGGGAGGCACAATCTGAGAAAGCTTAACAGTAAAATAAACTTAACTTCAAAGCAACCCAGATGGTTTCCATACTACCTTCTTACTGGGTTGAAGGAGATTAAAGGCAAGAGAATGAGACATTCCGTCCTCTCCAAGACATGGAGGCAGGGAATTCTTATTTACAAGACATTACAAACCAAACACGTGATGACTGCTATAAATGCTGCTATAAATCACACAGGATTCCCAACTCAAGGCTTTGCCTACAGACCTCAATCATGCAGGGCCATGTAATAAAGGCCTGTGTGAACCCCCAAGAACAAAGAAAAGATGGACTGAAGGATTTCCTCCATCTATATCCACATGGTAACCCCACAGGACCTTGCTATATTCATTTAGTGAACCATCGAGTTGGTGTTTGGTGTAGAAACTGAGTCCAAGGAGGAAAGCTATTCTTTGGTCTGGTCAATGTCAAACTTGTTACATGTTGATGGCTAAGTCATGTGGACAAAGTCTAGAGACAACAGACTCAGCATAGAGATCGAAGCTATGTTCCCCATGATTTCCTCTTCATCCCAGTAACTCCTAACTTTGTTTATCCCCTGACACCTGAAGACCGGACTGCTAATGGGGGAAGCCATTGGATTTGCACCAATGAGGGGGGCACTATAGCTTGCCCAAGCTCCTTCCCTGTCTCTTGGACTTCTCCAGAACAATGCCCCCTTTGTTCAAGGTAAATAACAATCATAAAACTTCAAGCACTGTTTCTTTTCAACTATGGTCCTTCTGAAAGCCTTTGCTCTTTTGTGAAAGCAAATGAAAAGCAGGCATATCATGGGCTGAGATCCACACAGTAAATTAAAGCCATTCTGCACTCCATGGTTTCCAGCCGCTTTTCATATCTGCAGACCAGGCCTACAAACTCAATCATTTTCATTCATTTCAACTTCTGTTACAAAGCATTGGGAATGGAATTAATTAGCCAGCTCATCCGTGCCTCCATTTCATGAAAAGCACAGTGTTTCTTCAGAGAGCAGATTTTCATAGAATAGACACTGCTTCTTACAAAAAAAAAAAAAATTGCTTGACAAATAGGGTAAGATCTGCCACTGTGTTTGTAAGACTTCAAAGACTATAAAGATGTTGAATAGTATGAGGCAGGGTGCTCCAACAGGAGAGAACACCTTGGAATGGGCATGGTCTTTGATCTTAAAAAAACTGCAGATTTAGAAGATCACTATTTCAGTATCCTGAAATACATCCAGTATGTTGTGATTTCTGAGAAAATGGAATGTGACTTATAACATACATGAATCTCATCATCTTATTTTCCATTCCATGCCCGGGACTGCACCGTTTCACGTACTGTGATGCCAGCTCTGAAATACAGCTGGCTTCGAAGGAGTGTATTCATTTTGTTCACTTGCATAAACAGATGAAACAGTCAGGCATCCAAACTCCAAATCAATTATGAGATAATTACCTAAACAGAAACTGGAGGTTTCTAACCTGAACTCTGTGTCAAACGTATCAGATAGTCAGACAGAAGAATGATGAAAAAGAAAGAATGAAAACAAAAAACAAAAAAGAGTGAAGTTTTTCATGAATGACAGGGGAGACGAAGGCTTCAAACCAGACTCAAACTTGAAAGTCGGCCTTGGCCTCAAGTCAAGCCAGGAATATCTATAAAACTCATTTCCATGAGCAAGCAAGATGGTTCAGCAGTTCAAAAGGCTTGCTTGTGAAGTCTGCCATCCTTGGATCAATTGCCCAGTACCCAAGTAAAGCCAGATCCACAAAGTGTTGCATACATCTGGAATTCATTTGCAGCAGCAAGAGGCCCTGCTCCTGCCTCCCCCTCTCTTTGCTCACAAATACATAATTAATATTTTTTTTAATAAATCCATTCCATGACATCATATATGAGTGAGCATGTTATGACACAGGAAAGGTTCGGCTCTGGCGCCCTCACCCTACAGTGTCTTTCCAAAGGCAATTCCGTGCCTGGTTTTATCACTGTACTTTTTTCTTATGAAGAATCTTCCAAGTGTTTAATGCTTAGGGATTTGTTTCTGCACCATACATTTACCAGGATTGCTCATCTCGACTCCAAATGCAGTCCAATCAAAGAGAAGGAGAACGCCGAGAGAGGATGAGTAACACTCACACTCTTTTCCTGACTCCCCAGAGACTTTGAGTAAAATCCAAAGTAGTCACTGGGTTCTGCTCAGCCCTCCATGGTCTGGTTCCCCGCTTTGCTCTTCAATCCCAAGTTGTTTCATCTTCCCTCTGATCCATATTCCGGTCCTCTGTGTTGCCAAACCACCTCCCCTCCTCCCCCACTTCTGCATAGCTGGTTCCATCCTGTTCTAAGGCTCCCTCGTCCTCGCTGATGACTCTAAACCAACTTGTATGCCCTCCACAGCTCTTGGGGCTCTCTATCACGCCCCACACTCTTTGCTCCTGTAGCCCTTTATTCTAGTTGAATGCATGCGCCCGTTAATTTCCCTTCTTTCTTGTTTAAATATGTCCAATGCAGTACAAGCTAAGCCCCCAGGCAGCAGCAGTGTTGGTTTTCACTAGATGGGCGCTGCCTGGCATGTATTGCAGGAATCTTAAACACACATGCAAAGGATGGCCAGTGACTCATGCGGCACAATTCATGTTCCCGTTGGTAGAACTTGAACCTTGGAGGGAAAGATACTAATCAGATTAACAACAGTGGCTATACTTTGATGAAAATCTTACCAGGTCTTTCTAAATTGACTACTTCGATGCAACATAACATTTCCCTGACAAGTCAAGGCTAAAATAATGAACAATAAATATGTATACTATGTAAGCAGTGGGAAGCTGATCTTGGAGATTGCTGAGGATTAGAAATTGGACCTTTTGGGGTGGGGGGGTGCTGGGCAGATGGCTTGGTGGTTAAGGTGTTTGCCTGCAAAGCCGAAGGATCTGGGTTCAATTCTCCAGGACCCACATAAGCCAGATGCACAAGGGTGCACATGCATCTGGAGTTCGTGCTCTGGTGTGCCCATTCTCTCCCTCTCTCTGCCTCTTTCTCTCTCAAATAAATAAATTGGACCATTTGGGATTGGAGAGGTGGCTCAATGATTAAGTTGCTTGCCTGAAATGCCTAATGACTGGGTTCAATTCCCCAGTACCCATGTACAGACAGATGCACAAAGTGGCACATGCATCTGGAGTTCATTTGTGGTGGCAAGAGACCTTGATATACCCATATACTTTCTCTCTCTCTATCTTGCAAATAAATATTCTTACAAATAAATAAACAAACTCCCTTCTAAGTTTGAAAGAAGAGATGAAATTGGAGAGCAGATGAAAGCAAAGACAAGAAATCATGACCATTTGTTTTGTAAGGATGAGTCACCACAGCTCTTCTAAATGATTGGTTGTAAAATGTGAGAAGAAAAAAGAACGCATTAAGCCATTTTGAACCCAATAGCCCTCTAGGGACCTCGCCTCCAGTATCTGAGCTATTTGATCACATAAGCTAATACTACAAATATTACCAAAGTGAAATGATCCCAGCATTTATTGTTTTTTCAGGCTAGAGTGCATTAATATCATTTTCTAAAGTGAAATTTCATCTAGTACCATAAGTCATGTTCATTTATTAGTTTTGATTATGTCTTATCTAATTTCTGAAATAATGTAAAGTAGCTTCCAATAAGTACTCATGCACAGTAAGAAAGTTAAAGTGGGAATGTAAAACTGATTCTAAGAAGTGAAAGATGAGCCTACCTACACTGATATGAAGAATGGGTGATGACATTGGGCAGAACTGAGCTTTCTAGAAGCCAAAGTAAGCCAATATTTAAGATCTGTGCATGTTCTAAGACATACTTATTGCATAAATCCTTGTACGATGACTTTAGACACCAGAAATCACTCCATCCAGATGTCGGTGCTATGTTTACTAAACACAAGCCAATGTATTGGTAAATCATGTCTTTATGCATAAGTATGCTATGTGCACACACAAACACACTTCTGAATTGTAGCATATAATATATTCACATAGTCATATACATCCATCCATAGGCACATGTATATGTATGGGTATATATTTATATATGCATACATGAAATAATTATTTTAGAAAGTTCCTCTGATGGATTAAAGTCATAGGAACAAATAGATGTTTGGCAATGACAGTCTCCACACTTTCACTGACCATGAATGCTAATACTTTGTGTGTGTGTGTGTGTGTGTGTGTGTGTGTGTGTGTGTGTGTGTGTTTCTGTTTCTGGGACTTGAGCTCATGGTCTCCTACTTGCTGGGCAAGTGCCCTGCCACTGAGCTAACTCCCCAAGTCCCTACATTGCAAACATTTGACAATGTAATGTGTTACACCCTCAGGTAGTAGAATATATTGCTTCTTCCTTTGAATCTGAGCTGATTCTATGACAGCCTATAAAACTGAGGTTTGTGACTTCCTGGCTGGGCAGGAGGTCTTGCAGCAGCCATTCTCCCATCCTAGCCACTCGAAAGGTGCAGGACCGTAGTCTCCAGGGTAAGAAACCCACCCAAAGGAAAAGTCTAGCTGAAGTCCACACTATATGGAATGTGTAAGTGAGGCATTTAGACCAAGTAATCAGCTATCTACAGCTACATGAGAGATGCCTGGAAAGGCCCAGATGGGTACAGCTCAAATTGGTAACCAGCAGAATCATGAGCTAAATATAGCTGTCTAAAGCCTACTTGGGGAGGTTTAAATTTTATAAAGCCACCACTTACAGGTATTTTTATAGATATGCTGTAAGAACTGAGGTATATAATTTCCTTATTTTTTAATATTTTAGTTTTATTTATTTATTTATTTGACAGAGAAAGAAGGGGAGAGAGAGAATGGGTGCGCCAGGGTCTGCAGCCATTGCAGACAAACTCCAGGCATGTGTGCCCCCTTGTGCACCTGGCTAACATGGGTCCTGGAGATTTGAACCTGGGTCCTTTGGCTTGGCAGGCAAATGACTTAACCACTAAGCCATACCTCCAGTCCTAATTTCCTTATTTAATAACAACAGAAAATGTAAAAGTCACGGAAATTGGAGTTGTTTGAACTACATTAGATAGAACATTTACCTAGTTCCAACTTTTACCTCTTCCTAAGTAAAATAGGCCTAAATGTTCATTGTCTAAAATACATGTTCTTATTCTGACTTTTTAAAAGGGGGCTGGAGAGATGGCTTAGTGGTTAAGCGGTTGCCTGTGAAGCCTAAGGACCCCGGTTCGAGGCTCGGTTCCCCAGGTCCCACGTTAGCCAGATGCATCAGGGGGCGCACGCGTCTGGAGTTCGTTTGCAGAGGCTGGAAGCCCTGGCACGCCCATTCTCTCTCTCTGCCTCTATCTGTCTTTCTCTCTGTGTCTGTCGCTCTCAAATAAATAAATAAATAAAATTTAAAAGGTTCACCCACCAAAGTTCAGGGAATTTTATGGAAGAGGGTATGAAAAGAATGTAAGAGTCACAGGGCAGGAGGGAATGTCCAAAGGCGTTGCCCCCCGCACAGTGACTGACCGCTGCTCTCATAACTCAGCCTACAACTGCATGGTGGACACCAGCAATCCCACCAAGGAGCGCCCTCAGTGGAGTGGGGGCCAGATGGAGGGAAATGATGGTACCAACACATGATGTACCCACACAAAGTTTGTACTTAATTACAAAAAAAAAAAAAAGTTTCAAGGTTGGGGCTGATGGCTTGCTCTTCCAAAGCCTGTCTGCTTGAGTTCAATTCCCCAGTACCGATGTTAAGTTAGATGCACAACGCATCTAGTGTTGGTTTCCAATGGCAAGAGGTCATAGTGTGCCCATTTATTCTCTCTCTTGTTCTCTTGGTGTACACACACACACACACACACACATAGCTGGGCATGGGGGTACACACCTTTAATCCCAGCATTTAGGAGGCAATGGGAGGAGGATCACTGTGCGTTTGAAGCCATCCCAATACTACATAATGAATTCCTGGTCAGCCTGAGCTAGAGTGAAACCCTACCTCAAGAAAATAAAAACTAAATGTGTGTGTGTGTGTGTGTGTATGTGTGTGTGTATTTTCAAGGTTATCATTCAAAGAGAGAATTCCTGCCATAACCTAAGGCTCAAATATTTCCTATTCCTGGCTATATTTAATAATGCATGGAATTCACTGGCCTCTACTTCTACAACAGCCCTTGAGCTTAAACTATGCATTGTAAGGACAAATCTTCTAATTTAGAGTTGAATGATACAGAGATTATACATACATATTTTGGATGCCACAAGTATAATTCACAAGGTGGATGTTTCATTAAGGAGTTCCCAAGCTCCCGTGTGTAATCCCACTAGGTGGATAACCTTGTAGTTAGCTTTTGATAGGAGTGCACGCTATTCTTTCCATGTATGCGAATGTCAAAAGTATACACATTAAAACCCGTGACTGTTACTGATATAGCAGATAACATTCATGTGAAAGGGATGAGGTGCAGCCCAGTGGAAGAGCAGCTGCTTAGAATGTCTGTATTCCTGGGTAAAAAGACATTCTTCAAGGTCTAAGCCTCTGATGGCATGTTTTACTGCCATCCCCTTCTTATGCATGCCCTACTCCGATACAGCTCCAAGACTCTTACTGGTAAACAAATCACCACACTCTAGGGCTGGAGAGACGGCTTAGTGGATAAGGCCCTCGCCTGCAAACCCTAAGGACCCATGTTCTATCTCTCTCCAGATCCCATGTAAGTCAGACACATAAAGAGGAGGCGAGCGCAAGGCTGCACATGTCCACTAGGCGGTGCAACCACCTGGAGTTCTAGTGCAGTGCCTAGGCTCTGGTGTGCCAATTCTCTCTTTTTTTTTCTCTCTCTCTCTCTCTAAAAAAGTAAAACAAGCCGGGCGTGGTGGCGCACGCCTTTAATCCCAGCACTCGGGAGGCAGAGGTAGGAGGATCGCCGTGAGTTCAAGGCCACCCTGAGACTACAGAGTTAATTCCAGGTCAGCCTGGACCAGAGTGAGACCCTACCTCGAAAAACCAAAAAAAAAAAAAAGTAAAACAAAACACCCTCTCAACTGATTGATGTGTGGACTGGGGAAGCTCATGAGCACACTTCTCTTCAGACTCTTCACCCCTCCACTCTGCCTCACGTTGCTTTGCACCTGCAAGGGGTTAGTAGAAAATAATAGCTGCAATTACAGGTGCAAAAACAAAATCACCTTTTTTTTGTATTTAGATACTATTTTTACTACTATAGGTAATGTAAATTTAGCACCTTAAACCACACCCCATACAGGTAGCTTAGATAGCTTCCTTCTTAATTTTCAGAACATAGATTTCTTATTTGGGTACAAAACTATGTTCCATGCTTTTTATGATAACCATCACTTTTATTTATCCAATTGACTCAAGAACCTATGATTTCATTTCTCACTCTTAGGCCATTTTGAGCTGCTCTGATAAAATATCAACTGAGTGGCTTATAAATGACAGAAATTATTTCTCTCAGGACCGAACGTCTCAACGTCCAAAACCAAGTGGCTTAACAAACCAGGGAAGTACTTCCTCCATCATACAGTGTCTTTCTGGTACATACATATTTCTTAAATTTCATGAAATTCAAAAAGACCTGGTACTGGTCTTTTTTTTTTTTTTTTTCAATCATCTTTCTGGGTACTCAGCGACCCTTTGAAATTGAAAAGTCACACCCTTTAATAACCCTTTGATAACATTTCCCCTCCATTGTCTTTGTTCTCTGTCAGGAGTCCCTTCTATGTGGATGCTACTTTTTCATATTATGTTTTAGTTTTCCTGATCTTTCTCACAAACTCTTCAGTCCTAACTTGCTCTGCTTGCTGGAAGTCATCAAACACATCCTCTATGTCTCCCATTGAATTGTTTATATCTGTTATTAGATGTTTATTTTCCATGAGCCTTACTCCACTCATGCTTTTAGGCCCTCTTGAAGTGTTTTTAGGAGACTCCTCCTTTTCTTTTATATCTAAAAATAGCCTCTCTTTCTGAAGCTCTTCACCTATTTAGTGTATGTATGAGCATTTTTGTGCCACCTGCAATGATTTTTTTTCTTTGATTTCGTTATTGTGGTTATTTTTTGATGATTGGTTGGTTGGTTGGTTGGTTAGAGGATTCCTATCTCCATTTTGTCACCTTTCCTCATGGCTAGTTCTTTGTGTCTAAACAACCCCTTACTGGAATCCCTCTGTGCATGGTCAGCCAATGATGGGCTTCAATAGGATGCGTGACAGGAACATATCATTCAGAGCCCCTACATTTTCCCCCACACTCCTGCTACTGACTTTGGAGCAGAGCAGGGATTGTCAGTGAAGTCTCACAGTCAAAATGTACACTTTCAGGCTGGAGAGGTGACTCAGCAATTAAGGCGCTTGCCCGCAAAGCCTAATGACCCCAGTGCGATTCCCTAGTACCCACATGAAGCCAGATGCACAAACTGGAGCCTCTGTCTGGAGTTTGTTTGCAGTGGCTAGAGGCCCTGGCATGCCCATTCTCGTTTTCTCCCTCTCTCTCCCTCCCTCCCTCTCTCTCTTCCAGGTGTGATGGCTCAGGCATTTAATTCCAGCACTCAAGAGATGGAGGTAGGAGGATCACTGTGAGTTCAAGGCCAACCTGAGTCTTCATAGTGAATTCCAGAATTCCAGGTCAGCCTGGGCTAGGGGAAGACCCTACCTCAAATTCTCTGTATATATACTGCTATCTCCCTCTAACCTCAATATCATCTTCTGCTGCCACCTGACATTTTCATTTTTATTTTTCATATTTTATTTTACAGTTTGTGTCCAGTGGTAGTTTGAATGGATATACCCCAGTGGACTTGGGAGTTGTATTAAAGCTTGTAACTTGGTGTCACGGTGGGTGGATCCTAGGGTCCAGCCCTTAGGTCAGTGGGGGCAGATCCGAACCTAAACCTAAGCAGAGTGCCAGGGCTCTGCCTGCAGTTCCCATATCTGCTCACTTTCAATGGTGTGATGGTGGTTTCTTTCCCCTTGTGCATCTGTGTAAAGGGGACCAGCTTCTTCCCCCTGGACCTATAAGCAAATTCTGCCTTCCTCCCATAAACGGTGTCTGGTTTGTTTATCCCAGCAGCATGGAGCAAACTACCACATGTCCTGAGTCCTTAGAAAAACAGGGTCACCATCAACCTGGGATCCTTTTCGTAGGGAGAAAGGCATTCTGGGGATGCTAAAACTCTTGCGAGGGAAAGCTGGATGGGTACCAGGATGGAGAATTCTAAGAGATTAAATTGAGGACAATGGTGCCACAGGCACACTTTGCCCACTTCAACATTTATTTTCATCTACTCACTTCCAGTGGGCCACAGCAACTGACTTTGAATTCTCCCTACTCTGTGCCATCTGGTTCTGTCTCTTTTTTTTTTTTAATTTTTATTTATTTATTTGAGAGCGACAGACACAGAGAGAAAGACAGATAGAGGGAGAGAGAGAGAACGGGCGCGCCAGGGCTTCCAGCCTCTGCAAACGAACTCCAGACGCGTGTGCCCCCTTGTGCATCTGGCTATCGTGGGACCTGGGGAACCGAGCCTCGAACCAGGGTCCTTAGGCTTCATAGGCAAGCACTTAACCGCCAAGCCATCTCTCCAGCCCTTGTTCTGTCTCTTGAGCAAGGAGTGGTGGGGAGGGTAATCCTAACGTAGGGAGCTTACACCATGACAAGCAGAAGCTCCTTCACCTACGGTAGGTGAGTCAAAAATGCACTTCATGGGGCTGGAGAGATAGCTTAATGGGTAAGGTGTTTGCCTGCAAAGCCAAAGGACCTCAGTTCAATTCCCCAGGACCCATGTAAGCCAAATGCACAAGGGAGCACATACATTTGGTTCATTGCAGTGGCTAGAGGCCCTGATGTGCCCATTCTCTCTCCCCCTCTTTCTGCCTCTCTCTCTCTCTCTTTCTCAAATAAATAAATAAAAATAAAAGCTTAAAAAAATGCACTTCATGTGTCTAACCTGCCGAGCATCCTAGCTTATCAGCACAGCATACTGTAGGGTATTGGTTGACTGGGCGGCTGCCTGGGAACGGCAGTTCGCTGCCCAGCATCTAGGGAAAGCCTCCAACCATACATCACCATCCCATATACACCCAGTGAAGCAGAAATTCATTCTACTTGTGGTCTTTGTTCTCCATGGACCCAGAAAGTCCATCAAAAAGTATTATAATTGGTACCACAATTGTGCAAATGGGCTGCTATTTTAAAAGGCATAGTAAAGCTTGCATAGGTCAACCATCAAAAGGCATTTTCCCAGCCCTCCTCCTATTTCTCTTGGAACATCAGCAAATTGAAGGGCAGGGGACAAGCAAGATCTTAAGTTATCCTGCAGACACGAAGACATGGGAAGTTGGCTATAAAATTACACTTGGGTATTTTTCCTTACTCCCTATTCAAACTCAGTCCAAAGTTTCTTTACGAAATTGAAAACTCTCTTCCCCTTTCCTGTCTCTGGACTCCACATCAAGAGCTGAAGGGGCTTTCATAAGCTCCCCATTTCACTGTCCACCCACCCCTTAAAGTACCCAGCAACATTTGAGCCCCGTTCTTCATTACCTGAACTACTTTGTAAATTATGACTTCATGACAGAGCTCTCCCTACCCGTGCCAAGATAAACTATGATCCATCACAAAAAGCAGTGCGTGTTCCAAGGGAGTATCAACAATTTTAAAGAAAACTAAGATACTGCACTCCTCACTGTCTAGAAATCAAATTGCGATACAAAAGGCAGAAGGCATCTTGGGAGTTTTGATTACATCCCGGACTAGAGTCCATAGGGCATCGCAGCAGAAAACGCCACAAAACATTTCCCTGTCATGTTCCTTTTCCTTTGCTCTTCTCGTCCTTTGTTCACCTCAGCATTGGAAGGTGAGGAGTGGGGAGAAGTGATGGTGAGGAGGCTCATGGTGAAACAGACATTCACAGTGGAAGTTTAGTGTCGCCTGCATGATTATATCCTGGGGTTCCCCCCCCCATTTGTACTTTGAACATGAGAAATATGGTATACGTGTCAAGTTCCATGTTCTACATATTGAGTGTAATTCACAGCCATAGAACACAAAGTGTATGTTACACGCACAGCGCCAGCATGGAAAACAAGTTCTGTTTAAAAGCCATGCCATGGGGTCAAGCCTGGATGATGCAAGCAACTCCGACGCATAAACTTAGTTTATAAATGCTTAAGGGAGGCTCTCCTGGAGCTTTCCCATAGCACGGGGCGCAGGGTGGGGGGAGAGAAATCAAATAAATTCCAGCTAGATAAGCAGTCTGGGTGAAGGACAGGAATGGGGAGGGGAGGAGAAAAAGGAGGTCATAAAGCCAGGAAAGAGAAAGGTTCATTAAACTAGAGTTTGAAAGGAAATCGTACAAGCAGTTAATAAAGAGAGATCAAAACAAGGTCTGTTCCCAGGACCTTGTGGGACACACAGCATCTGGCAGGAGACTTGTATGCGCCACAGCGTGAACGGACCACAGGCAGGGAACACAGGGCAGACCCAGGCTGTTTCATGTTACTGGAACTGTGAGAGATGCTGCATTAAATCAGTCTTTAACTTAAACAAATTTCACACCCAACAACTGGAAGACAGGTAATAAATGTTGGTCATAAAAAGAAAAGTCTTTTAGGAAATCACGTCAATGAGATCCAAGAACAGTGACTTCCAGAGCGCGGTGTCCCTTCTGTCTTCTGCTCAGCCTGAACGCGTCTCTTCTGCATCAAGGCCACCAGCTTACCCTTAGTGTTTGTCGGTAGCGCTTGACCACACACAAAGGTTCATGACCACAAAAATGGGGAATAACCCAAAATGCCAGGTTCGATATTTCATAGGAATTCTGTGCAGAATGCATGAAAAGGCAGCATTGTAGTACACTCATATCTTTGAAAGAAGATTCTGCACATCGACCACTCTTCACTCTGCAGGAAATGATAGGCCAATGTCAACAATGCTTCCTGCACGCTAAGCTCTCAGCCACAGGAGTCCACTTGCTCTTATTAACAACAAAGACACGATCTCTCTCTCAAAGACGTAAAGAGATGAAAAGCAGAACTGCAAAAGCTAGGACTTCTACAGACGAGTTTGATCCCCTGGGACAAAGACTCTTCCCATCATTCATATCTTCCAATACCAATCTAGGGTAGTTCTGGTGCTAAATGGCCTGTCACCATGCTGATATTTCGCTTTTTCAGCCCAGTATTTCCTTTAGTTAAAAATTCATTAAAGTTGCTTTCATTTACACTGTAATCATTGTTTTTTGTTTTTTGGTTTTTTTTTTTTTGCCAGAGCAAGGTTTATTTATGTTAAATGCACATTTGCTTTGTTGAACGTGTCTTAACTTGAAAGCGTTTCCCAACGTGCTGAATAACATTTCTGAACCACAATTCCCAGTCTTGCTTTTTCCTTATGTGCTCATGGCAGAAAAAGAAAGAAGAGTCAACTTGATATTTACCTCTACTTGAGAACACAGATAAATTCAGGAAACAAGAAGTAAGACTCTCCCAACTCCAAAACCCAACCCCAGCTAATAGAAAGATCAATGCTTTTATCTCTTCTTTATAAGTCAACATCAGATTGCTTTTCCCTTAATTACTGTAAAGACTGTTTTCAGAAATAGCCAAATGTTCAGATAACTGGGGTTTTTATCCCCCTACCTTTTACCTCAAAAACAATAGCTGGGCTGGAGAAATGGCTTAGTGGTTTTTAAGACACTTTCCTGAGAAGCCTAAGGACCTATTTTGTTTGACTCTCCAGATCCCACATAAGCCAGACACACAAAGATGAAGCAAGTGCAAGGTCATACATGCCCACTAGGTGGTGCAAGCATGATTGAAGTGGCTGAGGCTCTGGCATACCAATTCTCTCCCTCCCTCTGTTTCTCTCTTTCTAAGAAAAAAAAAAAAGCCATTCCCATGCCCTGCTGTAGTTAATTATTAATCTACTTTTTGACATCACAGTAATTCTCCTGTTCAGAACATGTCATATAAATGAAATATACATACAATATGTGGTCTTTGTGATGGGCTTCTTTCACTGACAGGGTGGCTAAAATTCTGTTTTCTTTGCAAAACTTACATAACTACTAAAACTACTGTATATGTTTTATTACTAAATTTGGACTACTTTTCTCACTTGTTTTCCCGTAGCAGTACCTCCCAAAATGCTCTCCTGTTGAGCTACATCCCCCAACTTAGAGTTGATTTAAAAAAAAAAAAAATCTAAATTTAAGGACTGTAGAAATGGCTTAGTGGTTAAAGTGCTTATCTGCAAACTTTAATTACCCAGTACCCATGAAAGCCAGACACAAAAAGTGACACATGGGAGCTGGAGAGATGGCTTAGAGGTTAAGGCATTTGCCTGCAAAGCCAAAGGACCCCTGTTCAATTCTCCAGGAGCCACATAGGCCAGATACACAAGGAGGCGCATGCATCTGGATTTTGTTTGCAGTGGCTGGACGCCTTGGCATGCCCATTCTCTCTCTATTTCTACCTCTCTCTCTCTCATAAATAAATAAATGTATTTTTTAAAAAATCCATACACTAATTAAAAAAAAAGTGACACATGTATCTGGAGTTCATTTACAGTGCCTAAAGACCCTGGAGTGCCCATTCTCTCCCCCTCTCTTTTCTACTCTCCTCTCTCTCTCCTTGAAAATAGATAAAGTATTTTTAAAAAACAAATATTCTAAATTTAAGATTGTCTCCACTTGTACAATAGTAAATACAAAAAAAAATTTATTGTATATTTTGAATGGCTGAAGTATATTACATGTAAAATTACATCCCTATAAAACTTTTTTTTTTCAATTTGACAGAGAGAAAAAGAGAGAATGGGCATGCCAGGGCCTCCAGTCACTTAAAAGGGACTCCAGATGTGTGTGCCATCTTGTGCATCAGGCCAATGTGGGTCCTGAGGAATTGAATGGAGGTTCTTTGGCTTTACAGGCAAACACCTTAACTGCTAAGCCATCCCTCCAGCCCTAAAACTTTTTAAAAACACAGTTAGAGCTTCCTGGAGCT
The DNA here is from genome assembly GCF_020740685.1 of Jaculus jaculus. Taxonomy (NCBI): domain Eukaryota; kingdom Metazoa; phylum Chordata; class Mammalia; order Rodentia; family Dipodidae; genus Jaculus; species Jaculus jaculus. The sequence continues at coordinate 92,062,993 of NC_059113.1, read as the reverse complement.
GCCTAACCCAGTGGTGGGTATTCTAACCCCTCTTCTCATTGCTGTGACCAAATACCTCACCAGAAACAACTCAAGGGAGGGAGGGTTCATTTCAGCTTAGATGCCAAGGCAATACTGTCCATCATGGGGGGCGGGAGACAAGAGCAGCTTGTCTTACGTCATTACGTCATCCAGTCAGCAAGCAGAGAGAGGGCAGGAAGTGGGGTAAGCCTAGAAAACTTTCAAGCCCACCCTGTGGTGGTTTGCTTCATGTGCCCCTGGTAAACAGGTATTCTGAATGCTAGTCTCCCAGCTGATAGCAATTGGAAATTAACGCCTTCTGGAGGCAGAGTGTTGTTGGCAGCGGACTTATGGGTGTTATAGCTGGTGTCCCCTTGCCAGTGTTTGGCACACCCTCCTGTTGCTGTTGTCCACCTTGTGTGGGCCAGGGGGTGATGTCCACCCTCTGCTCATGCCATCGTTTTCCCCTGCCATCGTGGAGCTTCCCCTTGAGCCTGTAAGCCAAAATAAATGTTGGGTTTTTGTCTGTTTGTTTTTTCCTAGAAGCTGCTCTTGGTTGGATGATTTCTACCAGCAATGGGAACCTGACTGCAACACGCCCTGGTGACCCCCCTTCTCGAGTGGCATTGTGCATCCTAACCATCCCACACCTTCCAAAGCAGCACCACCAGCTAGGGACCACGTGTTCAAAGGCAGGAGCCTGGGGCGGTGGGGGTGACGGTCACTTCACATTCGAACCGCTCCAGTGTATTAGCATAATCCACAGGAAAACAGCAGACCCTAAGTGAACCTCCTTTCCTCCCTTCCTCTTCCTGTGGCAGTGAGATTTCACTGCTCTCTGTTTCCTTCTCTGCTTTCAACCCATGGATTTGAAGTTGCACTTCCTCGCTTGCTCAATAACTTGAATTTCTGGCCCTCTTTAAAACAATGTCCATTGCTTCTTAGAATCTCCGTTCATCAATGGTTTTAGCCTCTGGATTATGTGTAAAATGATACAGAAAACCTAATGCCCTTATTTAAATTTTTTTTTTTTTTTTTTTTTTACTGAGCTGGAGAAATGGCTTAATGATTAAGACGCTTGTCTGCAAAGCTAGAGGATCCAGGGTCAATTCCCCAGGATTCATGTAAGCCAAATGTACAAGGGGGTGCACACATCTGGAGTTCACTTTCAGTGGCTGAAGGCCCTGGCATGTCCATTCTCTCTCTTTCTCTGTCTCTGTCTCTCTCTCTGTCTGTTTCTCTCTCTGCCTATTTTGCTTCTTCTCTCAAATAAATAAAATAAATTTTAAAAAACTTGTTTAAAATATTTTTTTTTTCTTTTTATGAGAGAGATAATGGATGTGCCAGAGCCTCTAGCCACTGCAAATGAACTCCAGAAGCCCGTGCCACCATGGGTATCTGGCTTACGTGGGTTCTGGGGAATTGAACCTGGATCCTTAGGCTTTCCAAGCAAGCACCTTAACGGCTAAGCCATCTCTCCACGTCCCCATAATGCCTTTATTGACCCTCCAGGACTCTGTCAGCTGTCCGCTAGGCCCCAACCCAAACTTGTCTCCTCCCAGAGATAAGTAAGGGCTCTGGCTGACTCTAGCTTAGAATCCTAGAGAAGACTTTACTGTATCTTGTTCCGTCACCTGTGCCTAAATGGGATGCTATGAAACAGTTTATGGAGACCCATGCTAGAGAGTATACAAAACCTTTCTTAGCCCTGAAATTGGCCTAAATACTACATGCTGGGGAACTGGCTGGCCCAACCTGTTTCCCATCAGGGTCAATGTCATGGAACAGAACATGAGGACTTCCCAGCAGTGCCATCTGTCTCCCAGCATCAGGAAAAAGCCATCTGTCCATCCTATTCATGCTGAGCATGGACATACTACTGTTGTGATCTTTTATTTAATGTCCATGTTTGGAAAGTCCAAAGAGTTCATTTGATCTCCTGGACATACAGACGCCAGACATGTGGTTTCCTAGGATTACTCAGCTTTTACCAAATTTGTCCACCCCACATTCAGAGCTCTTTTCATCTTTCTTTGCAGAATCTCTTCAGGATGTGGGGTTCTACGGCACTGCTGAGTCACCAAATTGTCCTGTGGTCTGACGCCCTGACGCCATCCATTTTGATATGAGGAAATTTGCTTAAAAGCACTGATTTATTTTTCCCTCACCACTGGCAAATGGCAAAGCTTTCTCATGCTAAGACCAAAGTTTTTAAGTGAAAATATAAGAATCAATTTGTCCATCATTCCATTATCCTGCTTGAACACTTAGTAATTTAGAGACAACCCCAAACCTTTCAGTTAGTTGCCTAATAGATTTTTAAAATTTTTTTGATAACTTCTATACTTACAGACAATAAATCATGATATTTCCCTCCTCCACTTTCTCCTTCACAATATCACTCTCCATCATATCCCCTCCCTCCCTCTGTTAGTTTTTTTATTTTGATGTCATTGTTTTTTTTTTCTCCTATTATGAGGGTCTTGTGAAGGTATTGCTAGGCACTGTGAGGTCATGAATATCGAGGCCAATTCTAATACATTTTACTTTTTAAATTTTGAGTGAGGGGGGTGTTTTTTAAGTTGAGTTTGAAAAGTTGACAAGCTGCCAACACTGTAAGAAAAATTATTTTAAGCATTTAGCTTAAACTGGTCTTAATTTAAATAAACTGCTTATTCAAAATAAAACAAGTTTCTTTATAATATAAAAACATAAATTTATTCATATTTTAATATAACTTTATATAACTTTTAAAAATTTAAAACTTTAACTTTAAAATTTAAATTTTAAAGAGAGGAGGTAACTTGTCCAAGTTCCTGTAGCTAAATCCTAGCTGTGGTGGTTTGGATCAGATGTCCCCCATAAACTCATGTGTTTTAAAAGGCTGGTCCCCAGGTGGTGGCAATTTAGAAGGTGGAGCCTCACTGGAGGAAGTGTGTTGTTGGGGGTGGGCTTAGGGGTGATATAGCCAGCTCCCCCTTGCCAGCGATTGGCTTACTGTCCTGCTGCTTTTTGCCACCACTCTGGCAGACATGATGTCCAGCCTCTGCACGTGCCATGTTTTCACCCTTCCGTCAGGAAGCTTTCTCTCGAGACTGGAAGCCAAAATAAACCCTTTCCTCCCATCAGCTGCTCTGGGTGGGGTTGCTCTGTTCCCCCAATAAGAAGGTAACTACACCACCAGCCTGACTCGGATTAGGTCAGCTCAGATCTTCGGCCTCCTAAAACATAGCCTGTCTTTCCTCCAGGCTGAGGTAGTGATTTATGACAATATGAGCCTATCAAGTTTATACTTGACTCAGAAAACTAGGGCAGGCAGGAGTGCTAGGAAGATGGCTCAGCAGTTAAAGGCACTGGCTTGCAAAGCCTATCAGCAGCAGCAGTTCAATTCCCAAGCTACCCACATCAGACTCAAAAATAGGCATCATTATCTGGTGTTTGTTGGCAGTGGCAAGAGATTCTGGCACACACACACACACACACCCATAAATGAAAGTATTAAGAGGAAAGAAAACCAGGTAGTGAGAGGGATTTAGACATAGTGAGGAAGTGAAAGGAATAAGTTAAATTGTATCTGTACTCAGGGTCCCTATAATGGATGAAACAAATACCGTGAAGGTACTTCCTTGAATCAAAACTCACTCTTGGGATGGAGAGATGGCTCAGAGGTTAAGACACTTGCCTGCAATGCCAAAGGACTCAGGTTCGATTCCCCCAGGAATCACATAAGCCACATGCAAAAAGTGGCACATGAATCCGGAGTTCATTTGCAGCGCCTAGAGGCCCTGGGGTGCCCATTCATGCCCCCCCCCCCTCTCTCCCATAAATAAATAAAAATTTAAGAAGCTCACTCTTTGTGAGAGCTAAGGAAGCTGGGAAACAGAAACACACACACACACACACACACACACACACATGCATACATAATGCCTGAAAACTGAAAACCAAGGCTTACTGGGTCAACACACAAACAAGCCCAAAACGAATCGTGACTCGTGTCAGCCTTAGATAGCTGCAATTATCTTTTAGACTTGGTATTACTCTCTCATATCAAAAATAATAATAGCAATTATATGTGGTTATGTGTGATACGTAGTGTGTATTTATCCTTGCAGGGTCATGTCATACAAAGGAAGTAAAGAATTACAAGGAAGAAATATAAACGCCCCACTGAATTAGTACCATTTCCTGATGTTCTTTAGATTATCCTAAAACTATCCCAGTTTCTCTTTTAGGCTTATTAGAACATCACAACCTCCCATCAGCAGACCTTGTCCACAACTACTTTCTGCTCCGAGCTATTTCTGACGCTGCTGATGTGAATTTCTGCAGAACCCTTTCAAGGGGAAGATGGCAGCTGAGGGAGGGGTGCTGACTCTATGAAAAAAGTTGAGCCCTTTGTCTGATAAGGAAACTATGGTGTGTACATTAGGCTTGGGGCTCACCTCGGAAGTATTTCTCAGAACCAAAAGGAGGTTCAACAGAAGCCAAGTGATACCCAGGCTAGACAGCTATGCTATTTGGTGAAAAGTACAAAGCTCAAGTCTGATTACTACCAGGTAAGCTACTCTCCATGTCTATGAAGTGAGATATGGCATAAACACGTGATTGTTCCTAGCCTTCATGTGAATGGGTTGCATCTTTCATAACAAATAGTTCCCTCCTCCTCCTCTTTCCTCCCCCCTCCATTCTTCTTAATCCCCCACCTCTGTCCCTTTCTTTTCTCTTTGTTAAGAGAATCAGCAGTCTGGCTGTAGTATTGAAGAAAAAAAGTTGTTATAGTGCAAACACATAGTACTGGAGCCACATGGGCTGCATGAAAGGTTGGGGATCACTGTAGCTTGGGAAAATGAGGCAGCCCAAGTCTGTGCACCATGCAATCTGTATTCCCATTGGTCTGATCGTATTGCAGTTTGTGGTCCCACCCTCTCGGGACCTCCCCGGACCTTCTGGATCTGGGTGGATCCACCCATCCATGACTCCAGCAGGCGTCTAGGTGATTCTCAAGTTTAAGAAGCCCTGCATTAGAGGACGTGCTACTTCCAAATCTGGACGGTCAGAAAGACATAGACGAGGAAACTAAAGAGATTTTAAAGATAGGCGAAACAGTCCATGGGTAGGAAACCTCCTGGGGAGATCTCCAGGAATCATGTAACCGTTATAAACTTTGCAAATGTTTTTGTTCATTTCTCCAACACAAATCTACATGCAGCTTTTATTGTCTTCAAAGTACAAACAAGCCACTGAATTTCTTGCAAACAGGGCTGGGTAGCGAAGACAAGAAGGGATCGGCAGGGAAGGCTTAGTGAAGACCCTGCGTGCTCAGTTTTGGGCGATAGCAAATAAAAAGAGAGGCAATGGGCTGGAGAGATGGCTTAGCGGTTAAGCGCTTGCCTGTGAAGCCTAAGGACCCCGGTTCGAGGCTCGGTTCCCCAGGTCCCATGTTAGCCAGATGCACAAGGGGGCGCACATGTCTGGAGTTCGTTTGCAGAGGCTGGAAGCCCTGGCGCGCCCATTCTCTCGCTCTCCCTCTATCTGTCTTTCTCTCTGTGTCTGTCGCTCTCAAATAAATAAATATATAAATAAATAAATAAATAAATAAATAAATAAATAGAGAGGCAATGTGTTACTCAGCAACCGGTCCTGGGGGGAAAGGAACCCTGGAATAGAAGTAGGCAATCAAATCCCAAGGGCTTCCAGAAAGGGGAGGAAAAAAGAAGAGTAAGAGACATGGGGCTGAGACATGAACCATCAGGCACGCACTGGCAGGGAGCCCAGCAGGGAGGCTCCTTTTCAGGAACTAAGCCCTTGGCCACCCTCGTGTCTCTGCAACAAATGAAACGATCTGGTAGTGAGCAGCTGATGCATCTAGAGCTCGATGGCGCATGGGAACACTGCCTAGCTACTCTCTTGAGTGGACAGACCAGTGTCACTTTGGTGGCAAACGTTAATGTTAGTGAGACACTGTGTGTGTGTGTGTGTGTGTGTGTGTGTGTGTGTGTGTGTGTGTGTGTGTGTATGGGCACATGCATGTGGTGGTCATAGGACAACGCCACCACGCTTGAAGCAAGGTCTTTCTTTGTTCATTGCTGCTTTCGCCAGGCTAACTGGCTCATGAACTTCTGGTTAATTCTCCTGTCTCTGCCTCTCCTCTTGCGGTAGGTGTGCTAGGATTACAGGTGCTAGTTTTGTATCAGACAGTTCCTTATGTGTGTTCTGAGTATCCTAACTCAGTTACTAATGCATATGAGCCAAGCACTTTTCCACTGAGCCATCTCCCCAACCCTAAGCACTACAATTTATTTTTTAAATATGAGTATAGAGCTGGAGAGATAACTCAGCAGTTAAAGACACTTGGTTGCATAGCCTGATGATCCAAGTTCAGTTCCCCAGTACCCATGTAAATCTAGATGCACAAGTGGTACATGCAATGTGGAGTGCATTTGCAATGGCAGAAGTGCCCTGGTGTGCCCACACTCTCATTCTGTCTCTGTCTCTGTCTCTGTCTCTCTCTCTATATATATATATGTGTGCGTGCCTCTTTCTTTCTGTATCTTTCAAATAAATAAAATCTTTAAAGAGTGAGTATATATGTATATACATAATATATGTATATGTGTATGTATGCTTGAAACAACTAAAAATGTATTATACATGTTCAGTAGAGATTGTCCCACCTATGCCTCTAAAAGTAGAACTATTTTAGAGTGTCCAAGTAAAGAATTTAACCTGGTAATGAGCCACCAGGGTCCTCTGTTCAAAGTAAGGGCTGTATGATCTCATTTCCAATTTGAATGCCTCTCCAAGATCTAGGTCTGATATGAAAATTGATCAGGAAAGTCAGCTTAGTATCTCCAGTAGACGTAAATTCTGGGTAATCTTAATCCTAGACCTGAAAGACTGTTGTATGACAAGTTTCTTTTACTTTCACCTTGTTCTTATGATTATCCCCTCTTTGGGTTTCATTGTGTTCCTATGTTGGGGCTAAGATAAGTGGTATATTTTTAAATGGAAAAGTGCTGATGGCATGGTCCAGTTTAGTAGGGGAGTTCTTTTTCAACATGAACAAAGGCCCGGTATTTGGCAATCCCCAGCATCATATAAACCATAAATTGGGGCACACCCCTGCAACCCCAGCAAGTGGAGGTCGAGGTGGGAGGACATGAAGCTCAAGTTTCTCCTTGGATATATGAGTTCAAAGACAGCTTGAGATATATGAGACCCTGTCTCTAAATGCATGCATGCATGCATACATACATAATTAATTAATTAAAAGAGACGAGTGATACATGCTTTGTAATAAAACGTGCAGGGGCATGGGAAATTTAGAGAAGAAAGTTGGTCGGGAAAGGCCTCAGGAGGCGGCTGGGCATGTCACTCAGTGGTAGAACTTAGTTATGTACAAGGCCCTGGCTTCTATCCAATCACCAATACAGAAAAAGAATGGATGAGAGAGGGGGAATGGAGAAAGGGGGAGAAAGAGAGAGAGCAAACCAATGTTAGGGCTCAACTGGCACAGTCTGATGCATTCCACAGATAGCTGCATCTAGCTACTGTGTTAGCAGGAGAGAGGGGCCAGGCAGGGGACCAAGCTGGAAACCAGTGCAGGAGATGTGTACCTTCAATGTTCCAGCAAGGACGGGTCACTCTGAATGATAGAGCTAGAAAGAAGTGATTGGATTTTATATTCTGAACAAATTTCTCTCACTATCACTTATCCAAGATGAGGTAACAAGCTAATGGCAAAAGTGTTCAGCATAATCCAATTTCTCAAACCTTATTCTGAATAAATAAAAACTGTACATGGAAAACTGAAATTGAAATACAGTATTATTTTCCCTTTATGTGTGTTACAAAATAGGTAGGGGCTACATTTTCCTTCAACTATTCAATATCTTTTTTTAAACCAGTTCTTAGCATGTCTATAAAATGATAGAACTTGGCTTTATGCAAAAGGATAATCACATTCACATACATGTGCTGTAATTTGGGTGTACAGTTGCCCTGAGAAGCGTATGTGTTCAAGACATGGTCATTAGCCTGGGGCACAATTGGAAGTCGGGGTGCAGTCTGGTGAGAGAAAGTTAGATATTTTAGGGGATATAAGGATCCTGGCTCCTTCTGTCCCTCTCCCTTTGCTTCCTGGCCACTACAAGGTGACTGACCTCATCCACTGTGTGTTCCTATCATGGTGGAGGGCACTGCCACAAGCCCAAAGCTGTAGCCAAGCCACCATGAACTGAGACATCTGAGGCAGTGGACGGAAGGAAGTCCTTCCTCTGTTTAAGTTGATTGCTCTCTTTATGGGAGAGCTGTGTTATATCCAGTAACAAGAAAGCTGACTTAATATTGTGTCCATTTCTCTTCCTTTCCTTTTAAAATGTAATAATTATTTTCAAGGAGAGAGAAAGAGAGAATGGGCACACCAGGGTCTCTAGCCAATGAAAACGAACTCCAGAAACATGTGCCACCTTGTGCATCTGGCTTTAAATGGGTCCTGGGGGATCGAACCCAGGTTGTTAGGCTTGCAGGCAAGTGCTTTAACGGCTGAGCCATCTCTCTAATCCTTATTTAGCTTGCTTTTTAATGTATGCCTTATATAGTTGTGGTGGTTTGATTCAGTTCTCCCCCCATAAATTTAGGTATTCTGAATGCGAGGTTCCCAGCTGATAGCAATTGGAAATTAAAGCCTCCTGGAGGTGGTGTATTGTTGGGGGCGGGCTTGTTGGTGTTATAGCCAGTGTCCCCTTGCCAGTGTTTGGCACACTCTCCTGTTGCTATTGTCCACCTTATTTTGGTCAGGGGGTGATGTCCACCCTCTGCTCATGCCATCATTTTCCCCTGCCATCAGGGAGCTTCCCCTCGAGTCTGTAAGCCAAAATAAGCCCTTTTGTCCCAAAAGCTGCTCTTGGTTGGATGATTTCTGCCAGCAATGTGAACCTGACTGCAACATATAGTGTCAGTTGGATATTGCTTTAGGTGGAGATATTTTTGTTCTGAACCTTACTCTCCGATTGTTTAATTGAATGCGGAGAGAATAGAGAATATGGATGAGCATGAGTCTTCAAGCACACACAGAAAGTGTTGCACAATACTGACTTAGTTACTGAAGGAAGTTCAGAGGCGGGCAGCTCCCCCTCTGTGCTTGAGGAAGGGTCAGGGGTCTATGTTGAACTGTTTGTCTTTGGTGTTGGCAGCATGTTTCTGGAAGTGAAAACAATGCAAGAAGAAGCCGGGCGTGGTGGCGCACTCCTTTAATCCCAGCACTCAGGAGGCAGAGGTAAGAGGATTTCCATGAGTTCAAGGCCACCCTGAGACTCCATAATGAATTCCAGGTCAGCCTGAGATAGAGTGAGGCCCTACCTTGAAAAAAAAAAAATGCAAGAAGATATGCAAGCAGAGTATTTCCACACAGGAGAAACCATGCTTTTAAAAAAAAAAATCTTATTTTTATTTATTTATTTATTTACTTATGAGAGAGAGAATGAGTGTGCAAAGGACTCTAGCCCCTACAAATGACCCCCAGATGCAGATGCCACCATGTACATCTGGCTTACATGGGTACTGGGGGCTTGAACCTGGGTCCTTAGGCTTTGCAGACAAGCGCCTTAACCACTAAGCCAGCTCTCTAGCCCCAAACCATACTTTTTTTTTTCAAGGTAGGGTTTCACGCTAGCCCAGACTGACCTGGAATTCATTAGGGAGTCTCAGGGTGGCCTCAAACTCATAGTGATCCTCCTACCTCTGCCTCGGGAGTGCTGGGATTAAAGGCGTGCGCCACCACGCCTGGCTTAAAACCATACTTTTTGAGGTTTAGCCAAAGCATATAGTTTGGAAGGAAGAATAACAGAGCTATGAGAACTAAAGGGGAAGGGGTGAGTCGAAACCTGGTTAAGGAAGATCTTCACCTTGCCAGGTGGGACTCTGATAAAGAGGGCAAGGAGAGAAAGAGCAGACAGCAAGGACCACTGCGCTGAGCCAAGGCCCCAAACACTGGTATTTACCAGGTGTCAAGTTCACTGCCCAAGCCCTTAATGCGGGCAACACCCAAACTCCTGCACAAAACTTTCATTTTCCACGTCAACATCTTTCTGAGCTTTTGTGGCCTCTGTTCACTCCTTTCTCTTTATCATTCAGTGTTCTCTTCAAGGCCAAGGAAGAAGTGGATGTGATCGATCCTCTTTTCCTCAGGCCCTATACAGAACTCTGTAGCTTTCCAAGCTTTAGGAAAAAGGGGCCATCAGCCGAACTAATGAACCAACGACCAGCCTTGGGTCTTTGTGTTTGTTTGCATGGTGCGTCCCCGCGGTCAGAAACTTGTCCAAGGCACAACACAGACGCCTCCACTTCGTTGCTCAGTGTCCAGCCAGACATCGCAGCTCCAAGAACGTGCCCTCGGCAGCTTGGTTTAGCTCCTGCTGCTCTGAAGGACCTTCCTGCACGTCCTGGTAAGTAGAAATGTACCCCCACCCAGCAGCCTGAGACTTCCCATAAACCAGATTATCCGTACAGATCTCCGTTTTGTGAAGGTATTTCAGAGTCTCCAGAGACACGGTGAGAAATATACCAGTGTCCCCTGCCCCCTTCTGCCAAAACCAACCACAGCCAACATGGACTGGAAAGAAAGTAAATGAATAACAATGTTCTTGCTTGTCCACCCCAACCCGATGATACAGCCCTTGCCAGAGGCATTGGCCCCAATGTGCCCTTCCCCAAGCAGGGTGCTGCTCTTGGGACTCTGAAACACAGATCTCCATTTCTTTCCAGGGCGGAACCTACACTCGTCTCCTAAGCTGAGCGCCTGCCAAGTCATCTTGTCCTCTAACTGCATTTAGCCTGTTCTAAAAATAATAATAATAAAAAAAGAAAAAATCCAGCCGGGCATGGTGGTGCACACCTTTAATCCCAGCACTAGGGAGGCAGAGGTAGGAGTATTGCTGTGAGTTGGAGGCCAACCTGAGACTCCATAGTGAATTCCAGATTAGCCCGAGCTGGAATGAACCCCTACCTCGAAAAACCAAAAAAAAAAAAAAGTCCAGACTGAATTCACTATTTTATCTTACGAGATTTTGTTTTCCAATGAATTTCATCATTTTCACATGTCAGATTAACTTGACGCCATGTAGCCTTAAGATCTAGAAACCTGAAAAGTGATTCAGAGACACAGACAGAAACATGGAAGGAACACAGAGAGGGAAAAGGGAAGAGAGAGAGAGAGAGAGAGAGAGAGAGAGAGAAGATTGAAGCCTAGCAACCCAATGCAGACAAAAGCTGGGGATGAAATCACCATTACTGGAATGGGAAAGAGAGATATGGCTGTCCCCCAGCATCTCTGTGTTACCTTGGATGCGACTGAGAAAGGCTGATCCACTCTCCCAAGGAAGGGCACGCCTCATTCTGTTGCTCATGCATCTGACTTCACAAGCACACACTCATGCATGCTGGGAACAAGCCTAGGACACCAGGCTAACCCAAACCACACGCTCAGATTCACAATACAGTTATGTTGTCCTTATGCATGATAAGTTATGGCAATTTTAATGGTTATCCTGGATCTCTACAGATTTGCTGCAAATAACCCATATCCTCACAGATAATGTCCAGAAATTTTTCAAATAGCCATTTTAAAGGGAAAGGAATGAAAGAACAGTAAGTTCTATTTATATTGCTCTAAATTATCCTCTAGATTCTGTCACTTCTATCCATACAAACATACACATTTTTATGTCATTGTATCATGCAAATGTCTGCTTTGCATTTTATTTTCTCTTCATTCTACTTAATATTCCTTTGTACCTAATTAGACCCCTACTTGCCTTGCTTGTGTCTAGGGATAGTTATGTGGGGCTCCTTCATGATGATGACACTATTGCTGTTTGCCCAGTTTTTTCTTTCTTTCCTTCTTTCTTTCTTTCTTTCTTTCTTTCTTTCTTTCTTTCTTTCTTTCTTTCTTTCTTTCTTTTCACACTTGGAATTGTAGCCTATTTCTGTTATTCTAAAGTGGGTTGTTTTTAATATTGCAATACAGTGTATGTTTTCTTCTTTAATGCTACCTTAGAAAAATAGCTTCAACTATGTTTTAGTTTCTTCTAAACTCTTTGTTTAACCAAACCTTGAGAGCCAAAACCACTTTGAGGCACCATCTTAATTCAGTCAGAACGACTTTCATCAAAAACACAGACAGCCGGGCTTGGTGGCACACGCCTTTAATCCCAGCACTCGGCAGAGGTAGGAGGATCACTGTGAGTTTGAGGCCACCCTGAGACTCCATGGTGAATTCCAGGTCAGCCTGGGCTAGAGTGAGACCCGACCTCGAAAAAACAAACCAAACCAGACAAACAAAAAAGAACACAGACAATGAGTGCTGGTGAGGATGAGGGGAAAGAGGAACCCTCATCCACTGTTGGTGGTGGGAGAACAAATTTGTCCAGCCATTATAGAAGTCGGTAGGGAGGGTTCTCGAAATGTTAGAAATAGATCTCCCATACAACCCAGTCATTTCACTGGTAAGCACTTACCCTAAGGACTCCATACTCGACCACAGAGATACTTGTTCACATCCATATTCATTGCAGCTTTCTGTACAATAGCTAAGAGAAATGGCCGAGATGCCCAGTGACAAATGCATGATAAAAAAAAGTGCAGTACATATGCAGCAGTTCAATAATGAAAGTATGAAATTTGCAGTAAAACGGGTGGATCTGGAAAGAGTCATATTAAGTGAAGTGAGTGAAACTGAAAAAGAGCAAAATCACATGTTATCTCTGATATGTGAGTCTCAGCTTCTGATATCTATAAGGATGTAATAGATAGGGGTGGTAGCAGATGTAGATAAGACCTGCAAAGATGGAACTGTAACCAAAAGTGAATATAAAGAGATAAACTAGAAGAGGGGTAGGGAATGGGCAAAAGCGTATGTGTGAAATGTAAATGGAAGGAGAGAAAATAGAAGGGAGGTCTAGAGACATTGCTTAGTGGTTAAGGCACTTGCCTACAAAGCCCAAGGACCCAGGTTTGATTCCCCAGTACCCACATAAACCAGATGCATGTGGTGGTGCATGCATCTGGAGTTCATTTACAGTGATTGGAGGCCCTGGCATGCCCATTCTCTCTCTCTCATTCTCTCTTTTTCTGCCTCTTTTTCTCTTTCTCAAACAAATAAAAATAAACTCTTTAAAAGAAAATACAGGGGAGAGGGTAGTGGGGAGAAAAAGGAAGAGAGATAGGAGACAGGACAAGAATCAACAAAACAAAGTATCTTTGAAAATATCAATAATAAAAAATAATAATACACTCAACAGTATAAACACAAACTTAATGCCTAACCTCACCTGCTTCTTCTCCACGACTTCTTAGATTCTAGTCACAACCTCACTACTGTCGGTATTGTCCCAAAACAGGGATCCCAGGAAAGAGATCTTTCTGGGGTCCACTCTCCAAAACTATGCTTTCACCACAATTCACTGCCACTGCATTTTTTTTTAATGACAACTGATTTGTGGTATTCAAACAAATACAAAATGCTATCTAACTGCTATGTTAGAATTCAGACTTCAAGCTGGTTCCATAATTGCAGCTGCCTAGGAGACTGGGTAGGAGGATCACAAATTCAAGGCCTGCCTGGGCGATAGAGTGAGTTGAAGACCAGCCCTGGGCAACTTGATAAGACACTGCCACAAAGTTATTTTTTTTCTTTTTTTATGATTTTTTAAGATTTTTTTTTATTAACAACTTCCATGATTATAAAAAAAAAAATACCCCACTTACCCCTTTGAAACTCTGCTCTCCATCATACCCCCTCCCCATCTCAATCAGTCTCTCTTTTATTTTGATGTCTTGATCTTTTCCTCCTCTTATGATGGTCTTGTGTAGGTAGTGTCAGGCACTGTGAGGCCATGGAAATCCAGGCCATTTTGTGTCTGGAGGGAGCATGTTGTATGGAGTCCTGCCCTTCCTTTGGTTCTTACATTCTTTCCGCCACCTCTTCTGCATTAGACCCTGAGCCTTGGAAAGAGTATCACAAAATTTTTAAAACTTGTGATATAGCCCATTTATTAGAACGTATGAGGCTGTCTCTGAGGAGACAAAGAAGTCTCTGGTTTTCGATTTGTTTTGCCTGTTTGCTTATTTGTTGAATGTGGCTGAAAACTTAAAAACTCTTTACATGTAAGCACTGAAAATTATATAAAGTTTGAATAATTATCACTTATAAAAGACATTGCAATCACCTACAGCAAATCTGGCATGGCTAACTTCTTTTAAAATATGCTTTTACAATTTTATTATAAAATTTTCTTTGTTAATTAGCATGAAATCATTTTATGTACTAATCATAAGATTCTCAGTATTTCTGCCATTTTTTAAATGTGTCAATAAGAAAATTAAAATAACCTCTTCCTTCCTTCTTCCTGTCCTTCCTTTCTTTTGTTTACTTTCTGTGTTATTGGCTGAACCTAGGTCACTGCGCAATCCAGGTAAGTGAGCTGCACACCCAAATGTTTCTTTGTTTCTCTGTTGATGAAAGAAAGTGCTATTTCCAGTAACCTGGACCCCCAGTGGGCTATAGGGCTGATTTACAGCCATATCTTCACTATTTTTCTTCAAAGAAAAGATTAGCCAAAGGAAGGACAGGACTCCATACAACATGATCCCTCCAGACATGAAATGGCCTGGATATCCATGCCCTCACAGTGCCTGACACTACCTGCATAAGACCATCATAAGAGGAGGAAAAGATCATGACATAAAAATTAAAAGAGAGACTGATTGAGATGGGGAGGGAGTATGATGGAGAATGAAGTTTCAAAGGGGAAAGTATGGAGAGGGAGGGTATTACCATGGGGTATTTTTTATAATCATGGAAGTTGTTAGTAAAAATTTGGAAGGAAAAGTCGGGCGTGGTGGTGCACACCTTTAATCCCAGCACTCGGGAGGCAGAGGTAGGAGGATCGCCGTGAGTTCAAGGCCACCCTGAGACTCCATATTGAATTCCAGGTCAGCCTGTGCTAGAGTGAGATCCTACCTCAAAAAACCAAAACCAAAACAAAACAAAACAAAATTTGGAGGGAAAAAAAGATTATAAAAAGAAAAAAGAATCTTACCTGTAATTATCAGAGAGCTTTTATTAGCTATAATTCAAAACTTTTAAGTTTATAACATGAAGTACACATTCAAAAAATGGAATGGGCCTGGGCATGGTGGTGCACGCCTTTAATCCCAGCACTCAGAAGGCAGAGGTAGGTGGATCGCTGTGAGTTCGAGGCCACCCTCAGAGTACATAGTGAATTCCAGGTCAGCCTAGACTCGAGTGAGACCCTCCCCCCCAAAAAAACAAAAAAAAGAAAGAAAGAATATTATTTCTAAAATATTTCCATACCTATTTTATCCTTAATTCTGTTTTCAACTCAAATAGTTATTGTGGACATTTTCATTTTAAGTGTTGGGTTAAATAGCAGTAGTTATTGAGCACAGCTTTATTTTATTCTTAGTTGAAGGAAACAATTTTAGTATTTCTGAAGTGAACATGTTTCTCCATTTAACCTGAGTTTTATTAAAAAGCATTTTTATATACTTCGTAATTGAATCAAGAAAAAAATAAAAAATGTTATCAAATACCATCCCTGAAATAATCGAGCTAACTTTATGTGCTATTGTGTTCTTTAATTATTGGCTTTATATCATAATCACTTACCTTGGACACCAAATTCAGTCATCTAAACTGGAAATAGGAATATAAACGTTACTTAAAATGTCTTTGTAGGGCTGGAGAGATGGCTTAGCGGTTAAGCGCTTGCCTATGAAGCCTAAGGATCCCGGTTCGAGGCTCGATTCCCCAGGTCCCAAGTTATCCAGATGCACATGAGGGCGCACGCGTCTGGAGTTCGTTTGCAGTGGCTGGAAGCCCTGGCGCGCCCATTCTCTCTCTCTTCTCTCCCTGTCTGCCTCTTTCTCTCTCTGTCACTATCAAATAAGTAAAAAAAAAAAAAAAAAAAAAAAATTTTAATTAAAAAAAATGTCTTTGTAGTTTCAAGCTAGCTCAGTCTGTAGAGCATGACACTCCTAAGATGTCTTCATGGTCAGTGATCTTTGCACACCAGTATGAAATCTCATCAATTCAAGTGAATTTTCTAAATAAATGATGTCAGGTCTCAGGGTATAGGTTACTTGTATAGCTCTGAGTTTCTTAATACCTGTCCCCTAAAGATGACATACTAAAGTACATATCATATCAATATATTACTCAACTTAATCACTATTTTGAAGAAAAAAAATCTTTGAGCTTCAATGTTGTATTATTCATTTTACATTTTATTTATTTCTACTATTTGTTTGATTTTAGCATCTTCTTAATGATGTGGAATTTTCTAGATGATCCCCTTTTAAGGAGAGCTTATGCAATGCCTATAGAGAAAAACCAACTAACAACACAAATGTTTAGGAAAACCTAGCTTTCACTCCTGTAGGAGTCAATAAGCCTTTCATATATAAGAAAGAACTCATCCAGGGTGGAGCAAGGGTATCCCACACGGCAGTAAACAGTCAGACTGGGTATAATATCACTGACTTGTGTATTTTTCCAATTCTGAAACACACACACACACACACACACACACACACACACACTCAGTGCTGACTCCTTCCAGTGCGCCTATCACCACTCCTTCCTCTCCCTCCAGTTCTTGCTTCCAGGTGGGATCCACCTCACCCAAGCTCAGCCAAGCCTTCTCTCTCACGTGAAAGAACTTCTTTCTTCAAGGTACTTTCAAATTTTAATGAGATCTCCAGATGTCTATTACAAAATACCTGTGGTCCTTCACACACTTTCATCTTTGGCTCATAAACAACTCTTATTTCATCTTCAAATACCCTCTATGTGTTTCCAAGTTTACTTCTTTAAAACACACACACACACATACACACACACACACACACACACACAATTTCTCTTGAGTACAACTCAAGAGGTTTTTGTAACTTTATCTGGAAATCCATAAGCCTCAGCTTCAGTGGGTTTATCTTTATATCGGAGGGCATCTTCGGGGTAGGTATTTTTGCTGACTATAGAGCTGACAGGTCCTGTCGAAAATAAATAAGTTGTCAGCCTGACTAATACTTGGTCTTAAGCCCTGAGGTTAAGTCCAGCATGGGTATGAAGCTTCTTGACCCTCTGAAGACAGGGGAAGGAAGGATCAGAAAAGCCCACAAGGTAACCAGCATCATAAAGCAGCGTGCTGACTGGTTTCCATTGTTCATCCCCTCCTGTTTCTTTGCCATAATGTAAGGAGTTTGGATGTTGCTGTTTTTGTTTTGAAGTAAAATTTCGGGCACTAAGCCACTGCTGCACAACCTGGAAAGAACATGACAGGAAATATTGCTTTACAATAGATGCTGAAGTACAAAATAGCTTTACCCAAGGTTAGAAGTTTCTGAAAGGCCAGAGCCAAATGTCACTCACTGTGGAATTCCTCACCCCTAGGGCTGGGATGATGAGAACTCCACCCCACCAGCAAGAACAGGCTCCTGTCCTCTGTGCAGGGCTGCTGGACAAATCAGAAAAACCTTTCTCTTCCTCCTGGAAATGTTTTTAAGATGGTGTAGTGTTTTCGTTCTCAATGGTAAGAATGATAATAAATACAAGGCCATTATCAGTCACAAACCAAACTATTGAACATAAAACAAAACAAAATTCAAAATCATGACTAAAAATCATCTAATTTGCTGTAAAATAATTAGCAATGGACTGGAGAGATGGCTCAGCGGTTAAGGTGCTTGCCTGCAAAGCCTAACAACTGGATTCAGTTCAGTTCCCTGGTACCCACGTAAGGCTGGATGCACAAAGTGGCCCATGCCTCTGGAGCTCATTTTCTAGATGCCCTGGAATGCCCATTCATTCTCTCTCCCTCTTCCTGTAAATAAATCGTTTTAAAAAACCATATTTTTAAAGAGTAATAATTAGCAAAACAACCACACAATGTGCTTCTTGGCTGATAAATTCATTGCAGCAATTACAGGATTTAGAAGCACCATGGAAGCAAAATGTCTGTGAGGAACTTTCTAGACTAGGTCCACTAAGACAGGACGACGGAGGATCCACCCTATCTGTAGGCAGCATCATGCCATGGGCTGGGATCCCAGATTGAATGAAAAGAAGAAAGCAAGATGAGCAGCAACTTCCTTACTATGGACAGAATGTGAGCAGCTGCCCCGGCTCGGGCTGCCCCGTTCTCCTGCCGTGGTAGACTGTATTTGTGTATTTGGTTATGGTAACTCAATAGTAACTAATTAAACACCCCTCCCTACTTACAATGAGCCTTCCCACACATAAACCTACGACATGATGAAAATATTATGGGCTGAAAATGTATTTCCTACACCTAACCTATTGAATAGCCTACTTTAACGACATAGTGCAAATAGTTATGCCCGTGGTCATGTGGCTGACTTGAGGGTACAGCTAGTGACCACTGCACAGCATCACAAGAGGGTACCATGCCACACGTTCTCCCAGGAAAAGACTGAACTTTAAAGTGTGGTTCTATTTAAATGCATGTTGCTTTAATGCCATCTGAATATCTAAATTTACAGTCAAGCCATAGTAAATAATCCACAGATTAACTCTAATTGCTATCTTTTCTACTTGGCTCACATTAGAGATTGTATCTAAAACAATTGAGTTATATCTCAAATTTATTTGTATCAAAGTGATTCTATTATAAATTGACAAGGTTGGTTCTGTATTCTTCCATAAACATGTTAGATTTCAGTGTTGCCAATAGTTTTTTTTTTTCTTTTTTAAAATATTTCATTTATTTATTTAAAGAGGAAGAGAGAGAAGAGGCAGATAGAGAGAATGAGAATGGGCACACAGGATCTCTAGCTGCTGCAAACAAACTCCAAACTTATGTGCCTCCTTGTGCATTTGGCTTACATGGGTACTGGGGAATTGAACCTGGGTCCTTAGGCTTTTCAGACAAGGGCCTTAAACACTAAGCCATTTCTCCAGCCCAAATGTTTCTTTTCTTTACAAATGTCTTCAATGATGTCATTAAAGTTTGCTATTCACAGAAAATAACTATCTCACTCATAAAGTTTCTTAGATAATATTCTTGATGTTAGCCATAACTTTGGAAAAACTGGATTATGTATATTAGTGGTTAATCATAGCATGCCAATATTTTTCTCTTCTGTGTTGCCTCTGGTAACACAAATAGCTACAAAACTGTCCTGTAAGCTTTCAATGTGGAGTATTTACATTGTTATTTATGTGTGTGTCATTTTTTTCATGTTCGCTAAGAAACATGTAACAGATGCTAACAATTATTGCATTCTTCACCATTCATCAGATTTTTTTTCCATACTCAGAGTAATCTTTTAAGGTACAATAACAAACCTTGCTATTTTTCCACATCTGGAGAATTTGTGTGGCTTGTATCTGGAGTATCCCCCAAAACCATGTGTTGAGGGCTATGTTAGCAGACTGTGGTGCTATCAGAAAGTAGTTGAGCCAGGAGTGATGTGGGGACACCTTTAATTCCAACACTCAGGAGGCAGAGGTAGGAGGATTGCCCTGAGTTTAAGGCCACCCTGAGACTCCATAGTGAATTCCAGGTCAGCCTGGGCTACCTCAGAAAACCACAACCAGAAAATAGTTGAGTTTAAGAAGTGGGACCTAGTGGAAAGAATTAGATCATTGAAAATATTACCCTAAAGGGAATAATGGGCTCCCATGTCCCTTCCTGGTCTCCTCTGATTTTTTTTTTCTTCCTGATCACCATAGGTACTAGATTTATTCTAACACATATTGCCACCATGACATTCTACCTGACCACAGACTCAAACGCAGCAGACAGCTGGCTATAGCCTGAACCCTCTGAAGAAGTGGTCCAAAATAAACCTTTCTTACTTTCAAATTTACTTCCTCATGTATTTTGTCACAGTAACAGAAAGATGACTAGTACACGTCATTTCTGAAATAGTCTTAGAGCTTCTTTGGAATACCATACTTCTCTGAAAGAATTGGATAGTCTTCAACCACAGTGTGGGTCCTCTCCTTTACTTTCCAAGCATGATGGCTCTGAATCTGGGTTCATAAAGAGCTAGAAATTCTTCCCCTCAAGTTGTTCCTGAGCTGCTTCTGTAAGAGCTGACATTGAGGTGGAAGGTAAATTTATATTTTGTTTCATTAATGGCATATCTAGTGGATACTTCAGCCAAAAAGTATAGCTCTGAAATCCTTTCTTCTTTAATTCTGTCATCCATCCCATGAACTTCTCCAGGAAATTCATTATACCAGACATTTTTTTTCTTTTATTTGGTTTCTAACAATGTCCTACAGTTTCTTTACTGATACTGATAGTTTCCTTATATTGTCTCTGCTACACCTCAAAGGATATAGGATCTTTACAAAAATATATAATATTTTTAAATGTCATATGTCTCTGAACTTAAAGCAAGTATTTTAACAATGTTCCCATAGTAGCAACAACAAAACAAATGCCCTAATAAAAACAACAAATTGTTGCATGGAGGGCTCTAATTTATATCCATATATTACATAGTTTCTGGGCTATTAATGGAAATTGAGTCACTGCATAATAATTTGGGTCACAATGTAAAGATTCATCAATTAAGTGGTAATTAGTGGTGAAATTCTACTCCAGGAAACAAGTGACAGAGGGTATCAACTGTGACACAGAGCACCCAGCTGAGCCAGTGTATTAAAACCAGTGAAAGATTTATTTAAAGATGTTTAACAAGATAAATATGAAATTTTATATTTACAGACCCATAGTATTTGATCAGCAAGGTTTTAATGGCAATGTCATTGAACTCATCTTCTTTCATAAGGTAAAGAAAAATGGTGTTTTTCTGTCATAAAAAGAACAAATCCATCTGTTGGCAATTTGTCACACTATGTGATCTTGGTAGAGAAAATATCCTCATTGTCACCAGCCATAAAGTAGACATAATAAATGTGCAGATCTACCCTTTTCTCAGAGTTAACAATTACGATAAAGTAAATTTTGAGTTTTAATCAATGAAGGGTATTCATATTTGGATTGTTTTTCCTACTAAGCCTTTAATCATTTCCTATTGATGATTGGTAATTTATGTTCATGTACAGACTAAATCTAGTCTTACTTTGTCAAAGATTTTAGCTTTTAAGTATTTTAAATAGGAGTATTTTTATTTCTTATTAACCCATAGTGAGATATATATTTATAGGGTACAGTGTGGTAATCTGATACATGAATATAATATATCATAGTATTTACCATTTTCATCTCAAATATTTACCACTTCTTTGTGATGGGAACCTTTGAATTCTAGTCCTCTAGTTCTTTATAAAATATGTAATGAGTTTTAAGCTATTGTAACCTCAGTTCCATAGAAACACTGGGACCTTTTCTTCCTACCTAACTATATTTCCGCACTCACTGTCTGACCTCCCATTTTCTCTCTTCCTGTCTTCCCTTCTCAGGTTCTAGTGACCACTGTTGCATTCTCTATTTCTATGAACACAACTTTTAAAAACATATAAAGGAGAAAATACCATGTTCATCTTTTTATGTCTGGTTTATTTTATTTAATATGTGTTCTAGGATGTCTTTATCTTAAGGAAAGTCTAGTTAATTTGGCACCTTGTGTGAACTGCACAGCCTTAAACAGTGCATGCAATGGCTATTTCTGAGGGGAATTTCTTGCATGGGCACCCTGAACTTTCTTGATCAATGATTCAAAACTTGGGCTGGAGGACTTCCAGTTAACATGGTGGTATAGGAACCACACCAAAGCAGCCTAGAGAAGAAAAAGCAAAAACAAAAACAAAAACAAAAACAACAACAAAAAAAAAAACCAGCAAATACACTTATCTATTAAAAAGTGAGGCATGGCAGCAGAGAAGTAGGAGAGATCATCCAGAGCATCCAGAGCCCACACAAGCAGGCAGAAGCAGCTCCAGCAGCGTTGGCACCAGATTCACAAGGCCACAGCTGCCAGGCTCGGCTTGAGCCACAGGAAAAGCCAGGGGAAGGAGTGCCTCACAAACTCAAGAAACACGAAGGGAGGACCACAGCAACCAAAGGAGGAGCAGATCATGAGGTAGAGGATCACGTGGACCAGTGGGGGAACTAGAGCCACCATCCACAGCCTCCCCTCCCCCACTGCCACTGCAAGCACCAGCAAGCACCAGAGACCTGGGGAAGGGAGCTCACAGTAGCCAGCACTGGCAACCAGAGCAGCGATCCAGTGACCTAGCCAGCCTACTTGGACCCACAGAGCACCAAAGAGGGACCCAAGCAGGAGTGCAGCATAACTGAGACCAAAATCATCCCAAAAGGTAACTGGGATTACACCAGGTCAGTACCTGCCAAAAAAGCCTGGTACATAGGAATGAATTGGAAGTATTAATTGCACCTTCCATATTAGGATAAATTATATGTTAAATCTGATGGATGGTCAGAATTTCCATTATTAAATAAGCTATATTTTGGGCTTGTTATTTGTTGCTTCCTGATTTATAGTGGCTTTGTTTCCTCTTCTATTGTTCATTAGGGAAGGATCTCACTTAGTCACAAGCTGACTTGGAACCCTCAACAGACCAGAAATCTTAACCTCCTAGTTGACAGGATTAAGGGTGTGGGGCAACACACATCCTAAGGAACAGTGACTTTGTTAGAGGATCTGGTTGTCATGATACCTACTCTTGCATAAAATATTCTGTGCTGTTTTTCATTGAATATGTACATTGTTTAGTTAAATTTTAGAATTTGCCTGTATTTTGTTCCACTCAACCTACTTGAATACTCTCATAACAGGCAAACCCAACATGATGGGTCACTTTTGTAGATACTCTGAGAGTCTTAAGAATCATACCTAGCACCTTAAGCTCTACCCTGAAGATATATAACATCACATTGATTGATACATTGAATGATACTGCAGCTAACTAGAAAATCCAAGCATTAAATTAATCCAAGATGCAAAAATATGTATATTACAACATAAGAAAAAAAAAACAAGACAATATAAATCCACCAAAAAGTATTAATGCATCAGAAATGACCTCCAGGGAGAAATGAGTTAGAGGAAATGCCTGAGAAAGATTTCAAAAGAATGATTATAAATATGCTCACAGAAGTCAAAGAGGAAATCAAAGGAATCAAAGAAGACACAGGAAACCACTTTAATGAAATAAAGATGTCAATACAAGACATAAATAAGGAAATAGAAATAATAAAGAAAAACCAGTCAGAATTACTAGCAATGAAGAACACAGTTAATGAAATAAAAAACTCTATAGAAAATCTCACCAGTAGAATGGATGAAGGAGAGGACAGAATATCTAAGCTAGAAGACCAGCTGGCACATCTAGTCTAACAAAGAAAAAGACAAACTAATAGGAAAGTATGAATGGGAATTTGAAGATATTTGGGACACTATGAAAAGATCAAGCATAAGAATTCAGGGTATAGCAGAAGGAAAAGAATTTCACTCCAAAGGCATAGTAGGTGTTTTCAATAAAATCATAGAAGAAAACTTACCCCAAATTGGGAAAGAGATGCCAATGCAGATACAGAAATCCTTTAGAACACCAAGCAGAACCTGGAAAGAACCTCTCCTTGCCATACTATAATTAAACTACCAAACATACAAACTAAAGAAAATTTATTGGAACAATTAGAGAGAAAAATCAAGTTACATACAAAGGCAAGCCTGTCAGGATCACAGCAGATTACACAACACAAAGTTTAAAAGCCAGAAGGACTTGGAGTGATGTATTCCAAGCTCTGAAAGATAACACCTATCAACCAAGGTTACTCTTCCTGCAAAGCTATCCATTCAAATAGACGGAGAAATAAGGACATTCCACCACAAAAGCAGGCTAAAGGAATATTTGGAGACAAAACCAGCCCTACAGAAAATACTTGAAAGAACCCTCCATGCTGAAGAGAAAGAAAAGCACATATATAAGGAACTTGGAAAAAACAAACCATACTCAAATACTAGTCAACACAAGAGAGAGGGGGTAAAGCCAGAAGAACTACAAAAAAAAATGGCAAAAATAAATATACACCATTCAGTAATATCTCTTAATATCACCAGCCTCAATGTCCTAACCAAAAGACATAGGTTTGCAGACTGGGTTAAAAAGCAGGATCCTTCAATTTGTTGCCTCCAAGAAGCCCACCTCTCTACAAAGGATGGACACCATCTTATGGTGAAAGGTTGGAAAACGATGTTTCAAGCAAATGGGCCTAGAAAACAAGCAGGGGGTGCTATCCTAATATCTGACAAGGTAGACATCAGTCCAACATTAGTTAGGAAAAATAAGGAAGGTCACCTTATATTGATCAAAGGCACACTCCAACAGGAGGACCTTATATAATCCTAAATATATATGCACCTAACATGGGGGCTCCCAACTTCTTCATACAAATTCTATTAGAATTAAGGTCACAGATAACACCAAACCCATTTGTAGTGGGTGACTACAACACCCACTCTCATCAATTGACAGGTCATCCCAGCAAAAAATAAACAGGCAGCCGGGCGTGGTGGCGCACGCCTTTAATCCCAGCACTCGGGAGGCAGAGGTAGGAGGATTGCCATGAGTTCAAGGCCACCCTGAGATGACAGAGTTAATTCCAGGTCAGCCTGGACCAGAGTGAGACCCTACCTCGAAAAACCAAAAAAAATAAAATAAAATAAATAAATAAACAGGCATCTGGATTAAATGAGGTCATAGAAGAAATGGACATAACAGATATATACAGGACATTTCATCCAAATGTTGCAGAATACACATTCTTTCCAGGAGCACATGGAACATTCTCTAAAGTAGATCATATATTAGGACGCTAAGCAAATCTTCACAAATATAGGAAAATTGAAATAATTCTTGCATTATATCTGACCACATGGAATCACACTACAAATCAATAGCAAGAAAGCTATAGAGCATACACAAAATCATGGAAACTAAACAATACACTACTAAATAATGAATGGGACAATGAGGAAATCAAGGAAATAAAAAAATTCATAGAGTTAAGTGATAATAAGAACACAATATGTCAAAAATGTGGGACACAATGAAGGCAGTCATAAGAGGGAAATTTATAGCTTTAAGTGCCTATATTAAGAAATTAGAAAGGTCTTAAGTAAACAACCAAATGCAATAAGGCAACAGACACACAAATTAGAAAGGAAGAGATCAAATTATCATTATTTGAAGATGACATGGTTTTATATATAAATGACCCTAAAGACTACCAGCAGACTGTTAGAGCTGATAAACACCTATAGCCATGTAGCAGGATTCAAAATAAATGCATAGATATCGGTAGCCATCCTATATGCTAACAACAAACACACAGAGGATAAAATCAGAGAATCACTCCCATTCACAATTGCATCAAAAAATAAATAAAGTACCTTGGAATAAACCTAACCAAGGAAGTGAAGGATCTCTACAATGAAACTTTAAAACACTCAAGCAAGAAATTTCATAAGATACTAGGAAATGGAAAGACATCCCTTGTTCTTGGATTGGAAGAATCAATATTGAGAAAATAGTAATCTTACCAAAAGCAATCTACACATTTAATACAATCCCCATCAAAATTCCAATGGCATTCTTCACGGAAATAGAAAAACAATCCAAAAATTCATTTGGAAGCACAAAAAGTCTTAAATATCTAAAACAATACTAAGAAACAAAAATAAGGCTAGTGGTATCACTATACCTGATTTTAACCTATGTTACTGAGCCATAGTAACAAAAATAGCATGGTACTGGCACAAAAGCAGACATGTAGATCAATGGAACAGAATAGAGGACCCAGATGTAAGTCCAGATAGCTATAGCCACCTGATATTTGATAAAAAAAATTTTTTAAAAATGCCAAAAGTACTCATTGGAGAAAAGACAGCCTCTTCAGCAAAGGGTGCTGGGAAAACTGGATATGTATCTGTAGAAGGATGAAAATAGATTCTTCTCTCCATGCACAAGAATTAAGTCCAAATGGATTAAAAACCTTAACATCAAACTTGAAACTCTGAAACTGCTAGAGAAAAAAGTAGGGGAGAAACTTCAAAATATTGGTCATGACAAGGACTTTCTGAATATAACCCCAATTTCTCAGGCAATAAAATCACAGATTAACCACTGGGACCTCATGAAATTACAAAGCTTTTGTATAGCAAAGGACACTGTAAATAAAACAAAGAGGCAACCTACAGAACAGGAAAAAATATTTGCCAGCTATACATCTGATAGAGGATTAATATCTAGGATATACAAAGAACTCAAAAAATTAAATAATAAGAAATCAAACAACCCAATTAAAATATGGGCTATGGAACTAACTAGAGCGTTCTAAAAAGAAGAAATATGGATGGTGTATAAGCATCTAAAAAAATGCTCTACATCCCTAGTCATCAGGGAAATGCAGATTAAAACTATATAGAGATTCCATCTCACTCCTCTCAGATAGTCAACCATCAGGAAAACAAATGACTATAAATGCTGGTGAAGGTGCGGAAAAAGAGGAACCCTTCTACTCTGTTGTTGGGAATACAATCTGGTTCAGCCATTGTGGAAATCAGTGTGGAGGTTCCTAAAACAGCTAAAGATTGATCTACCTTATGACCCAGCTATAGCACTCCTAGGCATATATCCTAAGGACTCATCTCATTTCCTTAGAAGTACATGCTCAACCATGTTTATTGCTGCTCAATTTATAATAGCTGGGAAATGGAACCAGCCTAGATGTCCCTCAACTGATGAGTGGATAATGAAGATATGGCACATTTATACAATGGAGTTCTACTCAGTGGTAAAGAAAAATGAAGTTATGAAATTTGCAGGGAATTGGATGGATCTGGAAAGGATTATACTGAGATAGCCCAGGTCCAGAAAGCCAAACATTGCATGTTCTCTCTCATATGTGGTTCCTAGCTACAGATGATTGGACTTCTATGTGAATAGGAAGAAAACTCAGTAGCAAAGACCAGTAAGCTAGAAAAGAGATATAAAGGGAACAGAAAAGAAAGGAGGGGGTTACTTAATGGTATGGTATTATATATGTAAATAGAAGAATAGATTAATGGGGATGAAAAGGCCTAAGTGAGGTCAGGGGAAGAGATTGAGTAAAGGAAAGGTGGAGGGAGGGCTAATAAAAATCTAAGAGGATATCAATAAATCATATGGGAACCTACTTTTTGGACAATGGAACACTCAGCAGCCATAGATTGTTGCTAGAAAATTTTCAGTACCAGGGATGGGATATCTTCCAGTGAGTTGTTGGCCAGGGAGGTCCCTGATGCCCCCAAAACATTACAGGCCATTGCTGAGGCCCTTGGTTTCCCACCAGGAATAGATGGTAAGACCCTATTGCTGAAGACTCCACATACTTGGGCTGCAAGGCCACTGAGAAATCCTGCTGGAACTGAGCTGATAACCTCCTCCATGTAGACCAGCTAACAGAAAGCTGGAAGAAGCCATTATGCATGCAGTTCAATGGGAGAGAGAGATACCACCAATGAAGATACTTAACAGTGGACACTGCAAACCTTATAATTGGCCAGCCAGGCCAAATGAGCCAATGGGTGCAATAGTGGCATGTCTGTCATGGGGGGAAACCAACTGCCCTCTAATTGGACTGGAGGCCCACTCCATGGGAGAGAATACATTCCTGATACTGAAAACCTACAAAAGGGGTAGACATGAGCCCTAGGGCTGTAACTTCTGCTGCTGTCTGGCTAAATGTATATACTGTGCTCATCAAACTGCTCAGTAAGCACTTCTCTTAATGTTCACACCCAAAAATTAATGCTACTCTCACTTTTGGTAGAGAACCTTCAGATGGCAGTGACCTTGGGAAGACTCAGAAGGTATCATAGTGTTGGAAAGAAGTGACTGGAGTACTGAGTAACATCTTGATCACACCTTCCAAGGCTCAGGGTCTAATGCGGAAGAAGTGACGGAAAGAATGTAAGAGCCAAAGGAAGGGTAGGACTCCTTACAGCGTGCTCCCTCCAGACATAAAATGGCCTGGATATCCATGACCTCACAGCGCCTGGCACTACCTACACAAGACCGTCATAATAGGAGAAAAGATGATGACATCAAAATAAAAGACACTGATTGCGAGGGGGAGGGGATATGATGGAGAATGGAGTTTCAAAGGGGAAAGTGGGGGGAGGGAGGGCATTATCATGGGATATTGCTTACAATCATGAAAGTTGTTAATAAAACTAAATAAATAAATAACTTGGGCCGTGGGCGTGGTTCTGTGGGTAGAGTACTTACCAGGGGAGAGTTTGTGCCCATCACCCATGTAAAAACGCTGAGCAGTCCCAGTGCTCGGGAAGTGGAGATAGGTGTTTGAGGGATACTAGCTACATGAATCAGCAAGCTCTAAGTTTTATAAGAGACCTTGTCTTGAGAAAAATAAACAAGGTTGCGAGCAACTGAAGAGGGTACCTGACATCTAGCCTTGGCCTCCACATGCACACATACACAGGGGCATATGCGCCTGTGCGTGCACAAACAAACACACACATTCATGTCTCTCTCTCTCTCTCTCTCTCTCTTTCTGGGGCAAGCTTCCTGCCACTTGCACTTAGGACTTGTCAGCATCTTCCTTCCTTCACTCTGCATGGCTTCTCCTCACCATCTGTCTATCATCCTGAGGCTGTGGCAGACCACATTCACGCTCAGTAACCTGTGGAGTATTTTTTTTTTTCTATTTGAATGTGTGTGTGTGTGCATGCTTGTGTCACAGTGCACATGTGGAGGTCAGAGGTCAGTCCTCTCCTTCTACTTCCTTTCTGAGACAGGGTCTCTCTTACTGTTTTGCTCCTGCTGGGTCATGAGCTTCCAAAGTCTCCTGGCTCTGCCTCCATTGCCCTAAGTGCACCGCTGTTACAGGTGCAGGTGCGGGTTTGTGTCTGAAGTTACACTGGGATCAGCAGGCTGGCAAGCGAACACGTTTAACTACTGAGTCATCTCCCTAACCCCTAGCCTGTGTTTTCCTCCCTGTTTCTAGGCCCCCAGAGTAGCTCAGTTTTAAACAATAAGATACCCCTACGGTTGGTGTCCAGCCACTGTCCTCAGTCACAAGAGTAGCAAATCAATGACTCATCCACCAGAGGAATCCCTCTCTCCAAAACGCACAACTGGGGCTGCGGCCTGTTGGGGGTGGAGGATGCACTCGCCCTAAGGGTCTCGCTGTCAGTCCCTTTCACCTTTGCATCTGGCATCTGCTTCCCCCGCCAGGAAGCTACAAGGCTATAGCTGCGTTCTGCCTGGCTTTTCTATATGAATTAATTGATATAATAAAATCACCTTCTGGGGCAGGAGAGATGTTTTAGCAGTTAAGGCACCTGCCTGCAAAGCCAAAGGACCCAAGTTCAATTCCCCAGGACCCACATAAACCATATGTACAAGGTGATGTATGCATCTGGAGTTCATCTGTACCAGCTGGAGGCCTTAGCATGACTATTCCATCGCTCTCTATATATCCCCCCCCCCTCAAATAAATAAAGAAAAATTAAATAAAATCTCCCCTCCTGAGAAATGGCTAAGCAGTTAAAGACACTTCATTTGTAGTGGCAAGAGGCCCCATGAATACTTTCATATTCCCTCTGTGTCGAGAGGAGGGAGGCTCTGGGCATTGGGGAAGTCAAGTCTGAGGGCACTGACGCTTCAAAGGTCACCGTCCCCACTCCCCGTGGTGATAGGAGTGGTGAACAGCTGTTGAGAGGGCAGACTTTGACTGGGGTTGTGGAGCCTTGGAAACCTTCTCTCCCCGAGGAGGCAGGAAGCTCAGGAGACTCAAGAAGACAATCAACAAGCCGCCAGATCCTTCCCTACAGTTATATGCAGGGCTGGGGGGATCTACGAAGTCTCCCACCCGCTGAGTTGCTGGCAGATTGTGCCGTGAGCTCCAGAGACACAGAGCTGCCCCCTGTGCTGGGGTGGGCTCTCTGTTTGAGTCACCCATGCTGCTGTGAGCAGCCCCTCACCCTGCTCCGTAAGTAACTCCAATCAACTCATTGGTTCACCCAAACTGCTTTAGGTGCAGTTGTGCTTTGGTCTGCCCTCTGCGCCCGAAAAGGAAGAATAGACCTGTGTGCGCGCGCACCTCTCACCAGGGAAAGTTTCCTGTGACACCATCTTTACCCAGACGTCATGAGATCATTTTTTAAGGAGACTGGCATGCTATCTGAGGGTACTGGCATGGTGGTACTGGAATGAGGGTTAAAAAAGAGAGAGAGAGATCAAACAGGTAAATCTTTTTCCTTCTAAGATCCTTAAGACCTTGATCGGTAATATCAAGTAATGAACTTAAACTTACAATAAATAATAGTAATAGGTATCCTTTCATAAGGAGCTTGCACTTTACCAAACGCTATATACATAATCTAATTTAAACCCACGTAAGACTTCATGAGCGTATTGTATCCCAGATAACTCATAAAACATCTTTTTGTGTACTTAATATTTTATTTATTGATTGCTTTAAGACAGAGACAGATAGAATGAGCACACCAGGGCCTCTAATCGCTGCAAATGAACTCCAGACACATGTGCCACCTTGTGCATCTGGCTTACCTGGGCACTGGGGAATTGAACCTGGATCCTTAGGATCTGCAGGCAAGCTCCTTAGCCACTAAGCCATCTCCCCCACCCCTTTCTGTGTGTTTTTTTTTTGTGAAGAAGTTTCCAGAAGAGACTGAGTGCTTGAGTCAGCAACTTAAGTGACGATGATCCACCCCACCGAGGTGGGCAGGCCTCACCCAGCCTGTAAAGAGTGAATTTTCTTTGTTCTAGTTCGGGTGCATCCACTTGCTCCTGAACACTGGAGCTCTTGACTCTGAGCATTTCAGATTTCAGGGCTCACACAATGCCTGCCTGCCAAGCGCTGAGTCCAATAGACATGGAAGAGAAGTTATACCATCAGTTTCCTGGTCTCCCAACCGTCAGACCCAGACTGAATCATATCACTCCAGCTTGCTGCCAGCAGAGTATGAGGTTTGCTGGTTTCCATGATCGTGGAAGCCAATTTCCACAATAAACGCCCTCATTGGACGGGGGTGGGGGAAGGAATAGGAGTATGGATAAGCATCGTGTGCACGGATATTTGCCAGAGACACATAACCAATAGGTCATGTATGTGTGTGCCTGTCAGAAAACCCTAAGTCACCAATGTCAAAATGGAGGTTCCTTATCTAGTATTAGTATCTTGCCTGAGGCCACATTTCAGCCTGTCTTCCCTTACGAAAGCCACCAAATAAATGTCTACCACGGGCACAGCCATCATATAGCGTGCTGAGCGAGGCCGTAGTCCAAAGAGCGAGGGAGCCCATGGGTTCATAACGCCATGTTTCCTAAGAAAAACCATGTTGGAAAAGAAAGAGTTTTTGATTTATCTTTTTTGTTTTGTTGTTGTTGTTGTGCTTTTGAAGGTAAGGTTTCTTGAGGAGGATTGCCGTGTGTTCGAGGCCACCCTGAGATGACATAGTGAATTCCAGGTCAGCCTGGGCTAGAGCGAGACCCTACCTCGAAAAAAAAAAAATAGGGTTTCTTCTCTCTAGCCCAAGCTGACCTGGAACTTACTCTGTAATCTCAAATTGGCCTTGACCTTATTTATGGTGATCCTTCTAACTCTGCCTCCCAAGTGCTGAGATTAAAGGCGTGCACCACCACCCCTGGCTTGCTTTGTTTGTTTAACCGGGTAACCACTTGGCATATTTAACTTCCTATCAGTGTTATCTAAAGCATATAAGTCCTTGAGACTTAAAATGCAGCCAAAATAGAGAAGCTGCTTTACAGAAACCATCATCTCTCTTTTTTTTTTTTTTTAATGTTTTACTTGTTTATCTGAGAGAGAAAGAGACAGACAGGGAAAGAGAGAGAGAGAGAGAGGAGAATATAGGTGGACCAGAGCCTCTGGCCACTACAAATGAACTCCAGATGCACGTGCCACCTTGTGCATCTGCCTTATGTGGTTACTGAGCAATCAGACCTGGATCCTTGGGCTTTGTAGGCACGCGCCTTAACCACTAGGCCATTTCTCCAACCCACCATCATCTCTTTAGAAAAGAATTAACTGAAATGGGTAAGACTATTAGAAAAAGACTATTCTTTTTAAATTGTCCCAAAGCATACAATACATCTTTATAGTAAACCCCTGAGATGCCCTGTATATTCTGTGGACGGTCATCAAGAAAGAAAAGAGATGTGATATAACTACTTTAAAGAAAACAAAGTTCTTATTGCATTCAAGTCACAGGTCACTTTTCAAGCTTTGGAGTTAAGAAGATACTATGTAAAAATGAGGCATTTGTACTACAGCCCGATTCACCCCAGGCTTATGACGCTAGCTAAATGCAAGCCAGGGATGGCAGCGGACCAGCCTCAGCCCCTCCTCCTTGCTTCTGCTAGGGAGAACCAGCTCTCTGGGCATGCCTACACTGGAACCAGCTGGGCTGTGGTCCATGTTGCACTAGCCTCAAAGGCTTAATGGCAGCCCCATCACAAGAATATGAATCACACACAATGGAGTTATTCTCCGACATTCTTGAGCAAGATGTGCTCGGCCTTATGTTACGTTTGGCCCGTGTAGACTTTGTCAAAAGGAACAAAGTTCAGTGGAGATGAAGAATAAACCACCTTTCCCACCATATCACTTCCTTGTTGGGGAATAGGTGAAGCCTAGTATTACCTTCTCTTGTCTTATTATCTTTAGGTATGCGTAGGTATGTCTCTGTGGGCTCACACGTATGTGCAGCAGCCTGTGTGTGGAAGTCAGAGGACAACCTTGGCTGCCTGTCCTTGTGTTGCAACTTGTTTGAGTCCAGGTATCTTGTTCACCACTGCATAGTGAAGGCTGGCTGGCTTGCAAGCTTCTGTACATCCTCTTGCCTCTACCTCCTATCTCACTGCAGTAACACTGGGATGACAGATGTGTGCCATCTCACTCATTCTTTTCTTAAGTTATTTAAAAATATTTTATTATTTATTTATTTGAGAGAGGGAAAGAGGCAGAGAGAGAATGGGTATACCAGAACTTCCAGCCACTGCAAATGAACTCCAGATGCCTGTGCCACCTTGTGCATCTGGCTTACATGGGTACTGAGGTGTCGAGCCAAGGTCCTTTGGCGTCACAGGCAAGTGCCTTAACCACTAAACCATCTCTCCAGCTCCACACTCATTCTTTATAGGGGTTCTTGGGATTCAATTCAGGTCACCACACTTACACACTGAGCCATCTAAATGTTGTTTGTGGAGATGGCCAAGTATAAAATGTGAGTGTGCACAGTTCACTTCCTTTGGTTCTAGTTGTTAGTGTGTGTGTGTGTGTGTGTGTGTGTGTGTGCGTGTCCCTCCCTCCCTCAAAGTTAAAGGCAAATGTACTCATCTGCAGACCACAATGTGGCCATATTCTGAATTATTTCTATGCATAAAATAATAAACAAGATGGGCAGGTAATATAATGACTGAGTTTGAAGACTGAACTAGAAAGATGTCTTTTTTACCTAAAGAAACATTGTTCTCAATGGCTGACTTTTGAATCTCTCAAAGTAAAAATATTTCTATTTTGTTGAATATTATATATAAAAATTCAACAATCCTAAACAGAGGCCATCCTTTTTAAGACTTCATTTTTACCAAAATCCAGCACCATTTAAATTGCTATGTTCATATGCATAATGCATTGTACTACTGTGTGCAGAGAAAAGTCTAAATATTTACCATGCATCCAAAAATGGATAGGCTCATGCATAAAAATAATCGTTCAAAACTCAAAACTTCCCTTTATTTAAAATTCAAAACATTCAGAATTTAATGACTAACATATCTAAATAGTAAGCAAATGAAAGAGAAATAATTTTTATCTATTTGACTGTCCTTATTTAGAGATATTTAAAAGAGTTAGCTAGTATCCAGATGTTGTTAAAACATTTTGTTATGGGCAAGGAATCCAAAGTTTTAATGTTCTGGTGCTTTCCTTCTACAAAGAGCCTTTCTCTAGCTTCCACATGCCCCATGCCCACCTGTGCAGAGGATGCTGTGACCTACCTGCAAACACATGTTCAGATCAAATGATGTAACCAGGTGACCTAAACTGATCTTCCATCACCCTCACCTCCAGCAGGCATGGGCCTCAAGGTGCTGACTGACTCACTCAGCCTATCCTTAATGCACATGGCTGAAGTTCCCCTGTTTTAAAGGTTGTGTTCCAAGCTGGGCATGGTGGGGCACACCTTTAATCCCAGCACTGGGCAGGCAGAGGTAGGGGGATTACTGTGAGTCTGAGGCTAGCCTGAAGCTACACAGTGAATTCCAGGTCAGCCTGGGCTAGAGAGTGAGACCCTACCTTGAAAAAAAAAAAAAAAAAACTTATGTTCCAAAAATGATACCCATCCCTGACCACTGAGGTCCTTTGTGCCAGTTCCCCTCCCAGGTGCAAACAGCACCCTGACATATTGACACTGAGAGTGTCATTGCCATATTGACCTAACAATATATCAAATGGGGCCAAGTTCTGGCAGCAATGAGATTCCTAACCAAGGTCAAGTCTATAACGTATCTATGCATTTTCACCTTTATGTTGGTATTTATTCTTTTCCATAGTCTATGTTATAGACTAAAGCAAGTCTATCCAGAGGCCTTCCTGATAAAGGCTTGGTCTCCAGGGTGACACTATTGGCAAGTGGTGGAACCTTTAAGAGATGGTCCTCGTGGGAAGTCTTTGGGTCACTGGGAACACCCTCAGAGTGGTGTAGAATGAGTCCCTTCCTTCCTCACTCTGTTTCCTGGCCATCAAATGTTTTGCTCCATCACAGCCTCCTGCCAGGATGGACTGCTTCACCACAGGCTCACAGCAATGATGCCAGAGTCATGGCCTAGGACCTCTGAAACCAAAGGGAACTAAAGAAGCACTTTGGGGCTGGAGAGATGGCTTAGCGGTTAAGGCACTTGCCTGCAAAGCCATAGGACCCAGGTTCAACTCCCCAGGACCCATGGAAGCCAGATGCATAAGGGAGCACACACGTCTGGAGTTCTTTTGCAGTGGCTGGAGGCCCTGATGTGCCCATTCTCTACCTGCTTCTTTCTCTTTCCTTCTCTCCCTCTCTCTCTCATAAGTAAATAAATAAATAAAACAAAAAAATTAAAAATACAAAGAAGCACTTTGTCTTTATATCATGATTATCTGGAGTATATCCACATTCCTCTAATCAATTTACTTTCAGTGGAGATATAAGTAGTGCCCACAGATTAAATAACACACATCTTAAGGGTATCAATTGATGAGATTTTAATGTATGCTTGTAACCTAGCAACCACCCAAATTAGGATAGAAAACATGCTCACCAATCAACAGAATTTCTTTATGTACCCTTCATAATCAATAGCCTTTCTTTACCCAAGATATTGACTGAGATGTTATTGTCGGGGGGGGGGGTTGTAGCTGCTAGTTATAAATATATATGCCTATTTATGGAATACAATGTGATGTTTAGTAGCATTTAAATATCATACAACCATCCAAGCAAGCTAATAATTTCAGACCAACTGAGCAAGGGGATAGGAGTCCTTGTGCCCTTGACTGCTTTTGCCAATGGGGCAGACTTCCACGAAGCATAAAGGAATAATGCTGGCTTTTTGCCACATCTTTAGAGGTGTATCTATGTTTAAATAAACAACCTACCCTGGCTTTTAGGTGAGCACACCACAAAACCTTACTGTTTTTACTAAAATACTAGGATGGTTAGGATGAAAGATTTATCTTTGTGACAGACTGTACATGTTTACTGAATATCAGTCATATAGGGCTGGAGAGGTGGTTCAGAGGTTAAGGCGCTTGCTTGCAAAGCCTGGGTTTGATTACCCAGTGCCCACATGAAGCCAGAGAAACAAGGGGACACATCTGGAGTCCATTTGCAATGACAAGAGTCCCTGATGCACCCATTCTCCCATGCTTCCCCCCTCCCTCTCTCATCTTTCAAATAAATAAATAAATATATTTTTTAAGAAAGAATTCAGCAATTTAGTTTTCTGTAGTATCCAGTATTCTGAGCTTTTCACACAATAATAAATAAGCTACCCAGGACTTATGTTTTCAGGGTTTATAAAACAATACTAAAAGAAAAGCATTATACTTTCTCCACATATGTTTCCATTGTAAGGGTGTTTTCCTCATATTTTTAAGCCTGTTTTTGGTAAGAAACTCAGAACTAAAATGCAAGATTATTATTACAAAAGAGATGTGCAGGGCTGAAGAGATAGCTCAGTCAGTGAAGCTCTTCCTTTGTAAACATAAGGACGTATGTTTGAGCCCCGGAACCCCAGCTTTTTATACATACAGGCAGACCTGGTGACATGCATTTGTAGACCAAGCGCCAGGAGGTAGAGTCAGACAGATGCCTGGGGCAGGCAGGCTGGCCAGCCAGTCTAGCCTAGTTGGCACGATACGGGCCAGTGAGAGCCTTTGTGTCAAAGAAAAGAAATGGTGGACAACACCTAAGAAATGATTGCCTTCTGCCCCCTCTCACACACATGCGTATATACAACACACACACACACACACACACACACGAGGAATGTGAAAACACTTAAAACTATCCAAAGAAGGGAAGACTGGCAGGGCTCAAGAGGTTCTGGCTCCTCTAGAGTGGGTTGTTTAGCAATAGTTAGTGGTCCTGAATGACTTTTGAGATTCGTGAAAATCTGTCGCTACTTTTCGGAGCGCAGTGTGGGCAACATTGAAGTAGACAGCATAGCATTTCAATTATTCCAGTTGAAGGACAGAAAATATTAGCACCTCCTCACAGATTGTGCTTTCTTCCCCCTCTTCATTCTGAAGTCTTATGTGGGACACTCGTACACTCATTAATTCATTCTTTCAGACAACAAATGTCTTAGGACAGTGCTAAACCACAAGGAATTCCTCAAATGAGCACATATCTGAGGAAAGGCCTAGTTACTGGATTTCAAAACTTTACCTTTACAATAAGCTGAAGGAGAAAATAAAATCAGCTGAGGGAAGTCTATAGTTGTCTTTCTTGACCATGTAGGAGTTTGCTCATGGGGGAGGAAAGAGCTTGACTGCCATCCTTCAGGGAATGATCTAACCAAATGTTTTGGGTTCGGTTTGGTTTTGCTTTAATATTGTTAAATATAACACACATAGGGAAAATCATATTGGATAGGAAGATGACGTTGAACAGATTATTAAAAACCCAATATGTATTCAATATGTAGGCTAAAAAAAATCCCAGATCATAAGGACAATGGATAATATACACGCTGACACAGAGGGACAGTGTGAGATTTCATTATGCAACTGGAATAGTAAACAACTCGTGATTTGTGAATTAAGTCCCAGACAATTTCATATAAAGCTACTATATGCCTTCCTTTTAACTCCTAGGCTTTCATACAAGAAAAAAGTACATTTCTACAAAAGAAGCTGTATAAGAATAGTCATAACACATTTGTCCATAATAGGAAAGATTTCAAAAGACCAATCAGCCAATGTAAAGACCAATATAAATACAATGGTATACGGCTAAGAAATCTATGATATAAAATACTGAGTGATAGAGTGGTGTGAATGAATCTTGGAGCATTATACTGCATGAAAACAGCATAGTACAAATACCTGTGTATATTAATTAGTTTCACTAATACATTTCATTTCTAGAACAAGCAACACTATTCTTTGATAATCGAAATCAACTGTTCGAATGGGCATGAAGAACCCTCCGCTGATGGAAATATGTCTTGGTCCAGATGATGTTCAATGAGCTGAACAAGGAAAATTGTGTATTCCATTATGTGTAAAATTTAACTCAATGTAAATACGTAAATAAGAAAGACAACATGGAAGGAAACTTTAGCAATAAGTGGAAGCACTGCAAGTCAGATAATTATTTTCTATAATCAGAAGCAGCTTGTCTGTCTGCATCTTTTAAGTTTAAATTTCCCGTAGCACAAGGCTATTCATTCACAATGAACAACACAGTGCCATGTAGCAAACTCACAGCATTGTGCAACCACCATCTGCCTCTGGTTCCTAAAAACTTTCATCACCACAAAATAAAACCTTGTGCCACTAAGCAGTTACACCCCACACCTCCTCCTCCCAGCTCCTGACAGCCACTGACCTGCGTTCTCTCTCTCTCTCTCTGGGGGCTGACCTACTTTGGAATTTCACAGAAATGGACTCACATAATGTGTGGTGGTTTGTGCAGGACTTCTTTCATTTGTGATGCACTCAAAGTTCAAAATGATGCATGAAACAGTCCTTTGCTCTATTTATAGCTAAAACATTCTATGATATGTATATATAATATTTGTTTACCATTTTCACCTAACAATGAATGGACATTTAAATAGTCTTGTGTGTTGGTAAGTATATATTGTGCTTCTGTGAGCATTACTGTACAAATATTTGTTCAGGCCACTGTTTTCATTTCTTTTGGATACACACCTGGGAGGAAAATTGTTGGTTGATATGGTCATTCCATGTTTAACTTTTCAAGAAACCATCAAGCTGCTTCCCACAGCAATTTAAGCACTTTATATTTATATATATTTATATTTAATTAAAGCTCTTTATATATTCACTAGCCCTATCTGAGGGCTCCATTTGCCTGTCTTTGTCACCATTCACTCTTTTCCATTTTGTTTTGTGTATTTTTGCTCATCCTCATGAGTGTCAAGTGATATTTCATTGCAGACTTTCTGTTGGTTACGCATAAAACATGAAAACACACACAACAAAATGATCAACTTATTTCCTTAACAGTTTTTTAAAAATATATATATTTATTTATTTGAGAGAGAAAAGGAGGCAGAGAGAGAGAGTGAGAGAGAGAGAATTGGCATCCCAGGGTCTCCAGCCACTGCAAAAGAACTCCAGATGCATGTGCCCCCTTGTGCATCTGGCTTATATGGGTCCTGGGGAATCAAACCAGGATCCTTTGGCTTTGTAGGCAAATGCCTTAACCACTAAGCCATCTCTCCAGCCCTCCTTAACAGTTTTTGCTGGTATCTGAGTAAGGGGTCCCCATGCCCCACTCTCAGAGCACATGCTAGTCTATATCAATAATAAAAATAATGATAGTTAACACCAAACAAGTATTACCTTGTATTCATGTCAGGTATTCATATCATGAAGACTCATTTGGTTCCCACAATTGAATTATATAAGGTTAGTATTATTATGAACTTTTCCTCATTTTCCAAATGAGGAAGCTGAAGTTTTAAGATCTTAAGGAACCTGAGTTTACAACCAGTAAACATTCAAAGATTCAAATCCAGGCAACTAACTCTGGGACTCATTTTTATTTTCTTCAGTTATCAGATTGTCACCCCAAAGCGGTTGTAACAGCTAGATCCAACAGACATAAAAATAGCCAATAGAACACAATTATACCACAGAAGTTCAAATTCAGGCATTAATGCCCTATCTAAAGCATAAATGTGCCCCTGGATTTTGGTTCTGCTTTGAGAGGACTGTAAAGTCATCTGTGCCCTTGAGTGCACTTCTCACATGAGACACTTCTCATGCCCACTGGGCCCATGCTCGGCTGCCTCCTGGAATACCCGTAGGGCCTCGATCCTGTCTCCTTACTGCATAGTAAAGGCGTGGCTCCGACTCTCTGTACTCCTCGCCTGAGCAGAGGCAAAATCTGACCAGAACAGTAAGAAATCTTTAGCTTTCCTCTTCAGACACATTCCATAGGCCATTGCATCACTGAAAGCGTTATGAAGGTCTGTGTCTGTAGAAACACCAGCTCAGCTAGAGGGAAAAGAGCCAGTCTGTCCTGTGCCTCTGGGACACAGAAAATGGAGCCTTCATCAGCCTAGCTCAGCAATCCACTAGTGAGGCCCTCCCCTCCATTAGCCTCGCTTTGTACTTCTTCAGCTGTAAAGACCATTCCTTTCAAATGCTCCCTACCCCTCAAACCTCAGCAATCAGCATTAACTGAAGAGAAAGACCAGGGTCTTAATTAAAAAAAAAAAAAAAAAAAAAAAAAAAGCCTAAGAAAGAAAATTAGTTAACAGAAATCATGATGAACCACTGTGAAAGATCTGAGAAAAAAAAAAAAAAAACCCACAAGATGTCCAGAGAATGATTCCAAAGGTTATATAATGTCCTCAAATTCCCCAGAGGGTCCAGAGAGCACCGTGACCTT
Organism: Jaculus jaculus; assembly: GCF_020740685.1. Lineage (NCBI taxonomy): Eukaryota > Metazoa > Chordata > Mammalia > Rodentia > Dipodidae > Jaculus > Jaculus jaculus. Next base: position 92,022,772 of record NC_059113.1, on the reverse strand, counting down.
TGCCCCCTTCGTGCTTGTCATTCCGGCCTCTGCTGACCAGGGTCCAAGCTGTACTCTGGGTGTGTGGTCACCCTATCTAACAACAGATAGCCGGCCCGCAGCCGGCGCCCACCACCATGCAAAGAGAAAAGGGCTGTTGCATCTGGTGCAGAACAAGCCCCATGTCAGAGACTCAAGATATAACAAGAGGTGAGTGAGGACCCTGGAGGCCAAAAGACGCAGACTTGACTTTCAACTTTATCTCTTGCAACTGACTTTGGGTAAATTACTGCTCTGGATTACTCGCTGGGATTCTCTGCAAATAACAATGGCCCGGATCTCATAAAGCTTGCCTGGGAGACCGCATTGCATGACATGGTCAAGGGCTCGGTCCAGAGCCTAGCAGAGACTAATGTAATTGCTCTGTGTTCACTAGCTGTTGAATGGCATCACTATCATAATTATTGTTCCATTATCTCGCATTGCCTTCTTAGGAAAAGTTAGGGGGAGAAAAATGTCTAGACTTGGAAAGAAGACCCCAAGCCTTCTCAGATCTACATGAATTACTTTGCTTGTGTGTTACTTCCTCATTGCTGGGACAAGACAGCCAACCAAAAGAAGCATAAAGAAGGCATGTGATAAATTTATCGTATAGTTTTTTTGTTTTTATTTATTTATTTATTTATTTATTTGAGAGCGACAGACACAGAGAGAAAGACAGATAGAGGGAGAGAGAGAGAATGGGCGCGTCAGGGCTTCCAGCCTCTGCAAATGAACTCCAGACGCGTGCGCCCCCTTGTGCATCTGGCTAACGTGGGACCTGGGGAACCGAGCCTCGAACCGGGGTCCTTAGGCTTCACAGGCAAGCGCTTAACCGCTAAGCCATCTCTCCAGCCCTATCGTATAGTTTTGAGGGAATGTTTCATCGCGGAGGGGGAAGCAGGGGCAGGGCAGAAGCTGGGATCAGAGTGACAGCAAACAGGACTGGCCAACAAAACCTCAAGTCTCACCTCCAGATACACACTTCCTCCAGCTACACGCTACCTCCTAAAGGTTCCACAACCTTCCCAAACAGAGCCGACTGGGAACTTATTAAGTATACATGAGAGTATACAGGAGACTTTTCACACTCAAACCTCCACACCAAGTCAGTTCCAGTAGACAAGCCTTTCACTTCGTAGCATCCCAGACCCTACCAGGTATCCAAGTGGACATCATCCAATGCATTGCCCTTAACCTGAGCTAACACAAGTTCCTATAGCTCTTTCTAAATGAGACTTGTGAAAACAGGAGTCGGTCCCAAACATAAACTTGGGCTGAAGTTTAATACGGAAACCAAAGTGTAATTTCTATGGAAGCCATAGGCTTGGGGGGGGGGCAATGGACTGGTAGAACTAAAAGGAAAGCCCCACCCGCTCATTGCTGGAATAGCTGGACGCCTTCTGCACCACTGCTGTTGAGGAGATAAAAATGTTTTTTGGGTTTTTTTTTTTCCATATTTCTTTTCAGAAATGGGTCAGTTAAAAGCCTTTGCCTGCTTTTAAGAACAAAATTCAAATTGGCCTTTTATGGCCATTCAAAAGCAGGCAGATAGCATCTGCAATTATTTGCTCCTTTGCATTTATGAAATTGTTGCTCCCCCAAAGCAGGTGGCCTGAAGGAAACCGTGCCAGCTGTTTCCAGAATCATCTGTTTGCGCATTTGCTCTTCACACACACATTCAAAACAACAGCAACAACAACTGAAAAAAATGCAGAAGCTAAACAGAAACAGACCCATGCATACACACAAAAAAACCAGGTCTGTGACACACACAGCTCGACCCACAATGATCCTGATTTTGTCCTCGCTTATTGATCACCTAAATGGACTTTTGGCTCTTATTTGATCTTCTAATTCTCTTTGTTGTTGTTGTTTTTTTCTGGGTAAGATTATACTCTAGGCCAGGCTGACCTGGAATTCACTATTGAGTCTCAGGCTGGCCTCAAACTCACATCCACCCTCCAACCTCAGCATCCCGAGTGCTGAGATTAAAGGTGTGCACCATCACGCCCGACCTACTTTTTTTTAAAAAAAAAAAAAAACTTATTATGGGCTGGAGAGATGGGTTAGCGGTTAAACGCTTGCCTGTGAAGCCTAAGGACCCTGGTTCGAGGCTCTGTTCCCCAGGTCCCACGTTAGCCAGATGCACAAGGGGGCGCTCGCGTCTGGAGTTCGTTTGCAGAGGCTAGAAGCCCTGGCGTGCCCATTCTCTCTCTCTCCCTCTATCTGTCTTTCTCTCTGTGTCTGTCACTCTCAAATAAATAAATAAAAAATTTGAAAAAAAACTTCTTATAAGCAACCTCCATACATACAGAAAATATACCATGATCACAATCCCCTCCCATCACCTTACTGAGTCTCCCTTCCCCTGAATCCCTGCTTCTTTCCAAGTAGCCTTCTGAATCATTTCTACAGTGTACTATGGGTGTTCTCACAGATGGATAGACATGGCCCCAACCCATGTACACAGCACCTGCCCACCACATTCCCTTGTTATCTCTCAGGATGGACATGGCCCCATCCCATGTCCATGGTGTCTGCCCTCCACATTCCCTTGTCATCTCTCAGGGATTCCTCTTTATCAGCCTCTCTCACTTGTATTGTGAATCTTTCCCTCTCTTCTCACTCTAAGGTCTGTCCAATCCCGGAGCACATGACACCTAATACCAGTAAAAACTGAAACTATCTCACCATTCTATGTAAACACATTCTTCTCTTTTAAATTTTTATTTATTAGAGAGACAGAGGGAATGAGCATGCCAGGGCAACCTGCTGCTGCAAGTGAATTCCACACACATGCACCACTTTGTGCATCTGGCTCTGCATGGGTACTGGGGAATCGAACCCCTGTCATCAGGCTTTTCAAGCAAGAGCTGTTAATCACTGGGCCATCTCTCCAGCCCTCATATGCTTTTTGAAAGCATTTATGAGCCTGAAATAAAGCAACTAATGAAAAGTTTCTAGGATACATCCTGTTTACAACAAGGAAAACGTGTCACACACAGCCAGCAGTGGGAATGTGTGTTGAGAAAAGTTTCTGAAAGCAATCTAGCAGTAACAATCAGGAAAAAACAAACAAAAACCTAAAATTCTCATGATAATTTGTGTGCAGCCATTCTTTTTGCATATAAGAATTATGAATTTGCATTCATATTCATCTCAAACATTGCCCAATTAAAATATATTTGAAATAGCTAGAAATCTAGACAGTTCAATAACCAATCATTATTCCTAATTTTTGGGGGGAAGTGGGTGATGGGTGAGTTGTTTTGAGGTAGGGTCTCTCTCGAGCCCAGGCTGACCTGCAGTTCACTATGTAATCTCAAGGTGGCCTCAAACTCACCAAGATCCTCCTACCTTGGCCTCCCCAGTGCCAGGATTAAAGGTGTGTGCCACTATCCCAGCTCCTAAGACAGTTTTAAATCCGTAAAATGTGTTCTTATGTAAAAAAGCAAAGATTTCATACAGCATTGGGCACTGTGGCTCATGCCTATAATCTCAACACTGGGGAGACTGAAGTAGGAGGATCGCCTTGAGTTTGAGATGAACCTGGGCTACATAATAAGCTTCAAGTCAAGCTGGTCCAGAATGAGACCCTGCCTTAAAACAAAACAAAACCACAGAAAAAAGCATATCATATATAACCCCAATTCTTAATATATATGGGATTTGGTGGGGGTATGTGTGGTGTGTGTGAGTGTGTGTGTGTGTGTGTGTGTGTGTGTGTGTGTACGTGTAGATAGGTAGGTTGGCACATGCCATGGCACAGATGTAGAGGTCAGAGGACTACTCTGGGTGTCAGTCCTAGCCTTCCACCTTAGGGCAGGGTCCCTGGGCTGTAAGGTTCTTGGAACTTCTCTTGTCTCTGGCCTCCTTGCTTAGCATAGGCAGGCTGGGGTTACAGATGCCCGTGTTACAGCATCTCATTTTACATGGGTCCTGGGCATCTAAACTCAGGCACTCACACCTTCACGGCAAGTGTTTCACCCACTATCATCCCCTCAGCTCAGTAATATATGTTTAAATAAACACCCATGCATGTGGGAAGCAAGAAGTGGAAATATAGAGACATAACACTCAGTACTAATAATGTTTATTTCTCATCTTTTTTTGTATATTAAAGAATGGATCCCTAGCTGGAGAGATTGCTCAGCCTAAGGACCCAGGTTAGATTCCCCAGTACCCATGTAAGCCAGATGTACAAGGTAGTATATGTGCCCGGAGTTCCTTTGCAGTAGCTAGAGGCCCTGGTGTGCCCATTCTCTCCCTCACTCTCTCTCCCTCCATAAATATGTGTGTGTGTGTGTGTGTGTGTGTGTGTGTGTGTGTGTGTGTGTGCTTGCCTCTTATTCTCTCTCAAATAAATAAATATTTTTTAAAAAATATTTTTAAATGGATCTTAGTGCCTTAGGCATGCTAGGAAAATGTTCTATCACTGAGCTAAACTCATATTCCAATAACTATTTTTTTCATTGTGTTAAGAAATATTGCTGAATTTCACTTATACTTTGGACTTCTCTACATGTTTAAATTTTATTCAAATGGCATGCCTGTTATATGAGAAGAAATAAATTTTTCAGACAAAAGGCTATGAGAAGAGAGAAGTCTTATTAATAAACATGAAGCAACATCTGTCCTCCCAGGATGCCTTGTAGGGACTCCTGCAAGAAAGATCCAGGCACTGGGACTGAGAATAGAACGTACACTTCAGGAGGATCTGAATTCAATCAAACATATTTAATCCTGTTTGAGATCAGGCTAGGGACAAAGCCACGAATCTGTGGCGGGCTCACTCTTCACAGCTTTGCATAGGTGAGAGAAGAGACTGTCCAGTGTGGCTCTCCCAAAGGCAGCCTGACAGACTGTGCAAGTGGGTGCGTGAAACGAGCTGGCAGCCCAGTGAGGAGCCGCCCGCACCCGAACCTTGGGTTTTCCAATGTGGAAATGAGTTCAGCTCTTGCTTCACATGGGACACAGAAGGTAATCGTTGATCTCCGGTTTTCATGACTCCATGTTTGTGCCAAACTGTGCTAGTAAGCCCCACTTCAAGATTCTCTGTGGTTTTGTGGTCATTTGCAAATATGCACAGAGCGGGGAAGTGTGAGATCACACCCGCACACCCCCAGCAGAGATTCCAAGCGACCTTTTGGCTTCCCATTTCAGTGGTCGCATCCTAACCAACTGTTCTTTGCACAATCTACCAAGTGTCACATTTATTTTTTTAACTCGGCGTTGCTGTTTCGACTGTGTAAGACCTCCCCTAAGTTTGTGCTGAGGTTCCCATATAAAGCCAGAGGTACGAAGTGGTACATGCAGATTCATTTGCAGTGGCAAGAGGCCCTGGTATACCTATATTTATTCATTCTCTTTCTCTCCTTGCAATTAAGTGAATCAAACATTTTTTAAAGCTAATAATTAATCCACTAATTAATTTTTGCATCAAATGGGCAGCTTTTAAATGTTAACCTTCAGTGCTGGCTGAAGTCCTGGGAGTTGCTAGTGGGAACATAAATGACACAGCCTCTTTAGAATTGAATTTCCCAATGTCTACAAAGAAAGAATTCATACCGCATGAAACAAGAGCAAGAAAATATCAACAAACTGAAAAAAAAACCACAGTGAAAAAATTCACAGCAACAAGAAGAAAATACTACTAAATAGCACTAAATGACATCTTTATCATCCCCAGCCCCAAGGCACTGCAGAGGAGGTGGTGGGAAGAATGCAAGAGCCAAGCAGGGCGTGGTGGCGCACACCTTTAATCCCAGCACTCAGGAGGCAGAGGTAGGAGGATCGCCATGAGTTCCAGGCCACCCTGAGACTACTTAGTGAATTATGGGTAAACGTGAGCTAGAACGAGACTCTACCTCAGAAAAAAAATAAAGAATGCAAGAGCCAAAGGATGGGGAGGAGTACTGTGGAATGTTGCCCTCTATACACAAAGTACTCACTGCATGCATGACCTCACAGTGGCTGTCATTCTCTGCAGAAGACTGGGCCCATCAACATGTCATCGTGGATGATGGAGGAGGGCAAAAAAAAATAAATAAATAAATAAAAGAGAGAGTAGTGGGAATGAAGAAGGGTTCAGTGGAAAGGAATCGGGGGAGGGATACATAAAAATAATGGAAGGAAATTATGATTAAAAAATCTAACGTAACAAAAAAGAAAATAGGGGCTGGAGAGATGGCTTGTTTGATTCCTCAGAACCCACATTAGCCAAATGCACAAGGGGCACATGCATCTGGAGTTCATTTGCAGTGGCTGGAGGCCCTGGCGTGCCCATTCCTTCTCTCTCTCTCCATGTTTCTCTGTCAAATCCATAAATAAAATAAAATATTAAAAAAGAAAATGACACTATAATGCCTGTATGATAGAAAACAATTGTACTCATTAAAATTCATGTTCTCCAGAAATACTTAATAATACGAATTCCTCATGTTACCTTATTTAAAGAGCAGAATACAATATGGCAGATAACTATATGATCCTTATGTGAATATGTACATGCATATTTGTAAACAAACCACCCCTAAAATACTCAAATTATAGAAAAATTTATACATGATCTCTGAGCAGTTGCAGCAGTGTGTGATAACGTAATCGCAGTGTACGTGGAGGCCAGAGGTCAACATAGCGTATCTCCCTCCATTGCTCTCTGCCTTATTTATTTACTTAGAGTCTCTTACTTGAACCCAGAGCTCACAGATGCACTTAGAGTAGCTGGCCGGTTTGCCCTGTCTCTACCTCCTGAGCTTTGAGGCCTGCGCCAGCACATCCAGCAGTCACATGCCTTCTGGGCATTCAAACTGAATGCTTGCCTGGCAATCGCTCTATCCACTGACCACCTCCCCAGCCTGGCTTCACTTTCTGCTGAGCAGTTCCAAGTAGCTGAAACAAGTCCTTACCAAGATCAGTTGACCCTAAAAAGAATAGAAAGTTAGTGCAAGTTCAAGGTCAGAGTCTCTGGGGCAAGTTGTGGTTTGGTTAGCCATTGCTCACTTCAATCATGAAATGATGAAGACCACCACAGTGCAGCTGCTGAGGGAGGTTTTACTCCACAACCACGGCAGGCTGGAGGGGCTTAAGCCCCAAAGTTCTCAAGAAGAGATTCGATGAAAGCTGCTGGCATTTCAAGGGCATCAGATACACACTAGGTACCCTGTCAGAGCACGAGAGCCTTGAGAGTTGCTTCAGTGTGCAGACTAGTTTGGAAGTAAACCAAGGGAAGCATTTGAGCCACATGCCCGCCACTCACACATGCGTGTGTGGGCACCAGATCACCCCTGGATCTGGATGCCGTACACAGAATGTGTAGATAGACCTCGCATTCCCAAGGCCATCGTCTCCTAGGAGAAACAGAGGGGTCCCCGGGGAATTCCTGAGTTTTAGCTAACTCTGAGGTATTGTTACCTTCTCTCTGAAAGTAGTAAGCAAGCCAGGATTCAAGCCAATCAATCGGACTTTAAATCCCAGACTGGATCCCATCTTTTCTCATTTACCCCATGGTGATAGCGTAGAGAGCGTTGTGTTACTATTGGAACATTATATGTGCCTCATTAAATGACAGAGTGGATAAATCCATGTGACCAATGGAGACTTATAATTCTGATTATAAATGCATCCTAATTTTTTTTGTTTGTTTGTTTGTTTGTTTTTTGAGGTAGGGTCTCCTCAACTGGAATTCACTATGTAGTCTCAGGGTGGCCTCGAACTGTTGGTGATCCTCCTACCTATGCCTCCTGTGTACTGGGATTAAAAGTGTGTGCCACCACGCCTGGCTCCATCCTAATTTTTGATCCAAACTATTATTCTTAGCTTACTATGAGTGTATAAAGATGTGTAAAGTGTGGAAGGACGCTATTAATTAGAAGCAGGTTGGAAAGAAAACAGAGTGGTGGAAACCCAGAAATGTGCTCTGAATGGTAAAAAGTCCCACACCACAGCACCCTCCTCTGCACTTACTATCCTTCACTTCATAAACCCATGCAGCATTTTTAACTTATTCTGACCATACCCTAAGTCAACATGGTCTATGGGTTACCTTGCCATGTCACTTTGGTAAAATATAAGCTGGAAATCTGTCTACACAAAAAGTTGCACTTGTATCGTGCAATGCGGACACTTTCAGCCCTGTCTGGCCATTTAAGTACAAATAGCCTGAAATTAATAACGATTTAAAATTTAGTGCACATTTAAAATTTAAAATGTAGTCACATTTTAAGTGCTTAGTGACAATATGTGGCCAGCGGTGGCTCCTTAGACAGCAGGGGAGAGCGTCTCTATTACTTTATGTTACTATGGAAAAATGTTGTACTGAAACAGGTTTGGTTAGCAAACCGAGAATTTAAAGTATAAATGGATTATTTCACTTTGAAACAAATCTAAAAATGAGATTGTGAACTATCCTCACTAAAACTCTAGCCATCTTTCCTCAGAATAAGAAGAAAAAAAAAAGAGGTCAGGACAACAGGATAGGCATAAATAAAAGAAGCTTACATTCCTTCTTGCCAACAAAGAGCAGCACAGCTCAACCTCAAACGGAACGTGACATTAATAGGCTAATGAAGCCAGGGGGGAACGAGAGCTGTGAGGCAAAATAGAACAAAAGCCCTGTTTGGCATGTTCCATGCCCGAGCCATTTCATTACCGTGTCCTCTGACCAGCCAAGCTCTTGACCTCATGCGGAAAACAACACCTGAGAGAAAAGTCTAGGTGACATGGACTATATTTGATGTTCTGATGGGAAAGCCCAGGTCCAACTGCTCAATCCGAACGAGGAACAAACAAATTCTACCAAGGGACACTTGGTCAGGGTTCTCCGGAGACAGATCAGGTAGAATGTGCACATTGATGAGATAGTAATTACTGCAAGGAGTTGACCTGTGACTGGGCTGACCAGCCTGGACGTGCAGTACATCCCAGCAGCAGAAGCCCCCTGGAAGAGCAGATGTCATGATCTTGAGGATGGAGCCAGCCTGGAGGCAAAACTGTCCCCACAGCTGGGTACGATAGCAGAGCGGAGGGGACTCCAGTAATTAACTCTTGCAGTGGGATAGGCTTTGTGAAATCTTCAGCATCTTGGGTCCCCTTGTCATCTCCCTTTCTTGCACTTTCCTCCAAACTCGGCAGCAACTCTAGTAGAGAGCGTAATGATCGTGAAGGCTGTCACAACGGCAGATGTGGCTGCCGCGGCTCCCTGTCACCTGTCTCGTGTAAAAGTCTGTGGACAATGAAGACGCGTTCATGGGATTGTGGAAGAGGGAAATGTTGATGATACCATTGGAATTTCCTTGGAATAAAAAGATAGTGGAGAATGTGACACCCCTTCCAAAGCCTTCCTGAGACGCTGAAGACTGAAGTAATGTTTGCCTGACTACATACGCATGTAAAAACTTCGAAAAAAAAAGTGAGATGCTTGAGCACCTCAGAAAGCAAATACTGGGCTGGAGAGATGGTTCAGTAGTTAAGGTGCTTGCATGAAACATCTAACAGCCTTGGTTTGATTCCACATAAAGCCAGATGTACAAAGAGGCACATGCATCTGGAGTTTGTTTGCAGTGGCTGGAGACCCTGGCATGCCCATTTTCTGTGTCTCTCTTCTCTATCTCTCTCTGCTTGCAAATAAATAAAATATTTTTGTAAAAAGCAAACACTATGGCTAGAGAGACAGCTTACTGGTTAAGGCACTAGCCTACAATGCCTAAGGACCAGGTTCGATTCCCAGATATGGATCTGGAGTTCATTTGCAGTTGCTAGAGGCCCTTGTTTGCCCATTCTCTTCATATATATCTTTCTCTCTCTATTTCTCTCTCTCTCTCTCTCTCTCTCTCTCTCTCTCTCTCTCTCTCTTTCCCTCTCCAATAAATTAAATTAAACTAAATTTAAGGCCAGGCGTGGTGGTGCACTCCTTTAATCCCAGCAGTTAGGAGGCAGAGGTAGGAGGATTGCCATCAGTTTGAGGCCACCCTGAAAGTACATAGTGAATTCTAGGTCAGCCTGGACTAGAGTGAGACTCTATCTCAAAAAAAAGAAAGAAAGAAAGAAAGAAAAGAAAAAGAAATAAATAAATAACAAATAAATTTAAGAGCAAACACTAGCTGGGCTGGAATTGAGAGGATCATTAAAAGAACCTTTCCAGGCTTCTAAACCCAACCTGAAATTCCCTGATTTTGGTACTTAGAAAAGAAAGGAATTTACTGATCTTCTGAAAAAATACTTTGTTCAAACCATGGCCTTTCTGGTGTAGAAGAGACCTATTTTTCCTGCTGTATTAAACTATAATTGACAAAAAATGTATATTTATTTAAGGTATATGATGTGATATTTTGCTATACATTGTTCAAATAATTACCACACTAAGTAAATTAATGTATCTCCACACATAGATGAGAGAGAAAAAGAGAGAGAATGCTTAAGTTCTATTCTCAGGGTATAAAACTTAAGTTATAAGATGAGTACATTTATACTTGATGTGTATACAGTGTGATAACAATAGTTAATAGTACTTTATTGTGTACTGAGAGTTTGCTAATAGATATTTACATACTTTCACTTAAAATTTCCTTCTGCCTGTAACTATTCCCAATTAAAGTGTCATCTTTAGTAAGTGTGTGGCCCACAGGGGTATTGTCTGAGTAAGAAGAACTGGTTTCTCAATCCTTCCTCCTCCCCACAATGACATTATATGTTCACCACATGTTTCAAAGTCTAACTGTAAATTTCATGGCTCACAAATGCCAATATGTAACTTGTAAACTAAATGCATCTTTTTGCCTTCTCCTTGACATAGTTTTTGGGAAACTGTTTCAAAGTGTTTCGTCTCACTCATTCACAAAGCACATTCCCTCTATGTGTTCATTCCATAAGATACAATAAACTTCATAATCACTGTGGTGGTTTGATTCAGGTGTCCCCCATAAACTTAGGTGTTCTAAATGTCATGTCTCCAGCTGATGGAAATTTGAAAATTAAAGCCTCAGGGATGCAATGCATTATTGGAGCAGGTTTATGGGTGTTATAACCAGCTTCATCTTGCCAGTATTCGGCACACTCTCCTGTTGCTATTGTCCATCTGATATTGGCCAGGAGGTGATGTCCACCCTCTGCTCATGTCATCGTTTTCTCCTGCCATCATGGAGCTTCCCCACAAGCCTATAAGCAAAAAATCAACCCTTTTTTCCCCACAAGCAGCTCTTGATTGGGTGTTTGCTGGCAGCAATGAAAAGCTGACTGCCCCAGTAAAGTTAGTAGCTAGAAGTGAGGTCCTTACTGCTAGAAACTTGACTGTATGGTTTTGGGCCTCTTAGAACTAACATTTTTTAGAGGAATGTGAAAGTATTTGAAATCTTAGCCTAGGAAACACCTTGCAGTGCTATAAGTACAGCTTGATGGACTATTCTCATCCGAGTTGACAAACCTGAATGCAATGAGAATTATACAGACTGTGAGGTTTGGCTTATGAGGATGTAAAGGAGCTTTGCCTGAACTGAGCTAGAAGCAGTTTGTGTGAGCAGCTTGCTGTTATGCCTGTGTCCTGTGAACCTGTGCAGGGTTGCATTGCATAGAAAAGGACTGGTATGTACAGAGGAATATTGCACAATATGGATATAGCTGCAATTGCATGAGAGATTAAAACCTTTGAGATTGGGCCATCTGACCTGCATTGGGATGATAGAAATAATGGAGACTCTTTTAAAGGGGCCTGAGTGCTCAAGAAGTATCCTGTTCTTCAAAGTCTGCTTTATTTCCCCCTGGATTAACAAGTTGGTAGCCCAGCTGGTATTATGGAGTATAATAAATGCAAGAAGGAGAGGGTCATTGAATTTACAACATGTTTTTGTATTTTGGAAATGGCGACTATCTGTATGAAGCAGGTTTGTTGAATTACCTGCATGGAGCCCAGTGGAGCCATGAGGATGAACCATGGGTTGTAGTAGAGACACAATTGAGATACCAGGATTAAGGGATGGCTGCTAAGGAGAGCTGTCAGCACCAAATGAAGTTTTTCTGGAACTCTGAGTGGCCTGCCTGGAGAGGTGGAATTGGAACTCCAGAGACTTGTCACTGATTACAATTATCAGACTTGGAGACTTCTCACTGACTACAGCTGTTGGACTTAGAGTTACAGAGTTGATGTTTGCCCTGTTTAAATCATGTACTGGATGAATTTTTTTTTCTGCTATGCCCAGTGCTATCTTTTGCAATGTGAATGTTAACTTTGTACCATTATGGTTTTTTTTTTTTCTTTTTTGTTCCTTATTTACTTTATTTTATTTTGGTATCACAGTTCAGTTAAAAGACCTTGGACTGTGGGGATATTTGATCATTGGTATTGGGGACTTTTAAAGTTGGGCTGAATGCATTGCATTTTACATCATTTATGGCTATCAGTTTGTGGGGGCCCGGGGCAGAATGTGGTGGTGTGCCCCATAAACTCAGGTGTTCTGAATGTTACGTCTCCAGCTGATGGCAATTTGGGAATTAAAACCTCCTGGACGCAGTATATTGGTTGGGTGGGTTTATGGTGGTATATCCAGCTCTCTCTTACCAGTGTTTGGCACATTTTCCTGTTGCTGTAGTCCACCTTATGTTGGCCAGGGGGTGATGTCCACCCTCTGCTCATGCCATCACTTTTCCCTGCCATCATGGAGCTTCCCCTCAAGCCTGTAAGCCAAAATAAACCCTTTTTCCCACAAGCTGCTCTTGGTTGGGTGATTCCTGCCAGCAATGTGAACCTGACCACAACACTAACAAACTAAATAAAATATTTTTTAAGAAAATATTCCAGGGCTGGAGAGATGACTTAGTGGTTAAGTGCTTGCCTGTGACGCCTAAGGACCCTGGTTCAAGGCTCAATTCCCCAGGGCTCATGTTAGCCAGATGCACAAGGGGGCACACGCATCTGGAGTTCATTTGCAGTGGCTGGAAGCTCTGGTGTGCCCATTCTTTCCTTTTCTCTCTCTCTCTTTCTCTCTCTCTCTCCCTTTCTCTCTCTGTCGCTCTCAAATAAATAAATAAAAGTAAACAAAAAATTTTTAAAAAGAAAAGATTCCAAATCCCACTATGATGAGATATCATAGGAAGCATAAGAACAGTTGACCCAGTATGGTGTCAAACACTGCCACTCAGGAAGGCAATGCAGGATTGTGAGCTAGGAGCAATCCTGAACTGCATCGTCAGACTGAGTTTCAAATACAAAACAGCCAGATGTGGTGGCACATACCTTTAATCCCAGCATTTGGGAGACCAAGGTAGGAGGATCACTGTGTGTTTGAGGTTAGCATAAGAATACTGAGTTCCAATTCAGTCTGAGCTACAGAAAGACCCTACCTCTTAAAACAAAACAAACCAACAAAACAACCCACAAAGAATTGGATCTAATTAAAAAACTGCTTATCTGATAGTGAATATGAATGTAGGAAATAAAACTAGTAAATATGGGGTAAAAATAAATAAATAAATACAGGGCTGGAGGGATTGCTTAGTAGTTAAGGAATTTGCCTGCAAAGCCAAAGGACCCAGGTTCGATTCCCCAGGACCCATGTTAGCCAGATTCACAAGGGGGTGCACACATCTGGAGTTCGTTTGCAGTAGCTGGAGGCCCTGGCATGCCCATTCTCTCTCCCTCTTTCTCTGTCAAATAAATTAATTAATTAAAGTAAAATAAAAAAATACATACATACATATGCATATGCACACACAAAAATAAATGTGTCCTTCTTACAATTCAGTCCCTGTCTACTTTTCCACATTCTAGTCTGATCCTCTGCTACCATCAGCTATTGTCCTGCATCCTAATTCCTTTGTATTCACCCTTCTCCTTGATATAGACATATACGTGTATATGTACAAACACCCCAATAGACTCAGGTGTTCTTATTAAAAAGCTGGCCTCTAGCTGCCTGGCTAAGGGAGATGTCACCAGAGGCAGACCCTGGGGTCCAGCCCTGAGGTGTTACTGGGTCTGGATCTGAATTCCCACCTGAGGTATGCAGTGTGAGCTCTGGGGGTCCTGATGCTGCTGCAGGTTCCTGCATTGCTGGCTTGTGGTCATGTCTTTCTGCCTGGATCTGTGAGGGGGGCGGCTCCTTCCACCATCAGTTGAACTCCCCATGGATCTGTAAGCTTCACCTAAATCCCTTCCTCCCACAAACTGTGTCTGGTTTGGAAGTTCATCCTGTGTTCTCTCTTTCCTCCTGATATAAACATATGTATGTTATGTATATATAGACATATATATGTGTGCATAGACATATGTGTACATATACACATGCATACACACACACACAAACATATATGTCAAAAGGCCTACCTGTCAGGCACTTACCACTCAAGTATCATCTATCCCCAAAGCCTTTCAGAAACTAATCACTTGGATTTCATCGCTGCTCCATTATTATTCTTGGAACATTATCTTTAGAATTCACCTTATCATAATTCAGGGTGGGGTTACTTATTGTTTGTAAGTTCATATTCAAACATTCACTGTTTCTTTTTGCCTTTCTCTCCCAACACCTCACACACTACCTGCCAACATAAATGTTTAAACTGGGGTGGGATGGAAGGAAGGAAAAGAGCTCCAAGAAGGGGTAGTTTCTCAGGTCTAAGTTAAGCAGCTAACACAACTCTTCTGAAGAACCAGTGATCCTCCCTATATTGTAACACAATGTTCCAAATCCTGGGAAATCTCAAAGATAAGGAGAAAATATTCTTGGAGAAGTGAAATGGAAAAAAAAAAAAAGTAGAAAAGGACATAGGGTCCAGTCAAGGGACATTTTAGCAAGACCCAGGATGCACTTGTTCTTGGGAACCAACTCAAAAATCCTATTTTTATAAGACGAATCCACTGCGACTCTCTGGTTGCATGGGAAGGGATTCCCCCCTGCCTATGATCGGTAAAGTTCCTCCACATACATGACCACAGTCCATTCTTAGACACTCTGCCAGATAGGAAGAGACCTATTTTATTTTGCTCATTTTATAGGTGAAGAGTGTCTCAGGGACTAAATAATTGTTCTAAATCATGCAGGGTTATTGCTTATGTAGGACTTGGAACTGTAATTCAGGTCTTTGTGACCTGGGGTGTGGGGGGACTACAATCCCAACTTCTGTGGGATGAGAATGCCAAACTTTGACTACCATTTCCTGCTTCTACTCCAGGCATTATTAAGTTGGCATGGGGAGGACAGCAAGGCACTGCAGATGGAGAAGAAGGAAACCTCAGAGCTCAGGCAAGATACAAAGTAGTAAATTTGGGTACTTGGAACAGGGTAAACCCTGGTGCTGGGCTTTTTTTTATGACTGGTAAATTCAGATTTCCATAGAAGCACAGAATCTTTCCCTATGAGCAGAAACATTGCGTGTTTAAGAATAACCCTTCAAAGATAATCAATAACTAATTAGTCAAGCAACGTGCCATGTCCTCTGTGTATGTACAGGAATAGAAGCTTCTGGTCCCCACACAGTACTCAGCTCCAGTGAGGGTGGGGAGGACCATTTCTTAGGAAAAAAAGAAAAAGTTATGGTCCTGTGTGCTCTCAAAATGTGTAGCCTCCAGACATCTAACCTTGGCAGGGAGACTATCTCTCATTTAAGATCTAATATGTCAAGTCCTAGACCAACAACCCTTTTTCATGGTCAAGACTTGCTGACATTGGATTAAGTGCTGTAACATTTTATGGGAATTACCCAACTACTATGATTATATGGTAATAATAGGCTGAATAGGCTAGATATCCCAAAATCTAAGGCAAGGTTATTCATAAAAACATTCTGAATGAGAACTCTTTCTTTTTCAGAGCTACTTCAACTGGTTGGTGTCTTCTGTGGTGTTCCCTACAGAGTTTAGAATTGTTTTTCTATTTATATGAGTCATTCCATTGGGACATGGAGAAGGACTACTGAATCTATAGATTGCTTTGAATAATATAGACATTTTTTTGGTGGGGGTGATGAGGTAGGGCCTCACTGGAGCCCAGGCTGACCTGGATTTCAAACTCTCAGCGATCCACCTATCTCGGCCTTCCTAGTGCTGGGATTAAAGGCATGAACCACCATGCCTGGCTAGTATAGACATTTTAACATTAATCTTGCCAGGCTATGAGCATGGGATAGTTAATATTTATTAGCCCTCCCCAGATGCCTTGATCAATGTTTCATGGTTTAGGACATAATTTTCATCTTCTTGGCTAATTTTATTTCTAAGTATTTTATGCTATCATAAAAAAAGGATTCTTTTCTTAATTTTTCTCAGCTTATGATTTATTTAAAGAAATTTAGTTTTTGTGTGTTGACTTTATAAGATTCTATACCCACAGTTATTTTTTTCTTCACACACACACACACACACACACACACACACATAGTTTTGTTTTTCAAGGTAGGGTCTCACTTTAGCCCAGACTGACCTGGAGTTCACTATGGAGTCTCAGGGTGATCTTGTACTCATGGCGATCCTCCTACCTCTGCCTCCCAAGTGCTGGGATTAAAGGCATGCACCATCACGCCAAGCTTTTATATATATATTTCATTGACAACTTCTATACTTATAGACAACAAACCATGGTATTTCCCTATCTTCCCCTGCTTTCCCTTTCATAACTCTGCTGTCTGTCATATCCCTTCCCTCTCTCCATTAGTTTCTCTTTTAATTTGATGTCATCTTTTTCTCCTATTATTTTATTTTATTTATTTTCTTGTGTGGGTATTGCTAGGCACCGTGAGGTCTTGGATATCGAGGCCAATTTCTGTCTGGCCAGTTGTATGTAAGGAGTGGTACCCTTCCTTTGGCTCTTACGTTCTTTCCACCACCTCTTCCACAATGGACCCTGAGCCTTGGAGGGTGTGAGATGTCTCAGTGCTGGACACTCCTCTGTCCCTTCTTCTCAGCACTATGTTGCCTTTTGGGTTATCTGAGTGGTCATTGCCATCTGAAAAGAGAAGCTTCTCTAATCAGAAGTGAGATTAGTATTACTATATGAATATGAACATTAAGTGTAGTGCATTCAGGGCAATTTGGTGAGAGTAATATATGCATTTATCCAGACAAGGGCAGGCTTTATACCCCTAAGGCTTATACCCATAGTTATTTATTAGTTCTAAGAAAGATGGGGGGATAGAATTGGGGCTTCCTAATGCATAGGATCATGGTCAAATAGAGGTGTGACAGTTTTATTGACCATCAAGTTGACAGGGCCTAGAATCACTTGCGAGGGATTATCTAGACTAGGTCAGGTTCTGTGCTTGTCTGTAAGGAATGATCTTGATTAATTAACTGAGGTAAGAAGACATGCCTTAATTGTGGGTAGGACCACCCCATAGGATTCTGAACTGTACCAAAAGGAGAGAGCCCATCGAACGCTGACCTTCACCACTCTCTGCTTCCTCACCGCGGGCTGAATGTGAGCAGCCCTGCCTCAGGCTTCCGCCGCCACACCTTCCCCACCACAAGAGACCGCAACTTAGAACTATAAGCTGAAATAAACCCTTCCTACTTTAAACTGATTTTTGTGACTTATTTTTTTGTCCCAGCAATGAGATAGTATCTAATACAAGAGGTGATTTTACTCCTTCCTTTCTGCTTTACATATGTTTAACTTCTTTTTCTTGTCTAATTACTCTTGGCACTCATAGTCTTGTGTTGAATAAAACTGGAGAGAGTGGCCATCTTTAATAGAATGGATACAAGATCTCAAAAGAAAACCTTTCACTTTCTCCCCACTGACTAGCTATGCGTCTTTATATATCACATACAATATTTTATATGTACACTTTTTGTTGTTGAAGAACACTAGCAAGACTTAGGGAGCTTAAGCGGTGTTGACATTGGGTTCGTTAAGCTGAACCACATAGTTTACCTAAAGAGATAAATTTGGGAGAAAAATAAATGACTAAGTTAATATGAGATTTATCTCTTGACTGATCCAAAAAGAGAGATTCAGAAAATTATGAAAAGTGACCCCTTGTCCTCACCTACCCACAACCTGCTACTAGGAGGTAAAGAAAGAATGGAACCTTTTCATCCTGAAAAGGAATTTTTGGAAAGTCATCGGCCATAGCCAAAAATAGAAAGAACTGGAAAGGAGATCCACTGTGTCTTTTCTGGTTAAGATACAAAAGAAGGGGCTTAATTCCAAGGTTGATGTTGAGTACACATGCATAAGTAGATTTCCATGTACAGCTTATCAGCCTCTATATATCTGCCAGGCAAGTTAAGTAAAACCTGGAAATTTTTTTTTTTACTATGAAGTAAAAACAAAAATGAATTCTAAAGAAGTAAAAGTTTTTGTTTATTATTGATTACCTATGTAAAAAATGTGTTGCCATTATAAAATAACACAGTTGAAATAAAATTAAAACCAGAAAACAAGACAGAAACAAATGCCTTCACCACAAAGGGTAATGGACTGAGCCCCTTGCTTCTTCCCAAGCTTCCTGGCCACCAAGACCAAAAGGCATCTATGGTGACATTATACACTACTGTGAAGGAAAGCATGAAAACACTTTAAGGAAGAAAACCCTTGTTTTTCATCATAAATTTTCCAGAAAGGAGTCATTCCCAGATTCAGCAATAATTGGTCAAAGGTGAGATGTTTGGAAAGGTGTTCCTTGAAAATATATTTCTTAAGTAGTAACATGTTCTCTTGCCTTAAATTGATTATTGAACTCTGAAGTATAAGAGAACAGTATGTACACTAGTGAGGCTACAACCGTACAGGTGCGGAAAGATGTATGTGGACACTTTGTTACAGTCTTGCCTGTAGTTATCCATAGGCAACCATGACCATTTTTATACACACCAGATGCTGGTCGATGGTAACATCCAATAGAATCAATGGAACAGTCACCGTCTTAATAGATAAATGAGCAGTCACAAAGAATAATAGTGACAATGGATGGGATGGTAGCTCTGATATTTTATTAAACACCAAAGACTTTGTGGGTGTTGCAAGTTTGATCATTTTAATGTCAGAAGTAGGAGAGTGGGTTTGGTCTTATTCCACGGAAGTTAGTATGGTGTGTCCGCGAAAGGTAAACACTGGCAAGCGGGCAGGTGCTACAGAAAGATGGAAAGATGACTCAGCAGTTAAAGCACTCAGCTGCAAAGCCTAACTTCTAACAGGTGCAAATGAACTCCAGATGCATGTGCCCCTTTGTGCATCTGGCTTTGTGTGGGTACTGGGGAATCAAACCTGGGTTGTTAGGCTTCACAGACAAGTGCCTTAACCGCTGAGCAATCTCCCCAGCCCTAGAAAGGTTTTTTTGATGCATTTAGAAAGCTCTGGAAAGAAAAGAAAGACTAAGGATTAAAAAAAAAGTGAAGTGAGGGCCGGAGAGATGGCCTAGCCGTTAAGGCATGTGCCTGTAAAGCCAAAGGACCCAGGTTCAACTCCCAGGACCCACGTAAGCCAGATACACAAGAGGCCGCATGCGTCTGGAGTTCATTTGCAGCGGCTAGAGGCTCTGAGTGCCATTCTCTATCTGCCTCTTTCTCTCCCTTTCTCTCTTTCTCTCTCTCAAATAAATAAATAAATAAAAATAAAAATATTTTTTTAAAAGAAAAGTTTTTAAAGTGCAATGAGGAGCTGGAGCGAGGCTTAGTGGTTAAGGCACTTGCCTGCAAAGACACAGGACCCAGGCTCAAATCTCCAGGACCCGTGGAAGCCAGATGCACAAGGTGGTAACATGTGTCTGGAGTTCATTTGCAGTGGCTGGAAGCTGGCATGCCCATTCTCTTTCTCTCTCACTCTTTCTATCTGCCTCTCTCTCTGTCAGAAACAAATTTTAAAAATTTAAAAAGTGAAGTGAGGAGCTGGAGAGATGGCTCAGCCATTAAAAGCACTTTCTTGCAAAGCTTAATGGCCTAGGTTCAATTCCCCAGTAACCACATAAAGCCAGATACACAAAGTGGCGCATATATCTGAAGTTCATTTGCAGTAGCAAGAGGCCCTGGCATGCCATTCTCTCTCACATTCTCTCTCTGCTGGCAAATACATAATTTTTTTTTTTTTTTTTTTTTTTTTTTTTTTTGGTGTAGGGTCTCACTCTGGCTCAGGCTGACCTGGAATTCACTATGTAGTCTCAGGGTGGCCTCGAACTCTCGGAGATCCTCCTACCTCTGCCTCCCGAGTGCTGGGATTAAAGGCATGCACCACCACGCCCGGCTACATAAATATTTTTTTAAGTGAAGTAAGGGGCTAGAGAGATGGCTCAGTGGGTAAAGATGCTTGCTTACAAAGTCTAACAGCCTGGGTTCGATTCCCCAGCACCCGTGTAAAACAGATGCAAAAAATGGTGCATGCATCTGTTCATTTGCAATGGCAAGAGGCCCTGGTGTGACCACACTCTCTCTGTATCTGCCTCTTTGTCTCTGTCTCTCAAATAAATAAAGTATAATTTAAAACAAAAGTAAAGTGAGAAGAGAACTGGGTGAAGGGAGGGAGGGGAAGGAGGGAAGGGGAATGGGAAGAAGAGGGGAAGCCAGTCTGCAAAGAACAAATAAGACAGAAGAAAGCTCTCTGCGTCATGAGCCACTGGGAGATTTAGAGTATACATGCCCCTTAGAGATCATTGAATTCAACCCTAACTCTGTTGATAGCTGAGGAACAAAGTAAGCGTCATGGCCTGCAAGTTTTAGCAGACCTCTTTTCTGGATGAGGAGAAAGCCCATTATGGTCACTTCAGAAAATCCATGTCAAGCAAGGTGTGGTGGCTTATGATTATAAACAGAGGCTGAGCATGCGCCCAGGCTGGTGTAAGTTTCCAAAACTGTATTACCCTTTATTACCTGAATTTTATCTGCTTTGAACTTTACCATTTGAAGAATTTTTGGTTTTTGATTTAATGGGTAGTGTTGCACATTCTGTTTAAGTTGAAAGCTAAAGAAGCCATTGAACATTTTACTCAGGACACCCCTGCCAAGACCGGGCACGTAGGGTTTTGTTTTCTTTCTTTCTTTCTTTCTTTCTTTTTTTTTTTTTTTTTTTTGAGTAAGTACTTATTACCTCTTTGTTACTTTAATACTTTAACCACTGTCTCTAAAGACAATTTAGCCCAGACATGTCAATTAATAGGAGAATCATTAGTTCTTGGCAGCTATGGCTTTTTGATAACTTCTCCCATGTCCTAGCCAAATCCTCGCAGTTATAATCAAAGGTTCTTTTTTCCATCCTATGACTGGCTGCTGTTTTAAAATGGTGGGCAGAAAGAATATTTCTCAAAGGAAATAAAGAAAGCATTTTCTGAGGAAAAGAAATGATCTATCTCAGCCAGGGAGAACTATTGTTCAGTGTGTTTATTTACAGAGAGGGTATGAATATGTTCATTATTGCCAAGTTGAAATCACTAAAGATGGGCCTTGGACTGGCATTTATTTATTTATTTTATTTTTTATCAGCAGATATAACTCCATCAATTCAGGTTGATTTAGTCTTGGGAAAATGTTGAACGTACCCAATTGGTTCTATTTTTTTAACCAGATTTTTTGGACCTTTTATTTGGTGACCACTGTTGATCTCAATCCATTCAACAATCACTAGCTAGATGTTTTCAGGTCCTTTAAATCATTAGGTTTTAGATATATTCCGCTTCCTTCAGGAAGAAGTTCAATATCAAAAGAAGGAGTTACTACTTAGTTTCTTTTGTTGTTGTTGTTCATTTTTATTTATTTATTTGAGAGTGACAGAGACAGAAAGAGGCAGATAGAGAGAGAGAGAGAGAGAGAATGGGTATGCCAGGGCCTCCAGCCACTGCAAACGAACTCTAGATGTGTGTGCTCCCTTGTGCATGTGGCTAACATGAGTCCTGGGGAATCGAGCCTCGAACAGGGGTCCTTAGGCTTCACAGGCAAGCGCTTAACCACTAAGCCATCTCTCCAGCCCACTACTTAATTTTAAAAGGCAGTTACCAGAACAAGAAAAGTCGCCATTCTGCCTTACTTTATGAATAAATTACTATATTACTAAAATAGTCAGGGCTAGAGAAAGGGCTTAGCAGTTAAGGCACCTGCCTGTAAAGCCTAATGACCCAAGTTCACTTCCCCAGTGCCAATGTAAGAACAGGTGAACAAGGTGGCACATGCATCTGGAGTCTGTTTGCAGTGGCTGGAGGCCCTGGTATGCCCGTTCTCTCTGTCTCTCTTCTACATCTCTTTCTCTGTCCATTTGCAAAAAAATAAATAAAAATATTTTAAATGGATCATGGTTCTGAAACTACTGGTTCTCTGACACAATGGTTTTGTTGTTGTTGCTGCTGCTGTTTTGTTTGTTTGTTTTGTATTTTTCCGACTCCAACAAGCCAAGTTTGTATTTCCCTAAGCTTAGTCCCTGGGCTCTTTCCTCCTTCTGTCCATTCTCTATAGACGGGCTGTCATTTTCACAGCGTCATTGCTTACTTCTGTGTCCATCATTCCCTTATTCTGCACTATGTCCAACCTGAGCCCGTCGTCCGGGTCTTTTCTGGTATACTAGGGAGTCAGATGAACACATCCTCAAAGCAGTGACACAGTGGTTCAGACATAACAGGCGAGTCTTTGCTAATAACCCACAGTCAGTAGGTCTTGTTCCTGACCATAAATTAAAATAAATGCTGAATCATTTGAAAGTCACTCTTGAACTCCCATGCTCTAGAATCTCTAGGGGATGGTCACAAATGCGTATGGCTGAAAAGTGCCATGAGTATTTTTTTAAAAATTTTTTGATATTTTATTGCCGGGCATGGTGGCACACGCCTTTAATCCTAGAACTTGGGAGGCAGAGGTAGGAGGATCACCATGAGTTCAAGGCTACCCTGAGACAATAGTGAATTCCAATTCAAGGCCAGCCTGGGATTACAGAAGGAGTTCCAGGTCCGCCTGAGCTAAAATAAGACCCTACTTCCAAAAAACATTTTTTTGTTACAGATCTTATTGTTAGAGTCCCCAAGCTCTCTCTATCCCCCACTCTCCCCTACCACATGGCCTTGCTAGACTCTGGGTCTCTGTGAGCACCTTCTAATACATCAGTTGAGGATAGCTAGGGGCTGAGAGGAGGGAAAGCCACCTCCCTCTAAGCCCCTTCGTGAACCACCCAGTGCTCCTCCCTCACTTAAAACCATGGTCCTCCCTGGTTCTCTTCTGGGCTATCTATTTCAGAGGCCTGTACTCCCCTTTTCTCCTTTGTCCTCCCTATCTCCTTTTCTCTTTCTCTTCTTCTCCTCTTCTTCCTCCTCCCTTCTTCTTCTTCTTTCTCTCTCTCTCATGCACATATCCCCTTTTTCTCTCATCTCTGTCTCCCCTATCTCTCTGCCCCCCTTCTCCATCTCCCTCATTAGAATAAAGTCTTGGATCCAAGAAACTGTTCACTTGGTCCTCCATTGCAAAGCCAGAACTAACACTTATGATATTCAAAACTGTGTTATATTTAAACTAATTGTTAATCTATTGTGTTCTGCACTTAAATGTGCACACAAGCTACCAATCTATCCAGCATCCCAAAGAATTTGATAAATTAGGAAGCATATTTATATCCAAAAGTCAATTTGTAGCTTCTAGATTTTGAACCACTGGAACAAGGACAGAGTCTTGAGTTGTCCATTCAGCATCCGCTATTCTATTCTGCTCTTTTGGAATGCCATTCCCCTCCAACCACCACAAACAAACTTTCAACAGCTTTTGTTCCTTGGAGCGTTCTGTTTCCATAACTTCAATCTCAGGAAGGTTGGATAGGAGAGAGGGATTTTTGTTGTTGTTGTTGTTGTTAATGAATCCTTGCCTTTTTCCAAAGCCTTAATCCTGATCCATTAGAATCCTTAAATTTCTTCTACAATAAATACACCCCAAGGTTATTTTCCCTGGCAAATTAGCTGAACCTAAGTCAATGCTGGGTTTTCATGGCCTGACTTCAGCCTTGTTTCTTTTACAATCCCTTGCCTGGCAGAATTCTCCTAACTGAACACTGACTCACACAGGCTACCCAATTAGGCACTCTAATTAAAAGAAGAAGCATCTTGGGGTGACACTCGTTGCTGTTAGGAGCAAACAAAAGGAGAGCCCTCAGGAAGACTCAGCCCTAAGGTATGCTGAAGCAGACACATGCTGAACACGTCCAGCTCTCAATTTGTTTTTCCTTTCCTTTGGGAAGCATCAATTTGAAACAAGCGTGCACCCCTGTGTTCTCATCAATTGCAATCTCTCCCAGTGCCCTTCACAGCCACCCTGTGACCCCACCTGGTTCCTCAGCAATGCTGGGAAGACGATAGCTTCAAAGCCCAATCCTAAATGCCAGCATAGGAAATTCAACAAAGTGCAACACTCTCTGACAAACCCACATTTGTCCGCGCTCTTGGATACATGTTTGTATTGGAGCACCTCTCTTTCTCTTAAATCTCATGTTTAAAACCGATATTAAGGGCTGGGGAGATGGGTCAGTGGTTAATGGCACTTGCTTACAAAGCCTAATGATCCAGGTTCTGTTCCCCAGTCTTCGTTTAAAGCCTGATGTACAAAGTGGTTCATGTGTCTGGAGTTTCTTTGCAGAGGCCGAAATCCCTGGTGCATCCATTCTCTCACTCTCTCTCTCTTTTCCTCTCTCTCTCCCTCTCTCATTCTTATAAATAAATAAAAATCTATATTAAAATATTTTTAGTAAACCCCAGCTGTTTCATAATGATCTTAAAAATCTGCGTTGAAACAAAAGATTTGGAGTCCGGGTCAAGGTCACTAAAAGATTAAGAGAAAACCTCTGGTTACTGCAGGTGGCAGCTTGGAGCTGTCTCCATCCCTGTCACAACTGATAAGCAGAAGACAAGAGACCACCCCACACCCAGTGCTGTCCCTGTCCCCTGTCTGAAGGTTTACAATGAGTCAGGTGTCAGCTTACTTACTGATTAAACTACAGCATGGTCTACTGAGTGGCTTACCAAAAAGAGCATTGAAAAGACAATGATCACTGGTCTTGACAATGTAGGTCTATATTCCTTCTGTTCTGAAAGTTAAGGATCACAAGTTCAAGCCCAGCCTGGACTACAGAATGAATTTAAGGCAAACTTGGGAAACTTAACTGAGACCCTGTCTCAAAAATCAAAAGTGAGGGCTGGGAGAGATGGTTCAGCGGTTAAGCACTTGCCTATGAAGCCTGAGGACCCCAGTTCGAGGCTTGATTCCCCAAGACCATGTTAGCCTGATGCACAAGGGGGCGCACGCATCTGGAGTTTCTTTGCAGTTGCTAGAGGCCTTGGTGCACCTATTCTCTCTCTCTATCTGTCTCTCTGTAAGTCGCTCTCAAATAAATAAATAAAAATAAACAAAAAAATAAAAAGTGAAAAAAGAAGGCTAGTGATATAGTGCTTGCCTAATGAGTTTAAGGCAAGTTTAAGAAACTTACTGAAACTGTCTCAAAAATCAAAAATAATAAAAGAGTGCTGGTGATATAGCCATGAACTTTTTTGAGCACTGGAAATTTTATTTTTCAGTGCAGAGAATGGAACCTAGAACCTTGCATGTCCAGTGCTCAAAAAGTTCATGGCTCAGACATCATACATAATCTAAAGATTTAGATGTCATTAAAAAATCTTTCTAGGGCTGGTGAGATGGCTTAGCAGTTAAGGCACTTGCCTGCAAAGCCTAAGGACCCAGGTTCAACTCCTCAGAACTCACACAAGCCAGATGCACATTGTGGCACATGCATCTGGAGTTGGTTTGCAGTGGCTAGAGAGCCTGGCACACCCATGCTCGCTCACTCTCTCTCCCTTCCTCCCTCCCTCTCTGTCTCTGCAATAAATAAATAAATACTAAAAAATTGTTAAATATCTATCTAGTATATATTTTAACTACAAAGTTATATACCAACAATAAACTATAATATATAACTATAAATAACTATATATAACTATATATAATATAATATAGATGCATATATAATATATACATTAACAGAGAAGGAAAAGGCTTCTCTGGTAGAAAAGAGAATAAGCAAGAGTCCAATATGGTCATAGCAGTTGCTGAGTTGCTGGGACTTACCAAAGTTCAGGAAGCTTACAGTTCAAGGTGTCAGACTAAACACATGCTATGTTGACTTCTTCATCTTTCCTCATATGAAACCTCACATGAGAATATGAAAAAGACCTTTTAAAGTCGGAAATCCTGACAGCACTGGAAACAAGCAAAGGTATAAACAATAGACCAGAAATTGTAAGGGAATAGAAAGCAGATGGTATCTGACTAGTGGAAAAATCAAAACAGAGAAAACTGTCACACGCAGGTGTGGGAACGTCAACTCCACAGAGCCCCTCCTCAGCAAGGCTTCACGAAAAGAATCGTAAGCCCAGACTGACCTGGCATTCACTATGTAGTCTCAGGGTGGCCTTGAACTCCTGGCAATCCTCCTACCTCTGCCTCCCGAGTGCTGGGATTAAAGGTGTGCACCACCATGCCTGGCAAGAATCAATTTTTTAGAAGAGAAAGTAATTGGAAAGAAAGGGTTCACGAAAGGGGCATGGGGGAGGGGGGTAAAAAGAGATGGTTGGAGGGGATCATGATCATGGTATATTGTCTACATTTATGGAAGTTGTCAAAAAGAAGTTTTTTAAAAGATATCAATGTTTGCCAATTTGATTCAATGCAATTCTAATTTTAAAGATCCTGTTTACAATAGAACTTGTAAAAATGATTCCAAAACATACTTTTAATAATCACTATAACCAAAAGAGGAACTGAAATTGAAAAGGAATAATGAAGTAAATATCACATTGATCTATAAAGCCATGCTGATTAAAATATGCACTCCCTGTTGAATGTATGTACCCATCAGACACACATATAGGTTCAGATATAGGCAAAACACACACATACAGGAATCTCTAGGGTGTGTCCATACATACATGTACACCACACATATACACATCCAATTAGAAAAAGAAAAAGTATAATAGCCTCTGTATTAAAACACCATAATGAGGGCTGGAGAGATGGCTTAGTGGCTAAGCACTTGCCTATGAAGCCTAAGGACCCCGGTTCAAGGCTCAATTCCCCAGGACCCACGTTAGCCAGATGCACAAGGGGGTGCACGCGTCTGGAGTTCGTTTGCAGTGGCTGGAAGCCCTGATGCATCCATTCTCTCTACCTCCCTCTCTCTCTTTCTCTCTCTCTCTCTCTCTCTCTCTCTCTCTCTCCCTCCTTCTCTCTGTCGCTTTCAACGAAATATATAAAAAAATAAACATAAAATACCATAATGAAACCCATCACCTTATATGTTAACTTAAAAATTAATTTACAAGAGCTGGGTGTGGTGGCGCATGCCTTTAATCCCAGCACTTGGAAGGCAGAGGTAGGAGGATCACTGTGAGTTCAAGGCCACCCTGAGACTACATAGTGAATTCCAGGTCAGCCTGGACCAGAGTGAGACCCTACCTCAAAAAAAAATAATAATAATAATAATAACCATACAAAAAGATGAAACTGGAGGTTGTGATAAAATCATACAATTTGAAAATACTTCATCTGTGGTTCATAACCTGGATCAGCTGGAGTTGCTGACATACCTGATCGGCAACTCAAGGTCCAGACAATAGGGATGGATGGGTCTGGGGGGAGGGGAAGAGGAGGGTGGGGAAACCAAACACACAACTAAACTCAGAATGAACTGGTGCCTTAGAAACCCTTATTCTTGAACGTAGACCAAAAGACTTGACCCTCAACAGGAGTATGGGGGTTCACATGAAAAGAAGAGCCTTGGAGAGGGTGGGATTAAGCCTAACCTTTTTATCTGTGTTTTAGTTTTTCTTTGTTTGTTTGCTTTTTTGCCTCTGGCCTGTAACTCCTAGTGCCAGAAATGGGAGATACCCACAATGAGCTGTTGATCAGGGAGACCTATGTGATCCCCAAAACAAGACAGGCTTCTGTCAAAGCATCCGAATACCCGCCTAGGGTAAAAGGTAAGACCCTATTGTTGAAACCCAGCTGGAATCTGGAAGAGAGCCTGTTCCCAGACAGCTAGCCTTTCTAGTGCCGGAGGGTGCTACCTGAGCCCCTGGAAGAAAGTGGTCAACACTGGTGTGAGCAAGCAGGAGTCTAAGCTACTCAGAAACAACCAGCCTGGCAAGATGTACACACCAGGGCGATGGTGGCACACAGCCTCAGTGGGCAACCAAGGGCTCTCTGATTGGCTAAGAGATCTGCTCCTGGAAAGGACCCCATATCTGGAAGTGGGTCTGAATCCCATGGAGACAAAGATTGTGCTCTCCAGTGACAAGCTCCCCCTAGTCTTTGGCTAAAAGAGGGGTTACATCCATCAAACTCTCCCAAAGTTAATATCACTTATCTGATTTAACCTATGCTGTCTTCACTCTCCATTGGAGAATCGGTTTTTCTTTTTCAGAAGGCAGTGAGACCGGAGGAGATAAACTACTCACGGTACTTCAGCCAAGCCCCAAATGAAACCACAGAAGAATTGGGGAGAGAGTGCTGTTTCCATGGTAAACCTGAAAATCAGCGCCAGGGTGAAGGAGACAGACACTGAGGACACTCAACCCCCACCAAAGCAGAGATCTGGAAGTTCCTAAGAGCTCATTGCTGAAGTAGACTTAAAACTTACTCACCATGGCTCAGGGAATTGTGCAGAAGAGGGGGCGGAAAGATTGTTAGAGCCACAAGTTGGGATGTCATGCTCAGAGGCATTGCCTCCCCCCAATATCTGACTGCTGCTCCCACAATTCATAACCCACAACCCCATGGGGAATCCTAGCAACCCGACTGAGGAGAGTCCCCAGTGGAATGGGGGCAGGGACGCAGGAAAGGATATATTCATACCAAGTACGTCCATAAGAAAAATAAATAAATAAATAAATAAACAAGGGCTGGAGAGATGGCTTAGCGGCTAAGCGCTTGCCTGGGAAGCCTAAGGACCCCTGGTTCGAGGCTCGGTTCCCCAGGACCCACGTTAGCCAGATGCACAAGGGGGCGCAGGCGGCTGGAGTTCGTTTGCAGAGGCTGGAAGCCCTGGCGCGCCCATTCTCTCTATATATATATCTGCCTCTTTCTCTCTCTGTCTTTTGCTCTGAAATAAATAAATAAATAAATACAACAAAGAAAGGTTAAAAAAAGAAATGAAACATTAAATAAGTAAATAAATAAAGTAAAATTAATGAAAAGGTCCCCAAACCAAAGAAATAATAATAATAAGTAAGTACTTTACATGCACTGAGGAACATCCACGAGGCCAACTGCCTGTGATCTGACAGCCTGATGACTAAATCTACTTTCAGTATGTAGGTGGACGTTTTCTTATCCTTCCTGGTGAGCCATAGTTTGTTTGTTTTCTTCAAATGCACTTGAATTTTGACCTGAGGTATATTTGTTCTATAATCTATGTGTTCTATGACCTCATGGATCAGAGTTGCTTACTCAGACACCACTGAAATTTAGGAGCAACCAATTCTTAGCTGTGGGGCACTATCCAGAGCCTTGTAGGATGCTTTGCAGCATTGCTGGCCCAGTGTTTTGTTTTGTTTTTTTTTTAATTTAATTTATTAGTTTTCTTTTCAGTAAATACAGGCAGTTTGGTACCATTATTTAGGCTCATCTGTGATCTACCCCCTCCCATTAGACCCTCCTTGTTAATGAAAATGGATCGTGCATTGTGGAGTTAGCCCCCAGTTATTGGTAAGATAAATGTCTCTGCAAATCATGACCCAACATGTGACTCTGACATTCTTTCCACCCCCTCTTCCGCAAAATTTCCCTGAGCCATGTTGGGTTCATTTTTGGTCTGCTTCAGTGCTGAGGTGTTGGGGGCCTCTGAGGCTCTGGCTCTCTGATTTGGTAGGAGTTGGTTTTTCTCTGCGTTGATCTCCTTCCCCTTTGTGCTGGTATCCAGTTCACAGGAAAACATCACCCTTGCTTATTTCGCCAGTTGTCCTTAGTTTCAGTTGGGTCCCTTTTGAGGTATGTTGGGGCAGCTCTCTTCTTAGGATCTGCATCTATCTGGAAAAGAGAAGCAGATTCTCCAACAGAGAGTAAGTTAGCACCCGGAAAATTGAGATAACACTTTTTTGATAGACAGTATGATAGGTTTAGGCCCTCTTATATCCCGTGATTGATAGTAAGTAGCTTGATATTGTAGAGTGGGCTTGTGTTTGGGTATGGTGTTAATCAGATAATCACTCTTGCTTGTTCTCTTCCAAGGAAAACTAACAAAATATTTCTAAAAAATAGGGGGGCTAGCCAGGCGTGGTGGTACATGCCTTTAATCCCAGCACTTGGGAGGCAGAGGTAGAAGAATCGCCATGAGTTCAAGGCCACCCCTGAGACTACCTAGTAAATTCTAGGTCAGCCTGAGCTAGGGTGAGATCCTACCTCATAAAACCAATACATATATATAAATGGTGAAGAAATGACTTAGCAGTTAAGGTGCTTGCCTCCAAAGCCACCATATATATATATACACACATACACATACATATATACATACATGCTGAAGAAATGGCTTAGCAGTTAAGGTGCTTGCCTCCAAAGCCAAAGGGCCCAGGTTTGATTCCCCAGGGCTGACGTAAACCAGATGTACAGGGTGGCACATGTGTCTGGAGTTTGTTTACAGTGGCTGGAGGCTCTGGGGTGCCCATTCTTTCTGTCTTTCTTTCTCTCTCTCAAATAAAAAATAAAAAATAAAACATTTTTTAAAACTCTTCCAAGGACTCCCCTTGGAATAAATGCAAAAAATGCAAATTCTCTCCTGTATCTAAATCAATAACTGCATATGTGTAGCTTATGTATACATAGTTTCAATGGGGAGTGTGCATTTTCATCAGCATGGCCTTATAGTCTGATTTGATATTCATGGCATCATTCCTTTTCAAGTGCTGTCACGGTCAGAAGAACATTCCGTGCAGATCTCTAAACCCAAATACCAGTCTCATTACCCTTCCCTCCTTCACAACTGTGACAAATAAAAATGTCGCCAGGTTGGGCTGGAGAGATGGCTTAGCGGTTAAGCGCTTGCCAGTGAAGCCTAAGGACCCCGGTTCGAGGCTCGGTTCCCCAGGTCCCACGTTAGCCAGATGCACAAGGGGGCGCACGCGTCTGGAGTTCGTTTGCAGAGGCTGGAAGCCCTGGCGTGCCCATTCTCTCTCTCTCCCTCTATCTGTCTTTCTCTCTGTGTCTGTCGCTCTCAAAAAAAAAAAAAAAAATGTCGCCGGGCGTTTCTGGAGGTAAGTTTGGGGGTGAAATGACCTCCAGTTGAGAACCACTGACATGAACAATTGAAGGAAAGGGCACACACCACTGCATGCACAGACTCTTCAGTATCAGGAACACCCATCTCAGGCGGGTGAGTCCTCTGTGCTCCCTGAATTCTTTCCTGAGATCTCACAGGATCAATGCAAATGAGAATGCCTCCCACGCCTCTGAAGTCTTGGACTAGAGACAATTATTTCATCCCTTCCCTTGTCTTCTTTTTGATTCTTTTCTTAAACCTCTATCTAACAATTCTTCCTCAATCCTTATTTTCTTTCTTTCTTTCTTTTTTTTTTTTTTTTTTTTTTTTGACAGTCCCCCTGAGTAGCTCAGGCTGTCCTCATACTGACTGTGTACCCCAGACTGATCTTGTTTATGTTCCTCCTCCGTCTGTCTTCTAAATGCTGAGAGTACAGGCCTGGGCCTCCACACCCAGTGCCTCACTGCCAATAGGCTTTGCTTCCTATTTCACTGTGAAAGCAGAAAAATGCCAGAAATCTCTTCCTCTTCTTTATACCACCAAATCTACAATTACTGGGTGTCATCACCTCCACACTCCACCTCCACTCATACTCTGAATGAGCTCACGCTGCTTCCAGGTAAGGCCAGCTCATCCACCTGTCCTGTGAAAGCCATTCTCCAGAGCCCTGCGGAAATATTAGCTCCTAGAATGATAACTACCCTCGGTATATGCAGTTTAGATCACTACTCTGAGTCATTCCCATGAAAACGTAACCAGGCCGTGACAATACTCCACTTAAAATATGAACATGCAGGGCTGGAGAGATGGCTTAGTGGTTAAGGCATTTGCCTACAAGTCAAAGGACCTCAGTTCGATTCCCCAGGACCCACATGAGCCCGATGCACAAGGGACACATGCATCTGGGGTTCGTTTGCAGTGGCTAGAGGCCCTGGCATGCCAATTCTCTCTCCCCCTCTCTCTGCCTCTTTCTCTCTTTCTCAAATAAAATAATACACATATATATATGTATGTATGCTATGATAGCACTCCACTTCCTCTCCCCTTATGGTTGTTCCTCCACAGAGTTGCCTCTACCCCCCCCCCCCATCTGCCCTTGCTCATCAGCCATTTTCCATCCATCTGCTTTTTCTACCACCATCCTTGCCAAGGTCCTCAAGAAGTTCATCTTGCCTAGTCCACTCTCAGTTTAGGATTCTTGCCAATTTCTCAGCAGCACTGGACATAGTAGATCAAGGACAGACATAACTAATCAAGAGCAAGATACCAAGTGGTATGCTGTTGAGCAATGTAAGAACATTAACTGAGAAAGAATTTAAGAGACTTCTTTTTCCAAACACTTTCTCCATCCCCACCCCCACCCCCGCCTTTCTCTCTCTCTCTCTCTCTCTTTGTTTTTCGAGGTAGGGTCTCACTCTAGCTCAGGCTGACCTGGAATTCACTATGGAGTCTCAGGGTGGCCTCAAACTCTCAGCAATCCTCCTACCTCTGCCTCCCGAGTGCTGGGATTAAAGGCGTGCTCTGCCATGCCCGGCTCCCCATGCCTTCTGAGGTACCCCAACCTGCAGTCCTACTTCCAACTCAGTAGCTGCTCCTCTGGTGTTTCCTTCCCTGTGTTTTCCTACCGCCCACTTCCATGACGTGGGGCCCACGGCTCCATCTTTAGCTCCCGTCTTTATCCGCACTACTACACCCTCCCCAGACGACACTCCTAGTTTTATGGTGGGCATTTCAAACTTCCATGCATAAAACTGAACCTTGCTTTATTCCCTATCTCCTCTAGTGCTCTCCATCCATCTATACCTCAATATTGTTTTCACAGGAACCAGAATGATATTTTTAAATGTTTTTGAATATTTTATTTTTGTTTATTTACTAGAGAGAGAGAAATGGGTGTGCCAGGGCCACCAGCCATTTCAAATGAACTCCAGACATATGCACCACCATGTGCATCTGGCTTACGTGGGCTCTGAGGTCCTTGGGCTCTGCAGGAAAGTGCCCCAACCACTAAGCTCTCCAGCCCTATAGTGACACTTTAAAAAATATTATTTATTTATATGAGAAAGAGGCAGAGAGGGGGAGAAAGAGAGAATTGGCTAACCAGGGCCTCTGGCTACTGCAAATGAGCTCCAGATGCATGCCCCACCTTGGGCATCTGGCTTACGTGGGCTCTGGGGAATCGAACCTGAGTCCTTAAGCTTCACAGGCAAGCACACCTTAACTGCTAACCCATCTCTCCAGCCCCAGAATGACATTTTTTTAAATTACTTTTTCCAGAGAGAAAGAGAGGGACTTGGCCTGCCAGGGCCTCTAGCCACTGCAATCAAATTCTAGACACATGCACCATCTTGTGCGCATGTGCAACCTTGTGCACTTGCGCCAGAGTGACATTTTTATAAGCAACCAAATCATCTGTTTCTCCTCAAAACCTGCCAATCAAGCTATCATACATCTAAATTCTCTGCCACGCTGTGGGAACCATAGAACACATGCAATGACTAATGTGCATGCAAACTTTTAACTATTAGTAATTCATATTTGTCACCATCCAAAGCACATGAGCTTTAGCTAAAATGCTATTTGACTCCAGTTGTGGCTCTACTGTGAGACTTCTTCCTTGAAAACTCCTGATCCTATAAGCTAATAATGACACTAGTAGATCATCAACGGTATCTGCCAACACAGTGTCTGAAGAGCTGATGTCCTTGAAGCGTCCATCTGTGTGGGGTCAGGCAATAAGTTCATGATGTTGGGGACGGTGAAGATGGAGCTCCCTAGGTTGGTCCTCTTCTTTAAAAAATATTGCCATGAGGAAAAAAAAAAATGGGAAATTTTTTTCAGATTTTTTTTTTTTTTTTTTTTTAGAGAGAGAGACAGACACAAGGAGGGTCTAATGGGAGGGGGTAGATCATAGATGAGCCTAAACAATGGTACCAAACTGCCTGTATTTGATGAAAAGAAAACTAATAAATCAAATTAAAAAAAAAAAGAAAGAAAGAAAGAAAGAAAAGAAGAAAGAGAGGGAGGGAGGGAGGGAGGGAGGGAGGGAGGGAGGGAGGGAGGGAGGGAGGGAGGGAGGGAGGGAGGGAGCTATAAAAACAGGATTTGAGGAGAGTCAGTGTCGCCTGCAATCCTAAAATAGCCAGTAGGCCCTAAGGAAGCCCTTTCAGGAGAATGACAACAACACACACTGTATTTCCAGAGTGTAATAAAGAACACAAAGGAATGAAGACATAGTGCAAAATAAAGTCACAGCAGTTCTGCTTCAAAAAAAAAAAGAGAGACAGACAGACAGAAAGAATTGGCATGCCAGGGCCTCTGCCATTGCATTTGAACTCCAGATGCTTAAGCCACCTAGTGGGCATGTACGACCTTGCACTTGCCTCACTTTGTGCAACTGGCTAACATCTGGACAGTCAGACATGGGTCCTTAGACTTCACAGGCAAGTTCCTTAACCACTAAGCCATCTCTCCAGCCCTTTATCAGGATTTTTTAAAATCTGGGTTCCTACAGTTCTGTTTTTACACTAGTTAAGTGGGAGTCTTTAGAAAAATATGGAATCCTCAAAATTAACATTGTCCCTTTGGAGAAAATAGGATATTACATGGTAATTCCCAGAGAAACTCTGGTAAGGGTATGAGATTTGCAGGTTGGGTGATAGACCAGTCAAGGATCTAAGATGAATCCCAAGAACCTACATTTAAAAAAAAAAAGCCAGATGTGCAGATGTGAGGGTAAGCTCTTGGGGTAGGAGAGGCACAGGGAACCTTGGGACTCTCTCTAGCCAGTCTAGCCTACTTGGAAAGTTCCAGCAAGCCACTGAGAGACAGTATTTCAAAAAAAAACTGGATGAGAGCCAGGCATGGTGGCTCACGCCTTTAATCCCAGCACTGGGGAGGCAGAGGTAGGAGGATGGCCATGAGTTCGAAGCCACCCTGAGACAACATAGTGAATTCCAGGTCAGCCTGGACTAGAGTGAGACCTTATCTTGAAAAAACAAAAACAACCAAAATAATTGGATGGAAACTGAAGAATAACACTGGAGGTCGTCCTCTGGCCTCCTGTACATGCCTGTATACACACGCACA
Source organism: Jaculus jaculus (assembly GCF_020740685.1). NCBI lineage: Eukaryota > Metazoa > Chordata > Mammalia > Rodentia > Dipodidae > Jaculus > Jaculus jaculus. The sequence continues at coordinate 91,987,478 of NC_059113.1, read as the reverse complement.
TGTGCACACACACACACACACACACACACACACACACACACGGACACACATAAACACAAACACAAAGCAAACAAGATATATTCATGCCTTCCCTCTATCTTATTAAGTATTACTAAACTCTTTTTACTTATTTATTGTTATTTATTTATTTGCAAGCAGACAGCGAGAGAGAAGAGAGACAAAGAAAGAATGAGCACACCAGGGCCTCCAGCCACTGCAAACGAACTCCAGACGCGTGCGCCCCTTGTGCCTCTGGCTTACGTGGGTCCTTGGATCCTTTGAATTCGCAGGCAAATGCCTTACCACTAAGCCATCTCTCCAGCCCCAAATATTACTAAACTTTTAAATGTTGTCTGTAGAGCTGGGCATGGTGGTGCATGCCTTTACACCCAACTCTCAAGTGGCTGAAGTAGGAGAATTGCAATGAGTTTGAGGCCAGCCTGGGGATATGGACTGAGTTCAAGGTCAGTCTGGGATAAAGTGAGATTCCTGCCTTAAAAAAAAAAAAAAAAGAGAAAGCTGGGTGTGGTGGCACATGCCTTTAATCCCGGCACTCAGGAGGCAGAGGTAGGAGGGTCACTATGAGTTTGAGGCCACCCTGAGATTACATAGTTAATTCCAGGTCAGCCTGAACCAGAGTGAGACCCTACCTCAAAAAAAAACAAAAACAAAACAAACAAACAAAACAGCAATTGTGAATACATTTGCAAAGGCTGCTGTGTTGGCCTTGTGCATGTAGTAGGTGTGATGTTTCGTGTGCAAGTACACAGTGTTATGCACATGTGTGTGCAAGCAGATGTGTGCTTTCCATGCATGGGCATGCCGAGGCCAGAGAATACTGGGCATCCTCCATTACTCATTTGTTTTCTTGAGACAGAGTCTCTCGTTAAACCTAGATCGGATGTTTTTAGTCTTACTGGCGGATCACAAACCCAGTAATGCTACAGTTTGCTTTTTCTTACAGGACTGGGATTACAGGCGTATTTGGCCTTGCCAGCTGTTTACATGGGTATTGGGAAACCCATCAGGGAGAACTAGCCCCTGTCAGAACCTCATGCTTGTATAGCAAACCCTCTCACCTACTGAGCCATCTCCCAGCTACAGTTTGATGTGTAATAGCAAATGTTAACTCTTGCCATTAAAGAAACACTAATGCGGTAAAACAACTAGATACAGGGGGGAAAAAGACCAGGCCACACTCTAATAGTCCATTCAAAAGTAGGCAGCCTGGGCTGGAGGGATGGCTTAGCTGTTAAGGCATTTACCTACAAAGCTAAAGGACCCAGGTCAATTCCCCAGGACCCACATTAGCCAGATGCACAAGGGGGCACAAGCGTCTGGAGTTCATTTGCAGTGGCTGGGGGCCCTGGCATGCCCATTCTCTCTCTGCCTCATTCTCTCTCTCTCTCTCTTCCTCTTTCTCTGTCAAACAAATCAATACCACAGTTTTGAATTTTACAGGGCCAGAAGGTATCTGTTCTATTTTTAGTAGAACCCCCAAAAGGGGAAAGGGGAATAAAATTAAACAAGCTCTAAAACAGTCCAGAAGAGAATGAATGAATGCATCCTAGTTCCTGGAGTGCCAGGTAAAAGGAGATCGATCGGGCTGGCCCCATCTAGAGGAGCTTGCTAGTGAGGTGAGTCAACTGTGATCAGATGATGACAATGCCCTTCTGAGAAGGATCTGGGCTGGAATTTGTGATCCAAACTGTTAACACATGTAAAGGCTTGATTCCAGGGCAGGAAAAAGTAAGCCTGGAGGGCGAGTGCACGAAAAAACTCAAATGAATTTGCCTTTCTAAACTCAGAGAGCATGGAGGGTCAACATACAGCCTAACCTGTGACAATGAACATAGACAAGAGCATTTTTCTACGCTGATTGACTGACTGTGTGTTTGTGTGTGTGTGTTCATGTGTTTGGGAGTGAGTGTGCACATGCATTTTCAAGTCAGTCCCCTCCTCCACCTCATTTTCTGTGAGCCCCACCCCCAAATTTACATGCTGAGCTCCTAACCCCCAAGGTAATAGTATTAGGAAGTAGGGCTTTGAAGAAGGTGATTAAATCAAGAGGGCAGACCTTTCGTTAAAAGGATTAGTGGCCTTATAAAGAGGCTCAAGGGAGTTTGTACATTCTGCCATTTGACAGCTCAGCAACAGAGTGCTGTCTGTGAACCAGGAAGTGAGCCCTCTCAGATGCCACATATGCAGTGACTGATTCTTGATTCTTCCAGGCCTCTGGAACTGTAAGGAAGACATTTCTATGGCATATAAGGACATACTACAGAATTGATGTGAGGTTAGAGTCCTGGAAGGGATTACATCTGTATAGAGATGCAAGAGACCACCCAGTACTTGTACAAATTATCAAAGAATTGAAAACACAGACTGAGAATTATGAATTAAGAGATTTATTTTAGGGCAAGTTAGGAGGGAAAGCAAAGCAGGAAAACCCAAGCCAAAAGAATTTCTCCCTGACATAGGGAAAAGTCTCTCTCCAGGAATTAAGGCTTCGGTGGGGGATGTGAGTAAAAAGGACCTGATTGGCTGGTGGCTCAAGAGGCTGACTCTGGAAGCCCCCAGGTGTACCAAGCCTTGGGAAAGATGAGGAAGAAGCAAGAAGCTCTTGCTGAGGGGTTGTGGCTTGCATCCATTTCAGATCAGACACCAGTTCTGGAGAGGGAAGGTGACATCCATGCCTCTGTGATCCAGCCCCTAGCAACCTTGCTCTTAATGCACACCAGTATTTTGCTGCTGCAGCCTAAATGGACTAAGATAGAAATGTACAAGACAATCGCTCTGTGATTGTAGAACTCATTCAGAGTAAAGGCAAGAAAAGCAGATGGGAATGGAGTCTTTGGAATGACTCTTAAATTAGCTACAAGATGTTAAGGATTAAAAACAAAAACAAACAAACAAACAAACAAAAAACACTGAAGACCAGTAGTAATGGTACAATTAATCAACTCCTACCAAATCAGAGATCCAGAGCCCCAGAGGCCCCCAACACCTCATTACTGAAGCAGACCAAAAATGAACCCAACATGGCCCAGGGAAATTTTGCGAAAGAGGGGTCCAGAAATAATGTCAGAGCCACATGTTGGGTCATGATATGCAGAGATATTTATCCTACCCACAACTGTGGGCTAACTCCACAATGGATGACCCATATACCTCAACAAGGAAGGGTCAAGGGGAGGGGGTAGGTCATGGATGAACCTAATAATGGTACCAAATTGACTGTATTCACTCAGTACAAAACTAATTAATAAAAAAATAAATTAAATAAATAAAAAGAGACTGAGGTAGGAGGACTGAGTTCGAGGCTACCCTGAGACTACATAGTGAATTTCAGGTCAGCCTAGGCTACAGAGAGACCCTACCTTGAAAAACAAAGTGAATAAATGAATGTTCCAGAAAACATTAATACAGCCAGAACATCTCTAACGAGTAGAATAGACAAGGGTTAAAAAAAAATAGAAGTTTAAAACGTTACTTAAAACTATGTCTAAAAACTTGGTATCTTCAAACATGATGATGAGTACATCTTGAGCTCACAGATTACCCAAATGTAGCATGAGTAAGCTTCACCTGCAGTGAGCAATGCCAACACTCGGTGACTAAAATGAACAGCAGCACAGACACACTTCCTCCACACTCACATCAGTATTTCCCAGTATTACTTAACCGCAGGACACGTTAGGAATTATAACATGCTGGTGAAACACCAACCTAGAAGATATAGACCTGGTTAAAAGGAAACAGGAAAAAAAAAATGAGGGCCGGAGAGATGGCTTAGCAGTTAAGCACTTGCCTGTGAAGCCTAAGGACCCCGATTTGAGGCTCAATTCCCCAGGACCCACGTTAGCCAGGTGCACAAAGGGGCGCACACATCTGGAGTTCATCTTCAGTGGCTGGAGGCCCTGGCGCACCCATTCTCTCTCTCTCTATCTGCCTCTTTCTCTCTCTGTCTGTCACTCTCAAATAAATAAATAAAAATAACAAAAAAAATTTTTTTAAATGAGTGCTTCAGAAAATGTCAAAATCAGGGAGCTGAGGAGATGGCTCCGTGGTTAAAGGCCCTTGCTTGCAAGGCTTGTCCATCTTGGTTCAATTCTTCAGTCCCCATGTAAAGCCAGGCATACAAAGTAGCACGTGTATTTGGAGGTGGTTTGCGGTAGCAAGAGGCCCTGACACATCCATTTTATCTCTCTGTTCCTCTCTATTTACAAATAAAGAAAAATATTTTGAAAAAAAAGAAAATATCAAAATCAAATACTTTAAATAAACATTGAACACAGGCACAAAGTAGGAAAAACTTATTTTAGAGTTGTATGAAAAAGCACTTAAGATTTTTCATGATGTTGTAAAATTTACTCTGAAATAGTTCCACAAATATATATATATATATATATATATATATATATATATATATATATATTCATGAGACGAAAATATATAAAACATATACACTCGTGAAATGCAAAAAGCAAAGCATGAGCATCATTTAAAGTTATCAAACCCAACATACAATGCATGGGATAGCAAGGTACAACCAAGCCGTGGAGCCTGGAATGTAATGGGAGTGTAACAGGCATGCTCAATAAGCCTGCGAAGCGACATTCAAACCATATTGGACAACTGTAGCTGTTTGGGGCCAAATTATGTTCCACAAACTTCTTCATTGAATTCCTAAACTTTAGTACCCCAAAGTGTGACTGTGTTCACAGATAGGCTTCTGAAAAGCAACTGAAATAAAGTGTGGTCATACTCAGGGGTTCCCAGGAAGTTAGGGGCTGGAGAGATGGCTTAGCTGTTAAGGCTGTGAAAGCCTCAGGACCCAGGTTCAATGCCTCAGTACGCACCTGAGCAAGGGGGCGCATGTGTCTGGAGTCCATTTGCAGTGGCTGGAGGCCCTGGTGGTGCGCCCATTCTTTCCCGCTATGTGCCTCTTTCTCTCCCTCTCTCTCTCTTTCTCTCTCTCTCTCATAAATAAATAAATACTTTTTAAAAAGAGAAGGTTAGGACGCAGACAAATGTAGGACAGAGACATGGTACTCACAGTGGGAAGACCATGTAGGACACAGGGAAAGAGCCATCAGAAAGAAACAAACCATAAATAACATTTTATAAAGGAGGCGGCACTGGAAAGATGGTTTAGTGGTTAAGGTGCTTGCCTGCAAAGCTTAAGGACTCAGGTTCAGTTCCCCAGGACCCACATAAGCTAGATGCACAAGGTGGCTCTTGTGTCTGGAGTTTGTTTGCAGTGGCTAGAAGCCCTGGTACATCCATATTCTCATTCTCTCTCTCTCTCTTTCTCTCTCTCTCTCTCCCTTCCTCCCTCTCTCATAAATAGGCATTTTTTAAGAAAGAAACAAAACCTGCTAATAGCTTGGAATTTCAGACTCCATACATGTGAAAAATAAGTTTGTGTTGAGCAAGCATCCAGTCTGTGGTATTTTATCATCATATCTCTAGCAAAACTATTCATGCATCTTCCCAGGGTCAAATCAGAAAGCTGTAAGCAGGGCTGGAGGGATGGCTTAGCAGTTAAGGCATTTACCTGCAAAGCCAAAGGACCCAGGTTCGATTCCCAGGAACCCACGTGAGCCAGATGCACAAGGAGAAGCATGTGTCTGGAGATAGGTTGCAATAGCTGGAGGCCCTGGCATGCCCATTGCCTCTCTCTCTCTCTCCCTCTTTCTCTGTCAAATAAATAAATAAATAAAAGCTGTAAGCAAAGGCCCTTGTGGTGCAGCCTAATCTCTCCATCTTCATTTTGGCAAGGCCACCTTAATTAATTAATTAATTTCTTCCTTTATTAATTGGTTTCCTAATACAGAATCTCATGTTGTCCAGGCTAGACATCACACTCACTAGGTAGAGGAGGATGACCTTGAACTCCTGATCTTCCTGCCTCTGCCTTCCAAATGCTGGGATTATGGACTTGTGACACCATACCCAACTGACTGATTCTAATTTTTTTTTTAATTGGAGAGAGAATTGGCATGCCAGGGGCTCTAGCCACTGCAATCAAACTCCAGAAGCGTGTGCCACCCTGTGTGCATGTGTGACCTTGTACACATGTATCACGTTGTGCATCTGGCTTACACGGGTTCTGGGGAGGCGAAGCTGGGTCCTTAAATTTTCCAGGCAAGTATCTTAACTGCTAAGCCATCTCTCTAGCCCTGATTCCAAACTCTTTATAGAAGAAAACTGATCTATCTCAGACTATAATCTTCAAACTTTGGCTGAGACAAAAAAAAAAAAAAAAAAATTTAGGAAAGCTCTGCTACAGAACATGTTCTTCATTGAACACTATTTAAATATAATCATTCAATGCACACTATTGAGCTGGAGAGATGGCTCAGCAAGCAAAAATGCTTCCCACACAAGCATGAGGTTCTGAGAGGTCCTTAGTTCAGTCCCAGGGTCCACATGAAAAGACAGGCCTGCCACACATACCTGTAACCCTAGTCCTGCAGGGGCAGAGACAGAACTGTCTGGACTCACTGGTCAGCCAGGGAAACCAGCAACAACAGCTTTGGAAGTGGAGAAAGAGAGAGAGAGAGAGAGAGAGAGAGAGAGAGAGAGAGAGAGAGAGTCCGTCTCATGGAAATAATACAGAAGACCAATGGAGGAGGATAATGGGTTGTCTGCTCTCACCTCTGCACACGTGCACATGGGGCATGTGTGTACCTGCACACACATGTGCGTATCCTATGCACACACACACAACATACCACACACGCCAATGAACAAACAAATAAGTATTCATTAAGAACAAGAAAGCTAGCCCATGTATGGTGGTGTGTACTTTTAATCCCAGCACTTGGAAGGCAGAGGTAAGAGGATCACTGTGAGTTTGAGGCCAGCCTGGGACTACACAGTGGGGGCCAGGTCAGCCTGGGCCAGAGTGAGACCCGGACTCAAAACAAACAAACAAGAAGAAGACTAAGAAAGCTCAGTTATTATTTTTTTTTCTCAACTCAGAATTCAGATAAGGCCCTGAAAATAGGATAGCAATTGCTAGATATGAGAAAAAGGGAAGCAGAAAGGACAGAGTTTGAGCAGTGTGTGCTATGTGCATGTATATAGAAATATACCTTGGGCCATAGAGATCGCTTAGTGGTTAAAGTCACTTGCTTACATAACCATGACAGCCCCGGTTCAGCTACATAGGACCCACATCAAACCAGATGCACAACGTGGCACATGCCTCTGGACTTCATTTGCAGTGGCAGAGGCCCTGGTATGCCCATACTCTCTTTCTGTTTGCCTCTTGATCTTTTCTCTCAAATAAATAAACATATTTTTTTAATTTCTAAGATTTTTTATTTTTGCAATGCTTTATGATAAAAAATATCAACATAAAAGAGCAAAGAAGTAAGTAAACATATTTATTAAAAAGAAATACTGCCGGGCGTGGTGGCGCACGCCTTTAATCCCAGCACTCGGGAGGCAGAGGTAGGAAGATCGCCATGAGTTCAAGGCCACCCTGAGAGTACAGAGTTAATTCCAGGTCAGCCTGGACCAGAGTGAGACCCTACCTCGAAAAATCAAAAAAAAAAAAAAAAAGAAATACTGAGGGAGGGAATTACCATGGGATATATTTTATAATCATGGAAAATGTTAATAAAATTTTTTTAAAGTAAAAAAAATAAATCTTTTTTTTTTAAAAAAAGAAATACTATGCCTTAATAATGTATAGTTGATTCATGTTAGTAAGAATAATTCCTATGAGATGATAATATACATCTCCAAATTTTAAAAAGATAAATTAGAAATAAAAGGGCTGGGCTTCACATCTTACCTTACAACTTCCTCCTTGATCAGCACTCCAGAAAAATATAAGTACAAAATGTTTCCCAATAAACTCCTTTTCCAAAAGCTACCAAGGCATCTTATAAAGCCTAACATGCGTGTTAATTGTAAATGGTGTTGACTTTCCTTGCACAGATGGCAAAATATAAATTTAGTAAAAGGATTTGTATTCAAACTTAGCAGTAAGGCTGCATGTCTTTTGGCACTGTTTCTAATTAGTAAGCTATTTCAAGTGTTTGAAGAGAGAAGTTTGCCTTAAGGCTAAGTCTGTCATCCTCAAAACCATATCCCCACTGGCCATCTCCTTGGCCACTCACTCTTCATTCCCTTGCCCTCTCTTGACCGCCTAGTCACTTCTCTTTCTCTGTGTCACAGACGTTGCTCTTTCCTGACTCCTCCTCTGATATTTCTCTTCTAGCTGTTGTTCTCCTAACCCAAAGCATAGCACGGGGCGCATTCTGATCTCTTTTTCACATTCTGTTTCCAAAAGAAATGCATCTAACTCAGGGGCTTCAGTTACCAAATAGCATGAGCTCCTATTTCAAGCCTGAAGCCCTGACGTAGACCCAGCTCTGTAGCTATGTATCCTCAGATATCAGCCATCTCCGTTTGAATTTTTTCAAACTGTTTCAAAATTGAATTCTTCTCCCACAACCACCCTTGGCCTTCCAAACCCGGCTTCCCTCTCCGGCTACCCTAATGGATTCACTATCAATATTCTTTTCTCTGCCACGTCTATAAACATAGTCTATGGTGCCTGTCATGCTATTAGAGAAGAACATAGCAGTTTGAACAGAAACTGGTCATGCACAAAACCAGAAATGTTTAGTACATGGCCTTTACAAAAAATGTCTCCTGATTCCCCACTTAGCAGATAGCTCTGGCCTACTAACCAGTGGGTTACTTTCAAGAAATTCCCATGCCTTTTCCACCATTGCGAGCTAAGCTTCTTAAGAATAAAGTCCTGTTTTACTCATTTTTTTTTATTGCTATATCTAGAAGACAACCTGGAATAAAGTATTCAATTAAAAACCCTGAGCTAGGGCTGGAGAGATGGCTTAGTGGGTTGGAAAAATGGCTTAGCGGTTAAGTGCTTGCCTGTGAAGCCTAAGGACCCCAGTTCTAGGCTCGATTCTCCATTCTCCAGGACCCACGTAAGCCAGATGTACAAGGTGGAGTACACATCTGGAGTTTGCTTGCTGTGGCTAGAGGCCCTGATGTGTCCATTCTCTCTCTCTCTCTCTCTCTCTCTCTCTCCCTCTTTCTCTCTCTCTCTCTGTCACTCTCAAATAAATAAAAATAAACAACAAAAATAAATAAATAAAAACCCTGAGGTATCTGGAACTCCCTCTGAGAAAATTCAATCAAGCTGGGTGTGGTGTCGCACGCCTTTAATCCCAGCACTCAGGAGACAGAGGTAGGAGGATCACCATGAGTTCAAGGGCACCCTGAGACTCCATAGTGAATTCCAGGTCAGCCTGGGCTACAGTGAGACCCTACCTCAAAAAACAAACAAAAAAAGAAAAGAAAAAAATTATAGCATCTTTTTTTTACACTATTTAGAAAAATTTGAACTCTTCAGCTTTATTGAACCATGTGTACAAAATACTTGTACAAAATATGAGTGGCTGTTTGTTACATTTTTTAGAGAAAGATTTTAATCAAGGGTACACTTTTTTATATATGTTAGTATATTTTGTAGCCAGGTTTGGTGGTGGCACACTCCTTTAATCCCAGTACTCGTGAGGCAGAGGTACTAGAATCGCTATGAGTTCAAGGACACCCTGAGACTACAAAGGGAATTCCAGGTCATCCTGGGCTAGAGTGAGACCCTTCCTCAAAGAACAAAATAAAAGAACATATATGGATACATCATGTGTTCCACTGGGGACCCTCTTCCGTGGAGCCGCTGGTATTCCCCATGGGGTTGTGGGGTATGTGTTGTGGGTGCAGCAGTCAGTTATTGTAGGGAGGCAATACTTCTGGGCATGATATCCCAACCTGTGACTCTTAAAATCTATCCTCCCCCTCTTCCACAAAATTCCCTGAGCCTTACTGGGTGTATTTTAAGTCTATTACAGTGATGAGCTCTTAGGAGCCTCTGGATTTCTGCTTTGGTATGCATTGAGTATCCTCAGCATCTGTCTCCTTCACCCTGGCCCTGCTTGTCAGGTTCAGCATGGAAGTAGAACTCTTGCTCATCACCATAATTCCTTGTGGTTTCAACTGGTGCTTGGCAGAAGTGCAAGGGGTAGTTTATCTCCACCCGTTTTCCTACAAATTTTGTTTTTTCTTACTGCTGAGTAGAACTCTATTGTGGAAATGTACCACGACTTCATTATCCATTGGCCCAGTGATGGGCACCTGGTTGATTCCAGTTCTTAGCTATTATGAATTGAGCAGCTATAGACATGCTTGAGCAAATACCTCTATAATGAAGCATGGAGCATTTAGGGTAAATGCCCAGTAAGGGAATAACTGGGTCTGTTGGTAGTTCTATATTTATCTCTTTCAGGAATCTCCACACTGATATCTGTAGTGGTTGTACAAGTTTGTATTCCCACCAACAATGAATGAGGGTTCCTCTTTCCCCACATCCTCGCCAATGTTTGCTGTCATTTGTTCAATCATCTTTTTACTAATCCTATCTTACCCACTGGAGTCAACCTGTCTCCTTATCACTACACTACTCTTTCCAAATTCCTAGTTCATTTGCAAGTGGTTGAGATACTTGGTTAGTTCTCTCCAACAGGGACTTTGTACTTAACCATGTAACTTGCTTTGACCAATAAGCTCACATGACACAGGTAGACATTTGAGACCCAGGGTTTGCCACCTCTAACAATACTTGGAACCTTAACATGGCCAGATTAAGGCTCCAAAGTCATTTGCTAGATGATGAAAGAAACATGGGCCAGTTATTCCTACCCCATTTCCCCTAACACACACACACACACACACACACACACGCACACACAATCACTGCAGTCAAAAGCCACAAATGTGTGTGAAGTCATTAGATATTAATTGACTAAAGACACAGTAGGAAATCCAACTTCATAAATAAGCCCAACCATGATGAGCAGAAAACATTCCAGCTGAGCCTAGCCCAACCCAGCCTCAGGAGCCAATAAGCCATCATTGAACTGATAGACCAATCTTGTTTTAAGCCTCTATGTTGTCCAGGTAAAAGGCATGGGATGCTGTCACAATAAACCTAGCTGCTACATGAGTCTTCACTATAAATATGTTTAGGTTTGGAGTAAAGATATAAACTTTACTCCAAAATCACCAAAGCAGTGTCCATCACCACTTTATTCCCACACTAATGCTCCATATAGGATAATATGCCAAGCGGTTTCTTTTTATCTTTATGTATTTTGGTTTGGACTTACATTCAGATGTATAAAACACGCCTGTCAAGTTGCCAGATTAATCTTCCTAAATCTTATCTTTCACCATATCCTGATCAATGATTAATAAACACACTTTATTTCCTAATACAAAGTCTATTTTACATCCTAGGCACTTATTTTTATAGCAAGTTATACTTTTTAATCTTAAAACCATTTTAAGATAAATTCCATAGGAAACGAGTCCTAGAGTCATAAAGAATAAAGAAGGTAATAGATAATTCAATCTTATAACTAAATTATTCTTACACATCAGCAGACTCACAAAGGCCAAGTAACTTACCCAAGATCACATATCTTCAACCGTAAAATGCTATAAATATATATATGTTTTGTTATATGTCCTGAAAGATGTTCCATTACTTTAAGTTCCAGCCACAGTACTGTGTCATAAATAGAACCATTCAATGGGACTGCTGTTTTCTTTACCAAATCCCGTTAGCCATCACTCACAATTGGAGCGTAACCCTTTCTAAGGAGAATCGATCTTGTCTTGTTTAAAGATAACAACTCCCACTTGCAGCTCATAATTCTACAGGGATAGTCTACACATTCTCACAGGAAAGAACAGGCAGCTTGTACAGTTGGGGATGGTGCTATAGCTCTGTGGTAGAGCATTTGCCTACCATGTATAATCCCCAGCACCACACACTTACAAATAGTTGCACCACTGATAATTGCAACCAATCATAAAAGTTATATAACAATAATGGCAAGCTATATCATTTAAGGTATAACATAAGCCCATTTACAACAAAAAAAAAACATATATCTATGTACTTTTGTCTTTGTGTGTTTATAAGTTTCTGGAAACATTAAAAGAATAGGCACTAAATAGTTAAGATCAAATCCCTCTAAGAAGGGGAGTGAAATAGAAGATGGCTATTCCAAATGTTTGAAGTGTTTTAAACGATAATACATTTTAAGTATTTTAAGTGATGATACATTTCTGTATTGGAGTGAGAGTATACTATGCATTATTGATCTGATGAAAATTTACTACCAAAGAAAGAACAAATACGAACACCAAAATGCTTTTCATTAATGAGGGCTATCTATCTGCAAGCTGTGTGGTGCTTTCTATTAGATGATGTAATGACTGGAATGTGAACTGTGTCCCCATAAACTCATGCATGTGAACACTTAGTCCCCATGGTGTTTTGACAGGTTGTAGAACTTTTAGGAGGTAGTGCCTTGCTGGAGGAAGTGCATCACTGGGGAGACTTGAGGTTTAAAGCCCAGCCCACTTCCTGTCTCATCTATGTTTCCTGACCCATCTAGAAGTGAGCAAGCAGCCTCCTTCCACCACAGTCATAAACCACTCTAGCACTAGACCGTCCCTCCCACAATAGACTGACTAGATCCTTAAACCACAGGGAAAAATAAAACCTTCCTACTTTAAGTTTCTTCCTGTAAAGTATTTGACCACAATGATAAAAAAAAAAAATTACTAATACAGGGGCCATCAAACTACAGCACATCCATCACACCAACTTGTCACCTATCTTAACAAATAGAATATTATTAAAACAGCCCTGGGGCTAGAGATATGGCTTAGTGGTTAAGGCACTTGCCTGCAAAGCCTAAGGACCCAGGTTCAATTCTCCTGGTCCCATGTAAGCCAGATGTACATGGTGGAACATGCATCAGGAGTTAATTTGCAGTGGCTAGAGGCCATGATGCCCCCATTCTCACCATCTCTCTACCTCTAATAAATAAATAAATCAGAAAAAAATTTAAAGCAGTTTCTTAAAAAAATAGCTCTACATACATACTGTCTATTGCTGCTTTTCAGCTTCAAGGATAAATCTGAGTAATTGGCACACAATATGAATTCCATACCTTTGACACAAAAGGTCCTTCTCTAGAATAAAGACAAAGACAAATTTTAAAGGCCCTTTGAGGCACAGAGTTCTGGCTGGCCTCACAGGGCATACACTAATTAATGTAACCATCACACATACTATCCATGATAGTAAGAAAAATGTCAATGAATCAGTGGTTTTTGTTGTTTTGTTTTCTTTTTAGTTTTTTTGAAATAAAGTCTCATTCTAGTTCAGGCTGACGTAGAACTGATAGTGATCCTCCTACCTCTGCCTCCCCAGAGCTGCAATTAAAGGTATCTTCCACCATATCCCTTGATTCAGTCCTTTTTATATAAAGATCTTTCTCCGAGCCTTGATTGTTGTTTGTTTTATTAAACTTAAAATATGAGTTTTAGAATGGACAGCGTTTTGTTTAGATTCCATTTTCTCTATGTCTAGGTAAAACTTTGTCTGCCTTCTCCTGGTTGAAAGGAAGCAACTTCTTTTTTAATATTTTATTTAAAGAAGAGAATGAACTCATCAGATTAACAAATGTAGTTTCCTTGCAAGCATGGCAAAAGATGGTGGGGAGGCAGCAATGTGCTACATTTGTGCTCTATCTCTCTCAAATAAATGCTATTGGAGAAGATCATGACCCTATGCAAAGTCACTGTGACTAGAGACATTACAAAATAACATTGTATCCCAAGGTTTTGTTAACAGACTATGCAAGTGCTAGCTGGGAATGTGGCAACCTAAATTACTAAGAAACCATTATCACCACTGGAAAACTCACACCCTTAGACCTTGTTCCCTCATCATAGTAGAGTCAGGGGAATGGCTGGGGAGGCTGCTCTGTGGATAAGGTACTCACTGTACAAGCGCGAGTGCCTAAATTCAAGATTCCAGAGAACCCATGTAAAAATTAGACACTGGAATGCTAGAATCTGTAATGCCAGTGTGCCTACAGCAAGAAGGGAGGCAGAGACAGGAGAATCTCCCAGAAGCTCATGGGCAGATAGCCTGCTATTCAGAGAGCTGACTAAAAGTAAGATGACAGACACATGGAATGTCCTTTGATCTTCACACATCCATGTGACTCACACAAGCCCACACTCACGGGCACTGACATGCACACATGCACAAACACAGACATACACATAATAAATAAATAAAAACTATGTAAATAAATAAATCACACACGACAGAGTTGGTGTCGATGATTTCTGAAGTTCATTACAGCTCAACAATTCAATTCCCTCTCATTAGCTACCTACGTAAGTGCCTTAGTCTTTTTGGGTCACAATTACACTGAAGATTGGCAACTTTTCCTTAAGATTGGGCAATTTATAAGGAACAAATCATTTCCCACAGCTCCAGAAGCTGGGATGTCAACATTCAGGACACTAGAAGCCCTGAGCTATTGTGGGAAGTCTGCTGCTTGTGTCAAGGTGGTACCCTGTTGGCCACAGAGTTCCTGAGTGTCATTCTGTCCTATGGAAAAAGGGAGAGAAAGGCTTCAAGGTGTGGTGGCTATTCCCCTCCCCCGACCTCTCCTTTCAGACTAACTTCCCATCCATGAGGCCCTCATTGCAGTAACTTCCCTAAAGTCCTCAGCTCTTGTTTTGTTTTGTTTTGTTTTGTTTTGTTTTTCAAGGTAAGGTCTCACTCTAGCCCAGGCTGACCTGGAATTCACTACGTAGTCTCAGGGTGGCCTCAAACTCACAACAATCCTCCTACCTCTGCCTCCCGAGGGCTGGGATTAAAGGTGTGCACCACCATGGCCATTTTGTTACTATCATTCTCATTGTCAGTAGTAATAACAGCAGCAGTATTTATTAAAAAAATCATTCCGTTATCATTGTTACCATTTAGTATGATAGTTGGGAAAGGCCATCACATCAGACATGACACCAACTACAGAAGACATGAAACCATAAAAATTATTTCAAAGGAAAGCTTAATAACCCCACAATCATAGAAATAGGCAGATGTGCTTAGATAAATTTACAAATAGATGCAAACTTGCTGTCTTAGTAAGCTACAATAACAAAATACCTTAGACTGGACACCTTGAATGAAAAAAAAAAAAACAAAAAAAGTGTGTTTTCTCACAATTCTGGAGACTGCAATCTCAAGGTGAGGATGGCTGCATGGTCAGGTTCTGGTGAGAATTTCTTCCTGGCTTGCAGATGGCCACCTTCACACTACTTTGTGACATGGGGCGAGAGATGCCTAGCTCTCTGTTGTCTCTTTTTATAAGACCCCACCCTCGTGACTTCACCTAGTCTATATTGTCTCCAAAAGCCTCCCCTTCAAACAGTTCACATCAAAAGTTAGGAGGTCAACATGTGAATTTGGAGGGAAATGGACAACCTAGAACTTTCTTCCCCCCTCAAAATTCCTGTCTTTCTCACACTAATAATTACCTTTGGGGGCTGAGGAGATGGCTCAGCGGTTAAAGCCACATGCCTGTAAAGCCTGATGGCCCAGATTCTATCCCCTGGTACCCACGTAAAGCCAGATGTACAAAGCAGAGTATGTTTCTGGGGCTTGCTTGCAGTGGCAAGATGCTCTGCTGCACCTCTTCTTTCTGTCTCTCTCTTCCTTACACACACACACACACACACACACACACACACACACACACGTCTTTCACTCACTTTTCTGCAAATAAATAATAAATGAGATATTTTGTAAAACATTATCTTTGTTGCATCCAAACAGCTGCAAACATCTTCACTCGTTCCAGCTGGCATCAGTGATAGAAGAAAAGGTCTGAACTCATTTAACTATCACCTAAATCAGACCTGAGTGAGAAGAGAAGTACAATTCATCCTGAAGCGAAATTCCTGTCTAGCTGTGAACCCATGAAATGTGTTATGTGCTTCCAAAACATGGTGGTGGGCAGGCAGAGAGCAATTGTTCTCATTCCAAAAGAAGTCGGGGGGTGGGGGGGGAGTCAGGTCCCAGGCAAGTCCAAAACACAGCCAAAAAAAAATTCCATTAGAATTTATTCGAATTTAAGGGCTAAGAAATATTCTCTATGGTTTGGTAGCTTGTCCTCCAGCCCACGAGGGCTGCAGCGTCACCATGGTGGCTCTAAGACTGACGCTGTTTCTGAGGCCCTACTGAAACCCACAGGCTATTCTACTTTCCCTACGTGAGGTCGTCCCAGACTTCTGCAGGGCCTGTGGTGGCAGTGCCAGTCTTGGCCCCTGACCCCTGCATCCCCTTCGAGGTCATTCTTTACTATCCTTAAACAATAGTACACATTTACAGCTGAGTAGCTCTACGGTCCTTCAACTTCTCCCTTGTGAAATGGGCATGTGTTTCTGTGGCTGTCCCCCATTTAATTTCTCTATGCCTTTTGCTCTTTTTAAAACCCAAGCTGCTTTTGTTTTGGCAGTGAAAAGTAAACTGCGTCTCCCACTTAAGAATGTCTAGCATTTCTTCTGTATATCAAAACTGTATTTTCACATTCAATAAAATCAATGAGGACTGAAGAGATGCATCTATTCAGTGGTTAAGGCGCTTGCCTGCAAAGCTTAACAACCCAAGTTCAATTCCCCAGTACCCATGTAAACCCAGATGCACCAGGTGGCACATGCATCTGGAGTTCGTTTACAGTGGCTAGAGGCCCTGGTGTGCCTCCCTCTCCCTGTTCCCCTCCCTAGGCATGATGGTGCACCCCTTTAATTCTAGCATGCAGGAGGCAGAGGTAAGAGGATCACTGTGACTTTGTGTTTGGCCTACATACATAGTAAAGTCCAGGTCAGTCTAGGCTAGAGTAAGTAAGACCTTACCTCAAAACAACAACAACAACAAATTAATGAATTCTTAGTAGCTTCTAATGCCCATTTCCCAGTTGTCAAAGAAAAATGATGGCTGGGGAGATGGGTCAGTAAGTACTTACCATGAAAACATGAGGATCTGACCTCAGCTCCCCAGAATCTATGTCAAACCAGACACAGCAGCAATGGTCTGTAATCCCAGGCCTCCTATGGAGAGAAGGAAGGTGAAGGCAGGAGAATCCTGGAAGATCAAGGGTTACCCAGCCTGGCATTGGCAGCATTGAACAAGAGACTCTGCCTCAAACAAAGCAAGAGTGACACCCAAGAATGTCCTCTTGTATCTACACATGTGCCATGACACAAAATAAAAAACCAAAAACATAAAAAATAAAAACAAAAAAAAAATGACCTGTATAGTTGGTTTACCCAAACTCAGACCCAATCTAAGACAGTAAAATTGCCCTGTCTCTCTCTCTGTCTCACGTTATGCTTCTCCAAGTCTCTTAATGTGCTCTCCTTTCCATCGCTGAAGAAGTAGGTTGTCCTGGGACATTAAAGCAGGAGATATGTCACAGTAACCATTACAGGCACTAAAGATCACTGGCAGAGTTACCAGAACAGTGAAAGTTAAAGTAGTCAATGAAGGGACGGAGGACATTCGAGCATCAGGCTCTCCAGCAGGCCAAGGTTCACACCTTACTACATGCAGAGACTCGGTGGGCATGGATCTGTTCTACTTCCAAACAGAAATCACAGAACATGCACACCATGGGATGGAGAGATTGCTCAGTGGGTAAGGCACTTGCTTGCAAAGGCTGACAGCTGGTTCTATTCCCCAGTACCCACATAAAGCCAGATCACAAAGTGGTGTGCGCGTCTGCAGTTTGCTTACAGTGGCAGGAGGCCCTGGCGTGCCCATACTCACACGCTCTCTGTCTGCCTCTTTCTCTTTGTCTCTCTGTCTCACTGTCTCAATGAAAACAACAAAAAATAAAGCAGGGCTGGAGAGATGACTTAGGAGTTAAGGCACTTGCCTGAAAAGCCAAAGAACTCAGGCTCAATTCCCCAAGGCCCATGTAAGCCAGATGCACAAGGTGGCACATGCATCTGGAGTTTGTTTATAGAGTCTGGCATGCTCATTTTCTCTCTCTCTCTTTCTCTCTCCTTTTCTCTCTCCATCTTTCTCTCTCAAATAAATAAAGATAAAATTTTAAAATTAAAAAAAAAATTTAAAGCACACCATAAGCCCAGCAAATCCGGACACAGACACACACAGATCTCATATTGCTTTCAAGTTTGGGGATCACAGAGACTGTGAAATGGATTTGCAACCTGAATCAAGAAACTTAAATTCACAGGAACATTTGATGAAGAAAGCACAAAAAACAATGGGTTTTTAAGTGCTGTCTTGAGCACTTCTTAATCTACAGTGATTGTTGCTTATGAAGTCAGTACTGATTGAAGTCGCTGTAAATATCACTACAGTAATGTTCCTCCATGAGGTGAGTGTTGCAGTCCGGTTCACATTGCTGGTAGAAATCACCCAACAAGAGTAGCTTCTGGGAAAAAGAGATTTATTTTGGCTTACAGGCTCAAGGGGAAGCTTCACGATGGCAGGGGAAAATGATGGCATGAGCCGAGGGTGGACATCATCCCCTGGCCAACAGAAAGTGGACCACAGCAACAGGAGGGTGTGCCAAACACTGGCATGGGGAAATTGGCTATAAAGCCCATAAGCCCGCCCTCAACAATACACTCCCTCCAGGAGGCATTAATTCCCAAATATCCATCAGCTGGGAACCTAGCATTCAGAACACTTAAGTTTATGGGGGACACCTGAATCAAACCACCACAGTGAGCCACTAGAATGTTCCTCCATGAGGTAAGCCACTACAACCAGGTGACAGGGATGATTCAAGCAAGTTTCCCTATAACCCAAACAACTCTAAATCTCCACTCAGGGAAAATGAATAACTTTTGGCAGTCACGTTGAAAAACGTGGTCAAATATGTGAAATTCAGGCTTGAGAGGTGGCTCAGCTGATAATGGCCCTTGCCTGTAAAGTCGGATGATCCAAGTACCATTCTCTGATACCCATGCAAAGCCAGATGCACAAAGTGGCGAGTGTATCTGATCTGGTGTGCTCATTCTCTGCCTCTCTCTCTTTCTTTTTCTCCTGGTGTGGTGGTGCACACCTTTAATCTCAGCACTTGGGAGGCAGAGGTAGGGGGATTGCCATGAGTTCAAGGCCACCCTGAGACTACACAGTAAATTCCAGGCCAGCCTGGGCTAAAGTGAGACCCTACCTCGAAAATACCCCATTGGAAGTACAAAGCAGGGACATAGAGGTAAGGCGAGTATGTTAACTCTTGGCTACAGAGAAAGGGGTCAGTGGAGAGAAATTCACCTCCACCTCAGCCTGGTTTGAGTCCACTAGGGTCATTTTCCTTCAAAGTAAAACAGGGAAAATGAGATCAATCAATGTCACTCTCACTAGAATGAGGCAAGGACAAGCTGTTAGTTAGGCAGGTGTGTGCTGATGACTCATGAAAATGCATTTATGGGGCTGGAGAGATGGCTTAGCAGTTAAGGTGTTTGCCTGCAAAGCCAAAGGACCCTGGATTGATTCCCCAGGACCCAGGTAAGGCAGATGCACAAGGGAGCACACACGACTGGAATTCATTTGCAGTGGCTGGAGGCCCTAGTCCACCCTTTCTCTCTCTCTGTCTCCCTTACTCCCTGCCTCTTTCTCTTTCTCTCTCTCTCTCAAGTAAATAAATAAATAAAAAATTTTAAATATATTAAAAAAAGGAAATGCATTTATTCATATTTGAAGTTCATAAAAGAGGCAGCCAACCCATGTTAAGAATTGAAGTACAGGTCCTGAGAGGACAGAGCAGTGGATTTTGACTTGATGTCAAGAAGAAGATTTAATCATGGTGAACCATTCTAAGTATCAGTTCATCACTTAACCATATTCAGGTGCACAGTTCATAGACATTTTCCTCCACCTCAAGAACTTTTTCATCATGCCAAATGAAAACGGAAACATGCTGGGCATGGTGGCGTATGCCTTTAATCCCAGCACTTTGGAGACCAAGGTAGGAGGATTGTCAGTAGCTCAAGGCCACCCCAAGACAACAGAGCGCATTCCAGGTCAGTCTGGGACAGAGTGAGACCCCACCTCAAAAAACCAAAACATTAAAAAAGTTTTTAAAAATTAAAAAAAAAAAAAAAACAGAAAACTCTGAAACACAGTGAACATTATGGTCCCATTCTCCAAACTCACAGTAACCACTTTTCCTCCTGTGTTTCTGTGAATTTAGCATACGTGGGATCATAATGTTGAGTTAAAAAAAATACAGAAGGCTATTGTTTTGGACCAAGCGTCTGAACAAAACAGTCTAAAACTCAAAATGGAGTTACTTTGACTAAAGTCCATGTCACCTGTGTGAAACTAGTCTGCTATCTGACCTAAGGCTCCAACAAATTTTCCAAATAGGGAAATTTAATTGGAATTCCCTCTGCCTTAACACTGACACACATGAATGAATAAACAAACAAACAAAACGAATAATAAGGCAACCTTCAGTGACCTGAGGCCATCCATTCGGGTATTTTGCTGCTAATCTGTTTCCCCATGCCCATCTTACAAGGAGGTAACATTGAAATGGCCAATAGACTCCTTGTACATCTCTGGCTTTCTCCAGCCCTTCTGCGTCTAAATCAACTTGGGAAACTTATTCTACTTTATGGAATGAAATGTTGCCCAATGCTGGAATCACAAATAAAGTCCAACTTTAAACTTGGCCTGGAGTAATGGTTCAGCGGTTAGGAGCCCAATGGCCCAGGTTCAGTTTTCCACTATCCGTGTAGGACGCCAGATGCACAAAGTGGCGCATGCATCTGGAGTTGATTTGCAGTGGCAAGAGCCCCTGGTACACCCATTTCTTCCTTTCTCGCTTTTTCTCTCTTTTTCTCCCCCCCCACCTTGCAAATAAACACATACATAAAAGACAAAAATGAAAGATCTTTAAAGTAAATGATTATATGCAATTTTTGCTGCTTGAAAATACATGTTCCCTTGTGACCAGCTCACACTTCACTTAGCATAATGCTTCCTGAGTTCATCCATGATGCAGCAAGTATCCAAAGTCCATTCTCTTTTTTAAGGCCAAGTAATACGTCGTCAGCTATGTGAACCCACGTTTGGCTTCCCTAGTCAGTCTTCAGTGGACACTGGGGTGCTTCCACCTTGTGGCTATTCTGAATAGTCCTGCCGTGACCATCGATGTGTGAGGATCCGCTCAAGTCCCCCTCTGTCACGTACTAAATTACATACACACCCGGAAGTGAAATTGCGAAATCATGCAGTCAGCTTTTAAAATTTAGACTTTATTAGATTAAGAGAAGGACTGGGGAGATAGGATGAAGAGGCCCTGCCCACAAGAAGGCAGGAGGGTGTAAAACCCCCAACTAAAGACTCAAATTGGGGTCAATTATAGATTCTGAGTGGGGGCTGAGCTCACCAACCACAGTGCCAGGTTCAGGGTGAATCCTCCGAGGACTCTTGATTCTAGGAAAGAGGCACTCCTTCCTAAGGGAGGGACTCAAGTTCTTTATGGAAAAACAGGCCTAGGGAACTCCTTTAGGCATCAAGAGATAAGAAGCTAGCTCCTTCTCTGACCTCTAGCAAAGTGGAGATTGCAAGGGCAGGCTCAAGGACATTCCCTCTTTTACTTTCAGGGAACCCCATCACCCTAAATGCTTCAATCTCTGCCCCTGATTACCTTCAGGGAATTGGTGCAATAACCAATCTGGCTTCTTTGAACTGAGTGCAGTTGTCTGGTGGGGCAGTTGGGAAACTTTCACTAGTGGATATATCTAAGGGACCCCAAAATTAATATAGTGCTGGGAGACAGTCCTGAATAAAGACATTGTGGGGGTGAGGGAGAATGAAGCAAGGAGTTAGGGTCAAGTGGACACAGAGCAAAGCTCTTTAGGGCTCCCATTCTTACAGACTTTCAGACATCGGAGGGTAATAGAAGAGGGGTCCCAGGTAGATGGAGTTAGACGCGAGATCTTACAGTAATTTCATGTGTGACGCTTTGAGGACCGCCTTGCCGTTTCCTAATATTGTGCCCACTTTAAACTCTTACCAGCAACAGACCAGAGTTTCAATATTTCAGCATCCATGCCAACACTTGTTACTTTCTGATTTTGTTTTGTTTAAATAGTAACCATCCTAATGGGTGCCAAGAAAGAATTTTTAATAACTAGTCCTGCGCCGCACTGGGGTCAACTGCCCCAAGAGGTGGGAGCTGGCCGGCGGGCTGTGACAAAGACTGACTGGCAGCTGAGTTCTAGATGGCACAAGGGTGTCTGGTCCCAGGGTGAGCGGGAGCTACAATCCAGCGCTTCTCACAAACCAAGTCACGCACCGCCTCTTCTGGGAGAAGGCAGTAACTTTTCTTCCTGGAAAAAGACTGTCAGCTTGCCAAGCTGTATATCCAGAAGGTTGTGTTCCGCCCCCCCCCCCCCCCGCTTTTTTTTATAGTGAAGACTAAGGCACTTACAAAAGCTATTAGTTAGCCTGTCTCCCTGCGGGAGAAGCTAAAGATAGGCCAGATTCACACAGGGCAAGGCCTAGACGGAACTAGATGAATGGAATGACCCCTTTCAGGCAGGTTTCGCAGTATTCTGCAGTTGTCTTTGATGGCTTTGCAGAACAGTCTCTAAATTCCTTGACAAGTCTCACGTTGACAAGTGTGTGTGGGGGGGGGAGGGGTTGTCTTGATGTCCTTACCTCTAATCTGAGACCCGAGACTAAAGGACTAGAGCAGGACCACAATTGTGCTTTGGTCTCAGCCCAGACCTTAAGAAAGTGACCATCTTTGCGCAGGCCTTTCATCCCAGCACTTGGAAGGCAGAGGTAGGAGGATCGCCATGAGTTTGAGGCCACCCTGAGACTCCATAGTAAATTCCAGGTCAGCCGGGGCTAAAGTGAGACCCTACCTCGGAGGAAAAAGAAAAATCAAAACCAAACCAACAGAAAGAAAAGAAAAGAAAGTGGCAGCTTCAACTTCCTGTCTTTGGGGCACATTCCTTCCTGGAATCTCGCCACTGCTGCGTACCAAAATGACCTGGCGCAGACAAGCAGTGCCCAAACTGCAGCTTGCTGAGCACGCAGTGGTGGTGGCTGAGCCCCTGCTTTACCTTGTCTTCTGAAGGGGCACTTTCTCACCAGGCAGTGTGCCACGGGATGTGCCCAATGTGCCTCTCATTTCCACCCTGCACTGACCCCGCATGATGCTGGAGGACTCCAAGGACACCCCTGCCCCCCATGTTGCCCCCAACCCCCAGGGCACAGGCGATGGCTTCGCACCTCATCTGCCCTCCCACTGGCAACGTTAGCCCCACCATGACAAAGACGCTGACACCTACCTCCTTCTGCAGTTTGCCTCTCACCCCTTGAATTTTGTGGGCCATCCCCCATCTCTCTCAACAACACCCTAAAACCTCCCAAGCACTCGCCAGCTTTCCTTCTTTGCCTTGAGGTCCAAGTAACACAGTTTTAAGGTGCTGGTTTCAAGAGATGAACCACCCACAACTAGATACAAGGACCTGCCTTCAATGTGAGCTCCTTAAGTTCCTAGAAACCAGGCCAAAGGGTCTGGGGACAAAGGACGGCCCACCTTTGGTTCCTGAGCTTCATTGGCCAAGGGCCTGGGTTCCTCCTCCAGGACTTTCACAACCCCAGCTCCGCTCGCTCGGTTCACTCTACTCTGGGTCCTGAACTACCCAGCCCCCAGCCCAACTTCATTTCAGGAAGGAAATAGTTAAAAGACTCCTGTCCTTGGGGCCTGGAGAGGGGGCGGCCCGCGCTGCGCTTCTGTGGCTGCCTCCCAGGAGGGCTGGCGGGGTAGGAGGCTCTCGAAGTCTGGTCCCAGGGTGGAGGAGACGGTCTGGGAGCTTGGGGAGCCCAGGGAGGACCCGCGGGAGGCGTGTTCCTCCGGAGTTTTCTTTTCCCTGCGAGCCCTCGCGCGCGCGCCTTCCCAGCCATCCCTGTGGTCTTGGCGACCGTGGAGAGGAGTTGGGGAGTCTCTTGTCTGTCCCCATCGGGGGAAGGGGGTCATCGCTGGAGGCTGCAGACTCGGCAAGAGGAGCCCCAGGAAGTTTCTCCTAAGCCTTAAGCAGCCGTGGAGCCCGGGGCACCGGCGGCGCGCGGCTGCAGGGCCACCGGCCACCGTGCGCGCCACCCTCGCTCGCGGCTCCGGCTTCGTCCGGCCCAGGCGCGGCTGCCGCGAGCTCCAGGCGCCGTCTGCGCCCGCCCAGCTCCAAGGTCGGTGCAATCGGTCCTTCTGGGGCAGGGGAGAGGGACAGTGTGTGGGTGTGTGTGAGTTGGGGGGAACATTGCCTGGGGTGCCCAGCTGGGAGCAGCCGGGAGCTCCTGAAGCCTTGGCGACCCGGATCTGGCACGCACCAGTCCCAGGCGCCCAGCGGGCGGGTGCCCCGCGCGCTTGGGGAAAGGATGGGTTTTGGATCAGAGATCAAAAACAGGAGGGATTCGGAATATTTTAGGAAAAGTAAGTCCAGTAGTTCCCCGGGGTGTCCCCCTTTTTCCCAGGCATGCAGGAACTTTGAAGAACAGTTTGTTGCTTGCTCCAAAGCCTGCTTGGGAAGTGGCCTTCCCGGGGTGGGGGTGGGGGGCTTTTGATTCCTGGCTTGTCACCCACCACCCACCCTGGGTGTGCCAAAGGTACTTGGTGCGAAGGACCCCTCTCTCTTGGGAATACCTCCCTCCCGCTGCAGCTACCTTGGGGAACCTAACCGTTGCGTGTCTGAGCGGTTTGTTCCGTGCTGTCCTTTAAAGGGAGCACTTGTTGCGTTTCACGTGCAGAAAACCAGGGCCGTTTTTTCAGATAACCAGCCACTGTTTACAACACCCCAATGGTTTCCCCCCTGATAGTCCTGGGGGTTGAGGCAGATGAAAGCCTGGATGCCACCAAACGGAGGGGCTAATTTCTTACTCAGACAGCAAAACCACAAAGGACTGGGGGGAGGGGATTCTAAGTTTTGGGGTTTTTTTCCTCCACTTGTAGTCTTTTATGGTTCCCCTACCAGCGCCGCCAACCCCATCTGTTTTTAGTGTTGTCTAGCTAGAAACACCTTGGCAATCACGTTGTGTAAATTGCCCGCCCTAAACATGTGCGGTTTGGGGAAGGTTGGAATTTCCAAATTACTAATTACAAATGAACTTTGATCCTGACAGTCCAATGTAACTTAAATAGCGCGTAAGCGCAAGGGTTCGGTCCTCTCCTTTAATAATAGCGTTGGCAATCCTGCAAATTCTTGGACCCCTCCCCCCAAGAGGAAGATGTCTGAATCTATAGACATACCCTTCAGGGTTGAGCCCAAGTTGCTCCTCCAGAGCTGTGATTGCAACAAGTGACTCAGAACAGAGACTTGAATGCAGAACAGTCAGCCACGCACACTCCCTGGGGAAAGTACTTTGCACTGGAGAGCATTCTTTCATTGGGCTTGGTATTTTTCACTCAATGACAATATGGGATCCATGTGTCTTAGATGTCCCTTAGATGTGCAGCTTAGGAATTGTGGAAAGCTGACGGAGGTGTCAAAAGAAACTATTTCTATGGTAGTGTCCCTGTTGGAAGGAAGGGCAGAAAGATGGACGGGTCACACCATTATGAAAGCCCATAGCTTTGGCCTTCTTAGCTCCTGCCTTAGTCATCAAACATTCCTCTGGTATGCTCAGTGGGACCTCTGAAGAGTGACAGAATGCCCGCTGCAGCCAGGTAGATCACGAAATAGCCTCCCAGCTGACTCTTAACAGACCAAAAGCCATTCATTTTCTGAAAAGACCTCTACCTCTCATGTTCAAGAAAGCTGTTGTTATTATTCCCTTCTGAATTCGAATAAGATTGGGAAACTGGGAAGCTGCTGTCATGAAGCAGTCAAGATATTAAAAAAAAACCTCTTGGTCTTCATAATCCAAAGAGGACTTCAACAGGCTTTGATGTTGGAGCCCTGGTTGGCCTAGTGGATAGGAAATGGTGGCTTTTTGTAGGCTTATTGACATTTGATGAGATATCCCAGACCATAAGAGGCAGAGGAAACTGCAAACTATTTATAATTAAGGATAGATAGGAATTACAGGCACGTCCCTGGTTTTGAAAAGTAGATTTTTTTTTCTTTTTTTCTTTTTTTTTTTTTTCCGAGGTAGGGTCTCACTCTAGCCCAGGCTGACCTGGAATTCACTAGGTAGTCTCAGGGTGGCCTCAAACTCAGGGCAATCCTCCTACCTCTGCCTCTCAAGTGCTGGCATTAAAGGCGTGTGCCACCATGCCTGGCCAACATAAATATATCTTAATTTGTCAACATACAGATTAAACCTAAGCTTGGTGATTTCCCATAACTGTCAAAATTCCTAAAAAGTGGCTTGTAAAACAGGACACAATTTTTAAAAATTATAAATTTAAGACCTGGGTGTCTACAGCATAGACACACCATGTGTAATCACAAGGCTATGTCTCTTCATTTAAAAACTGATGAAAGTTGGAGAGATGGCTTAGCTGTGAAGGCACTTGCCTGCCAAGCCTAAGGACCCAGGTTCAGTTCCCCAGTATCCATGTAAGCCAGATGCACAAGGTGGCATATGTGTCTGGAGTTCATTTGCAGTGGCTGGAGGCCCTGGTACACCCGTTCTGTCTCACTATCTGCCTGTTTCTGTGTGTGTGTGTGTGTGTGTGTGTGTGTGTGTCAAATAAATAAATAAAATATTTAAAAAATAATGAAAGCCTGCTGAAAAACAAGTATACAAATATTGAAATGGGCGGGGCGGTATTGGTGTGCCTTTGATTGCTATTTTATCACCACCATTCTCTCTCGGTTTCCCAATGTCTTCTTCAAGTATTGAAGGAGACATCTAGACGTACTGGGCAGGAGAGACAGCTTGCTTTTTGCAAGTAACAATACAAACACCAAGTGGTCTTTTGAAAAAAACTGGCCACAATCCCCAATCTTTTTCTTCATCTAAGTTCTAGAGACTTCTGTGAAACATTGTGAGCATAAAGCCACAGAATAACAGATCAGATTTTATAGTGGTCAGGCCCCAGGGGCTGGAGAGATGGCTTAGTGGTTAAGTCTTTTGCCTGCAAAGCCAAAGGATCCTGATTTGACTCTCCAGGGCCCACATAAGCCAGATGCACAAGGGGGTGCATGCACCTGGAGTTTGTTTGCAGTGGCCAGTGGCCCTGGCATGCCCATTCTTGCTCTCTCTCCATCCCTCCCTCCCTCTTTCTCTCTCTCAAATAAATAAATTAAATTAGGAAGAAAAAAAAAAAAAAACCTCAGGCACAGAGTCGGACTGGATGAACTGCCTTAGAATTGCAATGTTGTACAGTTAGAGAGATACCTCCCATGGTTTCCTGACAAGCATGAAGACCTGAATTCAATCACCAGTACTGTGCTGGTTTGAAAGTGAGGCCCTCCATAAACTCATGTGCTTTGAATGCTTGGTCCCCAGCTGATGGAAATTTGGTGGGTGGAGCCTTGCCTGGAGAAGGTGTGTTATTGGGGATGGGCTTAGGGGTGTTAGGGCCCACTCCCCCTTGCGAAAGTTCAGCTCACTTTCCTGCTCCTGTCAACCACCTGCTGCGGCAGAGGTGACGTCCAGCCTCTGCTCATGCCATGTTTTCCTCCGCCATCAGGAAGCTTCCCCCTGAGACTATAAGCCAAAATAAACCCTTCCCTCCCATCAGCTGTTTGTCCAGCAATGAGAAGGGAACTGCAATATGTACCCACACGAAAATGCCAGGCTTGGTGGCACATGGCTGTAGTCCCTGCGCTGAGGCAGAGTCGAGAGGAAACCTGAAGCTTATAGACCAGCCAGTCTAGCCTAGTTCGTGAGACCCAGCCCCACGAGAGACGCCGCCTCAAAAAGAAGTGCTTGGCATTCCTGAGAATAAGGTCTCTTGTGTGCATGTGCACAAACATGCATCCAAATACATGTGAACATGCATACACGTATGCTCGCCACATATGCACATGTAGCAGAAGAAAAAGGGGGAAATAAAAGAAGAATTACAGCATTGCTAATACCTGTGGCCTCCACAAGCTACTCACTGAGCCTTCCTGAGTTTGAGTTCTGGTGTCCTAACAGAACTGTGTAGCTTGGCACAGTGTCTGGCACGAATTAGCCTCGCTAGATAGGATGCTCTAAAGATAGTATGGGAACAGAAAGCGCCAAACAGTGTGACAAGGCTGAAAAGGCCTGTCACTCACACAACACTTATTGACAGATTTGGCGACGGTCATTTCTTTTTTGGTTATAGAATAATTCCAGATTTATAGAAAAAAAAACCTAGAGATATTACAGTGAGTTGCATGTAGGCTGAATTCAATACTGCCTTTAATAAGATTTCATGTATGTCACATGAGTTATGATGAAAGAGACCATATAGAACATCATTACTGACAGATGCCTACACATTATAGAATTGCCATTAGATTTTTACTTCGAGTCCTTTTGCCCTCATTGCATTTACGTTTATTTTCTCCTCAGTTTGCTTGTTTTTGATACATTGGCATCCAGTTGTTTCTGGATTGAATATTTTTTTACTTAGAACTTCGTTGTAGGAATATATTCTAAATTAGTCACACTCCCATTGGATTACACTCACATGTTCCCTCTCTGCCACCCCATTCTACTGATGGCTGTCAGTGGGCTTTTCTGCATTCACTGTGAGATTATGAATAAGCCAGGCAGTCTCTGTGGGGGGGGGGATGATGCCTCAAAATACTCCTTCTCATCTTCTGGCTTTTATATTCTTCCCACCCCTCTGTTCTGTGATGTTCCCTGAGTCTTGGGTGATGTGTTATAAGTCTCCTTTTGCTTTGAGCTCTGACTTTCTGCTTTGATGAATTTTGAGTCTCCCCTGCACCTAGTGCCCATGATGGTGATTTCTGATGCATAGGACCGTTGGGAGGGTGGTGGTGGAGAGGGGGAAACATCTCTTCAAAGATGATGTAGATGTTGCACATTAATCATCAAGGTTTTCAAAACAAATATTTTTCTCTTGATTAATTGTATCTTTTTGCCTTTTTATGATAGCGCTGGAGATTGGAGGCTCCCCATTGTACTTTACCACAGAGCTAATCTCCAGCCTCAGCTAGATCATTTTATTTTATTAAAACTAAGATTACTGGATGTATTTGCATGTTATCCAGAGTCCTAGTTTTAAGTGAGCATCTCTAACATGTTAGATGGCTGGCTACTCCCTGCGCCAATGTTCACCTGTTCATGTGCAAAACAGAGTGTATTTTGGAATGTTGAATTTTTAATTATAAAATTACATCAGTTTAAGCTGGGCATGGTGGTACATACCTTTAATCACTGCCCTTGGGAGGCGGAGGTAGGAGGATCACCATGAGTTTGAGGCCACCCTGAGACTACATAGTGAATTCCAGGTCAGCCTGGGCTAGAGGGAGACCCTACCTTAGAAAACAAACAAACAAAAAAATCATTTCCAATATGAATGTACCTCTTGTTCTTTCAGCATTGCATAAAATTATGCATCTCATTAGACTAGATGAAAAGAGGCGGGAAAATGACTGCTTTAAAGGAAAACAGGAAGCTCTTCCTCCAGAGTACGATCTAGATATAAATACAGCTATGGATAGAGCTAGACATTGGGAGGAGATTTCTTGCCCTAATAAATCTTTGGTCTTTCCTAGTTTGCTCTGCCAGAGGTAACCTGACATAGTTATCTTATCTAATTGACAAATGTGGCCCATGTTCTAATTAACGCAGCAAATTGGCATCAACTTCAATCTTTTTGGCAGCAATCTTTTGCAGCAAAAATAATTTTCCTACTCTTTTCTTCCAGGTTGAAAAAAAAAACAGGAAAGGAAAAAAGGAATTAAGATACTTCTCTGAATTTTCGTCAAGATGGAAACGTTTCTCAGGGCACCCTTTTGGCTGGCCCTAGTGGGGTATGTCATCTGTGATAATCCTGAGAGAGACGGAACAAATCTAAGCAGTCATGTGGAGGACTTCACTGCTTTTCAGGGGACAGAGTTCAACTTCTTGGGTACCACTCACCGGCCCACTAACTTGGCCCTCCCCAGCAATGGCTCAATGCACAATTACTGCCCACAGCAGACGAAAATCACTTCGGCTTTCAAGTACATCAACACTGTGATATCTTGTACTATTTTCATCGTGGGAATGGTAGGGAACGCGACCCTGCTTAGGATCATTTATCAGAACAAGTGTATGAGGAACGGCCCCAACGCACTGATAGCCAGCCTCGCCCTTGGAGACCTTATCTACGTGGTCATTGATCTCCCTATCAACGTGTTTAAGGTAAGAAGTAACCACAGATCTATTTGCAGTGTTGGACACACGCTTTTGCTTCACAATCAAGAGTCTCTGTGGCTTTGGCTGACCTTGGAAATGTGCTGTTTTGACTAAGACATTTCTGCTATCTCAAAACTCAGTGGCATTCTATGATTTTATTATTCATTCTATGTGACTTATTTTTTTTTTTAATTATTTTTATTTACTTGAGATAGAAAAAGAGAAAGAGAGAGAATGAGCATGCCAGGGCCTTTAGCCACCGCAAAGGAACTCCACACTCATGCACCACCTTGGTGATGCTTATTTTCTGCTCTAGAGATGATTGAAACAGTATGTCGGGGTGACTCTTGAAAATGCTGGTGTTTCGTGACTTCGATTCTCCTTGGTGCTCAGCTTACTGGTTAAACAGGCAGCTTTTGGGATTTTTTGTTTGTTTGTTTTTTGTTTTTGAGATTCAGTTCCCAGGATCAGATATATTGAGCTCCCGAAGTACTTAACTATTATCTTCCATTTCAGAGACCTTTCCAATATAATATTGCTCAGAATCCACATAGCACCAGAAATGAAAAGTCCCTGATTTATTTTAAGTGTCTAGGTGATCGGTTGAAGCCAATGGGGCTGCTGGCTTGGCTCAGTCTCTGGTGATTTGGAGACAATGAGATACAGGCCAAGATTGTCCTACCTAACTATAGCCATTCACAATGGGCCTTGGTTGATAGTTGCTTATGACAGCTTTTCTGTTGCCATTCATAGAGTGTCCCCTCCTAGGGAAGAAAGATCCAAAGACAGATGAGAAAACCTGGTGCCCCCTTGGGAGGAGCTGCTGGCTATCCGTGCATCACTTGAATTGCCTTGCTTCAGAGACTACTTAATTACCAAAGAAACTGAAGCCAGTAGGGATGAGTTATTCCATACTTGTGTAGTTGTGAGGGAGAAGTTATTGCAAGAATTCAAGGATACAGATTGGCTCAGTGGTTAAGGTGCTTGCTTGCCTGCAAAGCCTAAAGACCCTGGTTCAATTCCCCAGTACCCACATAAAAAGCTAGATGCACAGGGTGATGCATGCGTCTGGAGTTCATTCATTGCTGTAGCTAGAGGCCCTGGTGTGCCCATTCTCTCTCTCTCTCTCTCTCTCTCTCTCTTTCTCAAATAAATAAATATTTACATAAATAAATAAATATATTTTTAAAAAGAATCCAAGGATATAGTGCCGGGTGTGGTGGCGCATGCCTTTAATCCCAGCACTCAGGAGGCAGAGGTAGAAGGATCGCCGTGAGTTCAAGGCCACCCTGAGACTCCATAGTGAATTCCAGGTCAGCCTGGGCTAGATTGAGACCATACCTTGAAAAACCAAAAATAATAATAATAATAATAATAATTCAAGGATACTAAAATTCAAATGAAATTTCCATATTTGTGCTGCATGTTATGAAATGTCTTTTTCCTAAACTCAGGGAAATCGCTTTCCTCAATCTTTCTCTTCCTCCTTTTCCTACTCCTCTCCTCCTCCTGCCTCTCCTCTTCTTCCTTCTCCTTTTCATAAACAAATTATTGTAGATGACAGAGTTGTGAAACATTACTTCCAATGGCAAGTTTTGTCATTGAATTGAGTTTTCTGGAGTAATGTGTCATTTTCCAGTAGATATACTAAAGTCCTAGTGAGAGTACATGAGTCTACCAGAAACATCAGGGGTCTAACCATACAGATGAAGGGTCTCACTCTAATCCAGGCTGACCTGAATTCATTATGTAGTCTCAGGCTGGCCTCGAACTCACAGCAATCCTCCTGCCTCAGCCTGACAAATGCTGGGAGTAAAGGCGTGGCGTGCACCACCACACCCGGCAGTAATTACATTTTTGAGCATTAAAAAAGAACATTCAAAATTGTACCACACATTGTTTGCAAAAGTGGTGAAATGAAACCATAATCAAAAAAATACATACCATCTCTTTCCACAGAGAAGCATGAATACATATGTTTCTATTTGCACTTAAAAACAATATTTTGGACTCAAACTGTGATGCAGAATTGAAAATGCATAATTCATTTAAAATGTTTAGCATATGCTCCAGAACTTGTTATTTTCTTTTAAACAGTTCTTGACTTTCCATCTATGCTACCATATGTATTCAACACTAGACTTTCTCACGGTATCTTTCTTAAGGGATAGATTTGCAAAGATTAACTCTTCAGTCACAGCATTAAATACTGACTACTCATAGGCAAGGCACTAGTTAACCAGCTCATCTTTTTAAAAAAAATAATTTATTTGAGAGAGAGAAAGAGAGACAGGGAGGAAGGAAGAGTAAGTATGGGTGTGCCAGGGCCTATTGCCACTGTAAAAGAACTCCAGACACACGCACCACCTTGTGCATCTGGCTTTACATGGGTACTGAGGAATTGAACCTGGGCCATCAGGGTTTGCAAGCAAGCGCCTTTATAAAACCACTGCTAGCTCGTCTTTGTTAAAGAGAATAATTAGCCATCTCTGGACTAATAACGCCCTACCACTATTCAGTATGCTGTGTAGATATGATCATGCATGTACAAAGCAATTACTTTTATTTTTTTGTTGTTCATTTTTTATTGATTTATTTGAGAGTGACAGACACAGAGAGAAAGACAGATAGAGGGAGAGAGAGAGAGAATGGGTGCACCAAGGCTTCCAGCCACTGCAAACGAACTCCAGACGCGTGCGCCCCCTTGTGCATCTGGCTAACGTGGGACCTGGGGAACCGAGCCTCGAACCGGGGTCCTTAGGCTTCACAGGCAAGCGCTTAACTGCTAAGCCATCTCTCCAGCCCACAAAGCAGTTTCTTAACAAATCAACATGGGCCTTTGCTGGGAAGGAGACCTACTTGTCTTTGAGATCTGCTACCAGTCACCAGACTAAACGTCATTTCTTCTCTTTAGCAAGTCACAGCATGCAAAATATTTCCAAATTTGATAGCAATCCAAATAAAACTTCATTTTACATCCATATGGAAATTAATACATCTTTATCTGACCGTATGATTCTTCTCTTTAGGGAATCTCATGGTTTATATACCTTGTTATATTTCTAAATAATGTGAATAGTGTGACCATCATGTCATTACATTGGAGGAGTACAGTTGTATAATTCCTGTTTTTCTAAATGCAACATGAGTCATTTAGATAATATTAATTTTAGAAAACAAACCTTTTAGGTTAAAAAGATGTGCTTGGATTATCTCAGTCCTTCAGAAAGAAGCTAAAAGCACCACAGTGAGCTGTAAAGGCCTCAGCATGTAGGAATTATCTCCACATTGTTCTATCAGCCTCTTCTCTGGGTTAGGAGACCATGACCATAATAAAATAAATTTCTACTCTCCACACACAATTAATATTGTGTTTAGCAATCATATCAAGTTGCAAGTTTATTTTGATGAGGGAAACATATTTTCTTTTTAATAACCAGGTTGTAGAATTCTTTAAAAATGCTTTCTATTGGGCTGGAGAGATGGCTTAGCAGTTAAGCGCTTGCCTGTGAAACCTAAGGACCCTGGTAGAAGGCTCGATTCCCCAGGACCCACATTAGCCAGATGCACAAGGGGGCGGGGGGTGCATGTATCTGGAGTTCATTTGCAGTGGCTGGAGGCCCTGGTGCACCCATTCTCCCCGCCCCCCCCCCCCCCGCCTCTTTCTCTCTCTCTCTGTCTGTGACTCTTAAATAAATAAATAAAAATTTTAAAAAAATTAAATGCTTTGTATTAGTTATATAAGCCATGAGGGGCTGGGGAGACCACTCAGTTGGTAAAGTGCTTGCCTTGCAAGCCTATGGACCTGAGTTTGATCCCCAGTACCTGTGTAAATGCCAGATATGGTGACATAATGCTTGTAATCCCAGCACTGGGAGATGGAGAAAAGGGGATCCCTGGAGCTCACTGGTAGCCAGCCTAGCCTAACCAGTGACCTCCAAGCCAAGGAGAGACCTTGTCTCAAAAAGCGGTAGACTGGGTACTTGAAGATGATGCCAAAGTTTTCCTCCGGCCTCCACATACACGCACCCACAAGAGCACTCACACACGTATGGACACACATATACACATGCAAAAAAAAAAAAAAATCCTTGTAGCAGGGCTGGAGAGATGGCTTAGCAGTTAAGGCACTTGCCTGCGGAACCTAAGGACCCAGGTTTGATTCCCCAGTATTCACATAAGCCAGATGTTTCTGGAGCTTGTTTACAGTGGCTGGAGACCCTGGCACACCCATTCGTTCTCTCTCTCTCTCTCTCTCTCTCTCTCTCTCTCTCTCTCTCTCTCTCTCTCAAATAAATAAAAAGTTATTTAAAAGCACATAACAGGCCAGACGTGGTGGTGCACACCTTTGATCCAAGTACTAGGGAGGCAGAGGTAGGAGGATCACCATGAGTTCAAGGTCACCCTGAGACTACATAGTAAATTCCAGGTCAGCCTGAGCTAGAGTGAGACCCTGCCTTGAAACACACACATACACACAAAACATGTAACAAATAGGATAGTCAATGCATGGTGTTCCTCACCCAAGAATCACACTCTTCAGTACATCTTTTGTTTACTTTTCCTCTGTGACCGTCAATCCTGTATGCCCTATGTGGCACATCAAACACAATTTCTTCTACAATCAGCCAACAGAACCAAGGTTACCATCTAGTTCAGAACATCAGCACTTGACCGGAGGCTATGACTTGAATGAAGACATGCATGTTCTGTTCCTCAAATAATACGCTTGCAAACACTGTTATTTGTGGTACTTGATGCTGTTTGATTTGACTTGATACATGGGAATATATAGGTTAGTCTTAGACAATAGAGGTCATAAATTTTCCTTGAGAGATTCACCTGTAAAGTATGTCTTAAATCTAAAAATGTAACCTAGATGGGTGTGGTGGCATGCACCTTCAATCCCAGCTCTTGGGAGGCAGAGGTAGGAGGACCATAGTGATTTTGAGCCCTTGAGACTACATAGTGAATTCCAGGTCAGCCAGGACTAAAGCGAGACCCTACCTCGAAAAAAGAAATAATGTAGCTTATATGCATGACCCGAAACTCCGTCCTACCTCAATTACTGCCAGCCGTCTCAACTGTCTACTCAATCCTAGGGTGTCTTGAGCCAGAGAGCTGAGTCTCTCGCAGTCATGACACAACATGGAGATACCATGATAAGGTGTCCTGTCTCCTGACATCGTATGCTTCTGTCATTTAGCTAGGAGTTGTCCATGGAGCAGTGTGATGGAGAATCACAAACAGCTGGCAGCTGGGCAGTTTCTTCTCTGTCCTGACCCTGGACTGATAGACTGGGTGGCTATGGATGGTCTGTGGGTGTTAGCAAGACGTCACTCCACACTTGAATTTCCAGAGTGTCTTAACTGGTCTCTGCACCTTCAGAGCTTCTGTCCCCAACCTCTGCTGAACTTTGCTCTACTTGCCAAATGCCACTGTCAAGGCTCTCTGTCGCCGGCCCATGCTTCCCTGCGTCTTACACAGTTCCCAGACCCACACTCTTGTAGCAGTGCCCTAAATGGCCTTCTCAGTGAGGCTGCATGGAGGCCCTCAACCACTGCTGCCAAGACACTTACAGATCATAAATTAAAAAAAAAAAAAAAAATGGTGAGCTGGAGGGATGGCTTAGCGGTTAAAGAGCTTGCCTGCAAAGCCACAGAACCCAGGTTCGATTCCCCAGGATTCACGTAAGCCAGACGCACAGTGATGCAAGTGCACAAAGTCCTTCCTTCCCTCCCCCTCCACCTCCTCCCTAAGTAGCAAAGGATAGTACTGGTTTGAATACAGAATTTAATAATTTTATCCTCTAATGGCATAGATAATATTTATATCATACAATGTTGTCTGTGGAGATATGAGTTATAATTTGTAATAAAGTAGAATTCCCAAAAGTGAAGTCTGTGTGTGAGCCAAGGCTTGGCACCACGGAGTTTCAGGATAGCAATTCATCCAGATGTACATACAGATGTTTCATGAGCCACTATGTCTTGTCTTTTAAGCAGAAACAAAAATGAGAGAAGACATATGTATGAAAGAAATAGGTTAAAAGAGTGACTGTGATCATTTAGCGTAGGAACTTGTAGCAAGGAGTTGAAATGGGGGAGGGGGGTGATTTTGTCTAGAAAAGATGACAGATAAATGTTACCTCCATTTAACACACAGCAAGAATGTGGAGCTGTTATGAACCAGTGACAGAATCCAGTGTCAATGCTGATTCCTAACTCTGTCGCTCTCAGCCACCACCTCTTATTGAAGACAACAACAACGAAACAGAAAACCAAATAGGGTTTCTGTGTGAAATTACCAGGCATATTTTGCAGTGAGCAGCCAAGACTCCGCAAGTGCTGCTCTGGAGAAGAATTAAGCAATATGGACCCCAGAGGCACTCCTAGGGGCGCCTAGTGTTCTAGAACCCACCATTGTGGTACAGGCCATGTAAACGTAAATTCTTGACACAGTAAATCACAATGGCAATTGGATCTCAGAAATAAATCACCTTGGGCTGGAGGAATGGCTTAGCGGTTAAGGCACTTGACTGCAAAGCCAGGACCCACATAAGCCGGGTATACAAGGTGGTGCATGTATCTGGAGTTCTTTGCAGTGGCTGGAAGCCCTGGGGTGCCTGTTTTCTCTCTCTCCCCCCCCCTTTCCTTCTCTCAAATAAGTAAATAAAAATAAAATGTTTTAAAAAAGAAATAAACCACCTTGACTTATACATTAAAAGTCACAAACATGAAACTGTAAGCCAAATTAAACTCTCAAGAGGGGGAAAAAAGTCACATAGTCTAAACTCAGCAATGCTCATTTTGGCTTGATTTGATTTGGGTCTATGTTATTAAAAGTAGCTTCTAATCAGACTTCTCTAAGTCATACAAATGATGATGAGGGGGCTGGTGGTAGTGGTGGTAATGGTGGTGGTGATTTAACAAAGGGATTTTCATTCACTGACGAGACAGAAGATAATACCTGCATAGTGCATATACTATTTCCAAGTTAACTTCCTCACCAAACCAATATGTGGTCATTGTTCTCCCCTTTAACACATGAGAAAGCAAGCAAATAGGAAAAGGAGAGCATTGTCGGGTTCTGTAGTGTTAGTGCTAGAATCAGGGAGCTTATTACATATGGTCTGTCCCCTAAATCTTAAGAGAGAAAAATGTATCCTCGGGTCAAGATCTCTGTCCCTTGCTGATGCGCTGTATCCCAGGCACAGTTCCCCTGTGGGTAACTCTAGACTTCTCCTCCACCTCTGTCTACTCCAGCCAACCTGGCCTGGCCAAGATACCAGGATGATCTTCCTACCGCCTATCATTTGCCCTCATGCCTCCTGGGCTGATTCCACTTCGTGCTTCAGAACTCAGCCCGTGTCTTTGGCAGCTATCCATGGTGCAGACTGAGCTACTGTCTCCCCACGTATTTCCGTGAAACACTTCCTTCCTTTAACCCTAAGAAAGCGCTTAGCACATGCTCCGTTGTATTTGCCAACTCATTTGCTTGTCTGCAAGTTCCTTGAGGCAGGCTGCTATAGTCCTCACTTATCATCACATCTCTTTTTTATTAAAATATTTTATTTATTTGCAAGCAGTGGGGTGAGAAGGAACGTGTACACCAGGGCCTCTGGCCACTAAAAATGAACTCCAGATGTATGCAGCACTTTGCGTATGTGACTTAATGTGGGCGCTGGGGAACTGAACCCAGGTTGTTAGGCATTGCAGGCCTGACTGCTGAGTCATCTCTCCAGCCCTATCATTGCATCTCTATGCCCACCCCCAAATGAATAAGAATGCGCGTGGTGGTTGACTCTTTCAAAATGTTTTTTTCTCCCGTGCAAATCCAGACCTGAAAGCATACTTGCTTATTAAATTGATCGCATATCTACTTTTCTTTCTGCAAACCAGAATGTCTTGGGCTTCATAAATCTGAAATTTATGAGAAACAGAACAGCACATAGCACAGAGGGCTCCCTCCTTCCTGTTGTTCTTAGAGCCAACTAAGGTTCTCTTCCTATGGTTCAGACATTATGCTATCCGATTTCCTCTCTCCTTGGGGATATATAACCAATCAAATAGTCTCCTTATAATATTACTGGGTAATATTCGTTCTTTAAGAAATGTTGTGATGTGATTTAGAGAGAAATATTAAACTTACAAGTGATTTAGAATACAAAAATGAACATTCATATCACAAAACGGTTTATTTGCTCTTTAGAGAGTAGGAAGTAGGTTATTTTTCTGGCATTGCAAAGACATATGCACATTGCAAAACTTCATTATGCTAACTAGCTTACTTAAGAATCGGCGTACATATAAAATGACAGAATGATAAATTTATTAGCCAATTTTCTGTTTATTATGCGGAAGTTGCTGTCTGGAAAGGCTTTAGAACCCTGTCCAGCTCCACCTCCCCTCTGACTTTTCACTTCCTGTGTCTGGGAAGCTCATTGCTTTCTCTCATGGTCATGTTAAGTAATTATACTCACGTGGGGCCGCTCTCCTAACCCGCAGTGCTTGGCTCACGACACCATCATTCCCATCTTAGTGATGTGGGATGAAAATAACCACAGGATGGTTTCCGTGACTAAGGAGGGAGAGATGCTGCGTTCTTATTGTGAGGTGTGGCCAGGTGAATAGAGTCATAGCTGATGGTATTTCTCCATCACAGAGCTCAGCCCTTGTTCCAGATTTAACATGAAGGTGCAGAAAGGTTTTGTTTGGGAAAATAACTTTTCCCATGATGTTCTGTGTGTGTGTGTGTGTGTGTGTGTGTGTGTGTGTGTGTGTGTCCTTGATTTTAACATTTTAACCAGCAAGAGCATTTTTATCCACATACATTTTATCCTAATGCATGTCTGTAGTGGAATTTTGTGAGTATATTATTATGCAAATTGCATGCAGTTAGTACAGAGCATACAAACCAAGATGCATGAGAGACTTGAGTATACTGTCTCAAGCTGATGTTAAGACTAGAGTAGTTACTTATGAGCTGTTCTAAGAAATTCCATCAAAATAGATCTGATAGCCTGCCAAAAATTCTACAACTGCCTGGTGGATCTACCACATTCTCTTGGGAGTTATAATGATTACTTTCTATATCTACTCTTTTATTTTTAACTAGCTCTCGCTGTTATTGGGAAAACTGCCCTATGCTAAAAAGTTAGTCGTTAAAATGGAAGTCAATAGTAAAACTGAATGTGGCATTTGGTGTTAATTTTGGGTAGCCTTGTGTTTAAATGCAGAAAGTTTTCAGCGCCCAGTGTTCTTGCACTCGGGAACCCACAACCAAATGCACTGCCAGAAAACCTTAACATTATATGCACAAATATTTGTGGGCGTTTAGAGGTTGCATCTTAGAAATTAATCACTGTGGGTCTGAAGAGGTGGCTCAGTACTTAAGGCATTTGCCTATAAAGCCTGACAACCTAGGTTCCATTCCCCAAAATCCACATAAAGCCAGATGCACAAAGTGGCGCATGTGTTTGGAGTTCATTTGCAGTGGCTAAAGGCCCCAGTGTGCCTATTCTCTCTGTCTGTCTGTCTGTCTGTCTGTCTGTCTCTCTCTCTCTCTCTCTCTCTCTCTCTCTCTCTGCTTGCAAATAAATAAATAAGTTTTGTAATTAGAAAGAAAGAATTTAACCACCCTACAAGTTTCCCTGACATCCTAACTTTTAAAATAACATGCTTGGAGAATGATAGCAATAATGAAAGCAAGTCAAGTGACACTTTTCTTAATACTTGCCCAAATTCAAGACTTTCATTATTTTAGATCAGCTTCATATTCACAGGCAATAGAGAGCGCAACTGACTAATCGCTTGGCTATTCTGTCTCACTGGGTCTTTTCTAAATTTTCTATATATACTCTACAATAAAGACATTGGGAAATAACAGTGAACAAAACACATAACTGTCACAGAACCCCGATGAAAGCTGGGTGTGCTGCACGTACCTGAAATCCCAGCACTAGGGAGGTGGAGACAGGAGGATTCCCTAGGGCTACTAGCTAGCTAGTCAGTGAATCAGTGAGCCCCAGGGTCACTGAGAAACCCTGTCTCAAAAATTAAGGTGGATGGGCTGGAGAGATGGCTTAGTGGTTAAGCGCTTGCCTGTGAAGCCTAAGGACCCTGGTTCGAGGCTCGGTTCCCCAGGTCCCACGTTAGCCAGATGCACAAGGGGGCACACGCGTCTGGAGTTCGTTTGCAGAGGCTGGAAGCCCTGGCGCGCCCATTCTCTCTCTCTCCCTCTACCTGTCTTTCTCTCTGTGTCTGTCACTCTCAGATAAATAAATTTAAAAAAAAAAGAACAAAAATTAAGGTGGAAAATAATTGATAAAAGATACCCAACATTGGGTTGGAGAGATGGCTTAGTTGTTAATGGCGCTTGCTTAAAGCCTGACGGGCCAGGTTCAAGTACCCAGTACCCATGTAAAAATCCAGACATACAAAGTGGTACATGCATCTGAAGTCCATTTGTAGCAGCAGGAGACCCTGGCATACCTATGCACTTGCTCGCTCGCTCGCTCTCTCTCTCTCTCTCTCTCTCTCTCTCTCTCTCTCTCTCTGACTCTCTTGTTCTCTCTCTGTCTGTCTGTCTCTCATAAATAAAATATTTTCTTTAAAAAGATATCCAACATCAACCTCTGCCCTCCACACACATTTGCACACACATACACACACCCACACACATATGCACATACCACACACATGCAGAAAGTTAGTTATTGCCATTTAGTTATTTATTTATGATGCTAGGGGTATAATCCAGGGCCTTGAACACACTAAGAAAGTACTCTATCATTGGTTACTCTGCCCAGTTACCAAAAGTTTTTTTTCTTACTATTATTTGTTTATTTGGAGAGAGAGAAAAGAGAGAGTGTGAATGAGAATCGACGCGCCAGGGCTTTCTGCCACTGTAGAGGAACTCCAGATGCATGCACCACTCTGTGCCTCTGGCTTCGTGTGGGTGCTGGGGAGTTAAACTCAGGCTGTCAGACTTGGCAGGCAAGTGCCTTTAACCAATGAGCCATCCTCCAGCCCACAACAGTAACATATTCCAAAGAAAACTGTGTGTGAGGCAGAGCTGGTTCTCCACATTGCATCTCTGTTGTAAGTCTTCCCTATTGCCTTAGAGCATCTGGGAAACAGGATTTTGTATCTAATATTCATGGTCATATTAGTGAGCTCAACAGATAGACTGAGAGCCAGAAATTAAAATATCAATAAATTAACTAAGAAGAAAGACTAAGCTCTTAGGCAGACTGTTGCTTAGACACATGTGCTCAGAGGAATGCTGTATACCAAAGTATTGTCTCATTCACTTAGTACTTGAAAAGTGGGACAGTTTGTCTCTAGGCATGATAAAAAAAAAAAAAGAGAGAGAGAGAGAAAAAATAAGTTCTGCTCTGAAGGGATGGCCCAGTAGTTAAGGCACTTGCCTGCAAAGCCTAACAACCTGGGTTTGATTCCCCAGTACCCACATAAGGCCAGATGCACAAAGTGGTGCATGCATTTGGAGTTTGTTTGCCACATCCAGAGGCCCTGATGTGCGCATTCTCTCTCTCTGCTTGCAAATAAATAAATAAAAATATTTAATTTTAAAAGGTTTTTTTTGAAGCAAGCCCAACAGACTGGCTTTCTTTCTTTCCTTTTTTTTTTTTTTTAATGAGAGAGAGCAAGAGTGAGAAAGTGAAAGAGAGAGAATTAGCATGCCAGGGCCTCCAGCCACTGTAATTGAACTCCACCTTGCTCACATGTGCGACCTCGTGCATGCGTCATCTTGTGTGCCTGGCTTACGTGGGATCTAAGGAGTCAAACATGGGTCCTTAGGATTCACAGGCAAGCACCCTTAACCACCAAGCCATCTCTCCAGTCCCTTAAAAAGTTTTTCAAATACTTAAAAACTGAGGACCTATCACTGCCTGTCATTGCAGCTGGGCTAGAGACCCCAGGCCTGACTAAGAAAGCTACCTGTTGGCTCTGCAGACCTTCTACCCTACAGTTCTACCAGATGTGCAGGGATGTTTTGAATTAGCATATGATGTAACACATTTCCCTATGTCATTTTCGTACATAGTTTGGCTGACATCCTCGCTCTCATGGCCCTGACTCCTTCCCCATGCACACTGTACCCTTCCTCCCTCAGGACCCCCTTTTCACTTTGATATCACATGTGTTTGATTACCCTTCCCACCAACTTCTTCCTCCCCCCTCCCCACGGGCTTATTTTCTATTTCCTGCCTTCCACCCACACTTCCACCCACCTAAACACACATACATAACAATTAGAAGCTAGGGTCCACATATGAGAGAGGAAACATGTGGTATTTGCCTTTCTGAGCCTGGTTTATCTCAATATAATATTTTCCAATTTCATGCATTTTCTCACAGATTTCATAATTACACTTTTCCTTATGGCTGAATAAAACTCCACTGGGAACAGGTATCACATTTTCATTATCCACTCATCTGCTGATGGACGTGTACGTAGGCTGATTTCAGTTCCTTGCTGTGTGAAAAGAGCCGCAGTAAACATGGATGTGCAAGTACCGGCTTATACGTTAGCGAATCCTGGGAGTGTACGCCCAGGAGTGGTACCGCTGGGTCAGATGGTGGTTTCTTTAGTTGTTTTTGCAAGCCTCCACACTGATGGATTTCCATCCACATTCTCGCCAGCAGTGAACAAATGTTCCTCTTGCGTCGCATCCTCGCCAGCATTTGCTGTCATTTGTTTTCTCAATGATGGCCATTCTGACTGAGGTGAGATGGAATCTCCAAGCTGTTTTAATTGTATTTCCCCTGATGGCTAAGGTTAAGGATTGAATGCTTTTTAATTTTTTTTTTTGGGGGGGGCATTTGTAGCTCCTCTTCTGAGAACTGTCTGTTCTGTCCATTGGCCCATGTGTAGATTGGCAG
Source organism: Jaculus jaculus (assembly GCF_020740685.1). Classification (NCBI taxonomy): domain Eukaryota; kingdom Metazoa; phylum Chordata; class Mammalia; order Rodentia; family Dipodidae; genus Jaculus; species Jaculus jaculus. The sequence continues at coordinate 91,944,356 of NC_059113.1, read as the reverse complement.
TACTGGTTTGGTTTCAGCCCCTCTCTGAGAAATAGCTGGCAAAGATTTTCTCACATTCTGTAGGCTTTCTATTCACTGAGATGATAGTTTCTTTTTTAGGAGCCTTCGAAGTCCATGTAGTCCCATCAGTCAATTCTTGGGGCTGTAAATTTAAAGGATACATAAATGTAGTAGATGATATTTAGGGAAATGTCAAAACTGATCATGAAAATGAAGCCCCAAATCCTCAACTTAAAAAATACTTTTGGGCCAGGCATGGTGGCACACACCTTTAATCCCAGCACTCGGGAGGCAGAGGTAGGAGGATTGCCGTGAGTTCGAGGCCACCCTGAGACTCCATAGTGAATTCCAGGTCAGCCTGAGCTGGAGTAAGACCCTACCTGGAAAAAAAAATACTTTTGGTAGCTGGGCGTGGTGGCACATGTCTTTAGTCCCAGCACTTGGGAGGCAGAGGTAGGAGGATCACCATGAGCTCAAGGCCACCCTGAGACTACATAGTGAATTCCAGGTCAGCCTGGGCTAGAGTGAGACTGGACCTCAAAAAAAAAAAAAAAAAAAAAAGACTTTTGCCTGAAGAGATGGCTTAGTAGTTAACCCAGATTCAATTCCCCACAGGACCCACATAAGCCAGATGCATATGGTGGTGCATGCATCTGAAGTTCGTTTGCAGTGCCTGGAGGCCCTGGCTCACTCATTCTCTGTCTCTCCCTCTCAAATAAGTAATAAATTAATCAAATCGACACATAATATATATACGGGTGCATCGTGGCATTTCAGTACACGCAAACAGAATGAAAATGACTGTCCAGTTATCTTTGCCCATCTCCATGTTGTTCTGTTGGGGACATTTGGAATCCTCTCTATTAGAAATATCCCTCTATGTTTTGAAGTACGTAATTAAATATTGCCAACCATCTTTCCTCTTTTGTGCTCTAGAACATTGCAAGTTATTCCTCTAGTCCAGCTGCCCCAGTCTGTCCATTTCTCTTCATCCTATTCTCCCTCTTTCTGGAAACCACAACTCTGCTGTTTACTTGCGTGAAATCTTCTTTTAGCCTCCACGTGTGTGAACATACAGGATTTATCTCTCTGTGCCAGGCTTACTTTACTTAACACAATATCCTCTAGTTTTATCCTTATTCCTGTGACTAACAGAAATTTTTAAAAACAATTTACATATAAAATATTCCTTTTATGAAATGGCTCCACTGAATCTAATTAAAGGAATTTTATTATTTATTTCTAATTTGAAGAATGTGCTTCCATCCCACCTGAATTTTAGGTCAACTAAAGGAACTTTGCAAAAGTGGGCATGCCAGGGCATTCAGCCACTGCAAACGAATTCCAGACATGTGGGCCCCCTTGTGCATCTGGCTTACATAGGTCCTGGGGAATTGAACCTGGGTCCTTTGGCTTCGTAGGTAAGTGCCTTAATTGCTAAGCCATATCTCCAGCCCTAAAATGTTTTTTTTTAAAAAAAAAAAACATTTTATTTATTTATTTGAGAGGACACACCATGGCCTCTTGCCACGGCAAACAAACCCTAGACACACGCGCCACTTTGTGCGTCTGGCGTTACGTGGATACTGGGGAATGGAACACAAGGTTCACACTTTGCAAGCAAGCACCTGTACCCTTGAGTCATCTCTCCAGCCCAAGACTGAAATCTTAATCTCACAGTTAAATGTAGAGAGTTTACCAGAGTTTCTCTTTTAAAATGATCTATGTGGGCCGGAGAGATGGCTTAGCGGTCAAGTCACTTGCCTGTGAAGCCTAAGGACCCAGGCTCGATTCTCCAGGTCCCATGTAAGCCAGCAGCACGTGGTGGCGCATGTGTCTGGAGTTTGCAGTGGATAGAAGCCCTGGCGTACCCATTCTTTCTCTCTCTCTCTCTCTCTATCTCTATCTCTATCTCTATCTCTATCTCTCTATCTCTCTCTCTCTCTCATAAAGAAATAAAAAGGTTAAAATGATGTATGTAATAAATATTGTTTCCCAACATATTTCTTTTTTTTTTTTAATTTTTTTTTTATTTATTTTATTTGAGAGCGACAGACACAGAGAGAAAGACAAATAGAGGGAGAGAGAGAGAATGGGCTTGCCAGGGCTTCCAGCCTCTGCAAACGAACTCCAGACGCGTGCGCCCCCTTGTGCATCTGGCTAACGTGGGACCTGGGGAACCGAGCCTCGAACTGGGGTCCTTAGGCTTCACAGGCGAGCGCTTAACCGCTAAGCCATCTCTCCAGCCCTCCCTACATATTTCTATTGTTTGCACAGATAGTATTTGCTATGGAAGCTAAATCGAGAGAAGTTGTGGCAGTGGTAACTGCTGAGACACAGGGCTGGTGAAATTGCTGAGAAAGAGTGGTTACTGTGCTCAGTTTCCAGAAGGACACAGACACCAACACCACCCTCTCCAGGGCTCAGGGTGGCTGTTGGAAGAGGGAGTAGACAGAATGTATGGACAGGAGAATGGGAGGAGGCTTCCAAAACACCCTCTTCTGGATACAGCATGGCTGGTTCACTCATGAATTCACACAAGACTGAGCCTGAGACTGCTCACCATCGTGGCGGAAGCAGACATAACACCCCACACCTACCAGGCAGACGAGCTTGTTTCACTTAATGGTTACGGGGAGAGGGGGTGTCAGGTTCGTCAGTGGTGCGGCCACTGGCCAAGCTGCCCAGTCCACAGTCAACAGCCTCCCGCCCGTGACCGTGCAGACGACCCTCACTTAACTCCATGCGTAAAATCAAAAGGCATGAAAGTGAGATGAAGATTAATGGGGAAGAAGAAGGGTGCTAGCGAGCGGGGGAAGGATAAGAGAGGGCTATTGAGGGGAATAAGATCAAAATCCACTATATACATGTACAAAAAGGTCAAAAACGGAAAACATAATTTTAAAAACTACCAAAGAAAATACAGAATGACAATAAGCACAGAAAGAAATTCGTTTTTCACAACATCTTCTGTTTCAGGTAAGCTTGTTGTGACATTGTCATGGTAGAATTTTCGTATTATCTTGACTTTATGTATTTTAATATTGAAAAGTATGTTGTTGGTTATCTGCATTTTCAGGGGTTCCCCTCCCCCCGTGGACATAATTTTATGGCATAATAAGGAAATCTATGGTAGTGTTACATCATAGAAGAGCCATAACACATTTCAAACATAAACATCTTATTATAGTAAAAATATCCAAGGGCTAGAGAGATGGCTTAGTGGTTAAGCGCTTGCCTGTGAAACCTAAGGACCCTGGTTCGAGGCTTGATTCTCCAGGACCCATGTTAGCCAGATGCACAAGGGGGTGCACACATCTGGAGTTTGTTTACACAGTGGCTGGAAGCCCTGGCATGCCCATTCTCTCTCTCTCTCTCTCTCTCTCTTTCTCTCTCTCTCAAATAAATAAATAAAGATGAACAAAAAATTTTTTAAAATATATACAAAAGAGTACTTGTGTCAGCTCTGTGGTTTACATCATCAGGATCAAGAAATAGACTAACGGAAGTTCCCAAGTCACTATCCGGACTCTGAAAACAATCCCCTTCTTGACATCTAACAGTGTGAACACATCTATTTTTATGTTTCACATACATGGACTCATGGGACGTATTATCTTGTTCCCACTTCTTTGACCTAGCATTGTGTTTCTGACAGTCATCCGTATGTGGTACATGGTTGTAGCTCATTCGTTCTCACCGTTGTTCAGTATTTCCTTGCATGTCTGTCTCAAAATATACCCATGCAATTAGAGGTATAAGTTTAGTTATATTGAACAATTCATCTGTAGACATTCTTGTGTGCATATATTGACATCTTTGTTACACATACAGGTAAACAGTAAATAGATACTTTTCACATAATTCTTGATTGGGAGGCTAAAGTAGGAGGATCACTGTGTATTCAAGGCCAGCCTGAGATTACAGAGTGAATTCCAGGTCACCCAGGGCTAGAGGGACACCTTCCCTTGAAAAACTAAAAAAGACAAGAAAAAGAAGAAAAAAAGGAGAGAGAGAGAGAAAGACAGAGAGGAACGTATCAAAGCTGCTGACCACATATTAAACAGAAGTATCTTGCAGTGCATTCAGTACTGTGTGAACTCTCCGAGTCCTGGAATTTACTATCAGATGAATAAGACTTTAAACTTAGGTGAACATGAAAACTTTTCCTGAGGAGTTGCCCAGGTTCACAGTACTACTTTCGCTGATTTTTATGGAGTGATTCAATATTGCCTCCAGCGACTGGACCATGCTATAAAAGGAGCAATCCAGAAGGAATATGTCTACTAAACTGATGTCCCAGGGCCTAACTTGCAGTCAGTGAGTGATGGCCACTTCCTCTTTTTTCTGTCTGATTCTCACATGGGGGGGGGGGCGGGGAAGGGGGCAAGCATAGTACCACAGGCAAGTCTGTTTGGTCCACTGTTAATGTAAAAATTGTATTGAATCTAGGCTGGGAGGCACAGGCCTGTAAGCCCAGCTACTCAGGAGGCTGAGGCAGTAAGATTGCAATTTGAAGGCTACAGAATGAGTTCATGGCCAGTCTGGACAACTTAAGGAGCTATCCGTCTCAATACAAAAGGAAAGAGAAGGGCTGGAGAGATGGCTTAGCGGTTAAGCGCTTGCCTGTGAAGCCTAAGGACCCTGGTTCGAGGCTCGGTTCCCCAGGTCCCACGTTAGCCAGATACACAAGGGGGCACACGCGTCTGGAGTTCGTTTGCAGTAGCTGGAGGCCCTGCGCGCCCATTCTCTCTCTCTCCCTCCATCTGTCTTTCTCTCTGTGTCTGTCGCTCTCAAATAAATAAATAAAATTAAAAATGAACAAAAATATTTTTAAAAAAAGTAAAGAGAAGGCTGGGGGAGTTGCTCAGTGTTCTAGTACTTTCCTAGCATGTGCACGGACGCAGGTTCAACCCCCAGAATTAGCTTCATTGGCACACAGCCATACCCATTGCTTACATATTTTCAATGACCCTTTCTGTAAGTGACTTCAAAAGATACCACATGGCCCAGAAAGCCAAAAATATTAACTGTCTGGCTGTTTACAATTCCTGTGGCATCTCAACAACGTCTTTACCCCTATCTTCCATCCCTGCCTCTCTTCCACCATCATTTGGTCCTGTGGAAGGTCAACATTCAAAATTGAAACTTTACAAATGCAGAAGACCTCATATCCCAAAATAGTTTTAGATGGTACATGCCCTAACCCCACATAAGCAAAATGCCAAAAATTAAAATGTGTTTTCTTTGTAAAGATGGTTTGTCACTGAGCTTGAATATATCACACAATCTCTCAAATAATTATCTTAATATATACTATATATGTATATATGTTTATATATATATATATATATATATATATATATATATACATACATATATGTGCATATATCATGAGGGTCCAATCCCATGGAGCACTATTAACACATCTTAGATCTGTTCTAGAAGTGACACTCTGATCAGAATAACTGAAGCCCATTGTTTCTTTGTCTTCCCCCTTGCTCCCCCTTTTTTCTTTAAAGACATTTTTATCTATTTATTTATTTTAAGAGAGAGAAATAGGCAGGAGAATGGGCATGCCAGGACCTCTAGCCACTGCAAATGAACTCCAGACGCATGTGCCTCCATATGCATCTAGCTTACATGGGTCCTGGGGAATCGAACCTGAGTCCTTTGACCAACAAGTACCTTAACCACTAAGCCATCACTCCAGCCCTCCCCTTTCTTTTTTTAAGATTGTGAACATCAGGAACTGGAGAGATGGCTCAGCAGTTAAGTCACTTGATTGCAAATCCTAATGACCTGATTTCGATTCCCCAGTAACACCAGATGCACAAAGTGGCTAGAGGCCCTGTCACGTACATTCTCTCTTTCCCTGCCAGGCATAGTGGCCCTTGCCTTTAATCCAAATGCATAGGAGGCAAAGGTAGGAGGATCACTGTGAGTTTTTCTAGACCAGCCTGAAACTACAGAATGAGTTCTAGATCAGCCTGAGCTAGAGTGAGACCCTACCTTGAAAAAACAAAAAAATACATATTGTGAACATCAGAATTTTGTGCTCTTTGGGGGCTAAATAACCAGGTGTCCCTTAAAACTGTTGGATAAGTCCCCTGTTTTCTCATCCAAACTGAACAAGTTTTTGACTCTCACCCTGTGCTGAGCTGTGCTTATTACATTGTTAGTCATTAAAAGTAATAGTAGACTAGTGGACAGATTTGAGGGCAGACACTCACATTTCAGTTAAGGAAAAAGAAAATGAAGAAGGTGCAGGAGACTTGTCCACTTGTTACAGAGAAATTTCATGCTAGAAAAATAACTAGTCTCTAGCGATATTAAAAAGGTTTAGGGAGATGGTTTAGATGCTTACAAAGCCTGCCAGCCTGGGTTCGGTTCTCCAGCACCCACGGAAAGCCAGACTCAAAGTGACACGTGTACTGAGCATGCATTTGCAGCAGCAGGAGACGGTGTCACACCCCTCCACACACAAACAAATAAGTAAATCATGTTTAATGATCTCAAAGGATAAAACGCTTTACATAATTGAAATTACTCAATATAAAAATTGCTTTACTTCATATTTGTTTGGATGGGACAATTAGGTTATATGATCATAATTAAAATAAGTGAATTTTGGGCTGGAGAGATGCCTTAATGGTTAAGCGCTTTCCTGTGAAGCATAAGGATCCCAGTGCGAAGCTCAATTCCCCAGGACCCATGTTAGCCAGATGCACAAAGGGGTGCACGCATCTGGAGTTCATTTGTAGTGGCTAGAGGCCCTGGCATGCCCATTCTCTCCTCTCTCTCTCTCTCTCTTTCTCTGTCTGTCGCTCTCAACTAAATACAAATAATTTTTTTAAAAAAGTGAATTTTCTCCCACCTATACATCAAAAGGTCTGGGACTACTTCTTTAATAACTGTAAAGAAGGCAATGTAATAATCAAAGAGGAAGTGGTGAGGAGATACGAAATACATGCCAGGGTCCTTCCTTTGCATGTGTGGCATGTGTACATGTATGTATTTGTGTGGGCACGTGTGTGTGTAGAGTTGTGTGCATATGGATGTGCATGTGGAGGCCAGAGGTTGCCATTGAATGTCTTCCTTGATGTCCGTCCACCTTATATACTGAGGCAGTCTCTCACCGACTCAGCTAGTCTCGCTAGCCACCTTAGCTGAGGGATTTCCTATCTCCACCTCTTGGGAGCTAGGGTTCCATGCAGCTGGCACTTACATGGGTTCTGGGGATTCAAACTCTGTTCCTCACACTTGCCCAGCAAGTGCTTTAGTGACTGAGCCATCCCCCAGCCTCATTTTCCATTTCTTGACAATACGTGCATGTGTGTACACATACTTATAATCCTGTGATACACATGTCCTCTGTATGCACAGTTCTTTCAAGTATGTTGGGGGAGGGAAGCTATGAGATGTTAAAAGAAGGAAGATGGCGCATGCCTTTAATCCCAGCACTCGGGAGGCAGAGGTAGGAGGATTGCCATGAGTTCAAGGCCACCCTGAGATGACAGAGTTAATTCCAGGTCAGCCTGGACCAGAGTGAGACCCTACCTCGAAAAACCAAAAAGAAAAAAAAAAAAAAAGAAGGAAGAAAGCAGAGTTTGATCATGGAAATCTCTCCTATGGGCTCAGCTCTCAGATGTCAGCACACAGAAGGCATCGTGTGTATATTTGAGGAGAGAAAGGAGGAAGGTTAGACTCAGAATGTGATGGGTCAGTCATCCCTTCCAAAGCTTGAGGAGCATTGTGGAGGAGGAGCCAAAGAGAATGTAAGAGCCAGAGGACGGGAAGAAGTGCTGTGGAATGCTGGCTTTGGGGCAGGACATGGTCGCTGCATTCACAAGCTCACAGTATCCATGTTTACCTGAGCACCATTAGACCCATCAACACTCCACCATGGCTGGTGGAGGAGGACATGAGGCCCATTTCCATCCCAGAGGAGTTAGTGGTTGTTATGGTGTTGCTGGGAGTGGGGGAGATATTTTCTTCAGTGATGTGGCCACTGGTAAATTGTATGTGCTCTGGTAAATAACCCCTCACCCAGATTCATGCAAGCAGCACTAATTAAACTCAGTAACACACGTGTGTGTGTGCACGTGTGCACACATGCATGCGGGTGCGAACACACACACGCACAGTTACAAAAGTAGAAGAGCTAGCTGGGACAAAGAGAGGGTTCAGTGGAGGGAGAAGGGGGAGAGAGAAGGTCATGGAGGTTGTTCTGATCAAGATGCATTCTACGTATGTCTAAAAATTGCCAATAAAGCTTTAAAAATATGAAAACCCAGCATCTGTGGTCCCAGCTATGAAAAGAACCTGAAGAGGGCCTGGAGGGATGGCTTAATGGTTAGAGCATTTGCCTGCAAAGCCGAAAGACCCAGGTTCGATTCCCCAGGACCCACGTTAGCCAGATGCACAAGGAGGCACACGTGTCTGGAGTTCGTTTGCAGTGGCTGGAGACCCTGGTGCGCCCATTCTCTCTCTCTCTCTCTCCCTCTTTCTGTCAAATAAATAAATAAACACAAATAAAATATTTTTTAAAAGAAAAAGAACCTGGAGAGCCAGGTGCTAGTGATTCTGCTTTCATGAAGGCATTAATTGCAACGAGCCTTGCTTGCAGGTGGCATGACAGAGGTAATCTCTCAGTTGGGCTATCAGACTCTCTCTCTCTCTCTCTCTCTCTCTCTCTCTCTCTCTCTCCCTCTCTCACTCCTTGGGTTTTCAATTCTTGTTTGAATTTACTCTCATGACACAGTCTGAGTGATGTCTACATATGCACCCATATCATGTCAGAGTTCGTTATGTAATGGTCAAGGATAAATGCAGCAACATCTTCAGTGAACCAGTTTCAAATTGGACATGAAAATAATCATAATGCTTAGAAGCTAGCTGAAAATTTAGAGTCATTGAGCTCTACCCCGGCATTTCTTTTTTAACTTTTTTTGTTTATTGTTATTTATTTATTTGAGAACAACAGACAAAGAGGCAGAGAGAGAGAGAGAGAGAGAGAGAGAGAGAGAGAGAGAGGGAGAATGGGTGTTCCAGGGCCTCCAGCCACTGCAAATAAACCCCCTTGTACATCTGGCTAACATGGGTCCTGGGGAATTAAGCCTCGAACCGGAGTCCTTGAGTTTCATGGGCAAGCACTTAATGCTAAGCCATCTCTCCAGCCCCTAGCCCAGCATTTCTTAACTGGCAGAGGTGAGAATCAATGCTCGAAGATTTTTGGACAGAATTGTAATATTCTGTACACTACATATAGCAGTTCTAATAGCCAGGTTTCTAAAAACTTTAATGGGTGACATGTTAAAATGCGTGTGATCTTCATGGGTAGGGCCATCACATCAATAGTAGTTCAGACATCTTTACATTATCTGTGTTCATTTATACCTCTGCTATTAGAATTGTGAATTTTCTAATTTAACATTTGTGTTTATTAATATCTCTCCCTGTCTCTCTCCCTCTCCCTCCCTCCCTCCCTCCCCTCCCCTCTCTCTCTCCCTCTCTCTGCATGTGTGTGTGTGTGCATGCATGTCTTATCACTGCAAATGAAGACTCTACCATCCATATTTCCATGGATGGCTAGGAAATTGAACCTGGGCTGACAGGCTTTACCAGTAAGCTCCTTTAACCTATGAGCTACCTCTCTGGCCCCAATTGTGAACTTTTCTTTTCTTTTTTCTTCTTTGTTTGTTTTCCAAGCTAGGGTCTCACTCTAGCCCAGACAGATCTGGAATTCACTATTGTTGCAGTCAGGTTCGCATTGCTGGCACAAAACACCCAATGACCAAGAACAGCCTGTGGGGCAAAGGGTTTATTTTGGCTTACAGACTTAAGGGGAAGCTCCATGATGGCAGGGGGAAATGATGGCATGAGCAGAGGGTGGACATCACCCCCTGGTCAACATAAGATCGACAATAGCAGCAGGAGAGTGTGCCAAACACTGGCAAGGGGAAACTGGCCATAACACCCATAAGCCCACCCCCAACAATACACTGCCTCCAGGAGACATTAATTCCCAAATTGCCATCAGCTAGAGACCTAGCATTCAGAACACCTAAGTTTATGGGGGACACCTGAACTAAATGACCACAACTATGTAGTCCCAGGGTGGCCTCAAACTCATAGCAATCCTCCTACCTCTGTGTCCTGAGTGCTAGGATGAAAGGCGTGTGCCACCATGCCCACTGTGAACGTTTATTTTCTAATCAATTTTTATTATTAGATATTCAAAGTCACCTCCATTTTTTTCCTCTAACACACGTCAGCTACAGCATCAATGCTGTTCTTTATCCTACAAAACACATGTGACATCATTTTCTTCATGCTCTCTACCATATCTTTATGGGTTCTGTGTTTCTATCCACATACAGGATAATTGTGAACACATGTCACACTTCACAACAAAGAACTAAGTCAAGCTTTTAAGAGCATACACAACAAGTCATTGCATATGTTTTGTGCTTCCAGATATGCCATTGGATTTCCATGTTTGCCTACATATCAGTAGCAGCACTGGTGACAGACTTTGGGGACTACTGTCTAACCCTACACGTGTGGACTTCTGCTCATTTGGTTTTAATATGCTTTCTTTCTTCCTGCATGCTTATTTTTAATAAACACTAGAATATTCTATCTCTGAGACATATGACTAAGATAACATTCTTCCACTAGTTTTTAGGGTTTGTTATGTGTCCCCAGAGCACTAATTTTCTGTAATTAACTCTGCTTGCACTTTATCATAACTGAATTATAAGGCTCCACTCACGACATGCATATGAAACTTTTCTCCATCAAGTGAAGCCAGCTTTCTTCCAACATAGATCTTCACTGTGGTATGAACTAAGCCTTTAAGGAATGGCCAATCATTTGCAATTAAACCATGCAATTTCAATGTTGAGCACATCTTTTTTTTTTTTTTTTTTTTTTTTTTTTTTGCTTTAAAGTTGCATCCTCTCCATCCAATAATGCTTTTGTTTTATGTTTGCAAACCAAGAAGACTCAAGCCCTTCACTTCCGGTATCCCACAGCAGAGTCACTCCTAGGAGATGTTCCGTTTGATTGGCACCCCCTCTGGTGTCTGAGACCAAAGGATGAGGAGCCTGTCTCATGGCTGAACATTTTTCCTCTAAGGAAAAAATTCTTCATGGCTCTTCATGGAAGTGTAGTTTGAAAGAGTGCTTTCTTCGCTGGGTGTTTTTTTCCTCTCCTCCACCTAGTTGTTACTAACATCTATGTCTCAGATTCCAGAAGGTCAAGGCCTCAGTAGAGACTGCACACTGAACGTCCAGTGGAGGAAGACGTGGGTAGCAAGTCATAGCAGCCATCCCGTGTGTTCCGGTCACAGGAACAGGAAAGAGATCCTCAGAATTGGCCTTTTGCTGGAGTTCACATGCGTGACTCCCTGGAGGCCAGGCCTGTTCTAACTACCTGGTGTTAATTCATTTAAGACTCGCATCAGCCACACTACATAACTACACTTTTTACCTGCAGTTTTCTTTGAGGAACAGTGAATAGCTCTTAGGTCACATCCAGGAACAAAACAGTCCATTCCTGAGCCTGATCTCTGCATGGTTAGCCCACATGGCCTTCTTCTGTGGAGAACCCATGGGGTGCTGCTTAGACCTTTCTTCTTTTTTTTGTTTTTAGAAAGAGAATTGGTGCCTCAGACCCTCAGCCACTGTGATCCAATTCCGGGTGCTTGCGCCACCTAGTGGACATGCACAACCTTGCACTTGCCTCACCTTTGTGCATCTGGCTTATGTGGGATCTGGAGAGTTGAACCTAGGTCCTTAGGGTTCTCAGGCAAGTGCCTTAACCGCCAATCAATCCATCTGCTTAGAGCTTCTTTAAGAGCTGTTGTTTTCTCCTTATCTCCCACAAGTGAATTCCTGACACCATCCCATACCAGGTGACCTGGCTTATCTTTCTTCATCATGTGCCCTAGTTTGGATCTTAAATACCTCCTAAAGGCTAATGTGCTTGGTCCCCAACCCATGGCACTATTGAGAGGTGGCTGTACCTTTAAGAGGAGGGCTCAAGTGGGAGAAAGTTAGGTCACTGCAGTCATGTCCTGACTCTTCCTCTTTTTCACCCTGAGGTGAGCAGCCTGCTTCCTTACATGCTTCCCAACGTGGTGTGCAGCTGGTTCAAAGGCCATGGGCCAAAGAACCAAGGATGAAACCTCTGAAACCATAGGCTGCAATACTTCATCCTTTTTACAATTTGATTGTCTCAAGTATTATGTAACTATGACAGAAAGCTAACACACCATCTCTTTAGAAAAAGGTACAAAGGGGGATGGAGAGATGGATTAGTGGTTAAGGCATTTGCCTACAAAGCCTAAGGATCACAGTTCAATTCCCCAGTACCCACATAAGCCAAATGCACAAGGTGATGCCTGCATCTGGAATGTGTTTGCAATAGCTGGAAGCCCTGGCACACCCATACCCATTCTCTCTCTCTCTCTCTCTCCCTCTCTCTCTCTCTCACTCCCTCAAATAAATAAATAAATAAATTTTTTTAAGTATAAAAAAAAAAGAAAAGGGGACAAAAAATAATGATTGCTGACCACAGGCAATCAGTGGCTACAGTTCACAGTTCCAGATCCTTTCTTCCGCCCAGCCTTTTCTATGCATTGTCTCTGCCGCTGCCTGCAGTCATCTTTAGAGGCAAAACTATCGTCATTTTTAAAAGAGAACACAGAGCATAGGTTAGGCAGCATGTCAAGGCTATGGGATCAGGAAGATGGCCGAGCTCAAATCTAGACATATGCAGGTAGTAGAGGAGGGTTCCATGTGATAGAGAAGGGTCCATGTGATAGAGAAGAGTTCCATGTGATAGAGAAGGGTTCCATGTGGTGGAGAAGAGTTCCATGTGATAGAGAAGAGTTCCATGTGATAGAGAAGGGTTCCATGTGATAGAGAAGAGTTCCATGTGATAGAGAAGGGTTCCATGTGATAGAGAAGAGTTCCATGTGGTGGAGAAGGTTCCATGTGATAGAGAAGAGTTCCATGTGGTGGAGAAGGGTTCCATGTGATAGAGAAGGGTTCCATGTGATAGAGAAGGGTTCCATGTGATAGAGAAGAGTTCCATGTGGTGGAGAAGGGTTCCATGTGATAGAGAAGGGTTCCATGTGATAGAGAAGAGTTCCATGTGGTGGAGAAGGGTTCCATGTGATAGAGAAGAGTTCCATGTGGTGGAGAAGGTTCCATGTGATAGAGAAGAGTTCCATGTGATAGAGAAGGGTTCCATGTGGTGGAGAAGGGTTCCATGTGGTGGAGAAGGGTTCCATGTGATAGAGAAGGGTTCCATGTGATAGAGAATGGTTCCATCTGATAGAGAAGGGTTCCATGTGATAGAGAAGGGTTCCATGTGGTGCAGAAGGGTTCCATGTGATAGAGAAGGGTTCCATGTGGTGGAGAAGGCTTCCATGTGGTGGAGAAGGGTTCCATGTGGTGGAGAAGGCTTCCATGTGGTGGAGAAAGGTTCTATGTGGCGGAGAAGAGTTCCATGTGATAGAGAATGGTTCCATCTGATAGAGAAGGGTTCCATGTGATAGAGAAGAGTTCCATGTGGTGCAGAAGGGTTCCATGTGATAGAGAAGGGTTCCATGTGGTGGAGAAGGGTTCCATGTGATAGAGAAGAGTTCCATGTGATAGAGAAGAGTTCCATGTGATAGAGAAGGGTTCCATGTGGTGGAGAAGAGTTCCATGTGATAGAGAAGATTCCATGTGATAGAGAAGGGTTCCATGTGATAGAGAAGAGTTCCATGTGATAGAGAAGAGTTCCATGTGATAGAAAAGAGTTCCATGTGATAGAGAAGAGTTCCATGTGATAGAGAAGGGTTCCATGTGGTGGAGAAGAGTTCCATGTGATAGAGAAGAGTTCCATGTGATAGAGAAGGGTTCCATGTGATAGAGAAGGGTTCCATGTGGTGGAGAAGGGTTCCATGTGATAGAGAAGAGTTCCATGTGATAGAGAAGGGTTCCATGTGATAGAGAAGAGTTCCATGTGATAGAGAAGAGTTCCATGTGATAGAGAAGAGTTCCATGTGATAGAGAAGAGTTCCATGTGATAGAGAAGAGTTCCATGTGATAGAGAAGGGTTCCATGTGGTGGAGAAGAGTTCCATGTGATAGAGAAGAGTTCCATGTGATAGAGAAGGGTTCCATGTGATAGAGAAGAGTTCCATGTGATAGAGAAGGGTTCCATGTGATAGAGAAGGGTTCCATGTGATAGAGAAGGGTTCCATGTGATAGAGAAGAGTTCCATGTGGTGGAGAAGGTTCCATGTGATAGAGAAGAGTTCCATGTGGTGGAGAAGGGTTCCATGTGATAGAGAAGGGTTCCATGTGATAGAGAAGAGTTCCATGTGGTAGAGAAGGGTTCCATGTGATAGAGAAGGGTTCCATGTGGTGGAGAAGGGTTCCATGTGGTGGAGAAGAGTTCCATGTAGTGGAGAAGGGTTCCATGTGATAGAGAACAGTTCCATGTGATAGAGAAGGGTTCCATGTGATAGAGAAGGGTTCCATGTGATAGAGAAGAGTTTCATGTGGTGGAGAAGGGTTCCATGTGATAGAGAAGGGTTCCATGTGATAGAGAATAGTTCCATGTGATAGAGAAGGGTTCCATGTGATAGAGAATGGTTCCATCTGATAGAGAATGGTTCCATGTGATAGAGAAGGGTTCCATGTGATAGAGAAGAGTTCCATGTGGTGGAGAAGGGTTCCATGTGATAGAGAAGGGTTCCATGTGATAGAGAAGAGTTCCATGTGATGGAGAAGGGTTCCATGTGATAGAGAAGAGTTCCATGTGGTGGAGAAGGGTTCCATGTGATAGAGAAGGGTTCCATGTGATAGAGAAGGGTTCCATGTGATAGAGAAGGGTTCCATGTGATAGAGAAGAGTTCCATGTGGTGGAGAAGGGTTCCATGTGATAGAGAAGGGTTCCATGTGATAGAGAAGAGTTCCATGTGGTGTAGAAGGGTTCCATGTGATAGAGAAGGGTTCCATGTGATAGAGAAGGGTTCCATGTGGTGGAGAAGGGTTCCATGTGATAGAGAAGAGTTCCATGTGGTGGAGAAGGGTTCCATGTGATAGAGAAGAGTTCCATGTGATAGAGAAGGGTTCCATGTGGTAGAGAAGGGTTCCATGTGATAGAGAAGGGTTCCATGTGATAGAGAAGGGTTCCATGTGATAGAGAAGAGTTCCATGTGGTAGAGAAGGGTTCCATGTGATAGAGAAGAGTTCCATGTGATAGAGAAGAGTTCCATGTGGTGGAGAAGGGTTCCATGTGATAGAGAAGGGTTCCATGTGATAGAGAAGGGTTCCATGTGATAGAGAAGGGTTCCATGTGGTGGAGAAGGGTTCTGTGGGGTGGAATAGGGTTCCGTGTGGTGAAGAAGGCTTCCATGTGAAGGGTTCCATGTGGTGGGTAAGAGGTCTGTGTGGTGGAGAAGGGGTACATGTGGTGGAGAAGATTTCTATGAGGTGGAGAAGGGTTCCATGTGGTAGAGAATGGTTCCACGCTCTCTTCTCTTTTGGGGGATGGAGTCTCATCTAGTCCAAGCTGGACTCAAACTCACTATGTAGCCAAGAACAACTTTGAATTCCTGTGCACTCCCAGGCCCATATTATAGTGTTTAAGCATGAACGCATGGCTCTATGCATGTTAGGCAAACATTCTACCAACTGAGCTACATTCCCCAGCCTTTTTTATATTTGTGGTGTATGTGCCTGCATGTGTATGCATGTTCCTATGTGTGAGCATTTGCACATACAAGTGCATGTGGCAGCTATAGGACAGCCTTAACTGTTATCCCCAAGAACACCAATGGCCTTCCGAGCCAGGGTCTCGCGCTGGCCTGAAACTCAACAATTAGGCTAGACTAGCTAGCCAGCAACTTGCAAGGAGCCTCCCTTCTCCACCTCCTCAGTATTGGGATTAGAGGTGCATGCCGTCATATGTGGCATTTTGTGTGGGACTGGGACTCACACTCACTTCCTCATGCTTACAAGGCAAGTACTTTACCCACTGAGCTATCACCTGCAGACCCACACTCTTTATGTTAAATTATTTTTATTTCTTTATGAGAGAGAGAGAATGGGTATACCAAAGCCTCTAGCCACTGAAAATGAACTCAAGATGCATGCGCCACCATGTGCATCTGGCTTATGTGTGTACTGGGGAACTGAACTTTGGTCCTTAGGCTTTGTAGTTAAGCACCTTAACCACTAAGCCATGTCTCCCACCCACCCCTCACACATTAACTGTTAGTTCAAAGGAGGACTCTTTTGTCCCCTAGGTCATTGGGAGCACTCAGGACCAATCCACACCAGTCATGGTCTTGATTTGTGTGTCATACTGCAAATTCTTGGCCTGCTCAGGAGACAAAAGGAGCCTGACAAAGAAAAAAAAACTGTGTGGGCAAGCCAAGTTTATTACTTTTCTATGAAAGCTTTGCCTCATTCCTAAAGCAATTAGGCATAATGGAAGAGCAAAAGCTATTCTCCATCATGCAGAGAGATGTAGTTTATAGTATCAGATTTGCATTAGCCAGGATGCAGGTTCTCCTTACGAGTCCTGTCTTGGGTACTGCAGAGCTCAATTTCATCTCAGTCTGTGTTGGGAGAGAAGGTTCTTTTTCTTTGCTACTGACTCAGCTGTGTACCAACTTATGCATCTAACCCCTCTCCCACAAAAGAGAGAGGGCGAGAGAGGGAGCAAAGAGAGAGGGAAGGAAGGAGGGAGGAAAGAAGGAAAGAAAGCAGGCAGAAAGGAAGGGGATGGGTGGGGAAGGAAGGGGAGGGAAAGGAAGGAGGGAGAGAGAAGCATAGAGAGGCAACTGATACCTGTCCAGATCTTCAATTCCAAGCAATCCCATAATAAGAGAACATTATATTAAATTTGAGGTTTTCAGTTATTACAGGCTGTGCTCATAAATACTTCATTCCTATCCAGAGTGGGTGGAGTGAGGTGAAGGGGAGGGGGAGAATGCCTCAGTCTCACCAGATGGGGTGGAAGGAAATTGGGACAAAGGAAAATCTGCCACTGGTTTTACTTGTAGCATTTTAAGATGCCAGGATGATAACAAAAGCAATGTCAAAGGAACGGGCTTGAGTCGTGAGGAATCATCGTAACATCTGGAATGGGAAAAAGGGGAGTATGTTTGCTTATAGTCTCCTGTTTTGTTTGTTAAGCCATCCATAAATTGTGCTCTTTAGTTTATAATTATGAGTTGAAGCAATTCAAAATAACTGACATTTGTGGTATTCGTTCAGTTTGCAGAAGGTTCATGTCTGCATTGTCCTGCTTGAGTCTCTCAAATGGCCATCGCTCCAGTGTGACAGGGGTGACAGCCACCCCCGCTCAGCTCACACACAAAGAGACTGACAGTGGCTTAAATGGCTTAATCCCAGGTCACCCAGCAGCAGGTAATGAAACTCAGTTCTCCTGAGCTTCGGCATACCTTGAATATAGGCCATGAACAAGCCGCATCAAGTTGACGAGGCCCAGACACCAGAGTCCCTCTTACTGGACTACGGCTCCATATGCTGATGCCCTTGGGAGAGTAAGAGAAGAGATGTAAAGCTACATCACCCCAAACTATTAAGGTGTTTCATTCTTAAGACGTATTACATACTTCTTCTGCTCATCCTGTTATAACTGGCTACTAGCTGTTACACAAGACGCCTCGAGACCAGTGATTCTCACACTGAGGCTGGCAGGCCAGTAGCATCAATACTGGAGGTCTGGTAGGAATGTGAATTCTCGAGGCCCCACACCAGACCTGCTGAGTCACAGCCTCTGTGGATGTAGTCCATTCATCGGTGTTCCAATGACCCCAATGAGTATCTCTGAGGCTACCCAACTCTGAGACCTTCCCCACTCCGTAGCAGCACCTGGCAACCTCGGCCATATGCTGGACCACCTATGGCTTCAGAAACTACTGCTGCCTGGGCCCCCAATTCCAGAGATTCTAGGCTTGCGTTTGTGCATGCTTGTGTGGATGGGCGTGGTGGGGTATGTGTGTGGTATGGTGCACACACGTATGTATACTGCTTCACATATTCGATACACATGTGAGCAGAGGTCAGGGGAGAAGGTTGGATGTCTTCTTATCCCTCATCTATGTATTTTTTTGAAATGGGGACTCTCCTTCAACCCAGAGCTGCTGTCAGTGAGTTCCAGAGATTCTCTACTCTGCACCGTCAGGTTACTGCAGTTACAGACGAGCATAGCCTTGCCAACAGTTATTTATGTGGGTTTTGAACTTGGTGGTCTCTGGCTGGAGAGATCCTTGTGCTTAAGTCCCAAGGGCTCTTAACTGCAGAGTCACCTCTCAAAACCACCAGGATGGGGCTTTTCAATCCAGACACTCTTCACATCTTGGGCTGGATGCTTATTTGAAGGAGATCCCTGTCCTGCACATTGTCAATGTTTAGCAGCGCTCCTAGCCTCTGCCAGATAACCAGGAACAACCCTGCTGGTTGCTAATAACCAGAAATATCTGATATCAGTCAAGTGTCCCTGGCTGATAAGCACCAGTCTAGGGTCATGACCCAGGCACTGGGATTTTTAAGAGCTCCCTAAATAAGTCTTACTTATAGCCAAGGAGTATTATCCTAGAGAGTTACTATTTTTTCAATTTTTTTGTTTATTTTTATTTATTTATTTGAGAGTGACAGACAGACAAGGAGAGAAAGAGGCAGATAGAGAGAGAGAGACAATGTGCGCGCCAGGGCCTCCAGCCACTGCAAACAAACTCCAGATGTATGTTCTCCCTTGTGCATATCTCTCTCTCTCTCTTTCCCTCCCTCCCTCACTCCCTCTTTCTCTCTATCAAATAAATAAATATTTATTTTTTTAAAAAGATGCTCATCAGTGTGTGGTAGACAAGTTCTTATTCAATCTCTATCTGGCAGGAGCTTTGGCGCCCCCACCCCCAGGAAGGGCCTCACTCTAGCCCAGGCTGACCTGGAATTCACTATGTAGTCTCAGGATGGCCTCAAACTCACAGAGATCCTCTCACTTCAGCCCCCCCAGTGCTGGGATTAAAGGTGTGCACCACCACACCCAGCTTAGTTGTTTTTATTTTTCATGATTTTTTAACTTATTGAGTTAAATTAGGGTTATTGAGTTAAATCAGTTTTTCAAGATAAGGTCTCACTCTAGCTCAAGCTGACCTGGAATTCACTACGTAGTCTTAGGGTGGCCCTGGGCTCACAGTGATCCTCCTACCTCTGCCTCCAGGGTGCTGGGATTAAAAGTGTGTGCCACCACGCACTTTTTTTTTTCCTTAAGGTAACCTATCAATTTTATGATGTTGACTTTGAAGCCATCCAAAGTGGCCCCACAAATGGAGAATTGTCACATTAATCTGTGTCATCTCAGGAGTGCTTTCGTGTTCAGGGGACAGTTGGGGGCTTGTTACACAGATTTCTACCGCAGAAGGTCCCCTTGGTTGGAATGAGGCGATTGTGCATTGCTCAGCAGATGGCCCTGGGCTATCTGGGGCTTCCTTCTGGGGTGCTCCACTGGTCAGGGGAGGGCATGGGGAGCGGTTAGTCGCAGGATGTGCGCTGTCCCCCAGAGCTTCGCTTGCAGCCCTCGGGAAGCTGGACAGCGTCGATGCACACAAAGCGGGATTTGTGACCCTCCGCAGCCTGAGCTCCCACTTCCACAACAGCTGGATGGCAGGGCTATTGTCCTCACAAGCATGGGGACCTGAGTTTGACACCCTCCCCACCCAGGGCCCATGTAAAAGGCCAGGCATGGTGGTGCCCAGCTGTAATCCCAGAACCAGGGAGACAGAGGCAGGATGACTCCTGGTGCTCTCGAAACAGCCGGTCTAACCTACCTGGTGAGCTCCGGGCCCATGACAGACTCCATCTCAGAAGGAAGTGAACAGTTTTCCTGAGTGTAGCACTTGAGGATGTCCCCTGGCCTGCACATGCGCACGCGTGCACACACACACACACACACGCACACACGCACACGCACAGAGAGAACACATACACATAAGAGTTTTTTTAAAAAATAAATGACAGGATGAGTATGTCCTCAGAATCAAGTTGTACTATCTAATTTTTAATTTTTTTATTGTAAGAATACCCTTTATTACTGAGTTGGCTTCAGTAAATCCTTCGACACATCCTATGTGCTAGTTACCACATGATGTCCTTGGAAAGACACAGGGTGAGGCTGTCATAACACAGACCCTTTTGTGGCAATAAAAATCAGCTCTGACAACTTCCATGTGCCACAATGACCCTTTGAACCCATGTGACTTGTCAATTTGTCAGCCTACTTTGTTGTTGTTGTTTTTTTTTTCTTTTCTTTTGTGGAATTGATAATCGCATGTTACATGAAAGAAGTCAGTGACTTGTTTTGCCATGGTCTACATATTATCCTAAGTAGTTACTATTCAGTTCTGGTCCTGGTTTAAATTGTTACTTCAATGTGTTTTTAAAGATCAAAACCTTTTAACTAGACAATCGTGCTTTCCATAGAACTGCCCTAGGATTAAGAGGACGTAATGAACTGCTTTAAAAGTGTCGTTTCCATGTGTTTCTGCTTGTTTGCAAAGAAAAGATAATATGTATGTTGCAAGTGTTCTGGAAGAAAACTCATTCCAGTAACAGGGTTTGTCTTTGGGAAGGGAGTGGGGGCTTGATAGAGACACTTTTTATTGCATACATTATTGTGCAACTTGATTTTTCCCATTTTAAAGTTATATTTTTTAATTTGAAGTGTTAGTAAATGATGGGAAGGGTGTATTCCCAGTATTTTTCCTCAAGTGCTACACTCAGGAAAATTTTTCCAAATTGTCATTTCTAAATAAGTGAAACGGGTCAGGATGGTCCATTCGATTGTATTTGTTTAGTGCACAAATGGCACACGATCTGAACAGACTTCAGCTTGCTCCAAGACTGTTTTCAGGAAAGAAAAATGTGCCGTTCTTAGAAGGGTGCGCTAACAGCTTTCCATTGCTGTAACAAAACACCTGAAATGATCAACTTATAATAGAAGAAAGTTTTATTTTGGTTCACAGTCATTGTTGCTGCTTTTAATATTTGTTTTATTTTATTTTATTTTATTTTATTTGCAAGCAGAGAGAGAAGAGAGACAAAGAGAACCAGAGAATGGGCACATTAGGGCCTCCAGCTGCTGCAAGCAAACTCCAGACATGTGTGCCATTTTGTTGCATCTGGCTTTACATGGGTATTGGAGAATTGAACCCAAGTTGTTAGGCTTTGCAGACAAGTGCCTTAACCACTGAGCCATCTCTCCAGCCCTGGTTCACAGTTTTAACTAGTGGTCTGAGGCCATGGTCAGTTTGTGTCACTGCTTTTGAGCATGTGGTGAAGCAGTGCATTGTGGGAGGCAGGTCATGATGTGGGAGGCAGGTCATGATGTGGGGGCAGCTATGCTGTTTACCTTAGGGCAGTTGTGAATCAGAAAAGCAGAAAGAAGGCTGACACCCAATATCTCCTTCAAGGACATGTTTCCAATGACATAACTTTCTCCCACTAGGCCATACCTCCTAATGGTTCCAGAACTTTCCAGGAGAACGACAGACTAGGGACTAAGTTTTCCATAAATAAGCCTTTGGGAGATATTCAAGATAGCCTCTTTAAGTAAACTATACTTAACCAAACAAAAGAGATGAAAATCTTTACAGGCAAGGGCCTAATTTCTCAGAATCACTGGAGCAATTAGGATCCATACATCTCCTCAGAATGAAGCGAATATAAGTTAAGTTCACATTGTGATTACACCAGAAAGTTCCCTCTGGTGATTTGTTCCATTGACTTCAAGGAGAATTCTACCCCAAGAAAAAGACAAAAACAACAAACCATCACTATATATGTTTGTGTCAAAGAAAGACAATTCCTTGATATTTATTTATTTATTTATTTATTTATTTATTTATTTATTTATTTGAGAGCGACAGACACAGAGAGAAAGACAGATAGAGGGAGAGAGAGAGAATGGGCGTGCCAGGGCTTCCAGCCTCTGCAAACGAACTCCAGACACATGTTCCCCCTTGTGCATCTGGCTAACGTGAGACCTGGGGAACCGAGCCTCGAACCGGGGTCCTTAGGCTTCACAGGCAAGCGCTTAACCGCTACGCCATCTCTCCAGCCCTTCCTTGAGATTTTTGCTGTCCCTTTCCCAGTTCTAAAGGTCTGTCCTTTATGTCCTTCCATCATGCCTAACACCACTCTAATTCTAGTTGAAAGCTTAAGCAAACTTGAAAAAGGAAAATACGTGACTGAGATGAGAAGAATCACAAATGGGGGCTCTACTCTTCCTGCCTTCTCATGGGTGGGAGCTTTTATGCTGTATCCCCTTTCCTTCTCTGAAGCTTGGGAAGCCTATCAAAAAACTATGTGTGGAGCCGGGCGTGGTGGCGCACGCCTTTAATCCCAGCACTCGGGAGGCAGAAGTAGGAGGATTGCCATGAGTTCGAGGCCACCCTGAAACTCCATAGTGAATTCCAGGTCAGCCTGGGCTAGAGTGAGACCCTACCTCGAAAAATCAAAAAAAAAAAAAAAAAAAAAAAAAGCATGTGTGGGCTAGAGAGATGGCTTAACAGTTAAGCGCTTGCCTGTGAAGCCTAAGGACCCCGGTTCGAGGCTCAATTCTCCAGTACCTACGTTAGCCAGATGCACAAGGAGGCACACGTCTGGAGTTCATTTGCAGTGGCTGGAAGCCCTGGCACGCCCTTTCTCTCTCTCTCTCTCTCTCTCTCTCTCTCTCTCTCTCTCTCTCTCTCTCCCTCTTTTTCTTTCTGTCACTCTCAAATAAATAAATAAAAATGAACAAAAAAAACCCCATGTGTGTGGGCTAGAGAAATGGTTCAGCAGTTAAGGCTCCTGCCTGCAGAGTCTGAGGACCCAGGTTCGATTCCCTAATACCCACATAAAGCCAGCTGCACAAAGTGGCACACATGACTGAAGTTCATTTGCAATGGCTATAGGTGCATCCATTCATTCTCTCTCTCTCTCTCAAATAAATAAAAATAAAAATCATATTTAGTTGAGGGAATTTCTGCATCATTCTCTTAGCACTTGTCATTTAGACCATCACAGGATTTTAGTCTCCTTTATTAACAAAAAGCATTCTTTCTTTTCTCTCTGTTGGATGTGTAAGTTGGGAAATCCATCTGTAAGAATTTCAGGATCCTCTTAGACTCTGGCAAAGGAAGAACTCCAAAGCATATCCTGGGACAACTCCTACACATTCCAACTACATCGCCATGGTCTTTAATGGAGAATTGTAATTTTGGGCCAAAATCCTAAACTCATATTCAATAAAAAGTCATTTTTGTGTTTTCTTGTCTTTGTAAGAGTGATTCATCTCATAAATACCATTTTGTGTTTTTACTTGTGCCAGGCATTAATAACTAGCAGTCACCAATGGTATAATTATTTGTTAAGATCATGAAAAAAAATGTCAGAGTTTAGAACAGTGTTTGTGTAAAGAGTCCTGGGGTTGTCCTTGGATAAAAGTTTATGTGGAAATTTTGATAAACCTCCAACTGAGACTGGTTATAGTGAGATGAGGAACAGGCCAGAAACAAGAATAGGTTGAAGGAAAAAGCTCTCTTAGAAAATTAAGCAGGAGGAAATTGATGTGAAAAATGAAAGGGGAAAACCTCTGAAATCGAGTCATATGTCTTATACATAATAATAGAATGGAAGAGTGCCTTTGTTATTAAGTCCTCAAAATATGTAGGTTACCCATCTTGTATGAATAGGGTTCTGGTCCACCAGCCTCTCTCCATGTTAATAAACACAGTGATCATAAAATTAAAGCAGACCTGGTGAGATTGCTTAGCGGTTAAGGTGTTTGCCAGCAAAGCTAAAGGATCCAGGTTCAATTCCCCAGTAGCCACATAAAGCCAGATGCACAAGGTGGCGCACACACGTCTGAAGCTCGTTTACCCTGGCTGGAGGCCTTGGTACGCCCATTCTGTCTCCCCCCACCAATGTCTCTCACTCTCTCAATAAATAAATAAATGAATTATTAAAAATTGAAGCTCACATAATCTCTTAGACATGGTAGAAGTTCAAAGCTCAACTTAGAGTTATGATGGCAAAAAGGTTTTTGCAAAGAAAAGAAAAACACAGATTTGTCAGGTTAGCAACCACAATTTCCTACGGAATGGAGTGAGTTTGAAATGCTGAGTCACTAACAAAGATGAGATTGAACGCTAATATGAGGTGTACTCCTGAAATGATACCATGCACCCAGCAAGGACCTTTCTTCCCCATTACTTAACTGAGCAATTATTTTCAGCCCAGGCTCCATGGGACTTGCTAGCTATTCTGTTGTGTGAGAGCCAAGATTTTAGGTTTGCAGCATACGTTTCCTCTGAAAAGATCACAGCAACCTCATTTTTCTGTATAAGGAGAACAAACCTAATTTGGAGGATTTTTGCTTTGGTTTTGCTTTGAGTCAGGGTCTCACTGTAGCTCAGGCTGACCTGGAACTCACTCTAGCCCAGGCTGGGCCACAGACTCACAGGGATCCTCTGACCTCAGCCTCCCGAGTGTTGGGATTAAAGGGGGCCGCCACCACGCCCGCCTCCAGACAGCTGCTTATGTTATCCCCTCATCACACCCCACGCCAGAAGCGGAGAGGGGAAGGTAAGCTCAGGTGTCATGCAGAGGGCCAAGTCAAACGTGCAGTGCATCCATTATTGTCCACGTACACGACTCCGGTTTGAGTTGCCCTGCTTTGCCTAAGGTTCGGTGAGACTTGGCGGCCTGCATCTCAATTAAGCAGTGACCTGCCCACGCCCCAGGGCTACACTGAAAAGTCAAAACCATGACGATTTCAGGAAAGCAGAGGTGTATTTCTGTGGTTAGTTTGTATCTTATATATACTACCTTTATGTAGAATACATCCAATACATAATACATTTAATATAGCATATGACATAATATGCTATCTGCACTAGGTGTATTATGCATTACTATATAAATTATCATAAAGTACAACATGTACAATATTATATTCCCCAGATAGTTCCAGACCAAAAGTTGCTGAATCTTTTCTTTTAAATCCATTTGGAGGGCTGGAGAGATGGCTTAGCGGTTAAGTAGCTTGCCTTTGAAGCCTAAGGACCCAGGTTCGAGGCTAATTCCCCAGGACCCACGTTAGCCAGACGCACAAGGGGGCACATGTGTCTGGAGTTCATTTGCAGTGGCTGGAGGCCCTGGCATGCCCATTCTCTCTCAGTCTGTCTCTCTGCCTCTTTCTCTGTCTGTCACTTTCGAATAAATAAATAAACATAAAACAAAAAAAATTTAAATCCATTTGGAGAGACAGGTATGGTGGCACATGTCTTTAATCCCAGCACTCGGGAGGCAGAGGTAGGAGGATCACTGTGAGTTCGAGGCCACCCTGAGGCTACATAGTGAATTCCAGGTCAGCCTGGGCCAGAGTGAGACTCTACCTTGAAAAACCAAGAAAAAAAAAATCTATTTTGAGGGCTGAAGAGATGGCTCAGCAGTTAGGGCGCAAAGTGGTGTATGCATCTGAAGTTTGTTTGCAGTAGCTGGAGCCTTTGGTGTGCCCATTCTCTCTGTCTGTCTCTCTTCTCCCTATCTCTTTCTGCTTGGAAATATATAAATAAATATTTTTAAAGATCTTTTTAATTTTATTTTTTACTTATTGCACATGGTGCGGGGGGGGGGGGCAGGCTTGCCAGGGTCTCTTGCAGCTGCAAATGAATGCCCCATTTGGCTTTTACATGGGCGGCTGGGGATTTTGACCCAAGCTGACAGGCTTTTGCAAGCAAGTCCCTGTACCTGTTGAGCCATCTCCCTAACCTGAATCTTTAAGATATTACAGAAAAACATAAATGCCAACAGTTCTCATCTGTCACCAATCTAGCTGGAAAGACTAAAAAAGAAAAAAATAAAAGCAATGTAACTAGAAATATAACTGGCCATGTAATCTAGACAACACTGCTATTTCTTTTATATTTTATATACTGATTTATTTATTTGCAAGGGGAGGGATGGGAGGAGGGATGAAGAGAATGGGCATTTCAGGGCCTCTAGCCACTACAAATAAGCTCCAAATGCATGGGCCACATTGCGCATCTGGCTTTAGGTAGGTACTGGAGAATCAAACCTGGGTCCTTAGGCTTTGCAGACAAGCGTCTTAACCGCTAAGCCATGGCTCCATTTCACGCTGCTGTTCTTACTAATGTCTCCTCTTTCAGCTGTTGGCGGGGCGCTGGCCTTTTGACCACAACGACTTTGGCGTGTTTCTCTGCAAGTTGTTCCCGTTCTTACAGAAGTCCTCGGTGGGAATCACTGTCCTGAACCTCTGCGCTCTCAGTGTCGACAGGTAATGTGGATGGTTGCTTGAATTGGGGGGTTAAGCTTTCATATATGTATATCATACACGTGAAACATACTCTATGTCCCCTACCCTCCCTCTTTGGTTTTTTCCCTTGGTTCTTGTGTTGGGTTTAGAAAACCACTTCTCAAGAAGAAAAGCCAAGAGAGTTGATGTTCAAAACTAATGACAAGTCAATTAAATCATTAGTCAGCTTCTCTATGCTATTTCAAATTGTTTCACATGTGTGTTGATTATTAGTGATCTTGGACTCAGGCGAATATGTACCTTGTGCATTTTGTCAGGAATATGCACCTAGCTTTCGTAAGGTAATAAAAATATTTTAAATGAATATATTGAGTGGAATAAACTGTTTGAAACTTTAAAAAAAATTTTACTTTTATTTATTTATTTATTTATTTGAGAGAGAGATACAGAAACAGGCAGGTGGAGAGAGGGGTGAGCTTCCAGCCACTGCAAATGAACTCCAGATTCATGTGCTCCCTTATACACCTGGCTTACGTGGGTCCTGGGGAGTCGAACCTGGGTCCTTTGGGTTTGCAGGCAAGTGCTTTAACCACTAAGCCATCTCTCCAGTCCTTTTGAGACTTTTGCAGAGATCTAGAACATGTAAATCCTGTATTTCAGACTGGTAACATCCTTTTAATTTTGCCTTACATAAATTATAATAGGTTATACTCTTTTACTGACTTGCCCCTGCTGCTGTTCCCCTGGGGTTATAGTATTCCAAGTAGAGTGAAGAAGGGCCTCAGGGACTGGTAATCTTAACAGGAAAGAGACACTATTACTCAGTGCTATGGGTAATGTTTGAACTAAGAAGTGAATGCATGTTATTGTTATTTTCTTCTCCGTGCATTTTGGAATGCCTGAAATGTTTCATAATGTGTAGAAGAATTCTTTATCCAATTCTGAAAAACCTACCAAGTATCTTCTCTTGCTCCACAATCCTCACAAATGGCTGCCAAGAGTTTTCTACATGTCCCAGGTACTTTGCCCTTCCCTCGCCCCTCTCCCAGCTCATCTTTTTTTTTTTTTTTTTTTTTTTTTTTTTTGTTTTTTTGAGGTAGGGTCTCACTCTAGCCCAGGCTGACCTGGAATTCACTATGTAGTCTCAGGATGGCCTTGAACTCATGGCAATCCTCCTACCTCTGCCTCCCGAGTGCTGGGATTAAAGGCGTGCTCTACCACGCCAGCCCAGTCTTTTTATGTTCACTTTTGCTTATGGTTCTACCTTTATAGGTTTTACCCACATTCTCCCCCATATATGTGTACATACTTGTAAATATTATACACTAATACCCGCATATCAGAGAGAACATGAGGTCTTGGACTTTTCTGAGCTTGTGTCACTTCATTTAATGATTCTCTCCAGACCCATCCATTTTCCTGCAGATTTCATAATTTCAGTTTTCTATATTGCTGAATAGGATTCCATTGTTTCTATGTGTCACTTTTACACCATCCATTCACCTGTCAGTGAGCATCTACGCTGATTCATTCCAGTGCTTAGCTATTGTAAATAGACCCATGTAAACAGAAGGGGAAACAAACTGGAATGTGGGTTATAATTATCTCCATTTTATAGATAGGGAAACTGGGTTTGAAACAGTTTAATGAAGTCCACATCCACTCAGCCTTGGGGCCAATCATCAATGTATGCAGTCTTCACTTTTCTGTATTCAAGCATGTGGAACCTTAAGCCACAAAGCAGTAGAAAAAAAAAAATTAACAATCTTTTCTATCTCCAGAAATAAAAGACCTCAACTTAAAAGAAATGGTAGAAATTCCGATGGTATTACAAACATATTTAAAGAGCTAAAATTTTTGAATTCAGTTCAAGGTCTGGAGAGATGAATCAGTGATTAAGGTGCTTGACTTCAAAATCTAACAACCCAGGTTCAGTTCCTCAGTGCCCATGTAAAGCCTGTTTCACAGAGTGGCTCATGCATCTTAGGGGTCATTTGCAGCGGCAAGAGGCCCTGGCATGCTTGCTTGCTCGCTCTCTCTCTCGCTCTCTCTCTCCTTGCAAATAAATAAATTTTCAAAAACATTATTTAAAATTCAGATCAAGCACTCGTGACTTAAAAAAAAAAAAGAGTAATACAAAAAGCTGAGGAAAAATTGTCAGTCCTACAAGTCAGTCTCACCACAGGTCCCAGGCTGGCTCCTCCTCTCCTGTTTTTAAAGCAGAAAATCTCAGGAGACCATCTCTCTGAGCTTCAAGCAGTCCTGATACATATAAAGTGGGTGTCTGAGGTCACACACTCATGCTTCGTGTGAGGGGTCTCCTCTCTCACTTCATGTCCTTCCCTCATCTCATGCATCCTTGAGGAGTATACCAAATGGAATGTGAGTTATTTTTCATTAAGAAAAGGAAAAAAGAGCCGGGTGTGGTGGTACACGCCTTTAATCCCAGCACTCGGGAGGCAGAGGTAGGATGATCGCCATGAGTTCAAGGCCACCCTGAGACTACAGAGTTAATTCCAGGTCAGCCTGGACCAGAGTGAGACCCTACCTCGAAAAACCAAAAAGAAAAAAAAAAAAAAAAAGGGAAAGGAAAAAAAGGTGGTGGAGATGGCTGAGTGGTTAAGAGCAGAGCTCTTGCCACTAGAGATCAGACCTGAGAATGCGAAAGTTCAAATCTCCCAGAACCCACTTAAAGCTAGACATGGGGGCTGGAGACATGGCTCAGCAGTTAAGGCGCTTGCCTGCAAAGCCTAGCAACTGGGGCTTACCTCCGAAGGACTTGTGTAAAGCCAGATGCACAAAGTGGTGCATGGGTCTGGAGTTCATTTGCAATGGCTGGAGGCCCTGGTGTACCCATTCTCTCTGTCTGTCTCTTTCTATATTTCTCTACTTGCAAATAAATAAATACATTTAACAGAAAAGTTAGACATGGTCACACACATCTGTAACCCCAATCTGTTGGGGGGCAGAGAATCACTGGAACTTGATCATCTCCTCCCTCAAAAAAAAATACAGCAGCCACAGGTTGAACAAGAGACTCGGTCCCAGAGAAGCTCACGGTTGGATGACAGAGGACACCCCAAGTTCTCCAGCCACCGTACAAATGCACACACGCATGCACGTACACACATGTGCACATGCCATATCTAACATGCTGCAGTACACAGAGCATACCACACCACAACACTCTCTACACAATTTAGAAAAGGAAAAAGAGTGCTGGAGAGACGGCTTAGCAGTTAAGCACTTTCCTGTGAAGCTTAAGGACCCCGGTTCGAGGCTCGATTCCCCAGGACCCACGTCAGCCAGATGCACAAGGGGGCGCACGCATCTGGAGTTCGTTTGCAGTGGCTGGAGGCCCTGGCGTGCCCATTCTCTCTCTCCTCTGCTTCTTTCTCTCTCTGTCTGTTGTCCTCAAATAGATAAATAAAAATAAATATTTTTTTAAATGGAAAAAGAAAATGAAGAGATGATATATTGACACCAAAAATTATTTCATCAAGATAGGGTCTGACGCGTAGACCAAGGAAATGATCCATTTCAAAACGTCACCTTCACTAAAATAAGACGTCATCCAGGTGCTTTCTCATTGGTAACAAACTCCTCAGTCTCTGTGCCCTAAATCTGCTCTTTACTCTTGTTACACTTGGTGCTGACTCCAAGCTTAGGGAATGTACTGGACATCTCTATTTCAATAATGTTCACACTACAGAATGAATCACATTCACATTTATTTCTTGTCAACGTCATATGCTTTGAGCCTTCATTGGTTACAATATGGTCTCATAAAAATGAGCACTATTTTTTTGTTTATTTACTTGAGAGTGACAGAGAGAGAAAGAGACAGTTAGAGAGTGAGAAAGAGAGAGAATGGGTGTGCCAGGGCCTCCAGCCACTGCAAACGAACTCCAGACGCGTGCGCCCCCTTGTGCATCTGGCTGACGTGGGTCCTGGGGAATTGAGCCTCGACCTGGGGTCCTTAGGCTTCACAGGCAAGCGCTTAACCACTAAGCCATCTCTCCAGCCCACAAGCACTGTTTTTGTTTTGTTTTTCAGGGTAGGTTCTTGCTTTACACAAGGCTGACCTGGAATTCCCTGTGGAGTCTCAGGGTGGCCTTGAACTCATGGTGATCCTCCTAATGCTGCTTCCTGAGTACTGGGATTAAAGGTGTGCGCCACCACACCCAGGCAGCACTATGTAAAAAAAAAAAATAGTGGAAAGAGGGAAAGCAGGTGGATTTATCAAAACAGTAGTCTGTGGGGCTGGGGAGAGGGCTCTGTGGCTAAAGCACTTGTCATGCAGACATGAGGATCTGAGTTGTAGGCCTTCGTAAACCCAGTCAGGTCTACGGGCAAGAAGGGAGACAGAGACAGGGTCAGCTAGCCTGGGAACAAAGCAACAGTGGAGCTGAGGAAATGGCTTAGTGGTTAAAGGCACTTGCTTGGAAAGCCTGTCAGCCAGGGTTTGATTCCCCGGCACCCACATAAAGCCAGATGATCAAAGTAGCATGTGCCTCTGGAGTTTGCTTGCAGTGGCAGAAGGCCCCAGTGTGCCCATACTGATTCATCTGACTCTGTTGAATAAATGAATACAAATATATTTTATTTATTTATTTGAGATAGAAAGGCAGATAAAGAGAGTGAATGGGCATGCTAAGGCCTCCAGCCATTGTAAACTGACTCTAGATTCATGCGCCACTATGTACATCTGGCTTGTATGGGTACTGGGGAGTCAAACCTAGGTCCTTCGACTTCACAGGTAAGCACCTTAACCACCAATCCATCTCTCCAGCCCCAAATATTTTTTAAAAAGCAAGGTGGAGCAACATGAGGCCCAGTCTGAAAGGAGGTGGAAGGCCAGGAAAGTTTCCCTCTGACCTGGACACACACACACACACACACACACACACACACACACACACACACACCCCAAGCCCCCATTCACGTGGATACACATCTACACGTCATGTACATATGCCAAAACAAAACAATTTGAATTTTGTGTGAAAGCCTACTGTTCTTGCCTGTAACGTGAATCAAATTAGGATCCAGGAGGAAGAGTCACCCTGATATTTTAATGATATTTTAAAAGTATTAATGTGGTAGTCATGTCTTATTTTGACATCGTTTTGAGGAAAAATAAAAAATAAGAGAAATCACACAGTAAGTTCTGAGTTCATGATTTCACTGATCGCAGTGATGAACACATACTGTAAGATCAAAGAAAAGTTCTAAATTTCTCACTATCACCTTTTAATCAGGATAAGAGAAATGAGAGAGGAAGACCAGATATGTGATTTGTATCAGACTGACTGAGTTTTCATTGTTCAACTATAGACTTGTCCCGATTTAATCTTTTCTTTTTATTTTAATTTGCTGTAGCCCAGGCTGGCCTGGAATTCATTATGGAGTCTCAAGCTGGTCTCAAACTCACAGCAATCCTCCTGCCTCAGTCTCCCAAGTCCTGGGAGTAAAGGTTCACACCACCACACCTGGCTTTTTTGATTTAATCTTTTTACTAATTTCTCCTTAAAATTAAGTTTAATTTGATATTCTTATTTTCTTATAAAAAGATAAAGCAAGAATTTCAGAAAAGATGAAGAAAATTAGGAGCAAGCTTTGATACTATTCAGTTTTATCAGCAAAAATAATTTAATGCTAAAATAGAATACTTTTGAGGGAGTGTGGTTTCAAGGTAGGGTCTCACTTTAGCTCAGGATGACCTGGAATTCACTATGTAGTCTCAGGGTGGCCTTGAACTCATGGAGATCCTCCTACCTCTGCCTTCTCAGTGCTGGGATTAAAGATGTGCACCACCACACCCGGCTAAAATAGAATACTTTTTAAAGGAATGAATGAACATTTCCCAATGAAATATGATTGGCTATTCCTAACAGTAAGAAGAGTTTTCTTGCCTGCCATAATGATGATTTTTAAAATATATATATATTTTATTGTCAACTTCTATACTTACAGACAACAAACCATGATATTTCCCTCCCCCTTCACAACTCTGCCCTCCATTATATGCCCTCCCTCTCTCCATTAGTCTGTCTTTTAATTTGATGTCATCATCTTTTTCTCCTATTATGAGGGTCTTGTGAAGGTATTGCTAGGCACTGCATGGTCATGGATATCGAGGCCAATTTCTGACTGGACAGTTGCATTGTAAGGAGTGGTACCCTTCCTCTGGCTCTTACATTCTTTCCGCCACATCTTCCGCAATGGACCCTGAGCCTTGGAGAGTGTGCTAGGGATGTTTCAGTGCTGAGGACTCCTCCAGTGAGTTTTAACTATGACTTTCAGTATGTTTGGGGAGGGGAGAGGGAGCAGAAGAAGAGAGGAGGAGAGAGTCCTGGCTGTTCTTTGTGAAGTTAACCGTCTTGTTTAAAGTAGAAGGGTCAGGCCATAAACAGGTCTGGGTACAGATCCAACTTGAAAAGATGTCTGTGGAAGGAGGCTATAAAAAGATAATACTCTTTTAACAACTATTCAAGAGGGATAATTAGATCCCTGGAAGGTTGCAAAGATCCACTAATAAGGTAGCTTTGTTTCATGTGCCTTGAGCTTAAAAGCTGACTGTCTATTCTTCAGCTCCATCTCTTCAAAACTTGCTCAGGGGCTGTAGAGATGGCTCAGCAGTTAAGGCACCTGCCTGCAAAGCCAAAGGAGCCAGGTTCGATTCCCCAGTACCTACATAAAGCCAGATGCACAAGACAGCACATGCATCTGGAGCCTGTTTGCAGTGGCTGGAGGCCCTGACGATCTCTCTCTCTCTCTCCCAGTTTCTCTCTCCCTCAATAAGTAAACAAAAAATATTTTTTTAAAAAACTTGCTCAGTGGTCTCTGATATTCTTAGAGGTTTATCCTAATCCAAGTAGCATAAGATGATTTTCTGAAACACCTCATGTTCATTTAGAGTTGGACTAATTTCCTCCATATTCTCTTAATGTTTTAATTTTCAATTGCTGTGTAACAACCAAGGTGGCTGGGCCAGGAGAGACAGGAAGTGGACAGAGTCACACGCTGGCAAGGACAAGCCAGGATCATGTTCTTGTAGTACACACTTAATCATCTTTTATCTTATTCCACTGTCAAGATCAGGCAACCAGTTAGCTTTGCTGCCCCATTTCTCTTGGATAACAAACTGCTCTGGAACTGCGCAGTTTTTCTAAGACAGCCATTTTCTCAGATCTCACCATGTTATGGATCTGGAATTTGGGTAATTCTGTTCCTTGTCACTTCGATTGGGGTGTCGGGTAGATTGCAGCTGGCTCTCAGCATGTCTCTCGGGTCCGCAGCACACTTGCCTGGTCCCTTGACCGCTGGAAGAGTGAGCTCATCACAGTAGCATCTTCCAGCCTTGTTGCATTGACTAAAGCAGTCACAGGCTAGCCTGACTTTTGAGTTCAGTGGCAAAAGAATCAAAGCAGTCATAGCTGTTTTCACACAACTAACCTCGTTTCTCTTTCTGATAGTGTTTTACCTCCAACCCTCTGCACAATAACCAATTTGTCTACCATAGAAGATATATAAATCATAAGTACTGTTACACATGGTCACCTGCAATTAACTAAAGCTGGGCAGAAGTAAAGTTAGACATTCCACTTCACCTTATGGAAGTAGCAAAATTGAAGAAAATCTTTAAAAATTCCCTTGAAAGAAAGCGTTCATCAACAAACACTTGTTAGAAGCTGATTTTAAAAGACTTGAGGAGGGCTGGAGAGATGGTTTAGTGGTTAAGTGCTTGCCTGTGAAGCCTAAGGACCCCGGTTCGAGGCTTGATTCCCCAGGACCCATGTTAGCCAGATGCACAAGAGGGCGCACGTGTCTGGAGTTCTTTTGCAGTGGCTGGAAGTCCTGGCACTCCCATTCGCTCTCTCTCTCTCGGTGTCTCTTTCTCTCTCTATCACACTCAAATAAATAAATAAAAATGAACAAAAAAAAATTAAAAAAAAACTTGAGGAGACTTGCATAGTGGTACACACCTTTAATCCCAGCAGAGGTAGGAGGATCACTGTGAGTTTGAGGCTAGCCTGAGACTACATAGTGAATTACAGTTCAGCCCCGGGCTAAAGTGAGACTCTACCATGAACAAAAAAAGAAAGAAAGAAAGAAAGAAAGAAAGAAAGAAAGAAAGAAAGAAAGAAAGAAAGAAAGAAAGAAAGAAAGAAAAGAAAAACTTTTAAAAAGTATTAGAGAGGCTGAAGAGATGGTTCAGTGATTAAAGGCACTTTCTTGCAAAGCCTGTCCACCCAGGTTCGATTCCCTAGTTCCCATGTAAAGCCGGATGCACAGTGGTACATGCTTCTGGAGTTCACTTGTAGCCCCAAGAAGCCCTGGCACGCCCATTCTTTTTCTCTCTCTTTCTCTCGCGTTCTCTCTCCTTGCAAATAAATAACTAAAATTTTTTGTGTGGTTTTTCAAGATGGGATCTCACTCAAGTCCAGGCTGACCTACACTATATAGTCTCAGGGTGGCCTCGATCGCAAGGTGATCCTCCTATCTCTGCCTCTTGAGTGCTGGGATTAAAGGTATGTGCCACCATGCCCAGCAATAAAATATTTTTTTAAAAAGTACTTAAGCCAGGGGAGCTGGCACCTGACTGTAATTCCAGCAGT
This sequence comes from Jaculus jaculus, assembly GCF_020740685.1. Classification (NCBI taxonomy): domain Eukaryota; kingdom Metazoa; phylum Chordata; class Mammalia; order Rodentia; family Dipodidae; genus Jaculus; species Jaculus jaculus. The sequence goes on along the minus strand of NC_059113.1, from coordinate 91,909,376 downwards.
CTGAAGGCTAAGCAGGAGGGTCTCAAGTTAGAGGTCAGCTTGGGGCTACGTAATGAGTTCTATGTTAGAATGGGTTACAGAATGAAACTCTATCTCAAAAAAAAAAAATGTGTTTGAGCTACCTTTGATCCAGCAATCATACTCATGATTATTCCTACAGGCAAATCACTCAGACAGAGAAAAAGTCTATATAGATACAAATGTGTGTTATTGACTACTGTGAAACATTAGAAGTGGCATAAACACTGGAAAGATTTATGGAAGTGGCATCAATCCATGTTATTATGTGCAGTCATTAAACTGATTAATGTCTTGCTTATTGACAAAGATGGGATGTTATTATGTGCAATCATTGAACTGATTAGTGTCTTGCTTATTGACAAAGATGGGAGAGTATTTGTTCATATAAATAGAATAAAGAAGGAAATTGTAACTGATATGATTAAACCATATATTTAATATTTTATTTATTTATTTGAGACAGAGAGAAAATGAGGATGGATGGGCACACCTGGGCCTCCTGCCATTGCAAATGAACTCCAGATGCATGTGCATTTGGCTTCATGTGGCTACTGGGCAATCAAACCCAGGGCATCATGCTTTGCAAGAAAGTACCTTGAAACACTGAGCCATCACTTCAGCCCCCTAAAGTATATATTTAAACTATGCTTATGTAAATAGTCATGGGTAAAGGTGGGTGCTGAGAATTGAACCCAGGCAGCTAGGCCCTGCAAGCAAATGCCTTAACCATTGAGCCATCTCTCCAGCCCCAAGTATTCACTTGTAATAGATTGCTTGACCCAGGGCAAGCTTGAAAAGCAGAAATATGTTCAAAGTGGAGAGTGCTACTGATTGCGTTCTGAGGGTTGTGAACAATGCTCAGAACATCTGACATGGTGGAACTAATGTTCTAAAGGGAGAGGTGGGCAGTAGGGGATGAGAAAACATTTGGTTGGTTACATGGTAGAAAGAACTATGAAGAAAAATAAAACAGGTTGAGTGAAACAATGTAGTTCCAGAAAGTCACATTTTTACGTAGGATCTTCAGGAAAAACCTCTAGCTAATGACCTAATTGAGCCAGGAGTTATGGTGCACACCTGTAATCCCAGAATTTGGGAGGTAAGGCAGCAAGATCATGAATCTGTGGTCAGCTTGGGCTATCTAGTAAATTCCAGGCCAACGCTGGCTACATAGTGAGGCCCCATCTCACAAAAATAAAAGAGAGAAAGTTGTCAAAATAGAAGAATGGCTACTTGAAGAGAGGAGGTGTTCAATGGAACTTAGATGGGAGAAGAAGGCAACAAGAATATCGGGAAGGGATTGGGCCTGAATTACACTTATTCATATATTAAAATTCTCAATAAAAAGGATAAAAAGAAATAAACTGAGTATAGACCTGAAGAAAGAGATTAGACAGCTCAAAATATACTTCATGGGTATTCCAAGAGGGATGGAGTAGGAAATCATTGTAGTTTTTTCTTCATTTATTTATTTTCAAGGAAAAACAGAGAATGAGAAAGGGCATGCTAATACCTCCAGACACTGAAAATGAATTCCAGACACATGTGCCCCCTTGTGCATCTGGCTTTACATAGGTCCTAGGAAATCGAACCTGAGTCCTTTGGCTTTGCAGGCAAACACCTTAACTGCTAAGCCATCCCTCCAGCCCCCAAATATATTTTTAAATTCACCTAACTGAGCTGAAGGAAGAGGAGAAGAAATCAATGTAATCCAGTTGATGGCCCTGGGAAAGGGCATCTCATCTCTACTCCCTTTAGCTTTTTCTGGATAGTAGGCTGCCAGCTTAAAAAAGAAAAAAAAAAAAAAGAGGGTGGGAATAGTAAAAGAAGCAGAAAACAAAATAGACCACAATTTTCATCTCCCAAGAAAGAACCCTAAATTTTAAAACCTGGGGTGATACCATGAAAGGATTTTCCTGGTCTGTTTGCATAGCTGTGCTTTATTCCATTCTGAAATAACATAGCCTTTTTCTAGCATTTTCAAGGCACACAAATCATACTGACCCTAAAGATGTCTTCCAAACTTCTCTCCAGCAAACTGTATGTAAGTATATAATGTAGCATTCTCACAGCATAGCTGCCTGTAGGTTCTGATCTGTAAGTAAATCTAGAATATGGCATCATGAGTCATAGGAGCTGTGTTTCCACACATGTATAGACGCACCAAGATGGCACATTAAATATACCTGACAAGGGCTCACTTTAGTAGATGGGAACAACTTAAATGTCACTTTGTCTTTATTGACTAACCTTCAAGAGTAAATGCCTGCAAACCCTAGTGCACCTGTCTCCAGTGTTTTGGTGTGTTTCACAGCCTTCTTCTGGCACTATCTAATGAAAGCTATAAAAAGAAAATGTTCTCTTTCCATTACAACAGCAACAAAAATTTCAAGAATGAAGCCACAAAAATATCATGCCGGGTCCCAGATCTTTTCTTCATAGTAAGTCTGAAATCAGTTAGCATCAGACCATCACACCAGGTCAAAGAGCATGGCATGGAGTTTCTAAACCAGATTGTGATTGTTATCACAGAAATGTTCAAGAAGGGCTGGGGAGATAGCTCAGCAGTTAAAGACTCATGCTCGCAAAGCCTGCCAGCCCAGATTTGATTCCCCAGAGCCCACATAATGCCAGACGCAAATAGGGGTGCATGTCCCTGGCATTTATTTACAGTGGCAAGAGATCCTGGCATGCTTACACATACACACAAATTAAAGTTTAAAAAAGGGCTGGAGAAATGGCTTAGCGGTTAAGCGCTTGCCTGGGAAGGTTAAGGACCCCAGTTCGAGGCTCAATTCCCCAGGACCCACTTTAGCCAGATGCACAAGGGGCACACGCATCTGGAGTTCGTTTGCAGTGGCTGGAGGCCCTGGCGTGCCCATTTTCTCTCTCTCTCTCTCTCTCTTTCTCTCTTTCTCTCTCTGTCTGTCACTCTCAAATAAATAAATTAAAATGAACAAAAAAATATTAAAGTAACCAAGCATGGTTGTACATGCCTATAATACCAGCACTTGGGAAATGAAAGTAGGCAGATCAGAAGTTCAGGTCATCATCAGATAGTCAGTTCTAGTCCAGCCTGGAATACGCGAGACCCTAGCTCCCACGCACAGACCACCAACAGAAACAAAGTAAAAAGTAAAGTAAGCATAATGTATTAATGTCAGAGAGCTTTTATTGACATAATTGTTCAGTTGCACCTATATCCTAAACTCTGTGTGAACCATTCTGTTAGTTTATAGACCTTTCTAAAGGTTAGGAACCAAGGTAATTGTAACTTGTATATTTATATATATATATATATATATATATATATATATATACTCCAGCACAGAACTACAATGGGTTGAGATATAATCACCTTCTGACATTTACAGAAATGACATTTATTTACTAAAACTGCTACCTGTTACAAGCCCACTGTGATCATATTCTGAAGGTAGATAAAAGGAGTATGTTTGGTCACTACTCACTCAAGGATAAATAGAATACCTAGAACCACTTCAGCTATTAAGACACTTGCTTGCAAAGTCGAATGGTCCGAGGTTCGATTCCCCAGTGCCCACGTAAAGCCAGATGCACAAAGTAGCATGTGCCTCTAGAGTTTGTTTTCAGTAGCAAGAGACCTGATGCTCCCATTCTCCTCTTCTGTCTCCCCTTACAAATAAATAAATACAAATATTATTTAAACAATAAAAATTGGGACCTGGAGAGATTGCTTAGTGGTTAAGGCACTTGCCTGCAAAGCCTAAGAACACATGTTCAAATCTCCAGGTCCCACGTTACCACACACAGTGATACGTGTGTGCAATGTTGCACACGCACACAAGGGGGCGCATGCATCTGGAGTGCATTCACAGAGCAGAGAAGGCCCTGGCTTGTCAATTCTCTCTCTCTGCCTCTTTCTCTTTCTTTCTCTGTCTCTCTCTCTCTCTCACTCTCAAAAAAAAAAAAACCCAATAATAATAAAATAAAAAATAATAAAATTTGGGGTGGAGACATGGCTCAGTGGTTAAGGTGCTTGCCTGCAATGCCTAACAACCTGATTTCAGTTCTCCAGCGCCCACATAGGGCCAGATGCAGAATGTGGTACATACATCTGGAGTCCATTTGCAGCAGCTAGAGGCCCTGGCATGCCCATTCTGTCTGTCTGTCTCTCTTCTATCTCACTTTGATTGCAAATAAAAATAAAGAAATAAAAGAATTTTTAAAATAAAACGTAAATTAAGTTTTCTTTTTCTTTCAGTTCAAATTTTCATTTATTTATTTGCACCTGTGTATGTATGTGTGCATGTGCCAAAAAAAAAATTATTGCCGGGTGTGGTGGCACACACTTTTAATCCCAGCACTCAGAAGGCAGAGGTAGGAGGATCACAGTGAGTTTGAGGCCACCCTGAGACTCCATAGTGAATTCCAGGTCAGCCCAGGATGGAATAAAACCCTACCTCGAAAAAAATCAAAAATTATTATTGGCCGTGGTGGCACACACCTTTAATCTCAGCACTCAGGAGGCAAAGGTAGGAGGATTGCAGTGAGTTCGAGGCCACCCTGAGACTACATAGTGAATTCCAGGTCAGCCTGGGCTAGAGTGAGACCCCACCTTCAAAGGTTAAAAAAAAAATTATTTATTTGCATAGGTGTGTGTGTGTATGAGTGTGCATGCCCAAACCAGGGTCTCTTGCCACTTGCAAAGAATGCTAGTCCAGCTTTTTGTGGGTGACTGTGGAATTGAACTTGGGCCAATCGGCTTTGTAAGGAAGTACCTTTAACCCCTGTACCATGTCATCTCCCCAGGCCTTCCGTTTTCTTAATATACAAAGAGGAATAAATATTATTGTTATTTGATGATGTAAAAACTACTAGCATCTTTCACTAGCCCTTCCACCATCCAGTTTTCCCTCAGCTTAAAGCACACAATGACTGATGGCTGCTTTCACAACTCCTCTCCCACAACCCCCTGGGGAATCCCAGCAATCCCACCGAGGAGGCCAGAGGGGAGGGAAAGGATGGTACCAACACATGATGTGCCCATACAAAGTTTCTATTTAACATACCACACACACGCACATAGACACAGGCTTAGCCATCTGTGCCAGCCACTTTCTAGAAGCTCCCAAGACTTCCCTAGACCTCAGGTACTAATGTTTCCGGACGGATAGGCAATCATTCCCCAAATGGATGGAACTGGTTTATCACCCCAACCTTCACAGAAATTTTTTTTATAAAGCTAACGATTGGAGCCAGGTGTGGTGGCGCACACCTTTTAATCCCAGCACTCAGGAGGCAGATGTAGGAGGATCGCCATGAATTCGAGGCCACCCTGAGACTACATAGTGAATTCTAGGTCACCCTGGGCTAGAGTGAGATCCTACCTCAAAAAAACAAAAATGGAGGGCGGGGGGAGCCAATGATTATTCTTCAGTCAAGGGGAAGCGCTTTGTAGCGCTTATCACCAAAACAAATTCAGAATATCCTGACCACTTGATTCTCCCACCAGGTACAGGGCAGTTGCCTCCTGGAGTCGTGTCCAGGGCATTGGGATTCCCTTGATCACTGCCATTGAAATCGTCTCCATCTGGATCCTCTCCTTCATCCTGGCCATCCCAGAGGCGATCGGCTTCGTCATGGTGCCCTTTGAATACAAGGGTGAACAGCATAAGACCTGCATGCTCAACGCCACGACCAAGTTCATGGAGGTACTGCTGTTTTCACAACAAACTACACTTTCCCAGTCGAAATTATTCTCTGAAAAACGTGCTAGAACTGGAGACAAATCACCGTGGGGAAGGAAGGAGGCCTTCATAAGTCACTATCTCTAAAAGCTTAGGGTCTCACTGTAGCCCAGGCTGACCTGGAATTCACTATGTCGTCTCAGGGTGGCCTTGAACTCATAGCAATCCTCCTACCTCTGCCTTCAGAGTGCTGGGATTAAAGGCGTGCGCCACCACACCTGGCTGTGTGTTCTTTTAATTCAGTCAGTATCCTTCAGCCACAGGAAGAGGGGATGTTAGGCTAGTGGGTAGCTTCTCCTATAGAATAACTGCCTTAGGGGCTGAGGAGAGATTGCTCAGTGGTTAAAGACACTGGTGTGCAAAGCCTGATTGCCTGGGTTCAATTCCCCAGCCACACACATAAAGCTAAACAGGCATTCATTTGCAGTGGCAAGAGACCCTGGTTTGCATACACATACACACACACACACCTGTGCAAATAAATAGATTTTTAAATTTTTAAGATAAATTGCTTTGTTTTCCAGTTTTGTAGCACAACTGTAGACACAACTAAGAATTCTAAGGCTAATTTACTAAGAGACTAAACAGGTACGTAAACAATGTAATTTGTTTTTATAATAAAAAACACAGCACATGACATTCTCTCTCACAGATCCTGATTTCATGCTACTTAGGGACATGCAATTTATTTAGTCACTGTTTTTAAATATGGGTTCATGGGCTGGAGAGATGGCTTAGTGATTAGGGTGCTTGCCAGCAAAGCCAAAGGACCCAGGTTCAATTCCCCAGGACCCACATAAACCAGATACACAAGGTGGTACATGCATCTGGAGTTTGTCGGCAGTGGCTGGGTGCCCTGGTGCACCCATTCTCTGTCTCTCAATCTGCCTCTTTCCCTCTCTTTCAAATAAATAAATAACATTTAAATATGGGTTGAGTAACACAGAGTAGAATTGAACCTACCTCTGCTATGTCAATATGGGCCCTAAGTCTGACATGCAAGGAAGAGAAAACTAGAGAACTTGTGAAAAGAGTATTTTAGTTTAACAAGTTTAAGTTGTTCTTTGGCACACCTGACCACATCAGTGCTCCTCTGGGAAGCTCGACATGTCTGAGAATATTGGAAAACATGTTTAAAATGCTTATTTCCTTTGCAAAGATGATTACATTACATGTGGACTGAGGAAAGACTCAAAAGGAACTATGTCCCTTAAGTCGGCATAATTTAGTGCTTTGATGTACGCATCATGCCGCTCGGATTCCACATTTAATCAATTACAGACATCGCAAGGTACGCTTCCCTAAGCTGGAGAATTCATGGAATTCATGATTTTGCAATTGATCAATTATCCTGCCTGGAAATTCTTGCTTTGAGATTAAAAATGATCACGAGAACGGCCAGCCTGTGCACCTCAAGTCGAGGACGTGTGCTTGGCCGCTGGCCTTTCACTGAGTCAGTCTTCCCAGTGAGAACCAAGGCGGCGGGGTGCTGAGCCAATGCAGCGCTTTCCTGAGCATGTGGACAGAGTGAAGTCCAAATAGTCTAGAGAAAAATGCTTGGGAGAGAAACTTACTAGAAGAGGATTCAAAGCCCAGCGTGGTGGCGCACACCTTTAATCCCAGCACTCGGGAGGCAGAGGTAGGAGGATTGCCATGAGCCCAGGGCCACCCTGAGACTCCATAGTGAATTCCAAGTCAGCCTGGGCTAGAGTGAGACCCTACCTTGAAGAAACAAAAAATGACACTGACCTACTAACCACTGGAGGTAGACAAAATTAAATGGGTTACTTCATAAAGACCAATGTCACTATATAGGTGTTCACCAAAGGGTGACCTGTGACAGAAGGGGTAGCTTCTGAGATTGCCAAAAATGGTATGAGTTGAGGGCTGGCTTAGCAGTTAAGGCACATGCCTGCAAAGCCCAAGGACCCAGGTTCAATTCCCCAGGACCCACATAAGCCAGATGCACAAGGTGGCACATGCTTCTGGAGTTCATTTGCAGTGGCTGGAGGCCCTGGCATGCCCATTCTTTCTCTCCCTCCCTCCCCCTCCCTGTCTCCCCCCCCCCCTCTCTCTCTCTGTCAAATAAATAAATAAGAGTATGAGTTGAATTGATGATCCATTCATTCCAAGTCTAAAGCCCTGTTCTTCAAACTTTATTTCCCTTCTTCCCTCCTCAACTTTGTTCTACCCGAGAATGGCCTGAGGCCCCTTCCAGTCCCTGGCTGGTGACAACAGTTCAAAAGAAATAGGAGCCTTTTCTGAGCAGGCTTCTACTAAGGAGGGGGCAGGGTACCCAGCCAGCCTCTCAGGGGTCAGCCTCCAGGCCCCAGGCAGCTGTTTGTGGGCTGTTCACACCCAGCCAGCAATGCACCATGTGTGAGGAGCTGTAAGAGACTAGAGCACTCAAAGGGTGTTTGTGCTGCACTCCAAACAAAAAAGACAGACAGAATGAGTCTGCTTCTCTTTTAGTTGGAGACCGAAATCCTTCTACTCGATGATGGGACTAGGGGAGTATCTGTGTAATAGATTCGAATAAGCGAACTCGTTTGGGGAGTTTGCGCTTAACCAGAGACTAAAACCCACGGGTTCAGACAGCTTGGATGGAGAAGAAATTATATGTTTATTTTCATTAAATTCTAACTGAAATGTATCATTTCCTCTGACTGTGAACGCAGGCAACAAACCGCAATACTTTTTTTTTTTCTTTTTAAATTTATTTATTTATTTGAGAGCGACAGACACAGAGAGAAAGACAGATAGAGGGAGAGAGAGAGAATGGGCGCGCCAGGGCTTCCAGCCTCTGCAAACGAACTCCAGACGCGTGCGCCCCCTTGTGCATCTGGCTAACATGGGACCTGGGGAAGCGAGCCTCGAACCGGGGTCCTTAGGCTTCACAGGCAAGTGCTTAACCGCTAAGCCATCTCTCCAGCCCAAACCGCAATACTTTTTAAAAGTACCATGACTTTTTCACTAACAGAAATGTACTCATGTGATCCTGAAATATTTATGTTTAGGCCTGTGTCAACATCCTGATAGTTATTAGGGCCACCATTACTTCTCAATATCTTGATATGTACCTTACTATATCTGGAATTAATGTTCAATATTTTGATGGCCATGTTTTGGTATCATTGATTATGCATATCTTACTTTTTGCCTAGTAAAGGATTGTCCACAGAAGAAATTTTCATGCTTACCGGACTTCCATGAGGGTCTGTGGCATAAAAGAATTGAGAACCCCTGACTGATCTTTTGTCTCCTGGAACGAATTTTAGATTATTTTAATAAGCATATTGTAAATACAGCCCACTTGGCTTCTCCCTGTGTACAGAAATGGTCCAGTTTTCACAGAGCAGCCTGGTCACTTCTCACTGTGGGAACTGAGCTATCACAGGAGGCTACATCGCCCTCACTAAATAAACAACTTGGGAAAAGATCACAGGGAAGGAGAAGGCATTGCTTCCCAAGTTGGTGGTTAATTTGGTAGGAAAGGGAATTTTGGTATCATTATCCAGCTTTCTTTTTCACAGGGTATTGAGGTTTTTGTTTTTTTTTTTTTTCTTTACAAAGTCATAAAAACAAACTATCTGGATATTTACAAATCCTTGCCCATGGGAAGATAATGCTAAGTCAGCTTGCAGATAAGGTGTGTGCCTCAATACTTTCCAGGTGGAAAGTATTTTAAAAAAAGGGGGGGCGGGGAGAGAGTGAAGTTATTGATGGCTCAAACTGCCTAGCTCCAGGGTCACATAGCAGGCATACCAGGCAAAGGGTTAACTCCCATGAACCAAGGCTACACAAATCAGCCATTCATAACCTTCACCGTTCCCAAACAGCCATTCTCACTGACTACACTTTAACCACAATAACCAAAAAGCCAACCAAGCCTTAGCAAACTTGTAAAGCCCATCAATAAATGAAGGCAAATATCTCAAATCCTACTTTAAGAGTTTCAGAAAGTAAATTCTTTTGATTGGTTAGCCCTCTTCTGTTATGTAATTGAAATTGACTTCAAAGTATCCAAAAATAAATTGGACTGGCCATGGTATTCATGACCATACAGTGGCTGATGTGACCTACCCCAAGACTTGGACAATAAGAGAGGGGAAATGATGACATCAAAATAGAAGAGATATTAGTTGGAAAGAAAAAGGGATTCAGTGGAGGGGGTCCTGGGGTAGGAAAAAGGGAAGGTTGTGGTAGAAGATTATGATCATATATATGGAGGTTGTCAATACAAAGATTTTTTAAAATTGGGCTGGAGATGCATGCAGTGGTCTAGCACTTGCCTAGCATGCACAAGGCCCTGCATATGATCCCGAGCACTGAAGAAAAATAAAAGATGGGGCTGGGGGGCTGGAGAGATGACTTAGTAGTTCAGGCATTTGCCGGCAAAGCCAAAGGATCCCGGTTCGACTCTCCAGGGCCTACATAAGCCAGATGCACAAGGGGGTACATGTGTCTGGAGTTTATTTGCAGTGGCTAGAAGCCCTGGCATGCCCATTCTCTCTCTCCCTCTCTCTCTCAAATAAATGAATATTTTTTTAAAAAAAAGATGGGGCTGGAGAGATGCCTCAGCAGTTAAGGAACTTGCCTGCAAAACCTAATGACCCAGGTTCGATTCCCCAGTGCCCAAGTGGCTCATTCATCTGCAGTTTGGAGAGGCTGGAGATCCTAAGGCCCCATTCTGTCTGTCTCTATCTATCTATGCATGCAAATAAATAAATAAAAATATTAAAATTTTTATTTTATTTATTTAAAGAGAGGGAGAATAGCCATGGCAGGACCTCCAGCCACTGAAAATGAATGACCCATGTGCCACTTTGTGCATCTGGCTTATGTGAGTCCTGGGGAATAGTACCTGGGTCCTTTGGCTTTGCTGGCAAGTGCAAAAACCTTTAACCTGCTAAGCCATCTCTCCAGACCCATAAAAATAAAGAGTTTGGAGCTGGGCATGGTGGCGCACACCTTCAATCCCATCACTTGAGAGACAGAGGTAGGAGGATCACTGTGAGTTCAAGGCCACCCTGAGACTACATAGTGAACTCCAGGTCAGCCTGGACTAGAGTGAGACCATACCTTGAAAAACCAAAAAGAGGGGGATAAAAAGAGTTTTGAGTCCTCTGGTGGTTTTATTCAGGTGTCCTGCATAACTTAGATGTTCTGAATGTCAGGTTCCCAGATGATGGAGATTTGGGAATTAACACCTCCTGGAGACAGTATATTGTTGGGGGCAGGCTTATGGGTGTTACAGCCAGTTTCCCCTCGGCAGTGTTTGGCACACTCTCCTGTTGCTGTGGCTCATCTGTTGTTGGCCAAGAGGTCGATGTCCACCCTCTGCTCATGCCATCATTTTCCCTGCCATCATGGAGCTTCCCCTCGAGTCTGTAAGCCACAATAAACCCTTTCTGTTTTCCCACAAGCTGCTCTTGGTCGGGTGATTTCTGCCAGCAATGCGAACCTGACTGCAACAAGTCCATTGCAAGCTTCTCTACCACCAGCAAAGAGGCTATAAACAAATCCCCGTGCAAGCACAAACACTGAGGTGACCCGAGATGCCGCACTGTTACCCTATGTCACGTGTCCCTCTTCCTCTCTTCGCTGGGCAGTTTTACCAGGATGCGAAGGACTGGTGGCTCTTCGGGTTCTACTTCTGCATGCCCCTGGTGTGCACCGCCATCTTCTACACCCTCATGACGTGTGAGATGCTGAACAGAAGGAACGGCAGCCTCAGGATCGCCCTCAGCGAGCACCTCAAGCAGGTAACCCCACCCAGTTCACGACAACCTGGCCAAGCCTGCCTTGAGGTCAGCAGGGCTGGGAGTGTGGCTGTTGGCTTTCACTGACATTGTAGTCGAGGCGACGCTGCATATACATTGGTGGTTATGTATGATTTAGAACGGAAGTGAAGTTTTAAACTGCCTGGTGTGTCTTTTCTTTCTTTTCATTTATTTGTATGCACAAATGTATATGTAGGCATGCCAGGGCCTCTTGCCACTGCAAGCAGACACTAGACATTTGCACTGCTTTTTGTGTCTAGCTTACAGAGATGGCTTCAGAATTGAACCCAGGCCAGCAGGCTTTGCAAGCAAGTGCCTTTAACCAATGAGCAATCCTCCTGGTCCCTCCTGCGTCTTTTCTTTAACCACATTTCTTTTTATTTATTATGTATTTATTAGAATCAGAGAGAGAGAGCAAAAGTGAGAATGGGGGCACCAGACTTCCAGCCACTGCAAACAAACACCAGAGGCGTGTGCCCTCTTGTGCATCTGGCCAATGTGGGTCCTGGGGAATTGAACCTGAGTCCTTTGGCTTTGCAGGCAAGTTCCTTAACCGCTAAGCCATTCCTCCAGCCCTCCAGCATCTTTTCTACGTCTAGACATGTTAAGATGGGTGAACACCATTATGGTACAGTGGCGTGTGATAGTTGGTACAATAGAATATTCTGCTGTATGTTTGTAACCCATAAGCAACAGGCTAGCTATGGCTAGCCAACATTTTGACGTTGCTATATGACGTCATCTGCAGATGTAAAGGGATACATCCATAGCTATCCTGGGATGCAAGCAGCCTACACATTGAACATTCCTGGTGCTAAATCCATACAGCCTGGTGTGACATAGACAACCATCTAGACCTGTGCAGGTGTACTCATTACGGCACAGTGATGAAATTGCCTAGCTACGCATTTCTCACAACACACACTTGTCCCTCAGTCACACGTGACCACATCGTATGTAACAGATTTAGGCTGGTTTCCTAAAAATAAAACTGCATCTTGGAACTATTTTCTTTATATAGTATTAGGGATTCCTTTTGTGAAAAGAGGGTCTTGCCTTGAAACAGATGGTCCTATAAGGCCGGGCTTCAAAAGAAAGTGAGTACTCAGTTGTTCTGCCAAGGTTTTATTGAGCATATGCATATGGTCTGGGAACTATGTCAGGACAGAAAGAAGCATGTGACCTTTTCCCTGTGTGGGCTTTATAGTCTAGTTATAGAGCAAAAGACATGGGCAAGAGCTGGAGAGATGGCTCAGCAGTTAAGGCGCTTGCCTGCCAAGCTTAAGGACCCAGGTTCGATTCCCCAGGACCCACGTAAGCCAGATGCACAAGGTGGCTCATACATCTGGAGTTTGTTTGCAGTGACTGGATGATCTGGTGTGCCCATTCTTCTTTCTCTCTCTCTCTCTCTCTTTCTCTCTCTCCTGCTTCTTTCTGTGTCTCTGTTTTTCTCTCTCTCAAATAAATAAATATATTTAAAAAAAAGACACGGGCTGGGAAGGTGGCTCATTGGTCAGCTCTTGCTGCACAAGCGTGAAGACCTGAGTTGGGATTTCCAGAACCCATGTAAAAGCTGAGCATATGGGCTGGAGAGATGGCTTAGCAGTTAAGCGCTTGCCTGTGAAGCCTAAGGACCCCGGTTTGAGGATCGGTTCCCCAGGTCCCACATTAGCCAGATGCACAAGGGGGCACACGCGTCTGGAGTTCGTTTGCAGAGGCTGGAAGCCCTGGCGTGCCCATTCTCTCTCTCTCCCTCTATCTGTCTTTCTCTCTGTGTCTGTCACTCTCAAATAAATAATAAATAAATAAATAAATAAATAAATAAATAAATAAATAAATAAATAAAAGCTGAGCATAGTGGCAGGTCCCTATAAGCCTAGTTCTGGAGAGGTAGAGCTGGCTAACATACCCAGCCGCATCAGTAAGTGCCAAGTTCAGTGAGAAACCTTGTCTCAGAAAATAATAATAGGGCCGGAGAGATGGTTCAGTGGTTAAGTAAGACACTTGCCTGCAAAATCTAATGACCCAGGTTCAGTTCCCCAGTACCTGTGTAAAACCAGATGCACAAAGTGGCTTGTGCATCTGCATTTCATTTGCAGCAGCTAGAGGCACTGGTGTGCCCGTCTCTCTCTTGCTCTCATCCTTGCCCTCTCCCTCGCACTTTCCCTCTTCCTCTCCTTGCAAATAAGTAAACAAAAATGTTTTTAAGAAAGGACTGAAGCCAGGCATGGTGGCGCACACCTTTAATCCCAGCACTTGGGAGGCAGAGATAGGAGGATTGCTGCGAGTTTGGGGCCACCCTGAGATGACATAGTGAATCCCAGGTCAGCCTGAGCTAGAGTGAGACCCTATCTCAAAATAAATAATAGGACTGGATAAATGGCTTAGTGGTTAAGGTACTTCCCTGCAAAGCCTAAGGACCCAGGTTCGGTTCCCCAGTACAAGGTGACACATGCGTCTGGAGTTTGTTTTGTGTGGCTAGAGACCCTGGTGCATCTGTTCTCTCTTTCTCCCTCTCTCTCTCTCTCTCTGTCTCTCTCTATCTCTATCTCTATCTGTATCTCTCTCTCTCCCCTCTCTTTTTCAAATAAATAAAATAGTAAAAATAGTTTTAAAGATCTTTTAAATCATCATAATAATTAGGTGAAGAGCAATTAAGAAAGCGACCAGATATTGGCTATTGTCTTCCACACACAATCACATATGCACATGCATGCACACCATACACATGCAAAAAAATAAATAAATAAAGCATAAATACAAACACAAGACTATTAAAAATAGAATGATGGGGCTGGAGAGATGGCTTAGTGGTTAAGGCGTTTGCCTGCAAAGCCAAAGGATCCTGGTTCAAATCCCCAGGACCCACGAAAGCCAGATGCACAAAGGGGCGCATGCATCTGGAGTTCATTTGCAGAGGCTGAAGGCCCTGGTGCACCCATTCTCTCTCTCTCTCCCTCTCCCTCCCTCCCTTCCTCCCTCCCTCCCTCCCTCCTTCCCTCTTTTTCTTTCTCATATAAATAAATAAAATATATATATTTTTTAAAATAGAATGATGAAGCATTTACTGTGCAAAGCCAAGTTTTATCTGAGGTGGAACTGTGGCGGAACAGTCTGTGTATGAAGGACAGAGGGTAAGTGGTGTTGGGTGGAGAAGCGGAGGACTGAGGCTATTTTGTGCAAGAGGACAAGGTCCGTGTTATAATGTGAAATAAGTGCTGCTGCAGTTACTTTCTCACTGCTGTGACAAACACCTGACCAGAAGCAGCTGATGGGAGGAAAGGGTTTATTTCAGGCTTACAGATTCCAGGGGAAACACCATCATCAATAGCAGAAGAATCTGGCTCACTTCAGCATCCACCACAGACAGCACAAACCAACACCACCAATCGAGAACAGCCAGAGCTCAAACTGGCTTTGAACAGACCTTAGGGCTAGACTGCAAGATCGGCCCCCAATGACAGCTCCTCCAGCAGGCTGCTGGAGACTTGAGCAGGAAGCTTAACCTTAATCAAAATCCCTGAGGCAATGGAGGACGTACATTCATATCCAAACCACCACAGGTACTAAGCACACGGATAGTGGAGAAATGGAGGTTAATTTGAAATATGCAAAATATGACTCATGAAAGGAAATAGAGCTGAGTACACAGAAAAGAGTAACATCTGGGTGGGCCCAGAGTTAATGTTGACACCTCTAGACAGCAACTAGAAGAGATTTTTTTTTAAATTATTTATGTATTTATTTGAGAGCGACAGACACAGAGAGAAAGACAGATAGAGGGAGAGAGAGAGAATGGGCGCGCCAGGGCTTCCAGCCTCTGCAAACGAACTCCAGACACGTGCGCCCCCTTGTGCATCTGGCTAACGTGGGACCTGGGGAACCAAGCCTTGAACCGGGATCCTTAGGCTTCACAGGCAAGCGCTTAACCGCTAAGCCATCTCTCCAGCCCTAGAAGAGATTTTTTTGAGACTTTAGAAGACAAAACTGGATTCCTATACTTCCTGGTCATGTGGCCTCAACAAAGTTGCTTAACCTCTCTAAACATCTAGTTTCTCATTAACATATTTGTAGCAATACATTTGGGGGACTCTTACAGGAATAAAAGATGCCTAGTAGAACCTACTTCTTCGTAGGTATTCAGCAAATGTTAATTTATATTAATTCAAAAAGTAAAACTTAGGGGCTGGAAAGATGTCTTAGTGGTTAAGGCAGTTGTCTATAAAGCCAAAGGACCCAAGTTCAATTCCCCAGGACCCACTTAAGCCAGATGCACAAGATGGCACATGCGTCTGGAGTTTGTTTGCATTCTCTTTATGTACTTCTCTCTCTCTCTCTCTCTCTCTCTGTCTCTCTCCCCCCCCCATCTCTCAAATAACTAAATAAAAAAAGTTGAGCCAGGCATGGTAGTGCATGCCTTTAATCCCAGCACTCAGGAGGCAAAGGTAGGAGGAGTGCTGCGAGTTCAAGGGCCAGAGTGAGACCCTACCTTGAAACCCACCCCCCAAAAAAAAGTAAACCTTGGGCTGGACAGATAGCTTAGTGGTTAAGACATTTGCTGCAAAGCCTTAGGACCCAGGTTCAATTCCCCACTGCCCTCATAAAGCCAGATGCACAAAGTGGCATGTGCATCTGGAGTTTGTTTGCAGTGGCTAGAGGCCCTAGCACACCCATTCTCTTTATCTGCCTCTTCTCTCTCTCATAATAATAAATTATAGAAATATAAATAATAAACAAAAAGTAAAGTATGGCTGTGGGTCAGTCTTGGGTAGCAACGGAGGGAAGTGAGGAGCCTGGAGCCGCTGATAGATGACCAGACCCTACCCTGCATAATTACCATACGTGAGCATCATTGCTCACCAGCGACCCTTTTCAAGTATTCCCTGGCTGTTTTTGTGCTTCAGCTCTTCGTCTGCAAACCAGGCATAAGCATGTATGAATCAGAGTTATTATGAGAATCAAAGGGCATGAAGCCCATGTGCATGCTTTGTAAAAGCTAATGTGTCACACCAATGGTAGCTATTATCTTTTATTGACATTCGGTAGCGGTGGCATTAATAAACTTTAGCATGGCTTTGTTCAGGCATGAATGTTTCAAACCCTTCAGATGAAAAGATATTAAGCAATTCTTAACTCTGATTCCTGAAGTGGATAAAATTAATTATAATGAATTTGGGGGTGGGGGAAATAGTGTTCTGAGGGGCTGGAGAGATGGCTTAGTGGTTAAGGCATTTGCCTGCAAAGCCAAATACCTCAGTTCAATTCCCCAGAACCCACGTGAGTCAGATGCACAAGGTGGCGCATGCGTCTAGAGTTCATTTGCAGTGGCTGGAGGCCCTGACACACCCATCCCCCCTTCTCAAATAAATAAATAAATAACTTTCAAAAAGAAGTTCAAGTGGCTTTAGTACAGTCCAAACCACTGTGACTGAAGGAGCTTAGAGGCCAGGCATCTGTCATTTTGCTGACCCATCTTTCAGTCTTGAAAGACAGCCGTGCCAACCCTGTTTCAGATCTGATACCCAGACAGCAGGCAGGGGAAGGGCACAGAAGGCATCCGCGTGTCACCAGTGCAATCTCCCTATTAAGTCTCGTGACACACAGCCATCTCTGTTTCAGCTAGTTGGTCAGACCTGTGCGGATGGTCATGTGGATGAATAGTTCAGTTCCCCGCAGCTGCCTTAGCAAAACCAAGACTGCAATGGTGGGAAGGGGAGAGAGGACGAGAGATGTTGGTTACGTGAGTGTCAGATGTCAGGACAGTATACTAATATACTGCCTTTTGTAAGAGTTATCCTCTGAGGATATGTGCAGGGAAGGCTATACTCTCCCAAATGCCTTCCTTTTGTATCTTTTGGAGGTACTGTGGATTTCTAGGTATACAAAATGGCCCATTCAGACACCCCATCCCAGCCAGGTATGGTGGCGCGCATGCCTTTAGTCCCAGCATTCCAGAGGCAGAGGCAGGAAGATCGCCGCGAGTTTGAGGCCGCCCTGAGACTACATGGTGAAGTCCAGGTCAGCCTGGGCTAGAGCGAGACCCTACCTCAAAACAAACAAACAAACAATCAAGACACTGCCATCCCTTACCAAGTGGAGTGCTTTATTTTTTTCCCTTGTATCATCAGTCTGGTACCATATCTCAGCTTGTCCAATTACTGTGTGGGAGATTAAAAGCTCCTGGTTGTTTGGTTTGAGTGCCAATTTGTGACAAGTGCCACAGCATTTTTACATGGCCCAACTCATCATATGGATTTATGGTAGGCTCCCAGACTTAAGGTTATATGCTCCAGATTGAGCCAACATCATCTTCCCAACCTGTTGTCAGTTGGTTTTGTTTTGACATTAATAGACTCCAGTTGCAGGCAAGTTGCATTTTATAATCCTACTTAGGTTGGTAAGAGAACGGAAGATGGTAGATACACTCCAGCAAAATGCACACAAATGAATGGATGGAAAGAATTCCCAGCCTGTGGTTATTCTGATGACAAACAGGCCCAGAGATGTGTAAAGCTTCCATTGAAGTCAGCCCATGTTCAGCCTGCTCTCGTTTTATAATCAACACTGCTGATAATCACTTGCCCTCATCCTTCTCTTTGCAAAACATAGACCTTTGAAAACCACATGTTATTAAATAAAGGAGCACATGCTGTATTCCCAGCACCAGAGAGGCTGAGGCAAGAGAGTCTGTTAGCCCCTGGAGTTTGAGACCAGTCTGAGCAATAAAGCAAGACCTTGTATCAAAAAAAAAAAAAAAGAGGGGGACTGGAGAGATGGCTTAGCAGTTAAGCGCTTGCCTGTGAAGCCTAAGGACCCAGTTCAAGGCTCGATTCCCCAGGACCCATGTTAGCCAGATGTACAAGGTGGCACATGCATTTGGCATTCGTTTGCAGTGGCTGGAGGCCCTGGCGCACCCATTCTCTCTCTCTCTCTCTTGATCTGCCTCTTTCTGTCTGTCTGTCACTCTCAGATAAATAAATAAAAATAAAAAAAATTGTTTAAAAAATTTTAAGGAGGGGAGCCTGGCATGGTGGCACACACCTTTAATCCCAGCACTTGGGAGGCAGAGGTAGAAGGATTGCCATGAGTTCGGTGCCACCCTGAGACTACATAGTGAATTCCAGGTCAGCCTGAGCTAGAGCGAGACCATGCCTGGGAAAACTAAAAGAAAAAAAAAAGAAGGGGGGAGGCTGGAGAGATAGCTCAGCAGTTAAGTCATTTGCCCCCAAAACCTAATGACCAGAGTTTTATTCCCCAGTACCCACATAAAGTCAGACGCACAGTGGGATATGCATCTGGAGTTCGTTCGCAGTGGCTAGAGGCCCTGGTAGACCCATTCTCTCTATCTGCCTTTCTTCTATCTCTCTCTGTCTCTGCTTTCAAATAAATAATATTCTAATATTTTATTTTTATGTATTTATTTGAGAGAGAGAGTCAGAGAGGAAGAGATAGAATGGGTGTGCCAGGGCCTCTAACCCCACTGCAGATGAACTCCAGATGTATGTACCACCTGTGTATCTGGCTTACATGGGTCCTGGGGAACTGAACCTGGGTCTTTTGGCTTTGCAGGCAAACACCTTAACCACTAAGCCATCTCTCCAGCCCAAATAAAATATTTTTTTAAAAAAAGAAAGAAATGAGCCAGATACACACCTTTAATCCTAGCACTTAGGAAGCAGAGGTAGGAGGATTTCCATGAGTTTGAGGCCACCCTGAGACTACATAGTGAATTCCATATCAGCCTGAGCTAGTGTGAGACCCTACCTCAAAAGAAAAAAAAATATGAAATAACAAATAAAAGAAAAAAAAAAGTATGGGCTGGAGAGATGGCTCAGGTATTAAAGGTGCTACTTGCAAAGCCTGACTGCCCAGGGTTCAAATTCCCCAGTACCCACATAAGCTAGTTGCATAAAGTGGCATCTGGAGTTTGTTTGCAGCTCTCTCCACACACATACATATGTGTGTGTGTGTGTGTGTGTGTGTGTGTGTGTGTGTGTGTGTATTCATATATATATCTATACATATACATATTTATGGATATATATTCTTGCAAATAAATTAATTAAATTATAAAAAGCACAGATATTTCCATGCTAGTTTTAAGGTCAGGAAAAGGAAAGAATGGATTGTCCTTGCTGTTTCTGTTCAGCATGTCATGGTATTCATGGTATATTCAGTCTCCATATCCACCAAGGCATCTCTAAGGCTAGTTACGTGTTAATGCACTATTAACTAATTCTTTCCTCCATGGTATGCACCACCACCCATCAGACCTCCCCCACAGACACTGGTGACCCCCAGGGTTGATTGATTCCAGCCACTTCCCACCGCTTTGCTGGCATAGAGCCTCTGCTGTGGCCATACAGCAGCCCGGGGCCATCATCCTTCCTGGAAGCCATGCAAAGCATCTTTGTTAGCAACTCCTTGATGAGAAAGTTATGCTCTACGGCTTGCAAAGCAAAGGTCCAGTGAGTGGAGGAGGCCTCCCCCAGGTCTTCCCTAGTGTCTCCCGCTCCTTGTCCTGTAGTTACTTTTACTAGTACGACGGCATTGAACTTTCTGTGTTGCTTTCTCTTCCTCCTGTTCCTAGCGCCGAGAAGTGGCAAAAACCGTGTTCTGCTTGGTGGTAATTTTTGCTCTGTGCTGGTTCCCGCTTCACCTAAGCCGTATCTTGAAGAAAACTGTATATGATGAGATGGACAAGAACCGATGTGAATTGCTTAGGTATGATTCTGCGTCCCCTTTAGGAAATCAGGGTTCCTCTGCTTCTCCAAATTTTTATCTTATTTATTTATTTGAGAGAGAGATAGAGAGAAAGAGGCAGACAGAGAGAGAAAGTGGCCACACCAGGGCCTCCAGCCATTCCAGAGGAACTCCAGGCATAGATTCCACCTTGTGCATCTGGTTTTATGTGGCTGCTGGGGAAGCTGGGTCCTTTGGATTTGCAGACAAGTGCCTTAACCACTAAGCAATCTCTCCAGCTCTGCTTTTCACATTCATAAAAATTTTACATCGACCTCACATTCTCGTTAGTCCCAGAAATTAAAATTGCAAAGTCAATAATTTTTCTTTTTTAGCTGATTCCAAAATTTGTGCACGCCACATCTATAATCTTGCTGTTCCTCTCCTGGGGCTGTGCACAAAGGTTTCAGGTAACCGAGGGTTCATCTAGCATTAGCCCTTCCACCAAACCGAAGCCACCGCTTAAACCAGCACTTTTTTTTTTTTTTTTTTTTTTACAAAATCCTAACTGCCACCGACAAGACATGGCTCCTGGGCAAGAAAAATGCTTAGCATAGGGATAAATGCAACTTGGCAGATTTTTAAACAGCAAGTTCTCATTACGGTACACCATTTTCTTTTGCTATAGTTTCCTGCTGCTTATGGATTACATCGGCATCAACTTGGCAACCATGAATTCGTGTATAAACCCAATCGCTCTGTATTTTGTGAGCAAGAAATTCAAAAATTGTTTCCAGGTAAGACTATTTGCAAGTGTTTTGTAAGGTCAGCCAAAGAAGTATATTAAATACCCAATGGGCACAGAAAATGCCAATTTTCCTACTATGTTGATCAGCCACAGTCCTTTTGGTTAGAGAAATGAAAATCATCACATTCTGTTGGGTAGAAAGAGAGTCAGGTTGTCAGGGTAGCAGAAAAGCAGTATGTATTCAGAGGTTAAGACTAACAGGGCTAATTAAATCCATGCCAGTTTAGTGCCCTCTTTCAGAAAGGAATGCTTAAACATGTGATCCAGGCACCCCAAGTTCATAAAACCAACTCACACCTTTCAAGTTCTCAGACTTGAAGCACAGTCTTAACCAAACATCAGCCCTACTGTTAAGAAAGCTCTCACAAAAGTGACTAAATAGTGCATTTAATAGCCGCTTCTTCAAGGAAAGTAAATGCTTATTTCTCAAGACATCTGTGCTGCTGTAATTTCATTAGCTGGCCGCCTGTTTATCTCCAAGCCTCCTTCCAGCTCAGCCAATAATGCTCTTCTGGAGCCTCGAGCATGCCTTAGTGCTGTGGCATTTTTCAGTTCTGGAACAACTTCAGCATGGACCTATGATAACTAGGATTCATTATCTTGGACCAGGGTGTTTGACGTTAGCCCACATTAACGTTAAGCCGAGCAGTGTAGAGGTCACAGGAATGGGTCTTGGAAGCAAACAGCCTCACCCAACATCGCAGCTCTGCCTTTGCTAATTATGGATCCCAGGGCCGCTCAGTACTTCTGTTCCCTCCACTTCCTCCTCTGTAAAATTACATGAGCTCAGCAGCTGTCGCGCAAGTTCCGTTCAATGGGACATATACGTAAAGCTTCTGGAGCAGTAAGTACCCAGTCTATGCGCAGTGCTTTGGGATAGGGAAGACAAGGAGAACTCTCACAGCAGCTACCCTGGCAGAACTTACAATTTAAAAGGAAACAAGAAACAGACTGGAGAGATGGCTTAGTGGTTAAGCACTTCCCTGTGATGCCTAAGGACTCCGGTTCGAGACTCGATTCCCCAGGGCCCACATTAGCCAGATGCACAAGGGGGCCCACACATCTGGAATCCTTTTGCAGTGGCTGGAGGCCCTGGCGCACCCATTCTCTCTCTCTCTCTCTCTCTCTCTCTCTCTCTCTTTCTCTCTCTCTACCTCTTTTTCTCTCTGTTGCTCTCAAATAAATAAATAACATTTTAAAAAATTTAAAATAAATAAAAGGAAACAGGGCTGGAGAGATGGCTTAGTGGTTGTGAAGCCTGAAGAACCATGTTCAACTTTCCAGACCCCACGTAAGCCAGCCACCCAAAAGTGAGGCACGCCTAAGGTCACACATGCCCAAATGTCTGGTGTTTGATTGCAGTGGCTGGAGGCCCTGGTGTGCCAAATTTCTCTCTCTCTCTCTCTCTCTCTCTCTCTTTCTCACACACACACACACACACACACACACAAATAAAAAATGTTTTAAAAAAACATATTTGCTAAGTCTTCCAAAAACACAGCATACCAGAGGAAGAGGCTAACCTGGAAACCCTTGTGTTCTTTTTTATTACTTACTTTCTTATTTGTTTATTTATTTTTATGAGAGAGAGAGAAAGAAAGAGGCAGATTCAGAATGAGAAAGAGAATGGACATGCCAGGGCCTCTAGCCACTGCTAACGAACTCCAGATGCATGTGCCATCTTGTGCTTTATGTGCATCCTGGAAAATAAAACCCAGGTTCTCAGGCTTTGCAGGCAAGCGTCTTAATTGTTGAGCCATCTCTCCGACCCCATTAAATTGTGTTCTTTTTATCCTTTGGACCCCACTACTATCCTTCATAAAGGGGCACCTGTGCCCTAGCCTGTAATGAGGATCAGCTGAGATACCTAATGCTGAGTAGTACATTCTGATGAAAAGTCATGTCCCTCCAGGCCCTGCACAGCCATGACTGGGCTCCATGCCGTAGAACACACAGCTCCCACACTGGTGCCTTCCCTTGCTCTTGAACTTGGAGAATAGAATTCACACAAGAAGTTAGAGATCTTTCCCTCTCTTGAAGATGAAGCCTAACCTCTGCCTGGATATGACAGGCTCCATACCCCAGATAACTGTCTGGGCCCACCTGGCTGTCCTCAGATGTCCATGCTCAAATATCATAAGTGGACCCCAATGTCCACTTGTACTGGAAATAGGTTGACAGGGTGGCTCAGGTCATTTAAAGTATTCTTCCCTTCCCTAGTCATGCCTCTGTTGCTGTTGTCACCAATCCAAAAGCCTGATGACCTCAGTCCCCATGAATGGAACCAGCATGCAGTGGAAGAACCAAGATCCGAACAACCACAACACTGAGAGGAGCAGCCACAAGGACAGCGTCAACTAACTATCTTCAGAAATGCACTTGAGTGTGCCTCAAGTCTCAGTGGAGAAAACACCATGCAGCAGCCGTCCTCCCGAACTTCCTTCCCGGGTCCTTTCTCTCTAACTCGCTCCCACCCGCAGAAGAAAATGCGCTCTCGGTGTGGTCCCCCACAGTGTATGGAGGACTCGCTGCTAGCTCTTTCTTCTGTAATTTTCCTAATTCGCATGGCATGCCCAGCACTCAGAAGTGAGGAGTCAAGGGGTAATGGAAACTCAAGGGACATTGGCGTGAAAATAGAGTTTTCAAGTTCATTAGCGGCTTTCATAGCCGTTCCGTTGAATGTCCAATGAGAACTGGTCATTGAAAGAGTTTAGAGAACTTGCCAAGCATGGTGAGCCTGGCCTGGGCTCCCAACACTCGGGAGGTGGAGGAGGATCCGAAATCCAAGGTCACCCTTGACCACGTGAGTCTTTGTCTCCAAAAATACCAACAAACAAAACATGGATGTTTAGAGATTATGACCTTTTTTGTTCAACAGTGTGGGTTTAGGGTACCTTTCTTTGAAATGCCAGTATTATTATTATTTTTTTTTTTGGCTGCATAATAGCTTAGACATGATTGTTGAGCTTATTTTCACATACTTTGTTAAAAAAATAAAAAAAGAGGGAAAACAAGAAAACACTAAGGTGAGTGGTTGGGTCACCGTTTTGTTCATAAAACATGAGTTCCAGAGCTGCAACAGAGACAAGCGCGGGAAGTACGAGCTGGATAAAATCGTATCGCAGCTCAATAGCTGCTACCCAAGGAATTTTTTAAAGCTTTACATTTATTATTATTAAAACAATAAAGAAAGAAAGACAAGCCAGGCAAGGTGGAGCACACCTTTAATCCCAGCACTTGGGAGGCACAGATAGGAGGATCAAGGCCTCCCTAAGGCTACATAGGGAATTCTAGGTCAGCCTGAGCTAGAGAAAGACATTTCCTGGAGAAACAAAAGAAAGATAGCACTAAGATGTTTAGTTAGAGAAGATCTTGGAAGGTATTTTTTTTAATTTTTTATGTTAAACAGAAGAATAATGTATGGGGAACATGCCCTACATGTGGGAGGCTGAGGCAGGAGAATCATGAGTTGGAGCCCAGCCTGGATTGCAGAGTGAGACCCTGCCTCAAAACTAGGGTTAAATAGTTCTATTTTTTTCACAAGCCAAATATTTTTATGTGATTTTTTTTTCATGTAAAAGCCATATTCCACAATTTAAAATGTGTCATGGAACTATGCCTAAAACTTTCAGTATGATGATTAGACATTAGACATCTGAGGCACATCCAGGAGAGAGTGAATGTATCTGAGAATCTGGAAATTTTCTTTGGACTTTGTAATAGTAATAGATATATACATACATATAATGCACATTCCCTTTTATCATTTTAACTTCTCCCACAGTGTTAACTGGCTTAAAAGGTTTTATTAGTCATTCTTTTTTTTTTTCCAGATAGGAAACAATTTCAAAGAAACCTGATAAGTTGAATGTATCAGTGAAATGTAATTATTACTACCAAGAACCTTTAATTCTTCACTTCTCTGGGATTCCAATATGAACCTACATCTTTATTTAACCACTCCTTCCCAACTTCCCAATGGTCATCATTTCAAAGGGCCCACAGTGACTTTACTGGGAACTGTTCCAGATGTTTACAGACTGTGAGAACAAAAAAATAATAATCTTTTATTGTGTGTGTATGTGTGTGTGTGTATATATATATATATATATATATGTATGTATTCATATATAAACAATTGTAAATTTTTTAGCCAATTTTTCTGTGATTGTCTCTATGGAATATATTTGTGTATGTAATATATGGTACTATGGATGTTATCTAATCTAATCTAATCTAATCTAATCTAATCTAATCAGAATGCCCTGTGGTTGTGCCAAAGCACATTTTTTTTAGAGAGAGGCAGAAACAGAGACAGAAGGGGAGAGAGAATTGGTGGGCCAGGGCCTCAGCCACTACAATCCAACTCCAGATGTTTGCATCACCTAGTGGGCATGTGCGACCTTACACTTGCCTCACCTTTGTGCATCTGGCTTATGTGGAATCTGGAGAGTCAAACATGGGTCCTTAGGCTTCACAAGAAAGCACCTTAACTGCTAAGCCATCTCTCCAGCCCCCAAAGGTCATATTTTGAGTGGATTTTAGGTTGTTCACATAACCCACCTTGATCAGCCTTAATACATAAGAATCTCCTGCATTCAGAAATCTTGTGGCCATGTTTACTGTTACTGATGGGATGCACTGATGGGTGCATCATGAGAGACAATGAGCCTCCAGCCAACAATACAGGGTTCTACTAGGTTGGATGGTTTGACAAAGCAGTATTTGGGAGTCATAGTGTTTCCCATGCTGGAGCAAAAGTTATGACACTTTGAAGTATTATATTGTTTTCTATTTTTTTCTTTTTTTTTTTTCTTTTGTAGTGCTGGGGAAGAAACCCAGGGCTTTGTACAAGCTAGGCAAGTGCCCTACCACTGAGCTGTAACCCCAGCATAGGGTTACGTTGCTCTAACCCTCAATTTAATGGGGTGCCAACATTGACAAATTGCCTGAAGTTTCTAGCACACTTGACCAGATAGATTTATTGGTGATAAAATTAGCTAAGGTAATTTGTTGGGTCATGTTTGATCACAGTCAGTCACAACTCAAATCCATCGGGTTCCGGTTGCTTGAATTTCAGGGCTAGCTACTGCTCCTCTGTGTGTTAGTGGAGTTGCAGTCTGGCACTGGGGTGTCGTGTGCAGTGATGCGTATCTTTAACATAGGTCCACACCATTGTGTTTAGACAGTTGTTTTAGGATACTTTGTTTCTTATGTGTAGAATGCATTTTATAAATTCAGAAAGTCACAGATCTCTGAATACACGGGCTTCGACATGCATCTTGTTTATGGACTGGTAAAGTACCCTGGTTTGCTAGTAGAAATATTTCCAATTTCTACTTTTACCACATGTTTCCAACAAGTGACTTTGTAGAAATGAGCCAGAAGCTAAGGCCTTGAGTTCGCAGTGGCCCGTTGAATATAAAATAAAAGTTTACAGAAGCTTCGCAAGTGTCTCTTCGTTATACATAGTTCTTTCTAGGAAATAAATGTTGGTTACATAATGCCTTCCCAAATCTCTCCTTAATAGCCAGGCAAGCAATTCTACTTTTTTTTAAAATGTTTACTTACATTAATTGAGAGAGAAAGGGAGAGAGAGGGGCATATAGAGAGAGAAAGAATGGGTGTGCCAAGGCCTCCAGCCACACTGCCAACAAATTCCAGATGCATGTGCCACCTTTGTGCATCTGGCTTAGCTGGGTACTGCAGAATCAAACCTGGGTCGTTAGACTTTTCAGACAAGTGCCTTAACCTCTAAGCCATCTCTCCAGCCTCTTACTGTTTATATTTATTGTTTATTTATTTGATAGAGAGAAAGTATGGGCACATCGGGGCTTCCTGCCACTTCAATCGAACTCCAGACACACGCGCCACTTTGTGTGTCTGACTTTATGTGGATATTAGGAAAGTGAACCCGGGCCATTAGCCTTTGCAAGCAAGTGCCTTTAACTGCTAAGCCATCTCCACTGCCCCCAGAAAGTTTCCTTTCTTTCTTTCTTTCTTCCTTTCTTTCTTTCTTTCTTTTTAATTTTTTTGTTTATTTTTATTTATTTACTTATTTGAGAGTGGCAGACATGCAGAGAGAGAAAATGGGCGTGCCAGGGCCTCCAGCCACTGCAAATGAACTCCAGAAGCATGTGCTACCTTGTGCATCTGGCTTACGTGGGTCCTGGGGAATTGAGCCTTGAACCAAGGTGCTTAGACTTCACAGGCAAGCTCTTAACTGCTAAGCCATCTCTGCAGCCCCAGAAAGTTTCCTTTTAAACAGATACTTCCCAATTGTGCTCAATTCTCCATCCACCTACTTTGCTGTAAATGAGCAATTAACTCTCTCCTTTATTCTTTTATTTATCATCCCAGTAGATTATGTTGAACACACTACAAATGGATACTAGAGATATAGCAATGAACAGAACAGGGGAAAATCTCAGGAGCTCCAGAAGAATTAGAGCCACCATCATATTCCTCTGTTCGGTTAAATACAGCACCATCTTAGAGCCATTCAAGACTAAATCTTTGAAGTTATTTCTCATTCCTTTCTCTAGTACCTTCTACCCATGATTTTGGGGACACTTGCTTCAGAATATGCCCACAACTGTGCCATCTTTCTGTACATCTCCACCTCCTGTCTCTGCACTTCTCTCTGTCTCTGTCTCTGTCTCTGCTTCTCTCTCTCTCTCTTTCTCTCCCTCCCTCCCTCCCTCCCTCCCTCCCTCCCTCTCTCTCTCTCTCTCTCTCTCTCTCTCTCTCTCTCTCTCTCTCTCTCTTTCTCTCAAATAAATAAAAAATAAAAGTGAGTCAGACATGGTGGCGCACGCCTTTAATCCCAGCACTCAGGAGGCAGAGGTAGGAGGATCACCATAAGTTCAAGGCCACCTTGAGACTACATAATGAATTCCAGGTCAGCCTGAGCTAGAGTGAGACCCTATGTCAAAAAAACAAAAAGTAAAAATATAAAAATAAAAATGCACAGAGTGGTGCATGCATATGGAGTTTGTTTGCAGTGGCAGGAAGCTCTGGTTCACTCATACGCACTCTCCCTCTATCTCTCTCTCAGATCACAAAGACTGAAGAAAATTTTTAGGTCCCCAGTTCCAGTTCTCAATATCTTTCCATGGTTTGTTGAAGAGAATCAACACGGTTACTACGTTTCGACTTCTGCTGGTTAAATACTGTTTTCTGTCACATAGAAGAAACATATTCTAAGACCATCTCACCTATGTTGTCTCAATTTAGCTTTTTGCGTTTTTGGATATTTTTTAGATCAGTTCAAGGTTTACAGGAAAATTGATCGAAACATGAAGTTTCCTCCTCTCTCCGGTTTCCCCTGTTACTTACATGAGTGTGGTGTACTTGGTACCAGTCATGGACCTATAGCAATGCATGTTATTACTAAAGCCCATGGTTTGCACTAGGCTTCATTTTGCTCTACATCCTGGGAGATTTTAAAAAATGTTTTATTTATCTATTTATATGACAGAGAAAGGGAGGGAGAGAGAGAATGGGCTCACCAGAGCCTCCAGCCACTGCAAAGGAACTCTAGACGTGTGCGCCCCCTTGTGCATCTGGCTTACGTGGGTCCTGGGGAATCGAACCTGGGTCCTTTGGCTTTGCAGGCAAATGCCTTAACTGGTAAGCCATCCCTCCAGCCCCATCCTAGGAGTTTTGATAAATGCGTGCCCACCTCTACAGCTTCATTCAGAAAAGCACCCTGGATTTCTCATTGCTGTGGCCAAACACCTGACCAGAAGCAACTTAAGGAAGGGTCTATTTCATTGTACGGTTCAAGATTACAGTCTGCCAAGGCAGGGAAGACCTCACAGCTGGAGCTGGAAGCAGCTGGTCATATTGCGTCTGTCACCCAGAAGCAGAGGGTGGCAGATGCTTCCTCTCAGCCCCCTTCCACCTTAGCTATTCCATCCCGGACCTCAGCCCATGGAAGGAAACTGCCTACAGCTACGGTGGGTCATCGCACCTCAACTTACCCAATCTAGAAAATCTCTCACAGACATGCTCAGAGATTCATTTCCACGGTGACTAAATCCTGTCAAATTGACAAGCAGAAATGAATCATCAGATTCCCTGACCTGACTGTCTTCCTGTTGCACCACTTTCTCGCTCTGTCCTCCCTCCCTTTCTCCATCCCTCCTTCACTGCCCCTAATTTATCTTTTCTCTCAACACAGAGTGAACACCCACCACAATACATCCTGTTAATTGCCAGAAACTTAAAATAAGATGCATAAATAAACAACAGCAATGAAATGCTTGGTGGTGACTCAGCAGACATTGGCACAAAGGACAGAATGGTCAGAATTCTTTCTGTTTCAGGGCTGAACATCATGAACAAAATGTGAGGCCCTTTTCTCTACCTCTCATAGTTAGTAAGCATAAATATGACATCACTATGGGAGAACAGCACCCTTACAAGGAGTTCAATGTTATTTATACATTGTGAGGGGCTTTTTAGGTCAGTAAATATCATTTTCCATTCAAAACTAAACCCAGCCAGAGGTTGAGCGTGGAGGTCATTGGTAGAGTGTTTGTTTAGCAAGTGCAAGGGCATGGGTTCCTTCCCCAGCGCTACAAAAATAAATAATGACAGATGGATGAATAATAGATAAATGATAGAAGATAGAGAGATGATAAGTAAGTAGATAGATGATAGGTAGATAGACAATAAACCTAGCCAACAAACATTAAATGACTAAAGCAATGAAACTAATTGGAAATAGCCAAGAGAAATGGTGCCTATCAGACATGTCACCTCCATTGATTTCAATAGTATTGCTAGTCCTTTACACATCACTGACATGATCCATGCACCCAGCGATGATGTACTCTCCTGCCTCCTGGTTTGTAATCCTGAGCCTTCCATTCCTGTGTTTGGGAAATCACTAGCACAGCGCTATTTTGACTGCTTTTCCTCTATATTTGAAACAAATTTACGTCAGAGCACGTGTGCACCATGTGCACTTGGCTTGTTGAGAAATTCCACTGGTGTCTCCCCTTTTAAAAGTTCCCGTAGTTTTGGAATAATATACATTTGGAAAAGCTTCTGTCATGCTTTTCTCTGGGTAGTAAAAACACCGTAACCCAGTGTCTATATTTGGTCAGCCCTGGCACTGTTTGACTTTGCGTTTCTAAAACTGAAGGGAGGGAGGCCCCAGCTCCTCGAATCAAGAAATAATCAAAGAGAAAATTTGCCACTGCAAAGCAGGGTCTCCCAACACCCCCCTCCCCCTGCCCACCTCAGGAAACAGGCCAGTATGTCCACTCTTGACTTGAAGCCACAATGCATAATATCTCCTCATTTCCTAAGCTCTGGGCACGGATATGACCCAGTGGAGTCACCAAGGGTGTTTGTTCCTGGGAGGTAGTAAATTAGGAACAGCCATGCCAACTCTAAATATAATCAGAAGAGTCATGGAATCTTCCCAGGGGAGTAAAGAGAATTCCACACATTTTCCCTCTTTGGTCCTAAACCACAGTCCTTTTATCTAGCTGATGATCACTGTTTATTTCAAGTTGATTCTGTGATGGTGGATACAATTGTGTATTCCGTCTTGTGTGATAGATCTGTCCCAGATGGGGGTCACGACCTTGCCCAGTCTACGTAGTCGCCTATTGTCAGCCAAGTGACAAGCCCAGGCCCCTCCAGGGCACAACCCTGACTCACTACTCACTGGCACATGTTTTTCCCAGAATATAGCCATTTCCCCACCAACTATAGCTTTCTATTTCTCTCCAAGCATAACGGTTAGGATTAATGTCAATTAAGTTTGCATGCTTTTAAAATATCCCAAGATGGAAAAATAGTCTACCAACAGTGAGCAGAAATGTACATGTATGTTTGTTCTCTTGGTGTTTGGGGGCAATATTTGTGCATAATGAAAAACTGGTGCTCTGGGTCTATGTTTCCTCAGTGTTAGGAAGATGAGCAGGCCCAGGTCTGTTTACTGTCTCTTATACTCAGTCATGGTCTGCTGGAGAGAACAGAATTACTCTGGTCAGCCTAGCCCTGGCAGAGACAATCCTGGCATTAGAATGGAGAAAGGAAAATCTTCCCAAAGAAAGTAAGCCAGGCGTGGTGTCACACGCCTTTAATCCCAGCACTCAGGAGGCAGAGGTAGAAGGATCACGGTGAGTTCAAGGGTACCCAGTGAATTCCAGGTCAGCCTGGCCAAGAGTGTGACATTACCTTTAAAAAAAAAAAAAAGAAAGAAAGAAAGAAAATAGAAGCAAGATGACCACATCATTTACATTCTAAATCTTTGAAGAAACTGTCCATATACGCAACTAATCCTCATTTCTGTTCCCT
Source organism: Jaculus jaculus (assembly GCF_020740685.1). Lineage (NCBI taxonomy): Eukaryota > Metazoa > Chordata > Mammalia > Rodentia > Dipodidae > Jaculus > Jaculus jaculus. Next base: position 91,878,033 of record NC_059113.1, on the reverse strand, counting down.
TCTGGCATTTTAAGGTCACTTTAGTCTTCAATTTTTATTTTTCCAAAAGATAATTTTCTAACCAGGCATGGTAGCATAACACCTTGGATCCCAGACCTTGGGAGGCAGAGGTAAGAGGATCGCTACAAGTTCAAGGGCAGCCTGATAGACTACATAATGAAATCTAAGTAAGCCTGGGCTAAAGGAAGACCCTGCCTTAAAAAACCAAAACACAAACTGAGCATAGTCTATATATGTGTGTGCCTCTGTGTGTGTGTATACACACACACACACACACACACATGTATACTATATTTAAGGCCTTTGTGGAATACTGGATGGTATTTAGTAATCTATGTATGCAAGAGGGGAATCCTCTACCCAGGAAAGTCATCCATCAGTATGGGAATGGAATTTGTTCCAGAATCCCTCAAATACCAAACTCTGTAGACACCCATGTCCCTTATATAAAATAACACAGTCCATCATCCACATACATCTTCCTTTATGCTTTAAATCATTTCCAAGTTGCGTATAGTACTTTACATAACATCAATGTTATATAAATACACATTTTCTTTTCTTTCTTTTTTTTTTTTTTTTTCAAGGTAGGCTCTTGCTCAGGCTGACCTGGAATTCACTATGTTGTCTCAGGGTGGCCTTATGGCAATACCCCTACCTCTGCCTCCCAAGTTCTTGAATTAAAGGTGTGTGTAAACACACCCAGCTTAAATACCTATTTGTTATTATGTTATATTGTTTAGGGAATTATCTCAAGAAAAAAATCTGTAGATGTTCAATACCAACATAGCTTCTTTCAAACACTATCAATTTTTGGTTGACTTTGTGAGTGAGGAACCTGTGGATTGGAAAGGCCAACTAGATAAAGACAGAGACCCAGGTAGGTGGAGAGATACACACTTACATACAAACAAATATACATATATACACGTATGCCTATAATCATATATTGGACATATTGAGATCTTTGCAACCACAAATGAGGCTGTACTTTCATCTCTGTACAATCTTCTATGGAGACTTACCTGACTTCTCTGGGAATTAGCAGAGTGATGGACTGCTGATAGGTCACGGAGTTTATGCATAGTTAATATCACTCAGTATTTCTAGGATGTCTCCAACCCCGTTGTTCAAGATTTGTACAGCACTGGCATGTGGCCATGGCTCCACCTGACCCTGGCCATATGGCACTGCAGGTCCATATGCCTTTGGGTCACTTTTCTTTTAAATTTTAATTAAAAAAAAAAAAACTGAACCCATATTGAACTTGTACCATTATCCTATGTCCTGGAAGTCAGACTAAAGGTGGAACTCTCAAGGACCTTAGGGGAAGCACCTGAATCCAAAGACCCTGGAGAAGGTGAAATAGAGCCTAACATTAAATTTCTACTGTTTCTCTTTCTTCTCTGTCTTTTTATTTTTTCTCTTGGCACTGGCCTGTAAGTCCCTGTGCCAGGATGTGGTTTACATCCACAATGAGCTGTTGACCAGAGAGACCTACTAGATCTCCCAAAACAAAGAAGACAGACTTCTGTCAGAGCACTTGATTACCCACCCACCAGAGGTTAATGGTAAGACTCTACTGCTGAAGACACCAAACGTGGTTGGCAAGGACCATGCAGAGACCTGGTTGGAATCCAAAAGAGCCCCCAAGACAATTAGCCCATCTAGTGCTGGAAGGCACTACATGAGCTACCAGGGGAAAGTGTCCAACATCTGTCCAAGCAACTCAAAGTCTAAGTGACTCAGAAGCAAACAACCTGACATGATGCTCACACAAGTGCAATAGTGGCACTCAGCCACGGTGGGTAACCAACTGCTCTTGGATTGACTAACAGATCTGCTTAGTGGAAATGAAACCATATCTGGAACTGGGAAACAAGTCAGAATCATATCCAGATAAGAATTTTGTTTTCCAATGTCAAGCTCCCACTAATCTTGGCATATAAGAGGCTCTACACCCTTTAAATTCTCTCTAAATCAATAATGGTTATCCCATTCAACCTGTGCTGACCTCACTCTCCATTAGAGAATCTGTTTCTCTTTTTCAGATGGGAGTAGGACCTGAGGAGATAAATGACCCACCGCATTTCACGCCGGCCCCTGTTGAAACCCCAGAGGAATTGGGGAAAATGAGTAAGAGTGCTGCTTTCTCTATGAACTTGATGTCAGCACAAGGGTGAAGGAGACAGACACTGAGGACACTCAACACTTACCAAACCAGACATCTAGAGGCTCCTCAGATCCCATCACTGAAATACACTTAAAATGACCCAACATGAAGCCAGGCGTGGTAGTACACACCTTTTATCCCAGCACTTGGGAAGCAGAGGTAGGAGGATCGCCATGAGTTCAAGGCCAGCCTGAGACTACATGGTGAATTCCAGGTCAGCCTGGACTAGAGTGAAACCCTACCTCAAAAAAAAAAAAAAAAAAAAATACACCCAACAGGGAATTTTGCAGAAGAAGGAGTGGAAAGATTGTTAGAGCCACAGTTTGTGGTGGTTTGAATAGATGGCCCCCAATATATTCAGTTTTTTATTGCTTATAGTTTGCATCTGCAGCCACCTGGCTGGAGGCAGTGTCACTGGGTGTATCTTAAGGTGTGGTGGTGGGTTTCAGATTTCAAGCTAAAGATATGTAAAGTGTGCCTAGCTGGAGTTCCTAAAGTGTGCTATGTGGCTTTTGCTTCTCTCTCTCTCTCTGCTTGGGCCTGTGAAGGCAGGCCAGCTTCTTCTGCCATTATAGAACTTCCCCTGGATCTGTAAGCTTCTATAAATATCTCTTTCTCCATAACTGTGCCTGGTGTGAAAGTTCATCTCAGTGAACCTGAAGCTGTCTGCTGCAGTGATCCTAAACCCCTCTCAGCTCCCTCCTTTTCCCTCCTCCCAAGTCCCCCTCCACTGGATCCCTTTTTCTTTCCACCTCACCTGTCATCTATACTGATGTCATCATTTTGTTTCTTCCTATTATTCAGGTCTCATGTAACTGAGGTCATGAATATCAAGGCCACTTTGTGTCTGGAAGACAGCATTGTAAGCCCTCCTCCCCTTCCTTTGGCTCTTACATTCTTTCCAACACCTCTTCTGCAATGGGTCCTGAGCCTTGGTAGAGTCATAGAGCTGTTTCGGTGCTGAACACTCCATTGTCCCTTCTTCTCAGCGCTTTGGTGAGTTTTGAGTCGTTCCAGTGGTCACAACTACCTAAGAAGAAAAAGCTTCTTGTTTGGGATGTCTCACCTATGTTGAGTATGAAGCTGGTTCCGTCTTTGGTGCACTCTGGGCTCGGCTCAGCTGACGAGGTTCACCTGCTCTTCAGATCAGCCGGGTTGAGTGCTGTGTGGGGGAGGGGTGGCTCCAATCCCTTGGTTCCTGGGGCCGGTGGTGGGAGGGCAGGTCTGGAAAACTGTCCGAAGTTATTCTGGAGCTGATTAGCTGGACCCTGTTGTCTTCTCCTTCAGGGATTTTTTTTTTTTCTTTTTCTCAAGACCAATGTGACTGTGAGGATTCCTTCCCCATAGTTTTGCTCTTGCTGGAACAGGCAAGGCAGCGGAGTAGAGGCTCCTTCCAGCAGCCACCAGCTGCAGCCCAATCCTTGCTGATTGTGGAGTTCCTAGCTCCCTCCTGCTTCTCCCCAGAGGTTTTCCCTAGGCTAATAATTCCTTACACATCTTCACTACTTTTTTCTTCAAAAATTATTTTTATTAACAACTTCAATGATTATAAAAAAAAATCCCATGAGCTGGAGAGATGGCTTAGTGCTTAAGTGCTTGCCTGTGAAGCCTAAGGACTCTGGTTCGAGGCTCAATTCCCCAGGACCCATGTTGGCCAGATGCACAAGGGGATGCACGCATCTGGAGGTTGTCTGCAGTGGCTGGAGGCCCTGACACACCCATTCTCTCTCTATCTCCCTCTTTCTCTCTCTGTCTGTCACTCTCAAATAAATAAGCAAAAATAAAAAACAAAACAAATTTTTTTTAAATATCCCATGGTAATGCCCTCCCTCCCCCCACTTTCTCCTTTGAAACCCCATTCTCCATCATATCCCGGCCCCATCTCAATCAGTCTCTTTTATTTTGACGTCATCATCTTTTCCTCCTATTATGACGGTCTTGTGTAGGTAGTGTCAGGCACTGTGAGGTCATGGATATCCAGGCCATTTTGTGTCTGGGAGGAGCACGTTGTAAGGAGTCCTACCCTTCCTTTGGCTCTTACATTCTTTCCCCTACCTCTTCTGCAATAGATCCTGAGCCTTGGAAGCACACCTTCACTTTTTGGCAGAATATATTATGTGTTCTCTTGCCTCTTTTTTTTTTTTCTTACCCAGCTTTCTTTGGCAAGGGTCACATTCCACCATCTTTTTTTGTTGTTGGTGTTTAGATATTTATTTTATTATTTCCAAGGAGAGAGAGAGGGAGAGAATGGGCACACCAGAACCTCTAGCCACTGCAAACAAGCTCCATATTCATGTGCCACTTTGTGCATCTGGATTTATGTGGGTACTGGGGAACTGAACCCATGTCATTAGCCTTTGCAGGCAAGTGCCTTAACTGCTGAGCCATCTCTCCAGCCCCCATTCTGCCATCTTAACGGGAAGTCTCTTCATTTTATTTTATTTTATTTTATTTTATTTTATTTTATTTTAAGATAGATGTGCTTGCTGATCTTGGAGCTGTCACTGATTCAGTTAGACTAGCTAGCTAAGAAGCCCTATGGATCCTCTGCCTCCACCAAGCAGCACACACTGCCATTCCCAGCTGTGAATGGATGCCAGGACTCTGATCTCGGGACCTCACGCCCATAAAAACAAGCACTTTACTGACAGAAGCATCTCCCCAACCCTGCGAAACAGTATCTTCCAAAGCACCATGTGGAGAGAGAACCAGCCAAGTCACCTACCTGAAGGCTTCCTGTGGGCCAGCTCTGGCATACAGCCCGAGTCAGGAGGGGCCGCGTCTTCACTCACTGCTGTCTGTGGGCACCAGGGGAAACTGGGTGCCTTTTTCTACAATTGACATCAGTTTCTGTGACTATCAGGAATAGTGTGTACACATATATATGCTATGATATGTAATATTACATGAGAATAACGGCCAATCTTCTTCAATTTTTGTTTTCAATGCTGGCGATGAAACCCAGGCCCAAGTCAAGCACTTTATCACTGGGAAAGTACCCTCTTTCCCAGGTGAACTTTTTCTAAAGAATCAATTTTCAAACAATACCTAAGATACATCAAAGTTGTTTTTTTGTTTTTTTTTTTTGTTGTTGTTGTTTGTTTGTTTTTTTTGAGGTAGGGTCTCACTCTGGTCCAAGCGGACCTGGAATTAACTAGGTAGTCTCAGGGTGGCCTCGAACTCTCAGTGATCCTCCTGAACCTCTGCCTCCCAAGTGCCGGCATTAAAGGCGTGTGTCACCATGCCTGGCAAAGTCTTTTTATTACATGTACATATTTTCTTATAGAGCCAAGCAAGGATGATAAATGTCCACTTCTCTAAAGATGCCCACTCTCCACATGGCCGTGCCTTAATGTCTTTACTTTAGAGACATTCCCAACCCCACAGCAGTCCACATTAAGGAAGTCTTTCTCACTGAACCCAAATCCGTCGATGATGGTGGCCATGGGAAGTGATGTCCTGAAGCAGTCTAGAGCACCCTTTTGCATCTGTCCTGGGAGTCTGTGAACTGGTGGACTGTTTTCTGCCTACCCTCCTCCCTCCTCCAAATGGTCGGTTCCCAAGTGCACTTGGACCCAATAGTATTAGGTAGGAGGAATCCCGAGTTTCCATCTTTCTCCAACATTGGCCCTACTGTTTCCCAGATTTTATATCATTTGTAGACAGCCAGTATTTGCTTTACAAATCGCAATGTTCTTTGGGCTCTGTTGGGCGGTTACAAACACCCACTTTGGCAGTCAGCCTGACAGCCAAGGATCTTTTTCAATCAAACCACAGAAGGATCATAGGAACTTAGTCTACTGAACTGCGAACTGCTTGAGGCATAATGATGTCGTAACTTCTGACCAATTTGGGGATCACTCATTGTTCCACAGGGTTTCTTCAATGCTCTGGGGAGTGTTTGTGGTTACACTTACATCACCTCATCCAGGAATTGAGATGTGTGACCTACAATTTTACTAGCTCTTGCCGCTGTTGATTGCACAGTATGCCACAAGTAAAAGATTGTCAACCTGATTTCTGTTTAAATGTCACCTCCTCAGAGGGACCTTGTCTGACCACACAATCTAAACTAGTCAGTCTGTTTATAATCTCTACATAGCACATATCACTCAACGATATTTTTCTTGCTCATCTGATAGAGGGTTTGTGTATTGTTTATCTGCTCCCATCATGTTTTACATCTGTTATATACTTCATAGTTTGGGGCAGATAATTACACTATTCTTAGGGCCTAGAGTAATTCTGAATGGCAAATAGTAAGCCGTCAATGTGTATCAATTCGTGAACCAAGTCAAGGTGACACAATAGAAAATGGCTAGGCAGGCTGGGCGTGGTGGCGCACACCTTTAATCCCAGCACTCAGGAGGCAGAGGTAGGAGGATCACTGTGAGTTTGAAGCCAGCCTGAGACATAGGGAATTTTAGGTCAGTTTGCACTAGAGGAAGATCCTACAGAAAGAAACAAGGGAGATAGAGAGAAAGAAAAAGAAAGAAAGAAAGAAAGAAAGAAAGAAAGAAAGAAAGAAAGAAAGAAAGAAAGAAAGAAAGAAGGAAAGAAAGAGGTGGAAGGAAGAGAGGGAAGGAGAGAGGGAGGAAGGAAGGAAGGGAGGGAGGGAGGGAGAGAGAGAGGGAGGGAGGGAAAGAAAATGGCTAGACAGCTACCTAGAAATATCACAAGTCTATCTTTAATTTAGATTAAGCATTCCTTATCCAAAATGCTTAGAACCAGATGTTAGATTTTGGAGATTTTTGGAGTATTTTCATTGAGTTTGTTAGTGGAGTTTCCCTAACCCAAAACTCCAAATTCTAAATATTTCAAAATCTGAAACTGTGCATCCTGTCAACTTTAATTTTATATTTTTTATTTTAGATTTTCAGGTTGATGCCCAATCTGTGCATGAGCATCAGAGAGGAAGCAACTTTGAATGATGCATATGAAACGTCCACTACACAAGAGCATGGAGGTTTGGTTATTACACTAGCCTGCACACCTTTCTTGTTGATATGATACTGTTCTTCATACAGAAAGGCATCTTTTTATTATTCATTTACATGTTACTGTACTAAAGGCAGTGAGGTGTAAGAGTTAAAGTTCTCTCACCAAGCATGGTGACATATGCCTTTAATCCCAGCACTCTGGAGGCAGAAGTAGGAGGATCACTGTGAGTTCAAGGACAGCCTGAGACTACATATTAAACTCCAGGTCAGCCTGGGCTAAAGTGAGACCCTACCCCCCCCCAAGAAAAAGACATGGGGGCTGGAGAGATGACTTAGCGGTTAAGGCTTTTGCCTGCAAAGTCAAAGAACCCAGGTTCAATTCCCCAGTACTCACGTAAACCTGATGCCCAAGTGGCACATGCATCTGGGGCTTATTTACAATGACTAGAGGCCCTGTCATTCCCATTTTCTCGATCTGTCTCTCTGTCTCTCTCTCTTTCTCTCTGCTTGCAAATAAAAAAAAACTAGGTGCTAAAAACAACAAACACTTTAAAAGTGGGGGACAGGGGCTGGAGAGATGGCTTAGCAGTTAAGGTGCTCGCCTGCAAAGCCAAAGGACCTCAGTTCAATTCCCCAGTACCCACATAAGCCAGATACACAAGGTGGTGCACGCGTCAGGAATTCATTTGCAGTGACTGGAAGCCCTGACACACCCATTCTCTCTCTCTCTCTCTCTCTCTCTCTCTCTCTCTCTCTTTCCCTTTCTCAAATAAATAAATAAAAATAAAATATTTAAATATATATATATATATATATATATAGAGAGAGAGAGAGAGAGAGAGAGAGAGGCAGATATATAGAGGGAATGGATGCACCAGCCTCTAGCCACTGCAAACAAACTCCAGGCGCATGTGCCACCTTGTGCATCTGGCTTATGTGGGTCCTGGGGAATCGAACCTGGGTCCTTAGGCTTTGCAGGCAAGCGCCTTAACAGCTAAGTCATCTCTCCAAGCCCTATTTTGCCATTTTTTATATGTCTTAATAATAATTCTTTTTTGTTTTACTCACCGGCTTTTTAAAATTTTCGGTTTTTACTATGAACTTTACAGTATGAACATAGCACACATGGGTCCTGTTCCTGCGGGAATACAGTCACCCTCTCACACCCCTTCTCCCCGCCCTCATTTGACTGGGTGCGCTCCCCGGTGGGGTTACTGGTGTGCACTGTGGGGTCATGAACACACCAGTGTGGCTCACCCCCTTCTTGAACTCGACTTTCTCCTTGTCTATAGCTGCCTGGTTTTGCTGAATAAGTTCAAATGTTTATTACATCACAAATTTTTATTACATCCATCTGGAAATCATATTTTCAATTTTTTTTTATTTCTTTTCTATTCCTGAGTCACGTTTCCTCCAGGACCAACAATTGTTTCATCTTTAGTCTTCTACTTCATGCTGTTGGTTTTTTCCTCTTGCGCAGGGACATATGTCCGTTCACATGTCGCAGGGCGGGGGGGGGGGGTACTCAGTGCACTGGGGGGGGGGGACAAGGGCTCTGAGGCTGTGAAGGTCTGTTGCCAGTGACAGCTGACAGCAGATGACTGGGCGAAGCTGGGTTTACAGTCAGCCAGTTTGAGTCAGGAGCCAAGAATCCTTTCCAATGTCAAATTACAAAGAGCTTTGTAGTGCCTTTGACCCTAGAACACTTTTTTCCTCTTTTCCTTTCCCTCCTTTTCTTTGTGTTGTGTTTGAGAAGCCTAGAGTTATCTTAAACTTTGAGCTACATTTCCCCCACCTCAGGCATGAGTCATCTCACGGGGTCCCATGTAAACAGAACCCCCACCAGTATGTCTTCGCCACCATGACAAGTGATCCCTTCAAATCATGAGCCAAAATAAACCCTTCCTCCTTTAAGACGCTTCTTGTCAGGCATTTGCTCACAGGCATGACAGGAGTAACCAGCACGGCCAGGGGCACCCCTGTGACTTGAGGCCTCTGACCAGCCAGCTCCCAAACGTACTTCATCCATCATATGAAACTCTTAACTTCATCCTCCCAAATGATAATTTGGGGAACCTAATTAACAACTACCTCCATAGATATTTGGTCCCCACTATGTCAGGCACTCAGCTGTTATTGTAACAGCATTCCAGATGCTTATTTTCAAATAGTGAGTTCTCCTCTGATGTAAATCTACATTGGTGCTAATTCTAGAGGTCTTCCTCCTAAAGCTTCTTTTTTTTATTTTAATCTTTTATTTTATTTTATTTTTTATTTTTTATTTTATTTTATTTTATTTATTTTTTTATTTTATTTTATTTTTTATTTTTTATTTTATTTCAGAGAGCAAGTCAAATAGAGAGAAGGAGATAATGGGAAAGTCAGGGAACTCCAGACACATGGGCCACTTTGTACATCTGGCTTATGTGGGTCCTGGGGAATTGAACCTGGGTCCGTTTGCTTTGCAGGCAAGCACCTTAACTGCTAAACCAGCCCTCTAGCCCCCTCCTAAAGTTTTTATTGGGCTTTTTCAGAAACCCCACACATCATCACCATCAGCACAGTTACTCTTAATTCCATTAGACAGGCCCGGGCTGTGGTTGGAGCAGTAAGGTAGCCTTGGAAACTGTTTAGACCTGCTTTGGAGCCTTCTTCTTCTCTCAGCATCACTGAAAATGGGTCAGAGAAACACTCCCTGGTACAATATGCATCACCTCCAAAATCCACAAAGAAATTTGCTACTATACATTTTTACCAGTTTTCCCCCCTGAGGTAGGTTCTTACTCTAGCCTAGGTGGACCCGGAACTCACTTTGTAGTCCCAGGCTGGCCTTGAACTCACCATGATCCTCCTCCCTCAGCATCCCCAGGGCTGGGGTGAGTGTGCCACCATACCGGCTCTTTTTTTTTTTTTTCTTAACTTTCTTTCTTTTATAGGATAGGAAGCTGCAAGTACAATAGGACATGCATTACTTCCTAAGAGATATCCCTGCACAGCCCAAAACCATTTGTTCTCTAAGGTTTTCATATTTATAGCAGGATCTCAAATTACTGAAGGATTTATCTCTCAGGCTGTAGCATTTCTGAGTCTTGCCAAGATACCTAGATTGCTTTCCATTTCCCATGCAGCAGACCAATTAACATGACGTCACCAACATAATGGACACAATGATGTTCTGTGGAATATGAAGATGTTCAAAGTTCTTCTCAATTAACTGTAACAGAAAGCTGAAGAGTGAGTACAGCCTTTCAGTGGGAATACATTGTGCTGTCTTTCCTGTGTGAGCGTCCTCTGTTTTGATCCTCTTTGCAGATGAGAAAATAATGTGTTTGCTATATCAATAACTACATATCGAGTGACAGAGTTTAGACCTGGGCCTGGGATGCTTTGCTATAATAAGATAATGCTGTATAGATAAATTTCTCATCACTCACTCGACGCATCTGGCTTTTTCAGAGGTAGTCATCTGATAGAGGCCACCTCTTCGGTATCCTTCAAGTATTAGTAAAGCTCCAACTGTCAAGAAATGGCATCAGTTTCTGCACTCCCACCAAAGATGTAGTATTGCTCTGACTTTCTGTGCTGGCTAGAAGAAATTCTTTCAGAAGGATAAGATTTCAGAATAGCCAAAGCCAAGCAATTGCACTGAACCAATTAACCCTACGTACCAAAATGGTCCTTATTCCATGATTAGAGATTCATGTGCCACATTTTTAAAAACGTGGGTGCTGGGGATTGAACTCAGGTTCTCATCCTTGCAAAGCAAGCACTTTACCACCTGAGCTATCTCCTCAGCCCCTGCAAGCACTTTCTCTTCTTCTCACTTAGCTCTTGCTGCTATTTCTTTCTTTCTTTCTTTCTTTCTTTCTTTCTTTCTTTCTTTCTCTCTTTCTTTTCTTTCTTTTTTCTATTTTTGATACAGCCTCTTAATCTGTCACCTGAACTGGCCTAAAACTTGTCATGTACAGCTGTCCCTTGAACTCTTTTCTTTTAAACATTTTTATTATATTCACTTGAGAGAGACATAGGGAAATAGAAAGAGAAAGAGTGGATGTGGGCACGCCAGGGCCCCTTGCCACTGCAAATGAATTCCAAACACATGCACCATATTGTTCATCTGGCTTTATGTGGGTTCTAGGGAACTGAACCCAGGCCATCAAAGTTAGCAAGCAAGCACATTTAACCACTGAGCTATTTCCACAGCCCTAGAAAGGAATTCTTAAAGACGTTCATTTCTTGGGGCTGCCATAACAAATTACCATGAGCTGGGTTGCTTAAAGCTGCAAACATTTACCTAGATGCTGGAAGTTCAAAAGCAGAGCAGAGAGGCTCTAAGGGAGAAACCATCCCATGTCCTTTCATCTTCTACTGATCACAGGCATTCCCCGCTGACCTTTGATTCATAGATACATGACGTCAGTCTCTGCCTGTGTCTCGGCATGACAATCTCCTAAGTGTCCCTTTGTTTCCAAATTTCCATCCTCTTAAAAAGACCCTAATTGTTGGCTTATGAACCACCCAAAGGCATTTGGCTCTCATCTTAACTTGATTATATATCTACAGCAAAGACCCTATTTCCAATTAAGGTCACATTCTGAGGTTTCTGATAAACACAGGCTGGAAGAGTATCACTAATCATACCAACCACAGGCTCCAAGGGCCTATAACTAACCACATAGCCCTGCCCTTCTGGTCCAACATGTATGTGGCTTCAGGGGTCAGCAGGGTAGCTATCACTGCACATTGAGCATGGTTTCCATTCAAAGTCTTCTCCCTGACATGTGGTAGGACCATGTTGTGGTGAGACATGCCAGGAACTTTCTCAAGCTTCCAAACCCTTCAGCCCTCAAAACGCTTGGGTTCAACTGAAATTTCACAAGGGTGTCCAGACAGACATAATGCATAAGTTGTTCTGATTGAAATGAGGTTGGCAGCTTTAGTCTCAAACATTCACCAACCAGTTGGGGGACCCATAACCCAGGCTCCCACAGAGCAGAGAAGGGAAAGTAGTCCCAGGGAACACCCTCCCCACCCCCCAGTATGGCATCTAAGCCACCCAGATGGGAGTCAGGGCAGAAACCTCCACACATGCACTTAGCTTGACCAGTGGCTAACCTCTATGCACTGATGTAAGGTGCATGCTGGAGATGGGGGGGTGGGGAGGGAGGGAGTCTGGAGGAACTGGAGCTTGAAAGCCTGCCTTGAGGGTGAGCATGGGCACCTATCTTGGATCTTCCTTGCTCCAGGAAGCTTTGCTGTGTGCCCCCTTTGACTGGGGAGAAAACGGGGAAGTTTCGGCCAGGCATGCCAATGCATGCCTTTGATCCCAGCACTCAGGAAGGCTGAAGTTGGAGGATGGCCATGAGTTTGAGGCCACCCTGAATTCCATGTCAGCTTAGGATAAAGCGAGACCTTACCTAAGGGAAATTTCTTCTCCCTAATGCAGCTGGAGGAATGTCCCCCCTCCCCCGCCTCTAACAAGAAGATTCGAGTCAGGATGGAGCATAACCTGACCATAGATTCTTCTTCTCATTTTCCTCCATTTAATTTCAGATGGGACAATCAGCTTCCAAGATAACCCAAAAGTCTCTGATAGCTTGTCTCCTTAACAAACCTGGGCTCTGCTCTCCATTATCAAGCTCCCACCAATCGTGGGCTTCAAGAGGGCCTACACCTATTAAATTCTCTCTAACAAAACAAAGGTTATCCTATTTATCTAGCACTAACTTCACTCTCCATTGGAGAATTTGCTTCTCTTTTTCAGATGGACACCGATCCTAAGGAGAGAACCAGCCTATTGTACCTCAAAAGGGCCCCCAGCTGAAACTAAGAGGAATTGGGGAAATGAGCAAGGGTGTTATGAGCATGTAAGGACCAGCATATGGTCCAGGGATAGTTTAGATAAATAAGTTTGTTTTTCTTTGTGTGTGAGAGTAAAAATGCAAAGTCAAACTTTGTAAGCAAAAACTAAGAGTAAGCTGAGTACAATGACATAGTAAGAGATTAGCACAAGGTGTGTGTGGAACCCTAGATAAGTAGTGGAAAATACAAAAACCCCAGCTGCTCAGCAGCCGTTGTCCCAGTCCTCCCGACACTATGACTGACTGAACGGCTGCTCAGCAGTCCGGATTGAGACCTCCGCGAGACGCATCACCGATCCGAATTCATCTGCCCGACACGCTGTCCGAACGACCGAGACTCGCCTTGAAACACCGCGAACCGAGAGAAAAGTCGGAGCACGGACCCGCGCCACCAGGTTGTAAAGCGTCAGAAATCTCGCAGACCGAGTCTCGCGTTGCGACCGAGTCTCGCGTTACTGCGTCCCAAGTCTCACGTTATCAGGTTGTATACATGTTAGACTCATTAGAAATATTCTTGTGTTAGTAGTGATGAATATAGTTTGGTTATATATTATATTAGCTATAATATTAGTTGTGATAGTTTGGACTTGCTTGTGTGTGACTTTCATCCCAGTAAACTCCTTTGCGAGTACACCAGTGTCTGAGTATTATTGACCTTCGTGGGCGGAATCCTCTCAACCAATCATCTTTGAGAGTGCTCGCGACACAAGGGTGCTGCTTTCTTCATGAACCTGGTACCAGCACAAAGGTGAAAGAGACAGACACAGAGAACACTCAACTCCTACCAAACCAGAGATCCAGAGACAAAGAGGCTACCAAGACCTCATCACTGAAGCAGACTTAAATGAACCCATCATGGCTCAGGGAAATCTGTGGAAGAGGGGGAAGAAATATTGTTAGAGCCACACGTTGGGTCACTATGCACAGAGACACTGCATCTTACCCATAACTGATGACTAAACCCCCAATGCATGACCCATATTCCCCAAAAAGGAGGGTCCCTGTGAAGGGAGGAGGCTAAAGATGGTACCAACATGACTGCATAAACACTGTGTACATAACTAATAAAAAAAAAAAACTGGACTCGGGCTGGAGAGATGGCTTAGCGGTTAAGCGCTTGCCTGTGAAGCCTAAGGACGCCGGCTCGAGGCTTGGTTCCCCAGGTCCCACATTAGCCAGATGCACAAGGGGGCGCACGCGTCTGCAGTTCGTTTGCAGAGGCTGGAAGCCCTGGCGCGCCCATTCTCTCTCTCTCCCTCTATCTGTCTTTCTCTCTGTGTCTGTCACTCTCAAATAAATAAATAAATAATTTAAAAAAAAAACTGGACTCATTAAGATAATACAGGGAGAATAGGAATTGTTCATCAGTTCTCTCCAGAGACTTAAGGAGATGACTAGAAAACATACTAATGTAACTGCAGACATCATGTGTCGGACACAGGCAGGGCCCTGGGTTAAAGCAAACCTAAGCTGTCTGACAGGAAGGCCCAGGCTAGGGAGAGGTTGCAATATCCTGAACCGCTATATCTTAGGGACCAGACTGGCAGGGGGGCACATCTCCCCATTCTTGGGGGTCACAGTGATCCTGGACCCCCAGACAAAATCTCGAACCTCAAGATCAGCAGGAAGTAAGGCCACTCCCTCTCCAAGCACAGGATACCTGGACATTCAGATAAGACTTAGGCTTTGCCCATAACCCTGTGGCCTTTGCCAGTTGCCTAGGAAACTCCTTATATGGCATCAGCCAGCACCTTTGCATGCCTTCCCTTTGCCATTGCGTACATAATATTAGGCATAGGCTAGTAATCTTTAAACCCACCAATCCCCTTACGGTCCTCTTCCCGTCTTCAACTACATATAAACCCATTTCCCCACAAGGAACTGAGATCTGTTCACCAAAACTGACTCCCGGGAGTGATTCTTTCTCTCATCTCCCATGCACAACCTTGGTCTCCATGATTACCTGGGACACATTCGGGGAAACCGCGACCTAGCCCCAGAGGACACAGGAACCCACAACCATGGAGGAGGAAATTCTTCTTATAAGTTCTTAACTCAGTCAACATCTGATATTTGTAAGGAATTACAAAAATTGGTAAGCAAACCAGATAAGAACTTTAAAACAGTTGCTCCAGGTGACAACTTTTGTTTTATTATAATTGGAAAGCCAAGTGGGGGGGGAGAAATGGGTCTAGGGAGGGACAAAAAGAAAAAAGGGTAGATGTCACCAGGACATCATGATAGTAATGAAAGTTGCTCAGGGAAGGGCATTTAATTGGATAAAATCTAAAATATATTTACCTGATGCCAAGGTTTTAATCAGAGAAACTTGAGTCTTATGGTTAAGGCCTCACTCATTAGCTCACTGATGCTAATTTGTTATGGTCTGAAAGCAATAAAAACCGGCTTTAATATTCTCAGTAAAGTACATTAATTAATTTAATATTCTCAGTAAAGTACATTAGGTTCCTCTTTAACTATTGGACATTAGGTTCCTTTAACTATTGGAGTAACTGAGCCTTAAAGGTTCATGTATAAGTGTTTAATTTCCCAAGATGAGGTGCTCATACCCAAAGACATTCTGACTTTAAAAGTAACCTCTGTTTTATTATAATTCTATTGAATGGTCATCACTAGGTTTAACCACTTAGGTTTAAGTGATTTAATTTCAGTCCCTATAACCTTTATGCTCCTGCTAGGTAAAATATGTTGGGATTGCTTGCCTAAGCTTTATCAAATTTAAGTCATGGATAAAACTTCCTTTCTAAGTGTGTTAATAATCTATATAGAAGCCAAAAGCAATTGGAGTCATCAGAACAAAAAGGGCAATATTTTAGCCTCTGCTCCTAGCTCATGAGGCCACTGGAGATGATGGGACACTGCTAACTGGTAAGTCACCTGTCTTCCTGAGCAAGGAGGATATGGAGACCCAAATGAAAATTGGTGTACAGTCTGAAATAGGAAAGTCACAGTTGAGCAATCAGTCTGCCTGGCTTCCTAAAGAAAGGAAAAAGACTTGGCCAGCACAGCCCTGACTCCTCCTAACAGACAGAAAACACCAGTAAGCTATAGGGCTATGCCTGGGCCCCTAAAGTCTCCTTTGGAGAGCCATTAGTGACCTCCAAAATTAATCCTTAATTAAATTTTGGCTATCTGCTTGGTCTTAACACTCAGAGAGAAATGTATATAACCAAAGATAAAGGAATGCCTCAAACATATGAATGGCCTATTAAGTAATACAACAAGAGCTTTCCAGGAGGGAAAACAAGCAAGGCCTTAAGACATATTGTTCCCAGCTCTAGTAGTTCTAATTCTTTTTTTAAAAAAATTTTTTTTTGTTATTTTTACTTATTTGAGAGCAGCAGAGAAAGAAAGAGGGAGGGAGATAGAGAGAAAGAGAGAGAGAGAATGAGTACACCAGGGCCTCCAGCCACTGCAAATGAACTCCAGATGCATGCACCCCCTTGTGCATCTGGCTAACATGGGTTCTGGGGAATCGAGCCTTTAACCGAGGTCATTAGGCTTCACAGGCAAGCGCTTAACCACTAAGCCATCTCTCCAGCCCTATTAAGTTCTAATTCTGTAATAAGGAAAAACAATCATAGATGTGAAAAAAGGGTTATTTTCAAATCTGGAATACACACACACACACACACCATATATATATATATATATATATATATATATATATATATATATATATATATATATACATGACTCTGACCAAAGGTGGCTTAATTCAAAAGACTTTCTTACACTGGGAACAGTGGTGAATCTCTTCTAAGTTATTCCAGGACATCCTTAAATAAGTCCTGAAACCAAAAATATATTTGTACAGCCTTTAATGGCACCCAATGGGCCTATGGTACCAAACTCTGGCCCTGGATAGCCCCAGAACAAATTTAAAAAGGTACACTCTGGAAGGCCATTGTTAATGTTGAATGCTGGTGTGCACATTTCTCATAATTCTGCTAATGTTTCCCCTGCTTTACAAGATCTACATAAACAGATCCAGACCACATCGGATGCTACAGTGCCATTTGGTGAGCAGTTCTGGGAATGGACCTCGAGTTTTCATGGTAGACAAAGATCACACCCATCATAATCTTCAGAGTTATCCTGGTAATCTTTGGCCCTGTATACTCAACTGCTGTTTCAACTTTATCTCTGCTCGCTTACAGGCACTTCACACCCCAATGGTTATACAACAATCCAACTTCATCTACACTGGCCCACTTGAGAGCCTATTGAGAATGGAACACTGGCCTTTTCGTACAGGACTACTGACTCCCCCTACCTCTCAATGCTAGACATCTCCATCTCTGAGATAGGCCCCAATCCTTATGCTACCAAGTGATGTGACATCTGACTGGTAGGTGTCTCCCTTGGGCCTTTAGATTGGCTCCCCTCTCTGAGAAACACTAACTGCCACATCTCCATGTCCCATTCAGCAGGAAGCAGCCCATGATCTGATGTCATCGCCTCTTTGTCCTCTAACAGCAGTTAGAGTGTCTTCTCATGAGACATGGAAATGTGGGGGTGCCAGAATAGGCAGTTAGATTAATTAGGCAGTATTAGGATGGCCCTTAAAGGGAGGGGCCACACGTATCTCAGTTTGTCCCCACCTGTGGGATTTAGTGCTTATCCATCCCACCCACTTAAATCCCTCTCAAGTGTGCACCCTGCCCAGGTACCGGTAGATTTCTCCTCTAAGCCCAGACCCATTGGCTGGTTCACCTGGTGTAGGTGTGCCTAGGAGGGATAACACAAATCCTACATCCCCCTGGGCCCACAGAAAAAAAAATGGCCCATCTTTCCTCTCTCTGGAACTGGCAACAACATCTTCATATGGGTAAAAGCTCTTTCTCACCCTGGCAGCCATGTGAGGATGGGAAGAGGCACCTTTTTACTTTTATTACCATCTTCACTTTTGATCCATGTTAAAAGTGCACATTATTTTAAAATTCCCTCTCACATTTTTTTCTAAATTCCATATCTGGTCACATGGACTCCTGAGCCACATGTAGCCTACATGGGCTTTGGGCTCTATATGATGTATTTTTCTTCTCCCCACTTTGTTTCCCTTACCTCTCTGCCTTCCCGTTTCTGCACTCCTTTGTAAAATCTAAATAAAATGTGGTATTTTAAAAATCATTGTCTTTAAAAAAAGAAAGAAAGAAAGAAATGAGGTTGGCAGGACTAGAGTCTCCCCTTCCTGTGTCCAGTTATATGGAAATTACTGGAAATCACTGTAGCCGTGTTTCTGTTTAGTTTATGGAGTGATTGCTAAGCATACATAGTCAACATACAGCAAAATACGTAGACCAGGGTAAGAGAACAGGCGGAGAACAAAATGAGTTCGGGAAAGACTAAGAAGGAATGTTACAGAGCCCCTTAAGTATATGGTGCAAAAAGGGGGGGCAACTCCTAGAATACTAATCTGTGGGCTCATGGGGTTCCCAAGGAAGAGAGTAAAAGAATGAACGATAAAGAGAAGATGGGCTGCCTCACGGATTCAGAGTGGTGGTGAGAGTCTGCAGGGCCTGTTAGAGACACGGGGAAGGGACTTGGACTTTCCCTGGGTGGTGTTTGAGGCAATTGGCTTCAATACCGCAGGCAAGTTTACACTGGTTGATCCAGGGATCTTCATTTTCCCAAATAAGTAGACAAACAGAAGACTTTAGTCTGCAGACTGATTAATCTGATAGCTTCTGGGAGCACTTAGCAAGGCAAAATAAAAGCATTCAACATAAATGCATCAATAATAATGTATATCTTATGAACTGTCCAATAAGAAATGTTGACATGTGGAGAGGAAAAATAAATAAATAAGATGAAATTTGAAGAAAGAGGTCACCACTCCTCACAACATGCATGAAAAAAAGAAAGAAAGAAAGAAAGGAAGGAAGGAAGGAAGGAAGGAAGGAAGGAAGGAAGGAAGGAAGGAAGGAAGCCAGCCACTAAGCCAATGGATGAGCTTTTGTCTTTACCAAAGCAGGGACATACTTGTCAAGCTGCCAAAGGCCTCAGAGTCATTGTAGCTGCTGAACTTTTCTAGCCAGTTTCCCAAGAAAGCTCTTTAGTTTATTGATTGAATTTACTAAAATACTGCCGTAGTTTAACCTAGTATTTCTCATCTCTCAGAACTGACTGGGCCTAATAGGTAGCAGTGTGCAAGTCAGGGCCGGGCCAGCATTCTATCAATGCCGCTGAGGGCAGTATCGCAGCAATGTCATGAAGTGTGTGAATAAAGGCCACTTTGTTCAGTGAATGCCATGCTACGGATCCCATCTCTGTGAGTAATTCTCATGCAAGATTGTCCATAGACAAGGACTCTTCGTCTCTCTGGGTCATAGACACCCCCACCCTGGAAGTCTAGGAAATAATATTCTGTATTGTTTGAGGTGGGCTCATGGGTGGTATAGCCAGTTTCCCCAGTATTTGGCACATTCTCCTGTTGCTATTGTCCTCTTTATGTTGGCCAGGTTGTGATATCTGCCAAAATGAATGTCTTTTTTTTTCCCACAAGCTGCTCTTGGTTGGGCGATTTCTACCAGCAATGTGAACCTGACTGCAACAGTAATGTTGGTACCGAGGAATGGTGTCATTTGCTGGTAGACACCTGACTATGTGGCTTTGGCCTTTAGAGCTGATTTTCAAGAGGAATGTGGATGAATTTGAAACCTTGGTCTAAGAGATGCCTTGCAGTGCTATAATTACAGCTTGATGGATTAGTCTGGTCAGAGTTGAAAGACCTGAATGCAGTAAGAACTATGGACTGTGATGTTGGGAGCTATGAGCCTAACCTCAGCCATGTTGACAGAACACCGCCATGTTGCGAGTTAAGTTTCTATTTCCTCACCTAATGATCTATTACCAGAAATGAAGAAACCAAAATGCTTGGGTGAATACTCCACTTCCCATGCTGCCAGTAACTAATGAAGAAACAAATAAATTGCATTTAGCCAGTAACCCTGTGATCTCTGGCCTGAATATGACTCCTTCCCCCTACAACCCTATATAAACCTATGTGTAAAAATAAAATTTTGAGACCTTGACAAACAACTAGCTTGGTCTCCTTCTTGTGTCTGTTTGCCTTTTCCCATTCAGGTTTACTTCCCCTTGGGTCTCTGTTGTTCTCCCGCTGGCCGGGGCACTGTGAGATTTGGCTTATGAGGCTTTGGACTGAGCTAGAAGTAGTTTGTGTGAGAACCTTGCTGTTATACCCATGTCCTGAGAACTTGTGCAGGGCTGAAGTGCATAGAAACGAACTGGTGTGTGCAGAGGGATATGGCACAGAAAAGTGAAATCTTTGGGCTAAAACTGCTGCCTGTTCAGCTGCAATTGTATGAGAGATAACAACCTTTGAGATTGGGGCAACAGGAAGAATGTAGACTCCTTTGAAGGGGCCTGAATGCTCACGGAGTGTCCTGTTCTTCAAAATCTGCTTTATCCCCCATACCCAGATTAACAAACTGGCACCCCACCTGGTAATGTGGAGTATAAGAAATACAGGAAAGAGAAGGTCACTGAGTTTGCAATGCAGTCTTATGTTTTGGAAACAACCATGGGCAGTGTGAAGCAGGTTTACTGGATGCCTGCATGGAGACCTGATGGAGCTGTGAGGATGAACTGTGGGTTGCAGTGGAGACCCAGTGGAGATGCTGGGACCATGAGATGGCTGCTAAGGAAGTCTGCTGGCCCAGATGAAGTTTTTCCAGGAGTTTGAGTAACCTAGCTGGAGAGACAGAATTGGAACTCCAAAGACTTGTTGCTGGTTAGAATTATCAGACTTGGAGACTTGTCACTGGCTAGAGTTGTTGGACTTGAAGCTATAGAGTTTGATGTTTGCCCTGGTTGTTTAAAATCTTATATTGGCTGAATATTTCTTCGCTATATCCAATCCCATCTTTTGCAGTGTGAATGTTTATTCTGGGCCATTATGGGTTTTTTGAGGTTATTTTTTGGTATTATGGCTCAATGATGTATGAACATCATTGGAATTGATAAAAACTATCGGGACTTTGAAAGCTGGATGACTGCATTGCATTTTACATCATGTATGGTTATCAGTTTATGGGGGTCAGGGGCAGAATGTGATGGTTTGATGCTTAAGTGTTCTGAATGCTAGGTTCCCAGCTGATGGAGATTTGGGAATTAACACCTCAAGGAGGCAGTGTATTGTTGGGGGTGGGCTTATGGGTGTTATAGCCTGCTCCCCCTTGCTAGTGTTTGGCACACTCTCCTGTTGCTATTGTCCACCTTATGTTCACCAGGGAGGTGATGTCTACCCACTGCTCATGCCATGGCTTTCCCCTGCCCTCATGGAGCTTCCCCTAGTGTCTGTAAGCCAAAATAAATCCTTTTTTCCCAAAAGCTGCTCCTAGTTGGGTGATTTCTGCCCTCAATGCAAACCTGACTGCCACAATTTTTAAGTATGTAGAATTATCTAAAAACTAATTATATTAAAAATAGTTATCAAAATGGTTTTAAAACAAAATTAGAGGTTGACAAAATGGTTGGGTGGGTTAGTGATTGTTGCACAGCATCATGAACTGAGTTTGAATACCCAGAACCCACGTAATATGCCAGACACGGTAGCTCGTACCTGAATCCTGGCAGTAGGGAGGCAGCAACAGGCAGATCTCTAGAGCTTGCTAACTAGCTTGTCTGGCTGAATTGATGAGCTATAGATACAGTGGGAGACTTTGTCTCAAAAACAAAGTGTAGGGCAAAGTATATGCCTTTAATCCCAGCACTTGGGTGGCTGAAGTAGGAGGATCACTATGAGTTTGAGGCCAGGTTGAGACTAATTCCAGGTCAGCCTGGGCTAGCATGAGACCCTACCTAGAAGAAAAGAAAAATGTGGATAGGGTTGGAGAGAAGACTTAGTGGCCAAGGCGCTTGCTTGCAAGTCTGATGGCCCAGGTTCGAATCCCCAGCACCCATGTAAAGCCATATGCACAAGGTGATGTGTGTGTCTGGAATTGTTGGTAGTGGCATGAGGCTCTGCAGTGCCCTTATTCAATCTCTCTCTTCTCTCTCTCTCCCCCTTTCTTTCAAATAACAAAAAATTTAAAATAATAAAAATAAAGTGAAGAACAACCAGTAATGACACCCACCATTGACTTCTGGCCTCCACACACACACATATGTTCATGAGTGTATGTGCACACACATATGAGCATGCATGCATGCAACACACGCATGCATATGCAAAAGAACAATTTGTGATAAGGCAATATATGTCTTCTAAACTAACACATCAATGGGCTAGAGAGATGGCTTAGTGGTTAAGGCACTTGCCATGCAGCCCAAGGACCCAGGTTTGAATCCCCAGCATCCATGAAAGCCAGATGCACATGGTAGCACATGTGTATGGAGTTCATTCGCAGTGGCTAGAGGCCCTGGCATGCCCATTCTCTGAACCCCCAACAAATAAATAAATAAACACATGAGATAATAAACTCTAGCAGCAGGAAAGTTAACTAGCTTTTTTTTTTTTTTTTTTTTGGTTTTTCGAGGTAGGGTCTCACTCTGGCCCAGACTGGCCTGGAATTCACTATGGAGTCTCAAGGTGGCCTCGAACTCATAGGGATCCTCCTACCTCTGCCTCCCGAGTGCTGGGATTAAAGGCGTGCGCCACCACACCCGGCTTAACTAGCATAATTTTAACATAACATGAACATAGTTGATATTCTGAGAGATCTGTCAACAACTATCACGTGATTTAAAAATATCCATGGGGCTGGAGAGATGGCTTAGTGGTTAAGCACTTGCCTGTGAAGCCTAAGGACCCCGGTTCGGGGCTCGATTCCCCAGGACCCACGTTAGCCAGATGCACAAGGGGGTGCACGCGTCTGGAGTTCATTTGCAGTGGCTGCAGGCCCTGGCATGCCCATTCTCCCTCTCTCTCTCTCTCTCTCTCTCTCTCTCTCTCTCTCTTTCTCTCTCTCTCTCTCTCTCTCTCTCTTTCTCTCTCTTTCTCCCTCCCTCCCTCTTTCTCTCAGTGTCTGTTGCTCTCAAATAAATAAATAAAAATAAAAAAACAAAAAATTTAAAAAATAAATAAAAATATCCATGGTCTTTACTAGAGACAGAGGCAGGAGTCTCACCAACACCATTGTGGTGTGTTGCCTATATTTTGTCATTGAAAAACTATGGATTTCAATTTGGAAGTGAAACCCAATTAAAATGTAATTTCTTGAGGCTAGAGAAATGGATTAGTGGCTAAGGCACTTGGATGCAAACCCTAAGGCCCCAGGATCAATTCCCTAGTCCCCACAAATATGCACAAAATAGCACATGCTTCCACAGTTTGTTTGCAGTGAGTGGAGGTCCTGGTGTACCCATTCTCTATCTGCATCTTCCTCTCTCTCTTTTTCTCTCAAATAAATAAACTAAACATTTTTTAATGAAATTTCTTGCATCTCACCTTCTCATGTGTACAGAAAAGCTGAAAGACTGATCTCATAGAAGTAGAGGGCAGAGAAGTGCTTTCCAGAACCTATAAAGGGGTAATTCATTTGCAGTGGCTGGAGGCCTTGGCATGCCCATTCCTCACCCTCTCCTCCTACCCCACCTCTCTCTCTCTCAAATAAATAAATAAAAATAATTTTAAAAAAAAAAAAAAAGAAGGGGCTGGAGAGATGGCTTAGCGGTTAAGCGCTTGCCTGTGAAGCCTAAGGACCCGGGTTCGAGGCTCGGTTCCCCAGGTCCCACGTTAGCCAGATGCACAAGGGGGCGCACGCGTCTGGAGTTCGTTTGCAGAGGCTGGAAGCCCTGGCGCGCCCATTCTCTCTCTCTCCCTCTATCTGTCTTTCTCTCTGTGTCTGTCGCTCTCAAATAAATAAATAAAAAATTTTTAAAAAAAAGAAGGAAGAAGCCGGGCGTGGTGGCGCACGCCTTTAATCCCAGCACTCGGGAGGCAGAGATAGGAGGATCGCCGAGAGTTCGAGGCCACCCTGAGACTACATAGTGAATTCCAGGTCAGCCTGAGCCAGAGTGAGACCCTACCTCGAAAAAAAAAAAAAAAGAAGGAAGAAAATAGGGTTTAGGGGTTTCTCCCCTTGTTTCAGGCCAGCTGGGGAAACTTACCAGAACTTGAAGGTTCTCAAGTGATCAGGTAGCCCCAAAAATATTTTTAAATAAAAACAATAAAGTTTTTTTAAAAGTCATAGTATACCTTTTAAATGTTTACAATTATCGTAGATCAATTTTTAAAATTACATATACAATCTTCCCCCACACATACTCAGACCTGCAAATCCTGACCTCTTCCATGAAAGTGTCTTCCGTTTCAGAAGCTCACCTTGCGTCAAGACCCATAATGGGCAAGAGGCCTGGCTGACGCGACTCCCCTCGGGCGTGCCCATGCTGGTGGCACCTCTCAGCGAGGCACAGACGAAGGTCCCCCACACCTCACCTCCATTGTCTGGGCCGCAAGTCAAGGGGCAGCAGCCTCAGAGCCACCGTCCCTGGATCTTCAGGAAGAGTTCCTGGCGCACTTGTCCAAACTCCAAGTGATGGAGGTGGAGAAGGGAGAAGCCCGCTTGCGCTGGCAAGGCACGGGGCAGGGAGGGGTGCAGAGGGCACTCCACGGGCCAGTGGGCAACTGACCCACCCAGGACCAAGTCTCTCATCCTCAGTACGTGGGGATTAGCAGATGGAAACTTTGCACAGTAACCCCGTCACGAGGATGAAGCCCTCATGTGTGACTCTATGATGGGGACCTCGTTCTGCCATGGCAAGATCCGCAGAGGTTCAGCCCGCGGCCAGGAAGAAGCCCCAGTTCCCAATTCGGACACGCGGCCTGCAGAGCTGTCAGAAAGAAACGTTTGTTTAAAAGCCACGGGGTCCTTGGCGCTCTGTTTTAGCAACCCGATGGACGAAGGTAGGCAGGCCTCGCTGGGCGTTTTTCTGCGCTGTGTCTGGGACCCAAATCGGTACGTTCGTGTAATGAATAAAAATGTGCCCCGCTTATTTATCAAGGGTCTGACTGCGTCCTAAGCACCGTTCAGGGTGCTGGCAGCGGATGCCAGGCTTTCAAGGATCTTAGTGCAGAGTTTGCAAATACACAGGATTCCCTCATTAGAAGAAATAAGGGGAAATAGAGCAGGTGGATACTTGGTAACTGACTTGAAACAGAGACAACTGACATTGATTGAGAACGCACTATGCCAGGATCTCTGTAAAGCATTTTACAAAATCCATTATCTCAAGACATTCCTAGGAAAGAGGAAGAAAATGGGTCTACTAGGGGATAATTGACTGAGGTTTGAATGTGAACTTTCCCTCATGGGCTCATGTTGGGATCCCAGCTGGTGGTGTGGTGTTTTGGAAGGGACTCCTTAGGAAATGGAAGGTTATTAAAGGGTACAGCGCAGGCCTTGAGGTTTTATAATCTAGACCTACTTCCTGTCCACTCTCTGAGTTCTGACTGAGGACATATGTGACCAGCTGCCTCCCACCCCTGCCTCTGTCTCTTCCCTCCTATGATGGACTAGAATGGGTCCCTTTTAAAACTGTGAACTGGACTGGAGGGATGGCTTAGCAGTTAAGGCATTTGCCTACAAAGCCAAAGGACCCAGGTTTGATTCCCCAGGACCCACGTTAGCCAGATGCACAAGGGGATACACACATCTGGAGTTTGTTTGCAGTGGCTGGAAGCCCTGGCGTGACCATTCTCTCTCTCAACCTCTCTCTCTCCCTTTTTCCCTCTCTCTGTCTGTCCCTCTCAAATAAATAAATAAAAATGAACAAAAAAATAAAAATAAAAAGAATCATTAGCAATCTCAGACACCTAGACACTTCAGTAACAAATGTGGCAAAGCAAGGAGAACAGTTACATCACAGTAACAACATGTTCTGGGTTTTCTAGAAAAATTATTTAAGGAAATTGGGACATCCCTAATAAGGGATATAATTTGTAAATTAAGACCTGTTTACTTAGTAAAAACAGTTCCCAGAAAGTTATGTAAAATAAAATGAAAGCAACTAACAAAAGTCAGAATTTTCTGAATGGAATGAGTAAATCTCTGATTCAGTTCTCATATATATTATCAGCCTTATTCAAAGGGTCAAAATTTCTCTCCATTTTTTTTTTTTGACAGTAGTTCTGTGAAAATGGATGTGAGATACCACTTCAGAAAAAAAAAAAAAAACATTCTTGTGTGTGTGTGTGTGTGTGTGTGTGTGTGTGATCATAATGTAGAGAGGCATATGTTCCACCACACATTCACACCTTGTTTGAGGCAGAGTCTCTCACTGCTCACTCTCCCTTCACTAGGCTAACTGGCCGACAAGTTACCAAGTGGTTTCTTGTTGCTACCTCCAATCTCACCACAAGCGTGCCAGTATTACCAATGCACCTGCTACAGCGCCCAGCCTGGAGGTGAGCTCTGGGACTCTGAACTCAGATATACACACTTGTGTCCTGAATCCTTTATCTGCTGAGCCATCTCCCCTGGTTATTCTTGATTTCTATCAAAAGGTTTCATTGTGGGGCTGGAGACATGGCTTAGCAGCTAAGGCATTCGCCTGCAAAGCCAGACGATCCAGGTTCGACTCTCCAGGACCCATGTAAGCCAGAAGCACAAGGGGGCGCATGCATCTGGAGTTTGTATACAGTGGCTGGAGGCCCTGGTGTGCCCATTCTCTTACCCCCAACCCTGCTTCTTTCTCCCTCTCAAATAAATAAATAAATAAGTTTAAAAGTTTCACTGTGGGGCTGGAGAGATGGCTTAGCGGTTAAGCGTTTGCCTGTGAAGCCTAAGGACCCCGGTTCGAGGCTCGGTTCCCCAGGTCCCACATTAGCCAGATGCAGAAGGGGGCGCACGCATCTGGAGTTCGTTTGCAGAGGCTGGAAGCCCTGGCGCGCCCATTCTCTCTCTCTCCCTCTATCTGTCTTTCTCTCTCAAATAAATAATAAGATAAAAAAACAATTTAAAAAAAAAAGTTTCACTGTGGTCTAGGGAGATGGATCAGTGATTAAAGGTGCTTGCTACAAAGCCTGCATGCATGGGTTCAACTCCCCAGTTACCCACTTAAAGGAAATGCACAAAGTGGCATATAAGCCTGGAGTTTGTTTGCAGGGGCAAGAGGCTCGGATGTGCTCTCTTCCTCCCCATATATATATATATATATATATATATATATATATATATATATATTTTTTTTTTTTTTTTTGTCAAAATAGGGTTTCATTCTAGTCTAGGCTGACCTGGAATTCACTATGTAGTCTCTGGGTGGCCTTGAAATCATGGTAATCCTCCTACCTCTGCCTCCCAAGTGCTGGGATTAAGGGCATGCACCACCATACCCAGCTTAAAAAAATTTTAAATTTCATTGTACCAGTGTTGTCTGAAGTAGGTTTCCTTAAAATATCATGGATTATTTTAAAAGTGTATTGATATTTCCTTTTGTTTTCCTATGTACAAAAATAGTAGCTGCTGATTGGGAAGCAGCAGTGAAGAAAAGAAATAGGATGACAGCTAAAATATAACAGCTCCTGTTCTTCATACCCTGTGTAAACTTGTCAGCTACCTTTTAAACTTCTCAAAAAACTTAATTGGTTTTGAACTCTGACTGCTTTTAGCAAGACAGATTCCCTGAGTAGATTTGAAAACACTTCTTTTAGGTATTTGGAGGAGAGGAAAAAAAAAAAAACCTTGCCTGGTAAAAGGAATATGTTCTAACTATTCAACAATTCACCTGTGGTTTACAAACATACAAGAGAAAAATCCATACATGTTGAGCTTGGGAGATGGTGCAGTGGTTAAAGAAACTTGCTTTCAAAGCCTGATGGCCCAGGTTCAACTCCCCAGTACCCACATAAAGCCAGATGCAAAAAGTGGTGCATGCATCTGGAATTTGTTTGCAGTGGCAAAAGGTCCTGGGCATCCATTCTCTCTTTTTCTCTCTTCCTCTCCCTCCCTCTCTCTCTCTCTCTCTCTCTCTCTCTCTCCTTTCCAAATGAATTATATGTGTGTATATATGTAACATATATGTTTACGAATCTAAAAACAGAATATTGGGGAGGGAAGTATGCTCAGTGGTTAAAGGTGCTTGTTTGCAAAGTCTGTCAGCCAGGTGGTCAATTCCCAAGCCACATAAGCCAGACACAAAAAGCAACTGGTGTTTATATGCAGCAGCAACAGTCCCTGGTGTGTACACACACACACACACACACACATGCTCACACTGAATAAATAAATAAATAAATGTTTATTTTAAAAGGGAAATTGTCACCTGAAACTCAAACTGAAGGAATACTGTGTTAAACATTAAAACATATCTGAGAATCTTAATATAGAAGGGGGTATAGTAAGCTAAACAAGGGGCCAGTCACATGACCCAGGGGTATCCCGTTCCCTGAAGCCTCCAGATGGTACCCCACTGCCCACTACACAGTGACATGGTCATGGCTTCCCACCTCCTCTTCACTGTGGCTTAGTGAAGCCATGGGAAAGCTACGTCGCATTCCTTTTGACCTTCCCTTTTATTACAATGAAAAAAGCAAAGGTGATATTCAAGATTTCATGGTTTATTAAGTTAAACAAAATGTGGTTTCTGGGCACTGTAGAGCCCCAAATATTCTCCCCTAACACAGTCATGCTGGCATTTCTTGGAACTAAGGCTAATTTCATTTCAGAAATAATGAGACTAAGTTTCCAAAATCTGGCTAAGGGAATACTGCAGTACTAAGAAGATTTATTCAATGAGATGGGGACACCTTGTTGGAATCTGGATGAGGGCAGGTAACCTGGGCAAGAAGTCTTTAAATAAGGAAGTTCACAAGGAAGAGACCATTTTCCCCAGAAGACCCTCAGCTTACTTCCGTCTAACTAGGAACAAGTAGAGGCCAGGTGATGCGATTTTTGTTATTTAGTTGTAAGACAGACAACATTGCCATAGCGAAAATCAAAGACGCACATCCTGTTAAACTACACACAGCCAGCAGTCATCCACAATCATACAGAAAAGCTGCTTTCGAATCATTTAGTCTAACATCCACATTTTCAAAAGAGGAAAGCGAACCCAAAACAATTAAATAATGGCTAAAAAAAAAAAAAAAAAAGTTATATCCTCAGATAAGAACCAGAATGCAGAGCCCCAAACCCTTATCACACTCTTGCTTTAACATTGCTAATGGACTCTCTATACCGGCTTCAACAATAAGACCTTCCGTGCATGCACTGAATGAAGTCTGCCTAATATGGTAATTGACTTACATCTGCTTTTACTCAAGATATTGCTATTCCTCACTGTTCTTTTTGATTTAACAGACACATAAAAATAGATGAAAATTGTATACCTTATGGAGCACCAAGTAATATTTCTATGTCTGTTTATATTGTGTAGTGTTTAAATCCTCCACTGTTCTCATTAACAACTGTACCATGACAATAAAGAATTAATATTAAGAAAGAATTAATATTAACATTAATGTATAACTATGATGATTAATTTTAAGTGCCCGCCTTTCTCAATCTGAGAGACGTCTAGCAATGCAGGCGCTGCATATCTAAGAGAGGCTGTTAATAGTAATGGCACACAGACCAAAATTGCCATGTACTTCTTGTGGCTTATTTTCCTAGTCTGGTTTCCATTATAGCCAACTGGGAGACCAAAATGGTGACAGCTCACCTCCTTCAGTTCCAGTCTTGCACGTACTCTTGCTGAAAAAGGAGGGCAGGACTAAAATGGGAATAAAAGGGTTCTGGGGCTGGAGCAGATGCCTTAGTGGTTAAGGTGCTTGCCTGCAAAGCCTAAAGACCGAGGTTCAATTCCCCAGCACCCAAAGCCAGATGAACAAAGTGGTGCATGTGTCTAGAGTTCATTTGCAGTGGGTAGAGGCCCTAGCATGCCCATTCTCTATTTGCCTCCCTCCCCCACTCATAAATAAATTATAAATAAAGTATGGGATAAAAAGTTTTTAAAGTGTTCTGTGTAGTGTCCCCTTCCTGATTGTCTTGGTTTTCCATTGATTTTAGTCCATTGAGACCTTTAATATACAAACATACTGTCATTTGATCATATTCCTATCCCGTTACTCTCTTTTCTCCCTCTCTCCTGCTCCCAATCCACTGAGGACCCTCCTCTGTCTGGGAAGTCCTTCCTCTGTTTTGTGGTCTCATTTTTTGACCCTCTCTCTCCTCCATGTCAAAATGTGGGTGTGCTCAGAACACTGCAGCTCTTGTGGGGGTGTGCATAATTACTGTGGGGTCACGAGCGCACCAGTCAGTTGATGTTGGGAGGACTGTTTTTAGTAATTTTTTTTTTTTTTTTTTTTTACTATTTTCTTTTTTGGAACTATTTTTTTGCAGTATATAGGAATCTGAAAATAATGCAAAAGCCTTTTGTCCACACAAATGCAAATTAGTTGTATTTTATATGTTATATTATGTATATGTATATTTTGTATATTGTATTATGTATAGAGAGAATGCAACTGATTATTGCCTGTGGGTGAGTCACACGTTACATGTTTGTGAGTTTCTGTTAGTGTATTTATCTTCCTGTATACAGGCCTCTGTCAAACCAGTTCAACTTCTTATTGGTTCCCTCAGTAATTAATGGTCTAAATAAGATCCATGTTATGTCAGTTATTTGTGAACTCATTTCAGCGTCTCTTATCTAACTATATATGCATATGTGGTGTTTTTTTATTTTTGCTTGAATCAATTTTTATTTCTTGTTTTTGCAACTGAATAAACGTTCTAGGGATCCAGGAGTAGTAGTGCACACCTTTAATCCCAGCACTCAGGAGGCAGAGGTAAGAGGATCACCACAATTTTGAGGCCACCCTGAGACTACATAGTGAATTCCAGGTCAGCCTGGGCTAGAGTGACACCCTACTTAAAAAGTGAAAATAATTTTTTTTAAGGTTTTAAGAACTTTTGAGGTCTTGTCAGCTATCAATATAGTTTTCTGGGTTGGAGAGATGGCTTAGTGGTTAAGGCACTTGCCTGTAAAGCCTAAGGACCCAGGTTTGATTCCTCAGTACACACAGAAAACCAGATGCACAAAGTTGCACATGCATCTGGAATTTGCTTGCAGTGGCTAAAGGCCCTGGCATGCCCATTCTCTCATCCTCTCTCTCTCTCCCTCTCTCTCTCCTTCTCCCTCTGTCTCACTCCCTCCCTCCATCCTTCTCTCTTCTTTCAGATGACCACCTTTGGGAAGACTTCATTTACAAAAATGTTTTGTCTTTAATATATATTTTTCTACCCAGTTCAGAGTTAGACTTGTATTTTTTTCCCTAGCCAAAGACCAATTTGAAAAAAAAAATTTTTGATTTTCTAAAAATTGTTTCCTACATGATGGGCCAGTGTAATGGGATTTCTAAGACTTCTTACAACTCATAACGTGGCATGGGGTGTTCGGAGGTGGAAGGAACTGGGCCAAAGCAAAAGGAAACTTCAGATGAGGAAGATGCAGGTATGGAGCGTAATCTGCTCAAAGAGCTCCAGTGTCCTAGGAAGGGGAATAAGTAGTTCCATTGGCTGTGTGGGGCTGAGAATGGGAAGGAAGGGGAGGATGTGAAGGAGAAAAGTCTGTGGACTACAGTGAAAATGAAATTACAAAGAACAAACTGCTCCTGCCCCATCCAGGGAGCTCCCAGAGGGAGACTCTGTCCAATCTATTTCTTTTTCTTTCTTTTTTTTTTTTTTTTTTTTTTTTTTTTTTTTTTTTTAGGTAGGGTCTCACTCTAGCCCAGGCTGACCTGGAATCCACTATGGAGTCTCAGGATGGCCTCAAACTCACGGCGATCCTCCTACCTCTGCCTCCCGAGTGCTGGGATTAAAGGCATGCACCACCATGCCCGACTTGTCCAATCTATTTCTTTTTTTTTTTTTTAATTTAATTTATTAGTTTTCTTTTCAGTAAATACAGGCATTTTGGTACCATTATTTAGGCTCATCTGTGATCTACCCCCTCCCATTAGACCCTCCTTGTTATTGAAAATGGGTCGTGCATTGTGGAGTTAGCCCCCAGTTATTAGTATGATAAATGTCTCTGAAAATCATGACCCAACATGTAACTCTGACATTCTTTCCGCCCCCTCTTCCGCAAGATTTCCCTGAGCCATGTTGGGTTCATTTTTGGTCTGCTTCAGTGCTGAGGTGTTGGGGGCCTCTGAGGCTCTGGCTCTCTGATTTGGTAGGAGTTGATTTTTCTCTGCATTGATCTCCTTCCCCTTTGTGCTGGTATCCAGTTCACAGGAAAACATCACCCTTGCTTATTTCACCAGTTGTCCTTAGTTTCAGTTGGGCCCCTTCTGAGGTATGTTGGGGCAGATCTCTTCTTAGATCTCTTCTATTTCTTTATAATTTCTTTATAATTCAACAACACATTGAGATGTAGCTTCCCAAATCTCTCCTTTGAGGTACCCATCTAAAGGAACACTGGGAAAATTACAAGAAGTCATCTGGCCCTAATTGATGAAAAGTACAATGATGAAAAAAATAGATGTGAAGTTGTGAATTTTGATTTGCTTTTCTCCATCAAGTATGTGAGAATAAGGATCTTTCCTCCCCCACCCCCCACCTCCATCCAGCGTCAATGAAACATGGGTAAGACTGCAGTAGCTCTAAATGCTTCATGCTGTTAGTGACTCGGAAACTTGTGGGGCTTTGAGAATGTGATTACTTCCCATCAAAGAATCTCCAATGCACGTTTGCTTACTTTGGCTTTCGTCTCCCACAGGGCTTACATACAAGTGATATGTTAGTCACCTAGCCCAGCTGTGTGACTGGTGAACTCCTGAAGAATAGGCTTACAAGGAGAGACTGCCATTCTGATAAACTTACAAATTTATATGAATCTAAAAATATTTTATGGGGCTGGAGAGATGGCTTAGCAGTTAAGCGCTTGCCTGTGAAGCCTAAGGTTCCCCAGGTCCCACGTTAGCCAGATGCACAAGGGGGCGCACGCGTCTGGAGTTCGTTTGCAGAGGCTGGAAGCCCTGGCGCGCCCATTCTCTCTCTCCCCCTCTACCTGTCTTTCTCTCTGTGTCTGTCGCTCTCAAATAAATAAATAAATAAATAAATAATAAAAATAAAAATATTTTATGCTAAAACATGACAGGTACTGCAAAAATTCAAGATAGAGCTGGGTATATAGCTCAATGGAAGAATGTGTTCTTAACATGCACAAAATTTTATTTTGGTGGTTTGGGGTTCAAAAAAAGTTGACAGTAGGCTGCTTTCAACTATTTCCCATATAATGCACACCTTTATTCTTGTTCTATCCCTTCCTGAAGAGACATATCAGATGTCTTAACCAACTTAGGATGCCATGACAAAATACCATAGACTAGGGACTTAAAACAGCTTGCTTCTCACAGTTCTAGATTCTGTAAATACTATGATTAAGGGCATGTGTCTGGTGAAGGCTGTCTTGTAGCAAATTCATTATTACGTATAGAAAAGTTGCTGATCTTTTGTGTGTGGATTATGTATTCTACTACTTTGCTAAAACTATTTATCAGACCTAAGAGCCTTCTAATGGAGTCTTTCAGGTCTTTTGAGTGTACGATAGTATTTCCTACCAACAGGAATAATTTGATTTCTTCCTCTCCTACTTGTGCTCTTTTTGCCTTATGACTCTAGCTAAGATTTTAAGCAATACAGTAAATAATAGTGATTAATACCTTTGCTTCACTCATGATTGTAGAGGAAATGTTATCAGTTATTCAACATCCAGTAGAATGTTAGCTATAAATTGGTTATATATATTATATTGAGATATAATCCTTCCATTCCTAGTTCAATCATGTCTATTATCATGAAGGGATATTGAATTCTGCCAAGGGGTTTTTCTACATTTGTTTTTTATGAGAGAGAGAGAATTGGCATGTCAGGGACTCCAGCCACTGCAATAGAACTCCAAATACATGCACTGCCTTGTGCACATGTGCAACCTTACGCATGTGCAGCTTGTGCATCTGGTTTATGTGGGATCTAAGGAGTTGAACATGGGTCCTTAGGCTTTGCAAGCAAGTGCCTTGACTGCTAAGCCATCTCTCCAGCCCTTTTTCTATGTTTATTAAATGACCATGAGATTCTGGTCCTTGGTTCTGTTTATGTGTTACATTACACTTATGGATTTGTATATATTGAGCCATCCTTGCATTCCTGGTATGAAAACAACTTGATCCATGGTGTGTGATCTTTTAAACATGCTGTGAAAGTTAGTCTGTGGGGATTTTATTAGTTTTTTGTATCTATACTTATAAAAGAAATAAGTCTATAGTTTTGGTTTGGACTATATCTTTATCCAGCTTGTTATCAGGATAATGTAATTTTGTTGAATTTTTATTTTATGGGACAATTTGAGGAGTGCTGTTGTTAACTCTTCTTTAAAGGGCTCATAGAATTTGTAGTCAATCTATCCAGTCTTGGGGTTTGCTTTGTCAAGAGATCTTCTTACTACTTCAAGCTCACGTCCCATTGCCTTTGTTCAATTTGTCCAGATCCTTTGTTTAAATTTTGGTAGGTCATGCTAGCTAGAAATTTACCTTTTTCTTCTCAGTTTTTTTATTTACTATAGTAAAATTTTTCAAAATATTTCCTTAGTCTCGATTGTACATATGATATTGTTCCCTGTGTCATCTCTAATTTTACTTTTTTTTTTAATTTTATTTATTTATTTGAGAGCGACAGACACAGAGAGAAAGACAGGTAGAGGGAGAGAGAGAGAATGGGCGCGCCAGGGCTTCCAGCCTCTGCAAACGAACTCCAGATGCATGCGCCCCCTTGTGCATCTGGCTAACGTGGGACCTGGGGAACCAAGCCTCGAACCGGGGTCCTTAGGCTTCACAGGCAAGCGCTTAACCGCTACGCCATCTCTCCAGCCCTAATTTTACTTTTTAAATATTTATTTATTTACTTATTTTGAGAGAGAAAGGGAGAATGGGCATGCTAGGGCCTCTAGCCACTGCAAATGAACTCCAGACACATGTCACACTGTGCATCTAGCTTACACCGATATTGGAGAATCAAACCTGAGCCTTTAGGCTTCTCAAGAAAGTGCCTAACCACTAAGCAATCTCTCCAACCCTCTTAATTTTTATTGATTTAAGATTAGATATCTCTCTTTTCTCTCATATGTGGAATTGGGGGATGTGGTGGTTTGATTCAGGTGTCCCCCATAAACCTAGGAGTTTTGAATGCTATGTTCCCACCTGATGGACATTTGGGAATCAACACCTCCTGGAGGCAGTGTATTGTTGGGGATGGGCTTATGGATATTACAGCCAGTGTCCCCTTACCAGTATTTGGCACAGTCTCCTGTTGCTATGGTCCACCTTATGTTGGAACTGATGGAGCTGTGAGGATGAACCATGGGTCACAGTAGAGACCCAGTGGAGATACCGAGACCATGAGATGGCTGCCAAGGACAGCTGCCAGCCCCAGATGAAGTTTTCCAGGACTGTGAGTAACCTAGCTGGAGGAACAGAATTGGAGTTCCAGAGACATGTTGCTGGTTAGAATTTTGGACTTGGAGACTTTTCACTGACTAGAGTTGTTGGACTTGGAACTACAGAATTTGATGTTTGCCCTGTTTAAATCTTTTATTGGCTGAATATTTCTTTGCTGTTCCCAGGGCCATCTTTTGCAGTGTGAATGTTTATTATGTGCCATTATGGGGCTTGGGGGAATTTTTTTGGCATTAGGGCTCAGTTAAAAGATCTCAGACTATGGGAATGTTTGAACACAACTAGAATTGATAAAAATGCTGGGGACTTTTGAAGTTGGATGAATGCATTGCATTTTAAATCATATGTGGCTATCCATTTATGGGGGCCAGGAGTAGAATGTGGTGGTTTGATTCAGGTGTCCCCCATAAATGATGGTCTCCCCAACTGGTAGAGATTTAGGAATTAACACTGCCAGAAGGCAGTGTATTGTTGTTGGGGCTTATGGGTGTTATAGCCAAAGTCCCCTTGCCAGTGTTTGGCACACTCTCCTGTTGCTATGGTCCACCTTATGTTGGCCAGGGAGTGATGTCTACCCTCTGCTCATGCCATTGTTCCTCCCTCGAACCTGTAAGCCAAAATAAACCCCCTTTTTTTCCACAAGCTACTCTTGGTTGGGTGATTTCTACCAGCAATGCAAACCTGCCTGCAACAGGGGTATGAAAGTAAGGGGAATAGGGAGACAAGAAAGCAATAGAGTGAATGTCACCAAAGTGAACGTGGATGGAAAATTATTCTAAAACCTGTGACTTTAGACAATTAATAGTCACTAATATAAGTGATTATTGCTGCTCTTGAATTAAATGAGATTAAATGAGGTCCACCCACAGTCTATTTCCAGAAATATTTTCAAAGATGCAATGAAAAACAACTTTGCCAGGCACAGTGGCACACACCTTTAATACCAGCACTCAGGAGGCTGAGGTAGGAGATCACTGTGAGTTTAAGGCCAGCCTAGGACTATAGAGTAAGTTTCAGGCCAGTTTGAACTAGATTGAGACCCTACCTTGAAAAAACAAATAAATAAATAGTACTTAAGTAAGCATCTGAGCATTCTTAGGCTCAGTCAAGTTGAGTCATAATCTCATCACATCAGGTCAGTCCACATTGACCTACTATTGCAGCTTATGCGGGGGGGGGGGGGTATTTTGGCTTACAGGCTCAAGGGGAAGCTCCATGATGGCAGGGAAAATGATGACATGAGCAGAGGGTGGACATCACCCCCTGGCCAACATAAGGTGGACAACAGCAACAGCAGAGTGTGCCAAACACTGACATGGGGAAACTGGCTGTAACACCTATAAGCCCGC
Source organism: Jaculus jaculus (assembly GCF_020740685.1). NCBI lineage: Eukaryota > Metazoa > Chordata > Mammalia > Rodentia > Dipodidae > Jaculus > Jaculus jaculus. Next base: position 91,841,266 of record NC_059113.1, on the reverse strand, counting down.
CCCCAACAACATTCCACCTCTAGAAGGCTTTAATTTCCAATTGCATTCAATTGGGGAACTTAGCATCCAGAACACCACACCTGCCTTCTTGCCCTTTCCTCACAAGTTCAACAAAGCTTTGCCTATTCGTTGCAATGTTCTGCTTTTTTCCAATAATCAGAGACTTGCTAAGAGTCCTCTGAACTGCTCAAAAGAAATCATACTGGTACTGATAAATAAATACAGATGACTTTAAAATTGCTGACCCTGTTCACATTTTATTTGTGCTTTATTTAAGGGAGAAAATAATTAAATCATGTAGAATAGACATTAGAACAAAACTCACCATTTTTCTTTCCTTTTTAAAATCTGTTTTTATCTCTGACAATTTTACATACATGTATATAATGTATTTTGATCATATTCATACCCATTACTCTCCCTTATTCCTTCCCACTCCCAATAAACCCCTTCTTCTGCCCAATTAGTTCCCTTCCTACTTTCATGTTAAATTTCACCATTTTAATTAAACTGTACAATTCAATAGAATTAAACACCTTCATAATGTTGTACAAACAAGATTACTATCTATTCCCAGGACTTTCTCCTAAGCTGTCTCACATGCTCCCTTATCTGGCAGGGGAGATAACAGAGTAAAGAAGATGGCTCTGAGGGTTGGAGAGCTAGCTCAGTGATTAAAGGTGCTGCTTTTCAAAACCCAATGACCTCGTTCAGTACCCAAGTACCCACACAGAGCCAGATGCACAAAGTGACACATGTGACTGCTCTCCCTTTCTCTTTCTCTCAAATAAACTTTTTTTTTAAAAAAGGTGGTGTGGGCCAGGCGTGGTGGCGCACGCCTTTAATCCCAGCACTCGGGAGGCAGAGGTAGGAGGATCGCCGTGAGTTCAAGGCCACCCTGAGACTGCAGAGTTAATTACAGGTCAGCCTGGACCAGAGTGAGACCCTACCTCGAAAAACCAAAAAAAAAAAAAAGGTGGTGTGGTGGTTTGATTCAGGTGTCCCCCATAAGCTCAGGTGTTCTGAATGCTAGGTTCCCAGCTGATAGAGATTTGGGAATTAATGCCTCCTAGAGGGAGTACATTGTTGGAGGTGGGCTTATGGGTGTTTTAGCCAGTTTCCCCTTGCCAGTGTTTGGCACACTCTCCTGTTGCTATTGTCCATCTGATGTTGGCCAGGGGGTGATGGCCACCCTCTCTGTTCATGCCATCATTTTCCCTTGCCATTATGGAGCTTCCCCTTGAGCCTGTAAGCCAAAATTTCCTACAAGCTGCTCTTAGTTGGATGATTTCTACCAGCAATGTAAACTTGACTGCAATAGTAAAGTGGTACCGAGGAGTGGGGTTGCTGCTAGACCCCTGACTGTGTGGCTTTGGCCTTTTGGAGCTGATTTTCAAGAGGAATGTGGAAGGATTTGAAACCTTGGGCTAAGAGATGCCTTGCAGTGCTGTTAATACAGTTTGATGGACTATTCTGGTCAGAGTTGGAAGACCTGAATGTAGTAAGAACTATGGACTGTGAGGTTTGGCTTACGAGGGTGAGAAAGAGCTTTGCTTGGACTGGGCTCAGAGCAGTTTGTGTGAGAAGCTTGCTGTTATGCCTGTGTCCTGAGAAGTTGTGCAGGGTTGTTTTGCATAGAAATGAACTGGTGTGAGCAGTGGGATATGGCACAGAAAGAAATGTTTAGGCCAAACGTCTGCCTGTTCAGCTGGATTAACAAACTGGCACCCTACCTGGCATTATGGAATATAAGAAATGCAGGAAAGAGAGGGTCATTGATTTTGCAACATGGTCTTGTGCTTTGGAAACGGCCATGAGCAGTGTGAAGCAGTTTGCTGAATGCCTGCATGGAGATCCTATGGGGCCATGAGGGATGAATCATGGATTGCAGTGGAGACCCAGTGGAGATGCTGGGATCCCAAGATGGCTGCCAAGGAGAGCTGCCAGTCCCAGATGAAGGTTTTCAGGACTGTGAGTAGTCTAGCTGGAGGGGTGGAATTGGCACTCCAGAGACTTGTTGCTGGTTAGAATTACTGGACTTGGAGACTTGTCACTAGCTAGACTTGTTGGGCTTGAAGCTACAGAATTTGATGTTTGACCTGGTTGCTTTAAATCTTGTACTGGTTGAATATTTTTTTGCTATGCCCAATGCCATCTTCTGCAATGAGAATTTTTATTCTGTGCCATTATGGATTTTGGGGGGACTTTTTGGTATTATGGCTCAGTTAAACAATCTTGGACTATGGGAATGTATGAACATCATTGGGTTTGATAAAAACTATGGGGGTATTTAAAGTTGGATGAATGTACTGCATTTTTTTTTCTTTTGGTTTTTTGAGGTAGGGTCTCACTCTAGCCCAGGCTAACCTGGAATTCACTATGTAGTCTCAGGGTAGCCTTGAACTCATGGCAATCCTCCTACCTCTGCCTCCCAAGTGCTGGGATTAAAAACGCTCACCACCATGCCTAGTTCCAAACTTTCTTTTTTTAAATATTTTTTTTCTTTATTTATTTGAGAGAGAGAGAGAGAATGGGCATACCAGGGCCTCTAGCCACTGCAAAGGAACTCCAGATGCGTGTGCCCTCTTGTGCAGCTGGCTTCCATGGGTCCTAGGGAATCAAACCTGAGTCCTTTGGCTTTGCAGGTAAGTGCCTTAACCACTAAGCTGTCTCTCCAGCCCAAAAGAACAAACTTTTGTGATAAAAACATTTTGGGGTAGTCATTAAAATATCTATTTTCTGTTTTACCAACACATCTGTTTGGTCTACCCCAGAAATTCTGTTTTGTGTAATTAACTCTTTCCATGTGGACTTCAGGCAGCCTGACCACAGCTGTCATTGTTCCAGGTCTGAGAATGTGAGGGCATGTCAGGAGGCCATTCTCCTCCCTCCCGGAGGTCCTTCCCAGAAATGAATGTGGCAGAATCACAGGGCCATAAGGTCATGTGCCCTGAGGGGCCCAATGATGCTTGTCCCCTGGCACTTAATAAAAGTAAAAAAAAAAAAAAAAAGCACATTTCTGGCAGCAATGTAAATTATCCATGGGCTTTATGTTAAAAGAGACAGGTTTATTATTTTTTTAAAAAAAGATGCCAAAACTATTTCCATAAGAAAAGTTCTGACCTGGTATGAGTCAGACAGTGCTCTAAAGGTTTGCAGAGCACAACTGCTGAGTTTTGAAAAGGTCCTCACTGGCTCAGACACCAGAGCAATGACATGGGGAGATAGAAAGGAACACATTAGCTTCATGGAGAGGCGCCCTGTAGATGACCAGCAAAGACTGATGATGCTGCTGGGGTTGGAGAGGCATAGCTTGGCATCCCCATTTAGAAAGGTCTGAAAATGGCATGCCACAAAGCGCAGGGTCCCTAAGGCCAGCTGTCCCCCCACTGAGACTCTTGGAGGCCCTGTTTAAGGATTTTCATTTAAGTCACACCCACTCTCCACTGTATTTGGTCTGACAAAGATCCCTAAGCAAAACCCTTGATGATTTTTCTTTCCTTTTTAGCTCTTGCCTTTTTTTATTACCCAATCTCTCTCTCCTTATTAATAAGCAAACACAAACCTATTCCAAATATTTTAACCTTTCTATCCTGTTACTATTTATATATTTGCTAACATCAAAGCTGGGGTTCATTTTCAAACAAGTTCATGTTGTTTTCCTGCTTCTGTTTCAAAATATGGGCCGCTGCAGTGTTCATAATTTGGTTCCATGATGACTCGCTTAGATTTAATCATATATGAAAGCAAGGCCGCAACTTGCTAAACAAAGCCATGTGAGGATAAAGGGACGTCCCGGGCTTCATCTTGGCCCAGAGGCTTTTGCATTGTTCTTTTCTCCTCAGAAGTTTCTAGACTCTGTAACTGCACACAGCAGACTCTGGCTAAAGAGTCGAATGGTTTCCTTTTGAATGATTGCCATTTGTCTTTTTATGAGCTTTCTCAGCTCAAAAGGATCCTTCTTTCACTCCATAAATATTGGCATTCAAAAGACACGACTAGCCAGGTTGCCAGCTTGGAGCCTGTGTGCCCGTAGCTTCGGAGTCGAAGGGAGCTGCTCAGGATGATCAAGAACATGCAGCTCGCCATTGTAGTGGTCTGATTCAGGTGTCACCCATAAGCCTAGGTGTTCTGAAAGCTAGGTTGGGAATTAACGCCCCCTGGAGGCAGTGTATTGTTGGGGCAGGCTAATGGGTGTTACAGCCAGTGTCCCCTTGCCAGTGTTTGACACACTCTCCTGTGGCTATTGTCCACCTGATGTTGGCCAGGGGGTGATGTCCACCCTCTGCTGAATAAGGCCCAGCATAAGGGCTGCTTTCTTTCCTACTCCTTCCCTCCAATACAAAAATATATGTATATTGGGCTGGAGAGATGGCTTAGCGGTTAAGCACTTGCCTGTGAAGCCTAAGGACCCCAGTTCGAGACTCGATTCCCCAGGACCCACATTAGCCAGAAGCACAAGGGGGCACATGTGTCTGGAGTTCGTTTGCAGGGGCTGGAGGCTCTGGCGTGCCCATTCTCTCTCTCTCTCTCTCTCTCTCTCTCTCTCTCTCTCTCTCTGTCTGCCTCTTTCTCTCTCTGTCTATTGCTCTCAAATAAATAAAAATGAATAAAAAATACCATATATATATATATGTGTGTGTGTGTGTGTGTGTGTGTGTGTGTGTGTATGTATAGTGTGTGTGTGATCAAAAAAAAAAGACACAACTATGGCCAATGTTATTTAGTTTGAACACATCTACCTGAATGTTTTCACCCAAATGAATGTCCCATCCAAGTAGGTAGCAACATGACATGGGTTTTTCAAACAGCTCTGCAGCTCCGGGTGGGAACTGCCTTTCATTGCATGCTGAAAGAATTGCCTGACTATCCTAATGGTTTCATTAAAGAGTCTTGTCCTGAGCTGGTGAAATGTCTACGTGGTTAAGGCATTTGCCTGTGAAGCCTAAGGACCCCAGTTTGATTCTCCAAGACCCACATAAGCCAGATGCACAAGGGGGCGCAAGTGTCTGGAGTTCCTTTGCAGTGGCTGAAGGCCCTGGTACACCGATTCTGTCTTTCTATCTGCCTCTCTCTCTCTCAAATAAATAGTATATTTTAAAGAAAGAGTCTTTTCCCAATCAAAACCAGTTTCATTTTTTGGAAATAATCAAGCCAAACAATAAGGCAGATGATAACTGTATAAACTGTGTGGTCTAAATATAAGATGACTACCATATAAAGAGACTCCTTTTCTTTCCCATTCCCCCCCACCCCCTGAGCTTTTATTTCTTCTGAGACAGGATCTAGTAACTCAGAATGGTCTAGAACTCCTCCTGCCTCAACCTCCCCAGTACTGAATCTATAGGTATGTGCTTCTCATAGGGTTCCATTGTTAATACTAAAGGAAATTTCAAAAGAACTTTCTACAAGATTTAAAACAATAGCAATACTGTTGAAAGATGTGTCCAAAGTTTCCAAAGCAACTTCTCTGAAAAAAAATTGTAATTTTAATTAAATTTTTAATGAGTTTTAATATATTTTTCTTTCCTAAGGAAAATATGCAATCTTAACCTCATTTGATTTCACACTCTACATTATTGGCTGCTTTTTCAACTCAATACAATATCAAGTATTATCTGACAATTCCATTTTCGACTTCACTGTAAAAGACCTGCATTGAAATCGACTTCCGGGACTTCTTCAAAGACATCCTGAAAATAGCCGCAGGGAGTGCTGGGAGATGGGAGATACCTTCCTGAGCATGAAGACCAGAGTTCAGAGCTCTAGCACCCACGTAAATACAAGACGGGTGTGCCATCCACCTGTCTTCCCAGTGCTCCAGAGATGGAGACGGGAAGTCTGGGACAAGCTGGCCAGCTAGACCAGCGGAAGCCACCAGCCCTGGGTGCAACGGAGAGACCCTGCCTCAGTCACATGAAGAGGAGAGTGATTGAGGAAGATACCCAAAATCAACTCTCTGGCCTCCACGTGCACACAGACACACATGCCCATGCACTCACAGACATGTGTTCCTACATGCACACCACACAAAGAAAGAGACCAAAAAACATTCACCCAGATTGACAATACAGAAAAGAATTCATATTCCATACCCAACTTATACATAGAAAGATATGTAGGGACGTATTCATAAATTCATAAATTGTGATAAACAAATCACAAGTTAAACATAAATATACATATTGACATTAACAAAATACTAAAATACCAACTCCATCCACCAGAATTTAGACTTGTAGTTTTAGAAGTGTTTCCAATGTGAATTGTGCTAAGCATGTCTGTGACTGGGTTGCAAGTGAAATATAATGAGGCCAAGGCTGGGGCTCAGTGTTGGCGTGACTGGATCTTGCCATAACCTCCCCTTAGCTCCCCGGCCATTGAAATCTCCACTACAAGAATCCAGACAAGAGCTGAGGAGATTGCTTAGTGGTTAAGGTGCTTGCCTGTGAAACCTAAGGACCCAGGCTCAATTCGCCAGGACCTACAATAGCCAGATGCACAAGGTGGTGCATGCATCTGGAGTTCGTTTGCAGTGGCTGGAGGCTCTGGGGTGCCCATTCTCTCCCTCTCTCTATATATATCTATCTATCTGCCTCTCCCCACACCACCTCCAGCCTCAAATAAAAGTCTGTGAAAGAGACAGTTTTCCTAAGGGGAATGTTCCTGCTCAGGTGGTTGACAGACCCATTTGGATTAACGTTTTGAGCAAAGGGTTAACAGTTATCATTTGTCCTTCATCAGAAATTCTCCTGCTGGGAGATGAACCACCCCTCACACAGCAGCCAGGGCCCAGTGAAACCACAGAGGAACTGATGCAGTGAGCAAGCGTGCAAAGTGCAAGCCTGACAGTCTGGGCCAGGGTGATGGGGACAGAGGCTGAGGATACTTGAAATGCAGCAAAGCAGCAATCCAAAGGTGGCTGAGAGCTCAACAGTAACGTAGAGCGAAAGCACACCCGCCAAGGCTCAGGGCAGTTTGCAGAAGAGGAAGTAGGAAGAATGTAAGAGCCACAGGGTAGGAGGGAATATCCAGAGACATAGCCCCCCCCCCCCAAACACACACCCAGTGACTCAGACTGCTGATCTCAGCTTACCACCTCCAACTCCATAGTGAGTACCAGCACTGAGGAGGGCGCTCTGTGGAGCGGGAGCAGGCAGGAGGGAAATGATGGTACCAACATATGATATATCCATACAAATAAAAATTAATTGACTTAATAAAAAAGTTTAACAGCACTTGGGAGGCAGAGGTAGGAGGATCATCGTGAGATCGAGGCCACCCTGAGACTCCATAGTGAATTCCAGGTCAGCCTGGACTACAGTGAGACCCTACCTCGGAAAAAAAAAAAAAAAAATTTAAGAAAAGAAAAAGAAGAAGTCTTCCTGCTAAGTAGTAATCCTGGCAGTTAAGGAAGTCGTGTCTCCTCCCGAGGACAGAGAAACAACTTCAGACCCCACTCTTTTGACCTATAATCAAACTCCTACAATTTCAGTTCCTGGTTATACAAGCAACTGATTATGAAGAAAGGGTCCATCTTTGATGACTTACCTTCTTCAAGGTTGCTAGTAGGTGACTGGCTACCTAACTGTACCCATGTAAATCCAGATGCACAGAGTGGAGCATGCATCTGGGGTTCATTTGTAGTGCCTAGAGGCCCTGGTGCACTCATTCTTTATCTATCTATCTATCTCTATTTCTCTTGTTCTTTCTCCTTGCAAGTAAATAAATAAAAATAGTTTTTAAGAAGAATGTGTTTTTGTTTTTGCTCCTGTCAATGAGGAAAAGACATTATTACACATTGGACATTATTATATACCAAGAACTAAACCTGTTACTAATTTAATGCCCTCACCCTCTCTGAGCTAAATATTTTCATTCCCATTTACAAATAAACAAACCAAGTCTGGGGAATTTAAACAACAGAACAATGACACGTTCTTGGCAAGTGGGAGAAATGCATTTAGAAATGGCTAATCAGGGGCTGGAGAGATGGCTTAGTGGTTAAAGCACTTGCCTGTGAAGCTTAAGGACCCAGGTTGGATTCCCCAGGACCCACGTTAGCCAGATGCACAGATGGTACATGTGTCGATTTAGTTTGCAATGACTGGAGGCCCTGGCATGCCCACTCTGTAGCCTCCAGCCACTGCAAACGAACTCCATACGCATGTGCCCCCTAGTGCATCTGGCTAACGTGGATCCTGGGGAATCAAGCCTCAAACCGGGGTCCTTAGGCTTCACAGGCAAGTGCTTAATGGCTAAGTCATCTCTCCAGCCCAAATAAAATGTTTTTTAAATTTTAAAAAAGGTTCATCACAGGTGAAGAAAAGTCAAAGGTTGCACCTGTATGTTTGGAAAATGGAGAAGTATCTTCCCACAAAGAGCATTTTGATTTCCAAATGAAAAGTATATGTTATTATTCCCTCTGCATTGCTTTTTTATTAATCTCAATAATTACTTGGCCATAGTTTTCCAAAAATGAAATAGGAAGGTTACTACCTGATCTGGGAAAAAAAAATCAAACATTCTATGAATTTTCATCTTGTTATTTATATAACAAGCCTTTAGAAACCAGTGCCTGAACCAGTTAAGTGTTTGGGTGGGACATTTAAAAATAAAGCAAGCTAAATAAAGAGCTGGTACAGTGAGAAGAACGAGAAGGAAAACGAAGCATGATCCTTAGCTCCAAGACTCCAGGAGGCGTAACCACCTATGAGGCCAAAAGTTAAGGTTTACATCAAGGAAAGCTTGGAGATAGAGACCAGTTTGCTGGTGACTATTTTTTTTTTTTTACTATTTTTATTTTTAAGTGTTTCTGGTTTTCTAATTTGTTAATAGTTGCAATTTAAAATGCAATCTCAGCCAAGTGTGGTGGAACATGCCTTTAATCCCAGCACTCGGGAGGCAGACATAGGAGGATCATCATGAGTTTGAGGCCACCCTGAGACTACATAGTGAATTCCAGATCAGGACCAAAGTGAGACCCTACCTCATAAAACCAAAATAATAATAAGAAGAAGATCTCAGACTCTTGCCTCTAACAGTTTGAAAGGAAACAACTAAAATAAAATATTTAGATTAAATAATGATTTTCCCCATTATTTTAGTGGGTTAAAAAAAAGTCTTCAAAGTAAGCATAAGCTCCACAATTAACCAATATTTCATGGTACAACCTTATTTGTGTGAGAGTTTCATCCTCAGTGTTGGTCTTTGTTATTGCCAAAAACCAGCACTACACAAATCCTAAAGTGGGTTATCGGACCAAAATATACCATTAGCCAGAAATGCAGGTGTGTGGATGATATCAGAGGACTTCCCAGATCTCCCAACCCCTTGATTTCATTGATCTCTGTGGCTTAGTCATTATTTTCTCCATCTGCCTCTGTTTCTATACCACAAGGACATCCACAGACTCGTGTCCAGGTGGCGCATCTTGAGTTGACAGCTTATAAAACAAAATCTTCCACTTCAAAGTGTTCACCGCAAGATGCCAAGGAGGAAAGGTTGCATCCTACCAGCCACACACTGCCCTCGGGCACTCGGGGCTCAACTCCCCAGGGACAGACAAAGGCAATCACTGCCCCTTGCAGCTCCAGGTAACATTTCCCACAACCTCTGGCTCATAAATATTGACATCTGAGGAAAAGAAAAGAGAAAGAAAAAAAAAGATGGCTTTACATTGAAATGTTTATGTCTTTTCTGAAGCCAAATTTATACCTAAGATACCATTGTGGATTTTCAATAATTATACCACATCTTGGGAGTTCTAAATAGCATTATCCATCATCAACTAGACAATATAGGAACCAAACTTTGAACATAGTTTTCTATTCTTTTTCCAAGAGTAAAATAATTTTAAATAACAGAATTGAATGTGCAGCCATATTTCTTGTTCTTAAAAGAAGTATGGCAAGATTCTTAGATCACTTTTCCCGAATACAAATCTTTAATTTATAGCGAATTTGGATCATTTTCAGAAAAGTGTTTTCTTTTTCCTTTTAAATATTTGTCTCCACCACCCATTGCTTCAAAATACAGAGAATGCAGTAAGGAAGCCCTTTGTGAATTCCTCTCTGAGCCCAGCCTGCTTCCATTGTGGAACTACAGCGCAACCTGGTGGCCATTTATGGTTTTACCGCGGCCCAGGGGCGTGAATGGCCAGAATAAAGGAACGCGCTGCGTGTTTAGGCTTTAAGAGAACAGTTAGCAAAGAAACCATGACACCACTGCCCCAAGGATAATAATTGCAGATAAAACTAAAAGTGCTTAACTGTAACGTGTCTTTTAATAGTACTTCAGTGAGTTTACTGATGAGTCATTATTATATCAACATGGATTTTTTTTGTATTTTATTTTTAATTTTAAGGAACTTTTTTTATTTGAGAGAGAGGCAAGAAAGAGGAAGAGAAAATGGGCCCTAGGGCCTTCAGCCACTGCAAACGAACTCCAGACACATGTGCCACCTTGTGCAGCTGGCTTAAGTGGGCACTGGGGAATTGAACCTGGGTCCTTTGGCTTTGCAGCCTTAACAGCTAAGCCATCTCTCTGACCCCAACATAGATTTTTTTTAATATTCCTGTATTCTCACACCACACACTTTATTATGACTGTTGGGATTGTCTAAAATAGCAATGGGGGCTGTGTGAAATGCCTCAGGAGGTAAAGTATTTGACAAGTAAGCATGAGGACCTGAGTTCAAATCCCCAGCACCCATGTATAATGCCATGTAGTGGTCCAAGTCTATAATCCGAGTACACTGGGAAGACAGAGACAGCACAATCCCTGGGACCAGTTGAGTAGCTTTAGTGAGGCTCTGGTTCAGTGAGACACAATGTCTCAAAAAAGAAGGTGAGATGGGAAAATGATTGGGGAAAAGTCCTAGACACGTACCTCTGGTTTCCACATGTTCATGCACACCCATGTGCTTATTATACTCATGTGAACACGCACACACCATACACACATGACAAAATTAAAAGTGGGCCGGAGTGAGCTTCGCAGTTCAGGTGCTTGTTTGCAAACCATAATGACCGGAGTTTGACTCCCCGGTGCCCATGTAAAGCCGGATGTGTAAGGTGGCACATGCATCTGGACTTTGTTTGCTGGGGGCACTGGCATGCCCTTTCTCTCTGTCTCTCTCTCTCTCTGATCTTCCTTTCTGCTTGAAAATTAATTAATTAACTAATACTTAATTTTTAGAAATGAAATGAAAGTAAATAAAATAAGAGAGATGTTTTAGAATCATTAAGAAGAAAAACACTTTAATCGATGCTAGAAGAAAGTGAGTCAAAATCCCCTGTGACCACCCTCTTTCATGCCCCCATCTTTCCCTTCCATTGAATCGCTACTTCTTTCCAACTCTTCTATATTAATGTCATCAGTTTTTTTTTTTTTTTTTTTTTTTGCCTTTGCATTATATGGGTCTTGTGTAGATAGCATCCGATACTGTGAAATCATGAATGCAACAACCCCTTTGTGTCTAAAAAAAAAATCCAAACCACCTTCCCCATCCTTTGGCTCTTACATTTTTTTTTTTACTACCACCTCCTCCAAAATGGTCCCTGAGCCTTGAAGGATGTGACAGGGAGGTTTCTCAGTGCCAAACACTCCACTGTCACTATAACCTTTTATGTGTCTGCAGTGTGGCCGTGTAACTTCATATTGGGAAAGTATCTTAGCCCTGGAGGTTAGCTTTCTAAAACTTAATAGCTCACCAGTAATATCACAGAACACAGAATAGACACAAATATGGCCTTAAAGCAGTCTACATTCTTGCATTGAAGTGGTAGGAAGTATATGGTCCGTTCATGCTAATCTGAAGATAGTCATCTATACCAACAAGAAACAATTTCAGGAGCTGGAGAGATGGCTTAACAGTTAAGGTGCTTGCCTGCAAAGCCAAAGGACCCAGGTTTGACTCCCCAGGACCCACATAAGCCAAATGCACAAGGTGGTGCATGCATCTGGAGTTCCTTTGCAGTGGCCGAAGGCCCTGGCAAGCCCATTCTCTCTCTCTCTCTCTCTCTTTCTCTCCCTGCCTATTTCTGCATATCACTAACTATCTCTCTCAATCTCTCTTTCAAATTAATAAATAAAAGTAAAATATTTTTTAAATATATTTTAAAAAAGAAACAATTTCAACTACAGAAATGTCCACGGAAGCCAACCAGCCCTCATGTACCTATAGCCTGCACTTGAAAAGTAGCTTCTTGATTTTAATTCATCCCTTGGTTCCTTAAACCTCACTTTGAAAATCCTTTAGCTGCCCCTGGCTCAAGGAGCAAGTTGGAATTTAGGGAATTGTCCTTCATGCTCTACAGCTTTTAAAAATATTTTGTCTGAGCCGGGCATGGTGGCACATGCCTCTAATCGCAGCACTCCAGAGGCAGAGGTAGGAGGATCGCCGTGAGTTCGAGGCCACCCTGAGACTACATAGTGAATTCCAGGTCAGCCTGGATTAGAGTGAAACCCTACCTCAGGGGGAAAAAAAAATTATATATATATTTGAGAGAGAGAGAGAGAAAATGGGTGTTCCAGGGCCTCTAGCCACTGCAAACAAACTCGACATGTGCACCACCTTGTGCATCCAGCTTTACATGGGTCCTGGGGAATCGAACCTGAGTCCTTGGGCTTTGCAGTCAAGTGCCTTAACCACTAAGCTATCTCTCAAGTCCTTCTCTGGCTTCCTTGCCTCAACACTTTAATCAGCCTGTCATGGTTAGTCAGGAGCCAGGGTAGAATAGTAAGTAGTACCTTATAGCCACTCTTTCATCGAATAATTTCAACTACTTTATCAAATGAAGAAGCAATATTCCCACTTAGCAGAGTAGAAAACTGAATCTTCAGGATGAAAAACAAACAAAAAACCTTGTTCAAAGTCTCTCAGCTACTGAGCCACAGACGCCCAGGAATGCCTGCTCTATAGGCCTTGCTGAGGATTTTGAGCATAATGCACCCTCAGTAAATATTTGTCGGCTCAGTGAACAAATGTATCTGTTTGTAAGGATCTTAAAGGTAAGCCAGGTGCTGGGGAGATGGCTCACCAGTTAAAGGTGCTTGCTTGCAAGACCTGCCAGGTAGGGTTCAGCTCCCCCAATACTCACGTAAAGCCAGATGCGCAATGTGGTGCATGTGTCTAGAGCTCATGTATAGCGGCTAGAGGCCCTGGAGCACCCATTCTCCCCTCTCGCCCCCATCTCTCTGTCTCTCATATAAATAAATACTTATTTGAGAGAGAGAAAGAGACAGATACAGAGACAGAGAGGGGGAGAGAGAATGGGTGCACCAGCCACTGCAAATGAACTCCAGACACACCTTGTGCATCTGACTTACATGGGTACTGGTGAATTGAACCTGGGTCCTTAGACTTCTCAGGCAAAGTACCTTCATCTCTAAGCCATCTCTCCAGCCTAATAAATATTTTTTACCATTCATTTTTTAAAAGGTAACCCTGGAATACATCTCAAACGTTTTACGTGTTATTTAGTGATTTTTTTTTTCCAGTAGGATTTATACAATCTTCCTAATTGGTTTTCACCTCTGCTTGCAATCACAGCCTTCTGAGCCTGTGGAATCCAGTATTTTCTAGAAGAGAATAAAGAAGAAATATCAGCCTGAATTCACCTGAGTGTGTTCTCAGACTTTATTTTATCAAAGAGGCTCTGGCAGAATATCTTTACCAAGTTTGCTCCGCAAGTCCGTTCAGCAATGGCTGCAATTGTCTTCAAAATAACCTTCAAAAATACTTTCTAAAGGAAGGTTCTGGGGAGTTCAGTTGGCAAAGTGCTTGTCTTTTAAACATAAGGAACTGAGTTTGATCCTCAGAACCTATGTTTTTAAAATAAAATCAAATAAACTGGGTATGGTGGTTCACCTTTGAAATCACAGCAATGAGGAGGCTGAAATGGAAGGAAGGGCTCATTGGCCAACAAGTCTAACCTTACTGGTGAAGCCAGCGAGAAACCCTGTCTCAAAAAAAGGTGGACAGCATTAATGAGGTTGACAACCAAGGTTTGCCTCTGGCTTCCATGTGCGCGTGCACACACATACACACACACAATACATTACAAGGGCTGGGGAGATGGCTCAGCAGTGAAAGGCACTTGCTTGCAAAGCCTGTGGGCCTGGGTTTGATTCCCCAGTACTCATGTAAAGAACACCCCCAAAAGAGGGCTGGAGAAATAGCTCAGTGGTTAAGGCACTTGCCTGCAAATCCTAACAACCTGGTTCGATTCCCCAGTGCCCACATAAGCCAGATGCACAAAATGACATATGCATCTGAAGTTCATTTGCAGTGGCTAGAGGCCCTGGTGTGCCCATTTTCTGTTTCTATCTGCCTCTTTTTATTTCTCTTTCTCAAATAAATAAATAAAAATGTTTTTAAAATATACATTACAAGGAAACCAACTGCTTTGAAATAAAATTTTAAGAACTGAGTTTGATACATGTGTTAGTTTACTAACATATCAAGCAACAAAATCCAGCATATATGTTCTGTATTTGCAAAGTAACAATGAGTATAAGTGATATGCACATGGAATACAACATGAATATATGTATGATTTCTATGATGAGGTATTATTAGTAGTATGAGCATCACCTACATTCATGCTTTGAAAAAATGACATATTTCAATTTGAAGTTAATGAAAACAGGTTTTGTCCTCATCTAAGTTCATTCACTACATTCTTTTGAGCTTTCAATATTGTATCCAGGTTTTATTTTAAATGATCTTTGTTACATGTTAATGATAGCATTCACAAGGAAGGATCTATTTCTGCACAAAATGGAAGATTCTAGAAAGTACTCATTAAACTACTGAGAAATTAATGAAGTGGTAAGAATGCAACAGAAAGGACTGGAGACATGGCTTAGCGGTTAAGGTGCTTGCCTGAAAAGCCAAAGGACCATAGTTCAATTCCCCAGGACCCATGTAGGCCAGATGCACAAAGTGACGCATGCGTTTGAAGTTTGCAGCGGGTGGAGGCCCTTGCTGCCCATTCTCTCTCATTCTCTCTCTCACAAACAAATGAAACTAATTTTTAAAAACCATAAACCATCACACACTATGACCTCTGCTGCTCCACAAATGAACCTTGGGGACATGAAGAGTGGAGAAATAAAGGTATAAATGCAGTGTGACTCCAGTCTTTTTTTTTTTTTTTTT
This sequence comes from Jaculus jaculus, assembly GCF_020740685.1. Taxonomy (NCBI): domain Eukaryota; kingdom Metazoa; phylum Chordata; class Mammalia; order Rodentia; family Dipodidae; genus Jaculus; species Jaculus jaculus. The sequence goes on along the minus strand of NC_059113.1, from coordinate 91,826,100 downwards.
AATGAATGGAACAGAAGTCCAATTTAGATTCCTTTGTCACCGTGTGATCACAGTCGATTTCTACTCAGCTCAGAGCCGGAGACCACAGACGCTCCCATTGCGTACTGTGGTGTGAAAGACATCACCTCTGCCACAGCGGGCGGCAGACAGCATGAAGAGCGAGAGCCTGACTAACACGGGGGACCAAGGGCCACTGAACCATCAAGGTCCACCCTACCCAGCCACACACCTCCTCCAGCAAGGCCCCACCTCCCAAATTGCGGTAGGCTGGGGATCAAGCCGTGAGCTTATGGGAGAATTCTGATTCGAACCACCCCAAGTTCACCTGCAGGTAAACGGAGCAACCAGACTCCCCCCTTACCCCCGCCTCGTTGTTAAAGTGAAGCGTGAAGTTGGGGTTTATCTGTCTTGTAGGCAGTTACAGCGTTGCTCTGGGTCACCTGGAACTCTGTCATCTCAAATTCAGAGCACTTGCCTAGCTTATTCAAGACCCTGGGTTCAATCCCAAGTATTGCAAACATGAAATATACATCTGAGCCAGGCATCCAGGCCCTGAGCACCTCAGCCCAAAGGCCCAAGGGACATAGAAGTCCTCGTGGCAGCCCAGGTTTGTGTCAGGTGAGAAGGATGAATCCAGGTTCAGCTAGTGTCATTCCATGTGCAAGCTGACCTTGCACGTGACTGCAGTGCCCAGCATATGGTGGAACCTTCAGGATGCAGTCAGTTCAACTGTACTTGGCATCTGGGCTGTCTTTTATTTTATTTGTTTATTTGAGAGCACAAGAGAGAAAGAAGCAGAGAGAGAGAGAGAGAGAGAGAGAGAATGGGTGCGCCAGGACCTCCAGCCACTGCAAACGAACTCCAGACGCGTGCGCCACCATGTGCAGCGGGCTTATACGGGTCCTAGGGAATCGAACTGGGATCCTTTGGCTTTGCTGGCAACCACCTTAACCGCTAAGCCATCTCTCCAGCCAGCCCCTGTCTTTTACTTTATTGATCTCAGGAGTTGGCTGAGGCCCCACTTGGTTAATTCTCACCCGTTCTTGGACTTAGTTTTCCAAGCAGATTTTATTGAGGCAAAATCCTAACGCTTAGTGAAGACGTCCTTGGCGCATTGGCCAAGATCGGCGTGTGTGGGAGGCGCGGTCCTCCACTCCCAGGCAGGAGGGGCTGCGTGGAGCCACCTGCGACCCACGGACGCCCCAGAGCCGGGTCCTCCCCAGGGCACGCTCCCTGCAGCCCCTCCGCAGAGTTGCTTGTTTCTGAGCTGATTTATGTGGGGGAAAAATGCCGCTCGCTTGTACCTATATGCCTGTGGGCAAAGAGAAAATTTGGAGGCAGAGGGTCCTGCACCAGGAGCCTCTACCCTTTCTTTCTTATTCATTTATTTATATTTATTTATTTAAGCTAAAGAGAGAGAATGGGCACGCCAGGACCTCCAGCCACCGCAAATGAACTCCAGACACATGCGCCACCTTGTGCATCTGGCTTATGTGGCTCCTGGGGAATCAAACCCAAGTCCTTTGGCTTTGCAGGCAAACACCTTAACCACTAAGCCATCTCTCCAGCCCCTCTACCCCTTCTTGCACCTCAGGTTGTTGGCCTTGAGCCTCCCTTCCCCTCATTTCTGTCCTACGCCTCCCAGAGTTGGCACTTGAAAAACATCTTGTTAAGTAATGCCAGTAGTTGGCCAGAAGCCTGACTGGTTTCTTGTTCACTACTGTGGAGGTGGAACTGACTGAAGAAAATCTGTAGTCATGTAGCAGCCTATCTTTTGCAAACAGTCACTGTGGCCTGAAACAGGTAACTTCATTCGTGATATCAGATCTGCTGGTCAGCTATGGGACTTCACTAGATCAAATGAAGTTCCTTGAGAACATGGTGCATTTTATTAGCTTTTAACTGACTTCCTGAACAAAAGGGTTCCTGTTCATATGACTTGGCTGGATACTTTTAATTTGTAAAGCTACCCTCCATTTGGCCTTGAACTCCTTATGTAGCTAAAAATGACCTTTACCTCGGGACCTCTTGCCTCCACACCCAACTTATGAGGTGTTGCGGGTCTAATCCAGGGTTTTACTGTATGCTGAGAGCTATGTCCCCAGACCTACAGTTACTTAACCAGAGCGGAAGTTTTGGGAAACATCCCTTGTATATTGTTTTATGCCAAATTCTTGTTGTGATACCAATTCTACATGCTGGAAAGCCTCAAGGTAAATGCTTAACTAACATATATACTCAATGTGAGCGTGTACCCAACTACAAATGACGAGTGGATGATAACTTTCACTGTGAAACACTTTCTTGTAGAAGGGGTGTGAAATGAGAGTGGCTATTTCAGGTCCTTTTCATGCGCAGGATAGAGAGATGGCTCAGTGGATAAAACCTTCACCGGGGCCTCTTGACCCACGTCACATTGGGGGAAAAGGATTTTATGAGTAACAGGTGTTTTTTTTTTTAAATTTATTCATTCATCTATTTATGTATCTTATTTATTGAGAAAGAGAGTGTTTGGATGCACCGGGGCCTCTTGCTCCTACAAACAAACTCCACACACACGTGCCACTCTGTGTATCTGGCTTTACATAGGTACTGGGGATTCCAAGGTGGGTCAGCTGGATTTGCAAGCAAGTGCCTCTAACCACTGAACCATCTCCCCAGTGTAGGAGGGTTTTGAAATCCATCTTGTTTTGAGACTTGTCTGGCTGAGCTGCCCTTCCCGGCATCCTTAGGGCTTTTGACATCAGTCGGCTAGCTATCATGACCATACCTGTCAGAGCATTTACTATAAGAATGTAACAAGTTGGGGCTGGAGAGATGGCTTAGCGGTTAAGCGCTTGCCTGTGAAGCCTAAGGACCCCGGTTCGAGGCTCAGCTCCCCAGGTCCCACGTTAGCCAGATGCACAAGGGGGCGCACGCATCTGGAGTTTGTTTGCAGAGGCTGGAAGCCCTGGCGTGCCCATTCTCTCTCTCTCCCTCTATCTGTCTTTCTCTCTGTGTCTGTCACTCTCAAATAAATAAATTTAAAAAAAAAAAAAAGAATGTAACAAGTGCCAGGCATGGTGACACATGCCTTTAATCCCAGCACGCGGGAGGCAGAGGTAGGAGGATCACCATGAGTTCAAAGCCACCCTGAGACTCCATAGTGAATTTCAGGTCAGCCTGTACTAGAGTGAGACCCTACCTTGACAAACAAAACAAAACAAAAAGAATTTAACAAGGCATCTCAGGTGTAAAAGTTACCTTTCTGTGAAGCATCATGAATTACAGTAGTGATCACTTAATGTAGGCAACAACTCTTTAACATCTGTGGTTTTTCTTAGTGGTTAGCTTTAAAACACCCAACAATGGATGTACGCAGACACCTGCTGAGAATGTAATGAAGCATGCATCATTTACAACCTCCTTACCAGTTATCTAACTAGCTGATTCCTTCCTAATGTCTAACCAAACTGTCCCCAACTCTGATATTCAACCTGGAAGGCAACGATTAATGGACATGATAGAGACGACGTAGATATAAATAGTCCTTGTTGAGTCATGCTGAGAACTTGCAGGCTCCGTGCAATGGTACAGGGGGCCTGATGTGTACACATGGAACCCCTGAATCCCATCATCCAACTCTTAGAAACAACATAGGTGAGTATACCATGGCTGGACTCCAGGAGAAGGACCCCCACCCCCCCCGGCCACTGCGTCCACTTACGTGAGGGTCGAAAGAGCCTGGGGTCCCTCAGTGAGGTTGGGAAACCCAAGTGATCTGATGTGAGAAAAGAGGGAGCCTGGCTTTCCTAAGATGTTACTTTGCATATCAGCCCTGACTGCAGGGAGAGGCCCTGAAACTCGGTGTCCAATGCTCACTCTCTTCTGCATTCAGCAACCCTATTGCTGGGCTGCATGAGGGAGGCCCACCATGTAGATAAAGAAGAAATAGATTAAGTCATCTCAGAAATGTAGGAGCTCAAAGTAAGATGAGAAGGAATGGCACAAAAAATAAAATAAGAACCTAAATATAGCCACAGATATTTATGAGTGTATGTGTATGGGTGTAAATTGCTGAGTTCTGATAAGGTTCTTCAGATATGAGATTTGAAAAGCTGGGATCGTGGCGCATGCCTATAATCCTCATACTCAGGAAGGCGAGGGAGGAAGACCTTAACGTGGAGGCCAGGCTGGGCTACACAGTGAGACCCTGTGTCAGTATTAAAACTTTAAAAAGACATAGGGTTTGAGTGAGTGTATAAAACAGGATTGGCATTCCAAGGGAGGAGTTTCAGGGCATAGGCAGGAGTAAGGCTATCTAGTTCCCTGTAGTAACTCACATGCTTACTGCAGTGCTGGTCAATGGCACACAGTAAATACTTATGGGATGGCTAAAAGACATGGAACCACCTGTTTGACAACCACATCTTAAACTTAGTGTGTGAAACAAGTCATGATGTCTTGGGGGACTATTCAAAACCATAAGAGAAAAATGGCAGCAATTTTACCAGATTTTTCTGATAAGCAAATACAACGTTTTTAAAACCTAAATACGGGGCTGGAGAGATGGCTTAGTGGTTAAGCGCTTGCCTGTGAAGCCTAAGGACCCCAGTTCGAGGCTCGGTTCCCCAGGTCCCACGTTAGCCAGACGCACAAGGGGGCACACGCGTCTGGAGTTCGTTAGCAGTGGCTGGAAGCCCTGGCACGCCCATTCTCTCTCTCTTCCTCTGTCTTTCTCTCTCTGTCTGTCACTCTCAAATAAGTAAAAAAAATTTTAAAAAAAACCTAAACATGGGTGCTGGAAAGATGGCTTAGTGGCTAAGGTGCTTGCCTGTGAAGCATAAGGACCTATATTCAACTCTCCAGACCCCCATGTAAGCCAGATGCGCAAGTGAGGCAAGCGCAAGGCCACACATGCCCACTAGGTGGTGCAAGCATCTGGAATTCAGTTGCAGTGGCTGAGGCTCCAATGTGCCAATTCTCTTTCACGCTCACTGGCTTGCTCTAAAACAAATACTAAGTATATCCTCACATATTTATGAGTGTACATGTGTGGATGTAAATTGCTGAGTTCTGATATGAGGTTCTTTAGGTATGAGATTTGAAAAGCTGGGTATGGTGGCACATGCCTGTAATCCTCATACTCAGGAAAGCGAGGGAGGAAGATCTTAACTTGGAGGCCAGCCTGGGCTACACAGTGAGACCCTGTGTCAATATTAAAACATTTTTTTAAAAAGTCTCCCTTATAGTATCTTCAGACCATTGGATGATATATTTTTCCCTCTTCTCTACCATTAGAGATTACATAATGAGAAAACTTGAAATATGAGTGATGGGCTTCTGAACAAAACTAAAAGAAAAAAAGAGACTAGAGCCAGGCGTGGTGGCGCACGCCTTTAATCCCAGCACTCGGGAGGCAGAGGTAGGAGGATCGCCGTGAGTTCAAGGCCACCCTGAGACTACAGAGTTAATTCCAGGTCAGCCTGGGCCAGAGTGAGACCCTACCTCGAAAAAAAAAGAAAGAAAGAAAGAAAAAAGACACTGAATGGAAGCTAGGACACGGTTGTAAGATTCCTTGGGTTTGAGAAAAAGCTGCCAGTTAGGTCTAAAGAAAACTTTTTATTTAATGAACAGTAAAGTGGATTAAATGATCCACATAATGACTATGTAATAGTATAATGTTTATAATCAATATTATATTATAAATAGATGCATGGGTTCATATCCACAGGCTTCCATAATAAGAAAGTATGGGGCTGGAGAGATTACTCAGCGGCTAAATGCACTTCCTGTGCAAGCCTGAGGGCCCAAGCTCAAACCTCCAGATCCTACACAATGTCCACATGCACTCGCGGCCACACAAGCTCCAGAATCGGTAAAAGGAGGCTCTGGCTCAAAAGCAAGACCAGAAAGAAGAGCGACAGAGCGAGACACCCGCTGTTCCATGTCCCTCTCCCGACACCGCAGTGTGAGAGGCCACAAGGGCACATACACCACACACACAAGCAAAACGAAACACAGAAAAGTAAAACGTGGGCTGGACAGATGACTTAGGGGTTAAGGCACTTGCCTGCAAAGCCCAAGGACCCAGGTTTGATTCTCCAGGTCCCACGTTAGCCAGATGCACATGGGGCACATGCGTCTGGAGTTCGTTTGCAGTGGCTGGAGACCCTGGCGCGCCCATTCTCATTCACTGTCTATCTCTCCCTCCCTCTCTGTGTCTCTAATAAATAAATAAATACAAGTAAAAATGTCTTTTAAAAAAGGTGAAGTAAGCTGAGTCCTAGATTCCTCCTGTCTCTGCTTCCTGGTTGCCTCATGGACCAATCTGCTCCCACCATTATGCTTAAAAAAAAAAAAAAAAAAAGTAAAATGTGCTATAAACTATTTTTGAGAAAAAAAAAACCCAAATCCCCTAAATGTAAAAATGCATAATGATATATATGTGTGTGTATACACACACATGCATGCACGTACACACATACATTCCACTAAATCTCTCAAATTAAAAAATTTAAGAAAACAAAAATAAACAGTCTTGAAGTTGAAATTCTTTTAAAGTTATAAAGACAACAGTATATACATAATACAGTATACAGTCATATAATAGCTCTATTAGAAATAGTAGGGGTTAAAGCCAAGTGTGATGGCGCACGCCTTTAATTCCAGTACTCAGGAAGCAGAAGTAGAAAGATCACCGAAAGTTTAAGGCCAGCCTGAGACTATGTAGTGAATTCCAGGTTAGCCTGGGCTAAAGTGAGACCCTACCTCAAAAAAAAAAAGAAAAAGAAAAAGAAAGAAAGAAAGAGAGAAGAGAAGAGAAGAGAAGAGAAGAGAAGAGAAGAGAAGAGAAGATTAGGGGTTAATTATCACAGGAAAGCATACTGAGATACAAGCTACATTTTTTTAAGTATTTATATTTGTTTACAATCAGACAAAGAGAAAATGGATATGCCAAGACCTTCTTCTACTGCAGTCAAACTTCAGATGCATGAGCCACCTTGTGCATCGGGCTCCACAGAAGTACTGGGGGATTGAACCCCAGGCCATCAGGTTCTGCAAACAAACACTTCTAACTGCTGAACCATCTCCCCAACCCCCAAGCTTTATTGCATTTTTTTTTTAATTTTTATTTATTTATTTGAGAGTGACAGACACAGAGAGAAAGACAGATAGAGGGAGAGAGAGAGAGTGGGCGCGCCAGGGCTTCCAGCCTCTGCAAACGAACTCCAGACGCGTGCGCCCCCTTGTGCATCTGGCTAACGTGGGACCTGGGGAACCGAGCCTCGAACCGGGGTCCTTAGGCTTCACAGGCAAGCACTTAACCGCTAAGTCATCTCTCCAGCCCTTATTGCATATTTTATACAAAAAAAAGTTTGCTGATTTTTTTTCCATCTGGAAATCTTCCCTCATTCTGCCTTGTTTCATCTCTTCCACATACAGGTGCCACAGACCTGGGCTCCCAGCTCATAACCAGTGTGGTGGTGGCTCAACGTTGCTGTGAGCTTCAGATCAAGATCTCATGACTGGTTTTCTCTTTCCAAGGACACAGGGCACTTATGTCAGGATACCTGTCACACCGTAGAGTGCTTTCTAAAAATGCTAGTGACAGTGCCGCTGAAAATTCAAATGGAGTGAATGTGAGTGGGTCGGCAGGTGCTGTTTTGATGATTTTTTCAGACGGACGTTTTTGTGCAAGATGACCAGGTCTTCCAGGCTGAGACTATCACTGCAAGACCCTGCAAGATCTAGTGGTCATGGCCGCTCACTGCAGTCAACCCAGTGATGAGAATCAAACATGAAAATGGCTGAAATAATTGGGCCAGATATGCAGCAGGCCAGTTCAATGATCACCCGCAAATGAGGGCAGATTCAGAAAACATATTCTCGTTGAGTAAAATGGGTGTAATGATGGTGTGGTATCAGCCAGTGTCAGAGGTATTGAATAAAAATAAGCAATACTGTAGAGTATAAATGTGTGCAGATTTCTTTCCCAAGCACCTGATTTCCAGATTATTCCTGCTCATTAGAATAGTTTGTAAAAGCAGTTAGCAGGTCTGACGAGATGGCTCAGAGGTTAAAGGTACTTGCTTGCAAATCCTGACAACCCAGGTTCAATACCCCAGTACCCATGTGATGCCAGATGCACAAAGCATGCATCTGGAGTTTGTTTGCAGTGTCAAGAAGCCCAGAAGCACCCACATTCTCTCTTGCTTACTTTCACCCTTGCTCTCTCTTACCCAGGTACACAAATAATTAAATATTTTATTTCCTTCTTTGGGAAGGAGAGAGCCACAGATAGAGAATAAGCACACCAGGGCCTCTAGCCACTGCATCTGACTTACATGGGTACTGGAGAATCGAACCTAGGTCCTTAGGCTTTGTAGGCAAGCACCTTAACCACTAAGCCATCTCTCTAGCCCCTAGTTAAATAATTTTTTTTTATTTACAAAAAATTAGTGAGTAATGGAAGCAGAAGAGAATTGGAATATTTTAAGTTAAATGATTAGTTCTAGTATGTTTGGTTTTGTTACACTGGGCTGGATTTGCTCCATGTGTCACACCGATCCATCCTCTCCTCTTCTCCAGGCTCCAGGAGGCTGGACCACCCCACAGGCTCCCTTGTCCTCTGGCTCCCACTGAGTTTGGCCAGTAGGAGAGAATAGTAGAGCTCAGTAGGGGAGGAGAGTGAGGTTGAGCATGAACTGTTTCAGCTCCGTTTGTGGACTTATCTCTCCATGCTCACCACATAGGTCTGCTTAGCCTAGTTATCAACATGTTCTGATAACCACTTCCTCCTCTTTGGGCGATCACTGCATCATTGCACGGTGGAGTTTTCCGCCTCCTGTGACTGGGATAACCCGATGGGAGGGAAAGGTCTACTTTTGGCTTACAGTCCCCAGGGGAAGCTTCAGGATGACAAGGGAAACCTTGGCACCAGCAAAGGTGGGACGTCACTACGACCCACAGCAGGTGGAAGGTAGCAGCCAGAGAGCAAGGCAATCTCTGGCAACGGGGAGCTGGCTTTAACACCCCTAAGCCTGCCTCCAAAACACATCCTTCAGCCAGGCTCCACCTCCCTAATTGCCACCAGCTGGGGACCAAGCACCCAAAATACATGAGTTTACTGGGAGACATGTGACTTAAAGCCCCACACCATCTCAAATGGTTTCCCTGCTTGTTCCTGCCTTCATAAACAGCCCCTCCACTGAACTCTCCTGCAGTCACTCAGGGCATCAATGTGATTTTTGCTAGACTCCTGACTAAATAACTTAGTAACCATTGTTAAAATGACTTGGCAATTGATGTTCACTCAAAAACAGCTGTTTGGTCTAGAGAGATGGCTTAGTGGTTAAGGCACTTCCCTGCGGAGCCTAAGGATCTGTGTTCGATTTCCCAGATCCCACACAAGCCAGACGCACAAGGTGATGCATGCACACAAGGTGGCACACGTGTCTGGAGTACGGTTGCAGTGACTGGAGGACCTGGCATGCCAATTCCCTCTCTCTTGCTCTCTCATGTGTACACATGCTCTCTCTCTCTTGCTCGCTCCCATAAAAAACAATTGTCCGGCAATATCAAAAGTGTGATGAGGGCTGGAGAGATGGCTTAATGGTTAAGGTGTTTGCCTACAAAGCCAAAGGACCTCAGTTCGATTCCCCAGGACCCACGTTAGCCAGATGCACAAGGGGGCGGACACGTCTGGAGTTTGTTTGCAGTGGCTGGAGACCCTGGTGTGCCCATTCTCTCTCTCCCTCTCTCTGCCTCTTTCTCTCAAATAAATAAATAAAAATAAAGTTTAAAAAATATTTTTTAAAAAAGTATGACGATTTTCCTTTATCCTGTTCACTGAAGCTTCAATATAATCTCTGAGCCCTTTCATATTAGTTATTTTCTAGTGTCTTTGACCAAATACCTGACGGGAAATGGTTTAAAGAAGAAAGATGGTTTGTTCCAGCTCATAATTCCGGGGATGTGGGACATCATGGTGACACAAGTGTGGCGGCGAGGCACGCGGCAGCTGTCACATCGTGTCCACAGTCAGGCAGCAGAGAGGTGTGGCTGCTGCTGCTCAACGAGCTCTCTCCTTTTCACCAAGACCAGAACCCCAGACTTGGGAAGGCTGTTGCCTACTGTTAAGATGGTCTTTCCACCGCAGTGAACTGAATCAAGATGATGCCCGTCGGGCATGCTCAGAGGTTCATTTCCCAGGTGATTCTACATCCTGTCAAGTTGACAGCCAATGAAAATCATCACGCTTTCTTTATTTATGGTCATGCTGCCCTGTTCTTTTTCTTTCTTTTTAAAAAAAAATTTTTTATTGGCAACTTCCATAATTATAGACAATAAACCAGCAAAATTCCCTCCCCCTTCACTTTACCCTTTGCAATTTGACTCTGCATCGTAACCCCTCCCCCTCTCAATCAGTCTCTCTTTTATTTTGATGTCATCATCTTTTCCTATTATGAGGGTCCTGTGTAAGCAGTGTCAGGCACTGTGAGGTCATGGACATCCAGGCCATTTTGTGTCTGGGGGAAGCATATTGTAAGGAGGCCTACCCTTCCTTTGGCTCTTACATTCTTTCTGCCACCTCTTCTGCAATGGACCCTGAGCCTTGGAAAGTGTGATAGAGATGTTTCAGTGCTGAGCACTCCGGTCACTTCTTCTCAGCACTGTGATGCCTTTTGAATTGTCCCAGAGGTCACTGCCATCTGAAAAGAGAAGCTTCTCTAACCAAAAATGAGAGTAGCATTAATATATGGGTATGAACATTAAGAGAAGTGCTTACTGGGCGGTTTGGTGAGCATAGTATAAGCATTTAGCCAGACAGCAGCAGACGTTACACCCCTAGGGCTCATGACCTCCCATGTCCTAGGTTTTCAGAGTCAGGCATGTATTCTCTCCTGTGCAGCAGGCCTCCACTCCAATTAGAAAGCAGTTTGTCTCCCTCATAACAGACATGCCACAATTGCACCCATTGGCTCATTTGGCCTGGCTGGCCCAACTTACGGCTTGTAGTGTCCACTGTTGTTCATCTCCACTGGTGACCTCTCTCTCCCATGGAGCTGCATGCATCTACACTTCATGTCCCTTGGTTGTGGTTCCTCTCCTCCACCTCCACATTTTCTTTCTGCCGTGACCACTGTTCAGGTTTCAGCGGGAGCAGCTCTGAGTCTGTGTGAAGTTCCAACGAATCATGAGTCTACACTGTGTACGGACTTAATGGTGCTTTCTGGACCTTCAAGGGTGGGTCTTCCAGCTGCTGCTTATAATGGAATGTTACTAGGTGTGCTCAGTTTTATGGTTTGGTGAGTATGGGATGGGTAGTTTTGGTTGTCTAGACTTTTAGAGTCCTCAAATCAGATGCTTCCCTTCTATGAGTCCCAGCAGGGAGATGAGAACAGTGTTTCCAATGACACTCGTTACAGCAGGATCTTCCCTAAAATCAAAGCGGGTTTGCTCTGCCATGAGGCTGCATCAATGCTCTTGGAGATAGCGGGTCGTGAGACCCAACCTAGCAGCCTGCATGCCAGCCTGCAGGTCCTCTTCCTGGTCCAGGACTCATCTAAGCCTGGAGGTTTACGCACTGCATCATAAGCAAGCTTGGTGCATGGTACCCAAATGGGGTACATGGTCTCATCAAAAGCCAAAGCACGGGGCCGTAGAGATGGCTGAACACTCACTGCCTGCGATGCATAAGGGCTACATTAGATTTCCCCAGTCCCCACATAAAGCCAGATGCACATGGTGGAGCGTGCCTCTGGAGCTCAGTTTAGGAAGGTTGTGAAACTTTTGGAAGACAGAGCCTAATTGAATGGAAGTGTGTCACTGGAAGTTAACCTTGAGGTTTTATAGCCTAGCTCCTTGTGGTGGTTTGAATTAGGGGTCCTCAGCCCCACAAACCCATGTGTTCTGAATGCTAGGTCCCCAGCTGACAGCAATTTGGAAACTGGATCCTTGCTGGAAGGGGTGTGTTGCTGGGAGGCGGGCTTACTCTTGTGATGGCCAGCTCCCTCTTGCCAGTGTTCAGCTCACTCTCCTGCTGCTGGGCTCCACCTGCTGTGACAAAGGTGACATCCAGCCTCTGCTCATGCCATCCTTTCCCCTGCCACCATGGAGGCTCACCTCGAAACTATAAGCCAAAATAAACAACTTGCCTCCCAACTACTCCTATAAAATATATATATACATATATATATTTGACAGAGAAAGAGGGAGAGAGAGAATGGGCACGTGAGGGCCTCCAACCACTGCAAACTCCAGATGCAGTGCGCCCCCTTGTGCATCTGGCTAACGTGGGGCCTGGGGAATCAAACCCTGGTCCTTTGGCTTTGAGGCAACCGCCTTAACCGCTAAGCCAGATCCGCAGCCTCCATCAACTGCTTTTGGTCATGTGCTTTGTCCCAGCAATGAGATGGTCACTGTAACCCACCTGATTGCTGTTCACCACCTCACTGCTTCCTTCCTGCTGATGTGATAACAGCTTCCTGCTCCTGCCATGGCTCCCCCCAAAATACTGGGCTCTGCCTTCTGGAATTGTTAGCCAAATTAAACATTTTTCCTTCCCTGCATTGAGTGTGGCTGAGCAATTTTTTTTTTTTTTTTTTTGAGGTAGGGTCTCACTCTAGCCCAGGCTGACCTGGAATTCACTATGGAGTCTCAGGGTGGCCTCGAACTCAGTTACCTTCTTACCTTGCCTCCTGAGTGCTGGGATTAAAGGCGTGCACCACCACGCCAGGCTGACCAAACATTTTTTTCCCCACAATACAATGGTAAAAATATACTGCCTGTCTGTCAGTATTCTTGTGCAAGTCAACTGACATGATTAAAAGAACTTAGTACAGTATTTGATTCCAAAACACCGTGTAGGACACATTCATACTACTATGGAGAAATAGGTATTTACTTGCCCTGATTTATAAAGGTCTTACAGTCCCTTTTAACCATCTGTGTGCTCTACAAACCTAGAGAGAGAGCATGATAAACTTTGAGCACAGGAAGTCCCTTTGGAAGAATGCTCATCTTTTGACTATTAAATAGGTGACGTTTGTTACAAAATTGTCAACTGTGGGCATTTCAAATTTCCAGCTTCTTCTAAACCTAAGCTGTCTTTAAGACGATTCTTCGGCAGCATCTAGAAATAACTATGCAGAGAGAGAGAGTGTGTGAGAGAGAAGGCAGACAGACAGAAAATGGGTAAGCCAGGGCCTCCAGCTGCTGAAAAAAAACCTCGAGATTCATGGACCACTTTGTTCATGTGGCCATATATGAGGACTGGGGAATTGAACCCCGATTGTTAGGCTTTGTAAGGAAGCACTTTGAGTAAGCCATCTCTCTAGCCCAAGTGAGACTTTTGTTTAAAAAGAAATGTATTCATTTATTTGAGAGAGAGATAGAGAGAGAATGGGCATACCAGGACCTCCAGCAACTGCAAACAAACTCCAGATGCAGGCAAGCACCTTATCTGCTAAGCCTCCAGCCCTCAAGTATTTTTGTAGTTGGGTTGGTTGCTCGTTAACCATGCTCGCTCTCGCCACCACTTCACACAACATCTTCAATGCTGAGTACCAAGAATTTGAGAATGGATTGGAGAAATGGCTTAGCAGTTAAGACGCTTGCCTAGAAAGCCAAAGGACCCAGGTTCGACTCCCCAGGACCCACATAAGCCAGATGCAGAGGGTGGCGCAAAGGTCTGGAGTTCATTTACAGTGGCTGGAGGTCCTGGCACGTCCATTTTCTCTCTCTCTCCCTGCCTAGTTCTGTATCTCTCTCTCTCTCTCTCTGTGTGTGTCTCAAATAAATAAATTTTTTAAGAGCTTGAGGACACTGTCTTGCTACACACGATATCTCCTGCCATAGTATGTAAGTATCAGCAGAACTTCAAGCAGAGCCGCCGGGCTTGGTGGCGCGCGCCTTTAAATCCCAGCACTGGGGAGGCAGAGGTAGGAGGATCGCCGTGAGTTCGAGGCCACCCTGAGCCTCCATAGTGAATTCCAGGTCAGCCTGAGCTAGAACGAGACCCTACCTCGAAAAAAAAAACAAAAAAAAAAAAAAGAAAAGAACTTCTAGGATCACTGAGATTAACGTATGGGACCACCACACCGGAAGAGGAGGAAGAGGACAACCCTTCAGGTCCAACCACGAACTGCTACGTTAGCACAGCACCCAGAACCGCTCTCAAGAGCCACTAGACCCCGAATTGTTTATTTATTTATTTTTATTTTTGGTTTTGATTTTTCGAGGTAGGGTCTCACTCTAGTCCAGGCTGACCTGGAATTCACTCTGTAGTCTCAGGGTGGCCTCGAACTCACGGCGATGCTCCTTACCTCCGCCTCCCGAGTGCTGGGATTAAAGGCGTGCGCCACCGCGCCCGGCTGGTCTTGAACTCACGGCCATCCTCCCACCTCTGCCTGCCGAGAAGCTGGGCTTTGCAGGCGCGCGGGGTGGGCGGGGCGGGCGGGGGCGGGGGGCGTGGCCAGCGTGACCCCCCGCGCCCAGAGGGGCCGGAAGCGGAAGCGGAAGCGAGCTGCGGCTCCCGGGACCGCTTCCGCCCTCGAGGATGTTCCCGGGGCCGAGCGAGTGAGGGAGGCGGCCGCGGCGCGGAGACGGTCGGCGGATGCCGCAGGGACGCGGAGGTCGCCGCCTGCCGAGGAGAGCGCGCGCCGAGCCGGGGCCGCCCGAGGCCGGGGCCCGTCCGCGTCGCCGGCGGGGCTCCGCGCTGCGCCCGGCGGCGGCGGCGGCGGCGATCGCGGCCCGCGCGGATGCGGGCGGCTCGGGGAGGATGCGGCTCGGCGCCGGCTGTGGCTAGCTCTGCCTCCTCCGTAGCATGCCAGTGCGCGGGAGCGACGGGAGACCAGAACCCCTCTCTCACCAAGCAGACACCCCCCCCCCCCCCCGGCTATCTTCCGTGGGTGTGTTTTTGGGGTTTTTTTTTTGTTGTTGTTGGTTTTTGTTTTTGTTTTTTTGGGGAGCTGATTGATGTGGCAAAATGCCGTGCGCATGTACCTGGGACAATTGGAGACGGTGGATCCGACCTTTAGTTGTGGTCCTGTACCTGTTGTCCGTGATGGTTGCGGTTCCCATATGCGTGTGGGAAATACAAAAGTTGGAGGTAAGAGGGTCCTGCGCCGGCGGCCTCGGCCCTGCCTTGCACCTCAGGTTGTTGGCATCGAGCCTCCCTTTCCCCTCTTTTCTGCCCTGCGCTTTCCAGAGTTGGCATTTGAGAAGCATCCTGTTTTGTTGTTTTGTTTTGTTTCTAAGCCCTGTCGTTGGATTTAAATGCCTGCCTGCTTTCTGGTTTCAGTTCATGCTATGGGTGCAGGTGGGAACGGGTGGAGAAAATAGGGTATTAATGGCTCACAGATAGTCATCCTTTCCCTGAAAAGAAGTAACTTTACTCCTGATACCAGATCTGCTGATCAGATAAGGGACTGCAGATCAAATAAACTACCTTGAAAACCAAATAACTGCATTCGATAATACTGGCTTTTATCTAGCTTCCTGGACTCAAAGACTCTTCATATCACTTTGAGGATTGCTCTTTGGAAGCTACCTCCTTTTTCCTCCTCTACCCTAGGTTGACCTGGAATTTCCCCTGGAGCCTCAGCCTGGCTCGGAACTCGCGGCGATCCTCCTACCTCAGCCTTGCCAGTGCTAGAATTACAGGCATGTGCCACCATACCCAGTTCTCGGTCTCTCTTTCTCGCACTCCTTTGAGGCAGGTGGCAAGTCCTCCGGTAGCCCCAGGTTGACCTTGACTTCTGACTCTCTTACCTGTACCACCCTAGTGCTGGGACACAGGTGTGTGTGTCACCACACCCAGTTTATGTGATGCTGGGGATGTGACCCAGGGTTTTACTACATGCTGGGCAAGCGCACCCTCAACTAGGCGGCAGCCCCAGCCCTGTAGTTACCTCTGAAACAGCAAAAGTTTTGCAAAAAGTGCTTTGTATGTTGTGATATTTAAATTACTTGAATTTGTCTACCAAAATTAAGGTATTAGCTTATTAATATAAATAAGATTTTCTTACTCTGAAGTATTTCCATGGAGAAAAGCTAATTAAATGTATAATACCTTTCCAACATAAGATTTCATAGTGAGTCACAACTAGTTTTATTTATTTTTTTTTAATATTTACTTGGCAGAGAAAGAGGGAGAGAGGGAGAGTGTGTAAATGGGCGCACTAGGGCCTCCAGCCACTGTAAACGAACTCCAGATGCATGTGCCACCTTGTGCATCTGGCTTATGTGGGTCCTGGGGAATCGAACCTAGGTCCTTTGGCTTTGCAGGCAAGTGCCTTAATCACTAAGCCATCTCTCCAGCCCCGCAGCTAGTTTTAAAGATCTACTAGCCTTTAAGATATTTTTTTAAAAAAATATAGATCATGAAATCTTATTTATTTGAGAGAGACACATATATACGTGTGTGTGTGTACGGGGGGGAAGAGACAATGGGCACACGTTGACCTCTAGCCACCACTACCGAACTCCAGACACATGTGCCATCATATGCATCTGGCTTTACGTGGGTACTGGGGAATCAAACCTATGTTCTCAGGCTTTGCAAGCAAGCACCTTCACCACAAAGCCATCTCCTCCAGCCCATTTAAGATAAAATTTAACCTACACTGTCCACTGCTAATATCCTGAAGTAAGTCCTCAGCATGTCTTACTTGGATCCTTCTCATTACACTGCGCGGCAGATCCAGCGAAAACACAGGCCACATTGTGTGTCCTCACTAACCCAGATAACATATTCATCTTCTATATCCCTCAGGTCTTTAGAATTACAAGCATCTTCTCCTGATAACCTTCTCCTCTTAAGATGCTTTGTTTTATCTTTTTTTTAACCTGCTTTATTTTTCTTCAGAAATTTTACCACTATCTACCACAGTACGGATTTAACATAGTTTTGTGCCCCCCTCCCCCAAGTGACTGATACTAGAATTAGTAAATGATTGCACCCAGGCAATGAAACAGGCCTTGTGTATACCTGCATTTCCAAAGGCTACCAGCCCTATGAGATAGGCCTAGCCCCACCATTAGGACCTCATAATGGCTTACAGGCACTATCTCTAGTTGTGGCCAGTTTCATTGAGTTTTGCATATGAATGAGGGGAGTATGGTTTAGTTCATAGCAGAGTTGTCAAAACATAGGTGGCACCCAGAATTACAAGGGTGCTGGAAGTTATGGAGAATTAGAAGGAATGGCAAAGACCTGGCACCAACATATACCAGGTAGAAAAGGAACTTAAGGGCTGGAGAATTGGCCCAGCAGTTAAGATGTTTGCCTGAAAATCCTAAGGACCAGGTTTGATTTTCCAGTACCCACATATGCCAAATGCACAAAGTGGTGCTTGCATCTGGAGTTCTGTTGCAGTGGCTAGAGGTCCTGGCGCACCCTTTTTCTCCCCCACCTCTCAAATAATTTATTTAAAAAAAAAAAAAAGAGGTATGAGGATCGCTGTGAGTTTGAGGCCACCCTGAGACTACATTGTGAATTCCAAGTCAGCCTGGGATAGAGAGAGACCCTACCTTAGAAAAAAGGGGGGGACATAGGATAGTGTCTTGAGCTGTGTCCATGTTCACAAGTAGGATGGTCATTGGTGATCATAGTGGAGAAGAATGGGCAAATCCAGAGTATAACTCTTTGCACATGTGGTGAAAGGGTGCACTTGGGAGAGGAAAAATGGGTCTATCAACTTCCGTTTAGAAAATTTTGACTCTTGATGGGTCCAAGGAATGGATGTCTCAGTACTTGAAGAGTACAAAATTATTCTCTTTGCCATATGCTTTTCTTTGGGGGGGGGGTCAGGTTCAAGGTAGGGTCTCACCCTAGCTTATGCTGACCTGGAATTCACTATGTAGTCGGTGGCCTCAAACTCACGGTGATCCTCCTACCTCTCTCTGCCTCCCAGGTGCTGGGATTAAAGGCGTGCGCCACCATGCCTTGCTCTTTGCCATATGCTTTTAAGGTTAGAGACACTGACTAGGGCACATCCCCAAGATTTAGATAGGGCTATGATTTTATTTAAAAATCTTAGAAACTGGGGTGTAGGCATTGCTTTCATTTTTACAGTTGTAAAAACTGAAGCAGAGACGTAAGTAGATGAAGAGATACTGTGAAGGGCTTTATATACAATATCATCCATCCATTATTCATGAGATGAGTCTATATATCTGAAGTGTTTAACCCTCAACAATTGTGTAGGTATTTACTACGTCCTAATTACTCATCATTTTTTGTTTTTTTTTTTAAGGTAGGGTTTCACTCTAACTCAGGCTGATCTGGAATTCACTGTAGTCTCAGTGGTGATCCTCCTACCTCTGTGCTGGGACTAAGGGTGTGTACCACCACACCGGGCTTCTCATATCACTTTTAAAATACTAGTGTCATTGGCTTGGAGCTTCAATTCATTCCTTGTCAGTAGGAGCTCAGATAGAATTGGATACTTTACTGAACACCTAAGGCAAAAAAGATAAGCTTGAGCACCAAATGTACCTTGGCTTAGGACAAACCGATTCTTGGCTTTCAACCTTCAGTCACACTGTGAGAAGTCAGTGGGAACTAAGAGTAGATAATGAGGTTCCAGTATCTGTTCCCATGCCTTCAGTAGGACGCGCCCACATTCATTGGTGTGGCAGGGTGACCATGTGCCTATTTAAAATGTATTTATTTATTTATTTGATTTTTATTTGAGGGAGAAAGAGGCAGGGAGAATGGGCCTACTAGGGCCTTCTGCTGCTGCAGATGAACTCCGACTCGAGACGCATGCATCCAGCTTATTCGGGTCCTGATTGAGCATGTGTCCTTAGGCTTCACAAGCAGCTGCCTTAACCACTAAGCCCCTAGCCCGGCAGTCTTTGCTGCTTTACTCTGTCTTGGAGTAGTGGGCTGAGGGAGCATTCACTTACTCCTGAGTGCTTATCTTTAATGGTTCTTACCTTTCTTCAAGTTATCTTTAAAAAAAAATCTAATTGAGTTATTTTGCAAGCAAAAAAAAAAAAGCCTCATTGGCAGGCAAGTTTAATAATAATGCTAAGGGTATCAGTGTAGCTGAAGTAATTTGAATTAAAGATTAAAAATTTATTAAAATTACTACTAATGTTTACATATACAGTTACTCAGTTGTCATAGTTAAGTCATTACAGAAAACAGGTTACATTTCTCATGCATAGCTCAACTGAAAACCATAAAATCAATAACTCAAATTATTGATGGTACTACAGACAGATACTGTTTCTCTTGCAGCATAAAAATAATACTACTCTATGGTAAAGGATTTAAAATTTTTCCTGACTAGATTGATGACTCATTTCTCTAGACACTTGTTTTATGACTGTTTGAAAGGAAACTTTCCTTACCGCATGCTGGGGGGACGCTTGGCCTTCATTACTCACTGGGCCGTCATCCACTTTTAGGGGAACCATCCAGTTCTACTTTATGGCACTAAAGTATTCATGAGAATCAATGTGGACATTAAAGTTACTTAGCAACACTGCTCTTAAAGGTCACTTTCAAATAGAGAAGAGTCGAGATGCTTATGGTATTCTTTCCAGAGGTTGTTGAAATGAATATTCAACCGTAAATGGAATGGACAAAGTCCACGTGTACCTCTGACGCCAACCTCTCTCCATCTGCTTTTCAGAAAACATTCTCTACACTTTAATGTAGAAACTCCCTGTTACAGAAACACACTTGGTCTCATTTTTTTCTACCTCTTACTCTTTGACCCTAGTGAGGGGGGAAAAAATCTCATTCAAAACAACCTACTGTGTTCAGCAGTGAAAGGCACTTGTTTGCAAAACCTGACAGCCTGGGTTCGATTCCCAAGTCCCTTCGTAAAGCCTTATATACAAAATGGCACGTGTGCCTAGAGTTCGTTTGCAGTAGCAGGAGGCCCTGGTACACCCACTCATGCACCTGTTCTCTCTCTCAAATAAAATATTTTAAAAGGTATTGAAAATACCAGTAAACCTAAAAGCCGTGGACTTGTCTTTCTTGTGAACGTCTCAAAAAACCCGAAACTATAGTTAAATGCCCACTTTTTCTCTAAGGAACCAAATCAAAGATGATTCTCTTGTCAAGGTATTTGGTATAAGTTACTGAGAGAGAACCACTCCAAAAGAGCAGAGGTTCAAATAAGTGAGAAATTATTTGTACCAGACAGTAAGTGAATTATTTCAAGCCTGCTTTAAAAATAAGCTGGGAGGGCGGGGGGCTGGAGAGATGGCTTAGCAGTTAAAATGCATGCCTGCAAAGCCTAAGGGCCCAGGTTTGATTCTCCAGGTCCCATGTAAGCTAGCTGTGCGTGGTGGCACGTGCATCTGGAGTTTGTTTGCAATGGCTAGAGGCCCTGGGGTGCCCATTCTCTCCTCCTCTCCCTCCCTCCTCTCTCTCATAAATAAAAAGAAAAGTAACCTTAAAAAAATAAGCTGGGAAGATGGTTTAGTAGTTAAAGGCACTCACTTGCAAAGCCTGTCAGCCCAAGCTCAGCTTCCCAGTACCCACGTAAAGCCAGATGCACAAAGTGGTGCATGTGTCTAGACTTGAGAGCAATGGCAATAGGCCCTGGCACACCCATACTCTCTCCACACAAATTGATAAAAATAAAACTAAACCAGGCATGGTAGTGCACATCTTTAACCCATCACTCAGAGGTTAGAAGGATCACCATGAGTTCGAGGTCAGCGTGGGGCTACAGAGTGAGACCCTGCCTCAATAAATATTTGCCTAGATAAATAAATATTAATTATTTGTGTTGACTGGGCTTGGTGACACTGGCCTGTAATCCCAGTTACTTTAGAGGCTGAGGCAGGAGGGTCTTGAGTTTAAGGCTAAATTTGGCTACATATAGAGAAAATAGCCATTTCATCTTAATATCCCGAGTTAATGTAATTTTGTCTATCATTTTCTGTACAGCAAGAGGACTAGGACATTATGGCACACTTTATATGGTAGTGTGACAGTACCTGTCATCTTTGCTGGTTCAAAGGGAGAATACTTGTAAAGAATTTAGCTAAGTGCTACTCAGTAAAGGCTCTTCATTGTCTTCGTACGTGCAAGAGTTTCCTAGTAAAATGTCTAACAATTTGAAGAAAATGTTGGGAGATGTTTTTAAATTTTGTTTTCATGAATGGAAAGGAATAAGCCATAACAATATTTTTAGGTTTGACTCTCAGAAAAATATTAAAACATCTGAATACTACCAAATGTAGAAATCAAGTATAACAAGACAAATAAGTACCTGGAGAGATGGCTTAGAAGTTAAGGCGCTTGGCTGCGAAACCTAAAGACCCAGGTTCAGTTCCCCAAGACCCACGTAAAGCCAGATGCACAAGGTGGCACATGCATCTGGAGGTTGTTTGCAGTGGCTGGAGGCCCTGGCACCCCCACCATTCATTCATCCATTCTCTCTCTCTTCTGTAGGTGTACAAATAAATAAATAATATTTTTTTCAGAAAAGGAAAAAAGAAAAGTATTTGCTTGCTGGTGTGGTGGCACACGCCTTTAATCCCAGCACTCAGAAGGCAGAGAGAGGTAGGAGGATAGCTGTGAGTTTGAGGCCAGCTGGAGAATGCATAGTGAATTCCAGGTCAGCTTGGGCTAGAGCAAGACCCTACCTCAGAGGGGAAAAAAATGTATGTGTGCATGTGTGTTTGAGCTTTGTTTTAATGTCAGAATATAAACTCTAATACACTTTCTGTTTTCTTTTGTTTTTGAAGGTTGGAATACACACAAAGGCATGGTTTATTGCAGGCATCTTTATGCTCTTGACGATTCCCATATCACTGTGGGTGATATTACAGCACTTAGTACATTACACACAGCCTGAGCTACAAAAACCAATAATAAGGTCAAATCTCAATATATCTTGATATTATTAGTGTTTTCTGGCTTAGGGCATAAATACGAAATAAAGTATTTTTATGTTTTTCTTCCAAACAGGATTCTGTGGATGGTTCCCATATACAGTTTGGATAGTGTAAGTATATTTCATGCTTTCATTAAGAATTTGTTTATGATATTTAGTATACTCATTAGAGAATGCTTAATAAGGTGGTAACAGTCTGCTACTGACAAAGAAGAGTTAAGATTTATAGGTTAGAAGTTGCAGTTGCTTTGACTGGTAAAGAAGATAAAATATGGCAATAAAAATAAAAATGGAAGTAGTTCAAATTTTTAGAAATGTGTAGCTATTTTCTTTGCTTAAACTTGAAATTTCACACTACTATCCTACTTTTCTTTAATTTTTTTAAAGATTTTATTTTTATTTACTTACTTATTAGAGACAGGGAGCAAGAGAGTGAGAATGGGTACACCAAGGCCTCTAGCCACTGCAAACAAACTCCAGACACATGTGCCACCATGTGCATCTGCCTTATGTGGGACCTGGAGCATCAAACCTGGGTCCTTAGGCTTCGCAGGCATGCATCTTGACTGCTAAGCCATCTCTCCAGCCCTTTAAATATGTTCATTTATTTATTTGCAAGCAGAGAGAAAGAGACAGAGGGCATGGGCACATGCACCATTTGGTGCACCTAACTTTATGTGGGTACTGGGGACTTGAACCTGGGTCATTAGGCTTTGCAGGCAGGTACCTCAACTGCAGAGCCATCTTTCCAGTCCCCATCTCTTATTCTTTAAACAAATGTAACATTCTAAATTACCACCATCCCTCCATAACCACAGTGATAGGTTCCACAAGCACCTCTCCACCTCAGATACCAAAATCTCTGGGTGCGCATGTGCTTTGTATAAAGTAAGTGGTGTCAGCACGGGAACGAGGAACATCCTTCCCTGTGCTGTCAATCATCTCTAGATTACTTGTAATACCTGATGTGACATAAATGTGAGGTAAGCAGTTGTTCCACTAACTTGTTTACAGAGTTTTTGTTTGCTTGCTTCACCTATTGTTTTTTTTAAGGCAAGCCCAACAGACTGGCCTTTTCTTTATGAGACAGAGAGGGGGAGGGAGAGAGATTGGTGTGCCAGGGCCTCCAGCCACTGTCATCGCACTCCAGACCTTGTGCACACTTGCAGCCTTCCATGCTTGCATCACCTTGTGTGTCTGGCTTACGTGGGAGCTGAAGAATTGAACATGGGTCCTTAGGCTTCGCAGGCAAGCGCCTTAACCACTAAACCATCTCTCCAGCCTCACATGTTTATAAATATTTGTTTATTTGGGAAGAGAAAGAGAATGGACACATCAGGGACTCTTGCCACTGCAAACAAACTCTAGACATGCACCACTTTAAAAAATTTTATTTATTTGGGCTGGAGAGATGGCTTAGCGGTTAGGCGCTTGCCTGTGAAGCCTAAGGACCCCGGTTCGAGGCTCGGTTCCCCAGGTCCCACGTTAGCCAGATGCACAAGGGGGCGCACGCGTCTGGAGTTCGTTTGCAGAGGCTGGAAGCCCTGGCGCGCCCATTCTCTCTCTCTCCCTCTATCTGTCTTTCTCTCTGTGTCTGTCGCTCTCAAATAAATAAATTAAAAATTAGAAAAAAAAATTATTTATTTATTTATGTATTTAACAGAGAGAGAATGGGTGTACTAGGGCCTCCACCCACTGCAAATGAATTCTAGATGTGGGCGCCCCCTAGTGCATCTGGCTAACATGGTTCCTGGGGAATCGAACCTGGGTCCTTTGGCTTTGCAGGCAAATGCCTTAACCACTAAGCAATACTTCCAGCCCGAGATGCACCACTTTTGCATCTGGCTGTACATGGGTACTAAGGAATCAAACCCTCAAGTTTTGTGACCATGTACCTTTAACCTCTAAGCCATTTCTCCAACCCCTGGTTCAATCAACTTTTTGTGCCAAGATTACTGAACCCATGGAAGCAGATAGTGCATTACCATATTTTTCATTTTCTGTCTTTTCTTTGTATCAAAAGGAAAAATACTTTCCACATACAATAGATAACAATTACTGAGTAAATGTTATCAGATATGAAGAAAGCGTCTTTAGCAGCTTTTTGTTTGTTTGTTTGTTTTGTTTTTCAAGGTAAGGTCTCACTCTGGCTCAGGCTGACCTGGAGTTCACTGTGTAGTCTCAGGGTGGCCTCAAACTCATGGTGATCCTCCTTCCTCTGCCTCCTGAGCGTTGGGATTAAAGATGTGTGCCACCACACCCAGCAATTTTAGCAGCATTTTCTGTGCACCTGCTAAAAAAGGTTTTAGGCTATTTGGGAGAACTGAAGTAATTACCTTTTCATGTTCGTTGTACACCACTTATGTTTTCAGTAGCTCTCTGTGAGATGGTTGCTTCTCCAAGCTCCTTTCACAGGGCTGGGAATGCAGCTCTCACTGGTAAGAGTTAAGTCCTCAACACCATGTATACGCGCGCACATACGCACACGAGCGCACACGCACACACACACGCTCATGAAGTCATTCTGGGTTATCTGGTATCCATAATTGTTAGAGAGTTGACTGTTAAGTATATAGTAAGACAGGTTTAAAAGTCTCTCAGGTTTAGAAGTTAGATTTTTGTGCCAGGTGTGGTGACGCAGGCCTTTAATCCCAGCACTAGGGAGGCAGAGGTAGGAGGATCACCGTGAGTTCGAGGCTACCCTGAGACTACATAGTGAATTCTAGGTCAGCCTGGGCCAGAGTAAGACCCTACCTCGGGGGGAAAAAAAAAAAAAGTTTGGTTTTTGTGAGTGTACCATGAATTGGAGTGATAATTCATTTCCTCTAGGCAATACAACTTTAACATCTGTGCTTTTTCATAGTGGGTAGCTTTGAAATATCCCAAGATTGCAATATATGTGGACACCTGCCGAGAGTGTTATGAAGCCTACGTCATTTACAACTTCATGATATTCCTTACCAATTACCTAACTAGCCGCTACCCGAATCTGATATTAATCCTTGAGGCCAAAGACCAGCAGAAGCATTACCCTCCTCTGTGCTGCCTCCCCGCCTGGGCCATGGGAGAGTAAGTATGCCTCCCCATCCTACCCAGCAGAATTGTGCACGTCTGCCTCCCCTGCGCGGCTGCAAACAGGGCGGAAGCAGTAGGGGAGAGCGCCTACTCGTTTAGTGCATGGTCCAGTTGGAAGCTAACAAAATGCAGTTTTCACGATCCACATGTTGGGAGGTTTCGTTGGGTCATTTTGTTTTTACACTGCCCATCCAAATAGAAAAGTTCAACCACGGATTGCACAGTGAAACCTTAGAAAACATTATATCAGGCTGGAGAGATGGCTCAGTTTTTAAGGCACTTGTCTACAAAGCCGAACAACTCTGGTTTGATTCCCCAATACTCACGTAAAGTCGGATGCACAAATTGGCACGTGCATCTGGAGTTGGTTTGCAATAGCTACAGCCCTTGGTGCACCCATCATCTCAATTTCTCTTCTATCTCTCTCTGTTTGCAAATAAATAAAAATATTTTTTAAGCTGAACGTGCTGGTGCATGCCTTTAGTCCCAGCACTTGGGAGGCAGAAGTAGGAGGATTGCTGTGAGTTAGAGGCCACCCTAAGACTACAGGGTGAATTCCAGGTCAGCCTGAGCTAGAGTGAGACCCTACCTCAAAAAGAGCCCCCCCCCAAAAAAACAAAACCCTACCTCAAAAAGCTGGGACCTACAGATCTTTCACAGGGTCATACAGCTAGTAAAAGGACTTGAGAGGAAAACACTCCAGGTGAGCACACAGCATATGATACGAAACTGGAAGCTTAAAGAACAGTGTTCTGCCAAAATATATTTAGTTCCCTTAGTAGATGTTCATGTGAGACAGTAAAGGAAGGTAGTATATGTCACAGCTTTCAATTAGAGGATAAGAATGCAGTTTTTAAGAAAAGGGTCTTGTTATTTTTCTTCTTTGAATAGTTCATTTATTTTTTTCAAGGATAGAAAGTGACTATGCCAAGACCTCTCGTCACTGCCAGTGCACTCTAAATGCGTATTATTTTGGCTCTAATACTCCGCGTTCAGTTCATTCTGGCAGGAAAGGCAGGGGCGGGGGTGTGAGGTCGCATCGCAGCCGCAGTCATGAAGCAGAGAGAGACAAGCGCCAGCGTGCAGCTCACTTCGCCCTTGTCATTCACGCCAGACCCCAGCCCGTGGACTGGTGGTGCTCACGTTTGGGGCCTGCAGTGTGAGGCTTCCCTAGAAGCATTCAGGCACACCCGGGCGTATGTTTCCCTGCTGGCCCTAAATCCCTCTAAGTCGACTGAAGATTCACCGTTACAGGATCCACAGGACATTTTATAGCTGACAAACATTCAAAAGAAAGATTTTAGAAATACTAATTTTGCAATGCCATGAAAAATACATTGGGCCAGGCATGGTGGCACACGCCTGTAATCCCAACACTGAGGATCACCATGAGTTCGAGGCCACCCTGACACTACTAGCGAATTCCAGGTTAGCCTGGGCTAGAGTGAGACTCTACCTCAAAAAAAATACATTGGGAAGCCAGTTGTGGTGGTGCATGCCTTTAATCCTAGCACTTGAGAGACAGAGGTAGGAGGATTGCCATAAGTTCAAGGCCACCCTGAGACTACATAGTAAATTTTGGGTCAGCCTGAGTTAGAGTGAGACCCTACCTTGAAAAACCCAAATAAATAAGCCAAAAAAAATTGGGGACTAGAGAGGTGGCCCAGTGGTTAAGGCGCTTGCCTTCTGAGTGTGTATAAAATACTTTTTAAAAATACATTGTAGAGCCGGGCGTGGTGGCGCACGCCTTTAATCCCAGCACTCGGGAGGCAGAGGTAGGAGGATCGCCATGAGTTCGAGGCCACCCTGAGACTACAGAGTTAATTCCAGGTCAGCCTGGACCAGAGTGAGACCCTACCTTGAAAAACCAAAAAAAAAAAAAAAAAAAATACATTGTAGGAGGTGGGGAAAAAAATAAAAATACATTATAAAGAGGAAAATCCAAAGATGGGGGAAGTCATTTTGTGAGATAAACTGAAAGGAAGTGATGAAGTTGGGATAGAAAGGAAAGATAATAAAATCCCATTGAACCGGTAGTTCTTGACCACTCACAGAGGGAAGCAGGGATAAAGGAGAGATTAGACAAGGTAAATTGAATGTTTGGAACCATAGTAATCAGCTTAGGCGTTAATATAGGAGGTGGCTACACTGCGTGTTCTCAAAGGCTCGTGTTCTAAAAAGGTTTGGTTCCCCATGGGTGGCACTGGTGAGAGGTGGTGGGATCCCAAGTGTGTTTGACGTTCATAACCGAGGAGTCCCTTTAGAAATCACTCGTAAGACCTCGGGAGGCTGATGTTTGCCTCAGTGAGAGAGAGAGAGCACCCTTTAACCTCTGAAATTCTGTGCTTTCACCGTTAAGTATTTTATTTTATTCATTTACTAGCAAAGAGAGACAGAATGGGCACACCAGGGCATCTATCCTCTACAAACAAGCTCCAGATGCATGTACCACTTAGTGCATCTGGATTTACGTGAGTACTAGGGAATCAAACCAGGGTTGTTAGGCTTTGTAGGCAAGTGCCTTAACCACTGAGCCGTCTCTCCAGCTAAAGTATTTTACATTGAATCCTATTTGATTTCCACTGTGTCTCAATTTATAGATTCCATGTCTCGTGGGTTTTGAAAAGATCACAGAATCATTGCTTCAGGTTTCGCCTCCCCTGCTCTCTTTCTGGAACTTTGAGTGCATGTGTGTCCGATTGCTTGGTCCTGTCACTTTGGGTTACTTTGTGGAAGGAGCATGTGGAGGAGGTGGTGGCCTCTTCCTATGATGGCAGCCAGAAATCAGACAGGAAAAGACTGACCTTGGAGGGCATGACCTCCAGCGACCTACCTTCCTCCTGCAAGGCCCTACCTAACCAGAGGAGCCACTCCCAATAGTGCCATGGGCTGAGGACCAAGCCTTCCAGGCCAGGAACCTTGGAGCAGTGCTGATCCAACTATAGCAGCGGCCTGCCTCCTTTGGTCCTGTGTGGCACTGCTGTGGAGCTGAGGGGACAGTTCAAAAGTCACAGCTCGCAGACAGTTTGGAAATGGCATTCATGTCATTTCCCTGCAGCCATTCTCATTCCTCCCCCATCGCCATTTAGGATGACTAAATTGGAGGAGTTCAATATAAATTTGCTGTCATTTGTAAAAGTGATTTTAACTTAGAGACTCTTAAGGATGTTCTGGTGCTATTTTGTTGTATAGTTGAAATGCTGAATTCTTTTTATTTTTCAGGGTCTTGCTATTTAGATGCAAACTGGGCGTATTACAATATACAGTAGTCAGACCATTTACCACCATAACTGCTCTGTAAGTATACAGATTCCCATTGTTTATTGTTTTGAAAACCTCCATGTTCTTGTGTGGGAAAAAATAAATAGAAAAACAGGGTTGTCAGACACAAAATGGCCTGGATATCCATGACCTCACAGTGCCTGACACTATCTACACAAGACCATCATAATAGGAGGAAAAGATCATGACATCAAAATAAAAGAGACTGATTGAGAGAAGGAGGGGATATGATGGAGAGTGGAGTTTCAAAGGGGAAGTGGGGGGAGGGAGGGCATTATCATGGGATATTGTTTATAATGATGGAAGTTGTTATTTTTTTTTTTTTAAGAAAAGGAAAAACAGGGTTGTGGGCTGGGGAGATGGTTCAGTAGTTAAAGGTACTTTGCAAAGCCTGCTGGTCCAGGTTCAGTTCCCAGTACCCATGTAACACAGATGCACAAAGTGGTGGATGTAATCTGGAGCTCACTTGCAATAGCAAGAGGCCTTGGGACACCCATACTCTCCCTTTTCTCTCCAACTTTCTCACAAATAATTTTAAAAAATTTAGGCCCAGAGTGGAGGATCACTATGAGTTCAAGACCAGCCTGGGAATGCAGAGTGCATTCTAAGTCAGCCTGAGCTAGAGTGAGACCCTGCCTCAAAATAAATAAATAAAAGAGGGGCTAAAGAGATGGCTTAGCAGCTATGGGCACTTGCTTACAAAGCCTACTAGCTCAGGCTCAGTTCTGTCCACTCTTCCTACTGGGGCTAGGGAGACGCCTGAGCAGTTACAGGTGCTTGTTGTCAAAGCCTGGCAGCATGAGTTCAGTTCCGCAGTGCCCGCGTAAAGCCAAGTGCAAAAAGTGGCACTTGCATTTGGAGTTTACTTGCAGTGGCAAGAGGCCCAGACAGGCCCATTCTCTCTCTCTCCCCTCATAAATAAATAAATATTTTTTTTTAGGCTGGGCTTAGTGGTACATAATTCCAGCATTTGGGAGACAGAGGTAGGATTGCTGTGAGTTTGAGGCCAGCCTGGGACTACATAGTGAATTCCAAGTCAGTCTGGGCTAGAGCAAGGAAAAAAAATGTTTTTAAAGAAAAGAAAAATATTTTTGTCTACACTACAAATCCAATTTGCTCTAAGACAACTGTATATAATGCGTTCTGCTCTATCATGATAAATAATGTGACCATCTACAGGTACAGAATCACCACAGGTTCACATCCTTTGCTGCACGTGCTATAAAACACCTGGGGGAGGGACATGCTCCTTTTTCTTTTATTTATTTATTCGTCCATTCATTCATTTATCTTTACTTTGTCTTCTTTTCGATTGTTTTGAGAGAATCGTACTGTGTAGCCCAGGCTGACCTGGAACTCACAATCCTCCCAACTCTGCATCTCTGGAGCCGCGTTACAGACACGCACCACCATCCCTGGCACAGTCGTCATCAAGCATTAACATTCACACAGCCTTACAGAAACTACTGCGTGCACTGTCGTATGCCCCTCTGCTTGGGTTACTTACATGGATTCACTTTCTACATTGTTAACTGAGAGTATCATGGGACTACTGTCTTAGAAAAATAAGCCCTATTTTTATTTCTTTTTTAAATATTTTTATTTATTTATTTGAGAGAAAGAGAGAAGGAGAAAGAGGTAGAGAATGGGCACCTGAGCCAGAGCGAGACCCTACCTTGAAAAACAATAGCATCAAAAAAATAATAATTAATTAAACAATAAAATATATGTTTGGTTAATCTTAAAGTCTCAATTTTACCTTATTTTTTTGTAGCATTTGTGAGTTACTTGGTGTGTATGATGAAGGAAACTTTAGTTTCTCAAATGCTTGGACCTACTTGATCATAGTAAATAACTTGTCACAATTGGTAAGTAAATTATTCTTAAGTTAAGTTAGTTTCCATAATTAATTTTTGTTTTGTTTTGTTTTGTTTTTCAAGGTAGGGTCTCACTCTAGCTCAGGCTGACTTGGAATTCACTATGTAGTTAAGGTACTTGCCTATGAAGTCTAAGGACCCAGGTTCGATTCTCCAGAACCCATGTAAGGCAGATACAAAGGCTGGTGCATGCACCTGGAGTTTGTTTGCAGTGGCTGGAGGCTCTGGTGCACCCAATCTCTTTCTCTCTCTCAAATAAATATTTTAAAAATTAGGTAGGGGTGGTGGCACATACCTCTAATGTCAGCATTTGGGAAGCCGAGATAGGAGGATCACTGTGAGTTCACAGCCAGCCTTAGACTAACTACATCAGCCGGGGGTAGAGCAAGGACTGCCTCAAAAACAAAAAAAAAAAAAAAAAGGCTGGGCGTGCTGGTACTCCAAGCATTCAGGAGGTAGTTAGGAGATTCACTGTGAGTCTGAGGTCAGCCTGGGCTGGAGCAAGAAACAACAGCTAAAGAAGATGGGGGGTGAGGAAAGGAAAGAAGTGAAAAGGAAGAAAATGGTTTCATCTTAAGAATCAGTTTTTATTGTTGTTTTTCGAGGTAGGGTCTCACTCTAGCTCAGGCTGACCTGGAATTCACTAAATAATCACAGGATGGCCTTGAACTCAAGGTGATCCTCTTATCTCCGTCTCCGGGATTAAAGGCTCCCGGCACACCGTTAATCTCAGTACTTGGATGCAGAGGTAGGAGGATCGCCAAGAGTTCAAGGACCCTGAGATTACATAGTGAATCCCACGTCAGCCTGAGCTAGAGTGAGACCCTACCTCGAGGAAAGAGGGAAAAAAAACCAGAATAATAAAGCCTAGACTATTTAACCTGTAACATTTCCGTGTACCGCGCACCGGCTTCCAACCGGAGCGCTCGGCGTCTGCTGACTCACTGAGCAAGGCGGTTCTGTCTCCAGTTCGCCATGTACTGCCTGCTGCTGTTCTACAAGGCGCTAAAGGAGGAGCTGAGTCCCATACAGCCGGTTGGCAAGTTTCTCTGTGTAAAGCTGGTAGTTTTTGTATCTTTTTGGTAAGTGTTGCTGTTTCTTAAATCTCATTTTCATGACTGGTTATAAAGTTGTTGATTGTGGAACACTTCTTAAATAGTGGTACTAGAAAGCCAGGGGCGGTGGGTGAATGTCTGTCGTCTTAGCACTTGGACGCCTTGAGGCAGGACTGCCAGTTACAGGCCGGCCCAAGCTATGTTGTAAGATCCGTCTCATAACCAAAAGCTGAACAACAACAAAGAAATAGTGTTAAGGCAGAAATGGATATAATATCTTTACTTTTTAAAACATTTTATTTATCTATTTATTTATTTATTTATTTATTTATTTATTTATTTATTTATTTGCAAGAAGAGAGGCAGAGAGAGAATGGGTACGCCAGGGTCTCCAGCCTCTGCAAACGAAGTCTAGTCGCATGTGCCCCTTGTGCATCTGATTTATGTGGGTTCTGGGGAATAGAATCTGGGTCCTTTGGTTTCACAGGTAAATGCTTTACCCACTCTCCAGCCCCAATATCTCTACTTTTTAAAAGTGGAGAGACTTCTCAGTGGTTAAGCCACTTGCCTGCAAAGCCTAACAACCACTAAGTCATCTGTCCAGCTTAGTGTGTAGCTTTTCAGTGGTGAACTTTTCAAACAACTGCTCATCTTATGCTTGATACAGATTTGGCATTTACCTTCTCTAATACACAGGCAAGCAGTAGTCATTGCACTGTTGGTAAAAGTCGGTGTTATTTCTGACAAACATACCTGGGAATGGCAAAGTGTGGAAGCTGTGGCCACAGGACTCCAAGTAAGTCATGCTGCCCCAACGCAGGGCTTTACTGCTTGCTAAGCACTGCCGCACGCGGTTGCCGTCACCTTTGAGCTACTGGCAGAAAACACCCAAGAACAGCTTGTGGGAGGAAAGAGTTTACTTTGGCTTACAGACTCAAGGGGAACCTCCATGGTGGCAGGGAAAACGATGGTATGAGCAGAGGGTGGACATCACCTCCTGGCCAGCATCAGGTGGACCACAGCAGCAGGAGTGCCCATCACCCACTTGGAAGGGGCAGTTGGCTTATATAACACTTACAAGCCCGCCCCCACAGGACACTGCATTCAGGAGGCTCCAGTTCCCAAGTTGGTACCAGCTGGGAATCTAGCATTCAGAACACGTATGCTCATGGGGGACACCTGAATCGAACCCCCCCTGCTGTCACCCCTAGCCCTGCGCACGTCCAGGCACAGCTGGGAGACAGCTGCAACGCCCAAGAACTGCGCGGTGCTTACTGACACGTATTTCTTCTTCCAACCACTTCTGTCTGCAGCTTTTCTTTCGGTCCTGTGTTAGTGGATTGAGAGTACAGTGTGCTTTTGCCACACTTGATAAAGGTTTAATGCAAAAGAGATTTTAATCTTGGATTGTCATTTTATGATGAAGTAAAAAATTATTTTGGAAAACAAAAAAAAAGTATATAATCTAGAATTTTAAAAAATATTTATGATTTAAGTACCTTTGAAAAGCACTGAAAGTTAGCAATTTGGAAACAAGATGTCTGATATTTTTGCTGCTGCTTGTAGGATTTCATTATTTGTATTGAAATGTTCTTTGCCGCTGTGGCTCACCATTACACGTTTTCATACAAACCGTATGTGCAAGAGGCCGAAGAGGGTTCGTGCTTTGATTCTTTTCTTGCTATGTGGGACGTCTCAGACATCAGGGATGACATTTCTGAACAAGTAAGGCATGTAGGTGAGTACTGGCCATTTAGTTCTTATAAATACGCAGGCTCTCGTATTTCTTCTGGTAAGGTAATATACTAGCTATTTTAAAAATGAGAAACGGGGCTGGAGAGATGGCTTAGCAGTTAAGCGCTTGCCTGTGAAACCTAAGGATCCCGGTTCAAGGCTCGATTCCCCAGGTCCCACGTTAGCCAGATGCACATGAGGGCGCAAGCGTCTGGAGTTCGTTTGCAGTGGCTGGAGGCCCTGGCACGCCCATTCTCTCTCTCTCCTCTCCCTATCTGCCTCTTTCTCTCTCTGTCACTATCAAATAAATAAAAATAAAACAAAAAAAATTTTTTTTAAAATGAGAAATGGGGCTGGAGAGATGGATTAGCAGTTAAGGCACTTGCCTGCGAAGCCTAAGGACCCAGAGTCAATTCCCCGTACCCACCTAAGGCAAGTGCACAAAGTGGCACATGTGTCTGGAGTTTGTTAGCAGTGGCTAGAGGCCCTGGCATGCCCATTTTGTTTCTCTCTCTCAAATAAATGTTTTTTTAAAAATGAGAAACAGACCTGGGGAGATGGCTCAGTGGTTAACACACTTGGCTTGCAAAGCTTTAAGACTTGGGTTTGATTTCCCATTACCCACTTGAAGACAGATACACATGCATCTGAAGTCCATTTGCAACAGCAAGAGGGCCTGCATTGCCCATTCTCTCTCTCTCTCCTGCACCTTCCCCCCAAGTGAGCGAATAACATTTTTATTTATTTATTTATTTATTTAGGTTTTTCAAGATAGGGTCTCTAGCCCCAGGCTGACCTGGATTCACCTCCAGCCCAAGAATTTATTTTTAAATATACTCTTTAATATTTTATTTTATTTTATTTTATTTATTTTATTTTTTGAGGTAGGGTCTCACTCTGGCCCACGTTGACCTGGAATTCACTATGTAGTCTCAGGGTGGCCTCGAACTCACGGCAATACTCCTACCTCTGCCTCCCGAGCACTGGGATTAAAGGCATATGCCACCACGCCTGGCTCTGATATTTTATTTTTATTTATTTATTTACTTGACAGAGGAAGCAGGACAGAGATAGAGAGAAAATGGGTGCTCCAAGGCCTCCAGCCACCACAAACGAATTCTAGATGCATGTGCCCCCTTGTGCATCTGGCTAATGTGTGGGTCCTTTAGTTTTGCAGGCAAATGCCTTAATGGCTAAGCCATCTCTCTACCCCAGTTAAGGGACTGCGAAGCCAAAGGACCCAAGTTCGACTTTCTGGGACCTGTGTAAGCCAGATAGATGCACAAGGTGGCACATATATCTGGAGTTTGCTTGCACTGGCTGGAGGCCCATGCATGTCCATTCTATCTCTCTTAAATAAATGAATAACAAAATATTTTTCAAAACCATAAGAAAACAGGGCTGGAGAGATGACTTAGTGGTTAAGGCACTTGTTTACGAAGCCTTAGGACCTAGGATCAGTTCCCCAGTACCCACATAAGCCAGATGCACATGGTGGTGCATGCATCTGGAAGTTCATTTGCAGTGGCTGGATGCCCTGGCACACCCATTCTCATTCTCTCTCTCGCTCTCTCTCTTAAAAGTAAATAAATAGGGGACTGGGGAAATGGTTTAGCGGTTAAGGCATTCGCTTGTGAAGCCTAAGGACCCCGGTTCGAGTCACCAGGACCCACATAAGCCAGATGCACAAGGGGGTGCATGAGTCTGGAGTTCGTTTGTAGTGGCTGGAGCCCCTGGTGCGCCCATTCTCTTCTGCCTCTTCCTTTCTCTCTCAAATAATTTTTTGTTGTTGTTGTTGTTGTTGTTTTCTGAGGTAGGGTCTTGCTCTAGCTCAGGCTGACCTGGAATTCACTATGTAGTCTCAGGGTGGCCTCAGACTCATGGTAATCCTACTACCTCTGCCTTCCATGTGCTGGGATTAAAGTCATGTGCCATCACGCCTGGCCTAAAATAATTTTTTAAAGTAAATAAATTAATTTTTTTAAAAAATAAGAAGAAAGCCTAGGCGTAGTGGCACGCGCCTTTAATCCAGCACTAGGAAGGTAGAGGTAGGAGGATCACTGTGAGTTATAGGCCAGCCTAAGACTGCCTAAATTCCAGGCCAGTCTGGGCTAAAGCAAGACTCTACCTTGAAAAAGAAATATAGGAAAGCAATGTAAAACAATACCATGGTATAGGCTTTCTAGATTTAAAGAGGAGGAGGGTGAAGTTGGAAGTGTGTTTTTAGAATAGGAAGTGTATAATGATAAAAATATCTAGCTGATGTGGAAACCTTAATATTCCTTTAAAGGAAGGACAGTGAGAGGGCGTCCTCGCAAGAAGTTTTTTCCTGAGGATCAAGACCAAAATGAGCATACAAGCTTGTTGTCATCATCGTCACAGGATGCAATTTCTGCTACATCTTCTATGCCACCTTCACCGATGGGTCAGTACCAAGGGTTTGGACACACTGTCACCCCACAGACGACGATTCCTCCTCCACTTACTACTGCCTCTACCATAACTACTCCTGAGGTGAAGCTCTGTGGGGAAGATGCTGATGATATTCCAGAAGAGAGGAAGCCTACAGATAAGTCCCTGGGCCTCTAACTAGCGTTCAGCGGCTCTGCCACCACCATGGATAATGCGGTGTCCCTTGGCTGGAGATGCTATGCTTAGGACAACTACAAATCATAGAGAATTTCAACTTAAAAATAGGGGGGGAAACAAAATGGTATAACTACTATATATATATATATATGTACATAGGAGTTTTGTATGTCACAAATAATGTTTAAATTTCCTAGACTTGGGCTTGATTTCCTAACATTAGAACATCATATATCCAAAAACAGTAGAAAAAGACTCCAGCTGAATGCTTCTGGCATTACATTGCTTTTATGAAGAGGACAGATTTAAGAACCTCATTGCTTCCTGCCAGTACTGCATGAATGTAATGCTCTGGGCACAAAGCAGAAATCGGAAACCAGTTAAATCAGCTTCATCACCGTGTGCCACGCGGGCATACCTGATGACTCTCCACCAGGTATCTCTCAATAAATAAGGACGTACTATTTGTCTTTCATACCTCATTTTTTAAATATAAACACAGTGTTTTAATAAAATTATCTTAAAGAGACCGGGGAGCGGGGTATAGTGGCACACGCCTTTAATTCCAACACTCAGGAGGCAGAGGTAGGAGGATCGCTGTGAGCTCCAGGCCAGCCCAGGACTGCAGAGCAAATCCCAGCTCAGCGTGGGCTACAGTGAGTCCCTACCTTGGAAAACAAAAAAGAGGCCAAGGAGATGGCTTCTTGGTTAAGAACATTTGCTGCACAAGCAAGAGGAACTGATCAGGCCTAAAACCGCACAGTTTGATTCCCCAGCCCCCATTTTAACAGTTGGACATGGACATGCATGTCTATAACTCCAGCCCTGTGTGGGGTGGGAGACTGGAGGATTGCTGGTGGGAAAATGGGGGAAATGGCAGGTCTGGATTGAGTGAAGAGACACTGTCTCAAGGAAACAGGCAGATGAACACAAGTGCAGGACACTTGACATTCTCTCACATCCACGTGTGTGCACACAGGGAACATGTAGCTTCAGACACGTGTACACACAACACACATCACATACCAAGCACACACTCTCTACACACACTCCAAAAGATAGTTCTTAGAGGTATAACAAGCTCAAAAAAAAATTTTTTTGAAGCAGGTCTCACTATAGCCTAGACTGAACTGGAACTCACTGTAGCCTGCTTGGCCTTGAACTCATGGCAGTCCTTGAGCCTCCGAAGAGCTTGGATTAAAAGCCTGAGCCGCTACAGCAGGCCCTGAACTATTTTCTAAACCATAGTGAAGAAACGTGTGTTATTTGGGAGGAATCACTAATTACAGTTAGAGAGACTAGTGGGTCATGTTTACATTTCAATATGAAAAGTGTCAGGGTCTGGGGAGAATGGCTTAGCAGCTAAGGCACTTACCTACGAAGCCTGAGATCTCTTGTTCAAATCTCCAGGTACCACATAGCCAGATGCAGTGACACAGGCAAACAGTGTCACACATGCGCCACAGGGAAGAGAGAGCGAGCATGTCTGGAATTCATTCGCAACAGGCTGCAGGTCCTGGCACGCCCATTCTCTCAAAAAATAAAGTGTCAGGCATGGTGGCACACACCTTTAATCCTAGCACTTGGGAGGCAGAGGTAGGAGGATCGCCATCAGTTCAAGGCCACCCTGAGACTACATAGTGAATTCCAGGTCAGCCTGAGCTAGAGTGAGTCCCTACCTCAAAAAAACAAAATAAATAAATAAAGTGTCAGGGGTCAGGGAGAAGGCTCAGCAGGTAAAGTCACTTACTTGCAAAGTCTATGGCCCAGTTCAACTCTCCATCCATTCACTTAGAGCGGGAAGAGAATTCATTTACAGCAGCAAAACACCACAATGCACACACACACAAACAGGTGCAAATAACTATTTTAAATATGCTGTATTAATGTCTCTTTTAAAACATATTTGACATGCTGGAGAGATGGCTCAGCAGTTAAGGTGCTTGCCTGCAAAGCCAAAGGACCCAGGTCCGATCCCCTAGTACAAAGCCAGAGGCCAAAGGTGGCACATGCATCTGGAGTTTGCAGCAGCTATAGGCTCTGACACGTCCTCTGTGTGTGTTTCTGACAAAACCATGTGTGTGTGGCTTCTCCATGTGGCCTGGACCAAGTACATAGTGCCTGAGATCCAAGGTTAGCATAAGTGAACTGAGGCATCCAGTGGAAGAGCCTTTTATGAACTGAGGAGATAGCTCAGAGTCAAGTGCTTGCCATGTAAGCCTGAGAATGGAAGCTTGGATCCCCAGCATCCATATAAAAGCTGAGCATGGCCTGGAGATGGCTTAGCTTGCCTGCAAAGCCTAATGACCTGGACTCTCCAGGACCCACGTAAAGCCAGAAGCACATTGGGGCGCATGCATCTGGAGTTTGCAGTAGTTGGAGGTCCTGGCACGTCCGTTCTCTCTTCTCTCTGCTAACAAAATATATATATTTTTTTAAAGTTGAGCATGGCGCTTGTAATCCCAGTAATGGGAAGACAGAGACGGGAGGCTCCCTGTGACTTCTGGCTAGCTAGTCTAGCGAAACTGGTGAGTTCTAGGTTCAGTAAGACCCTGTCGTACAAGTAAGCTGCAGAGTAACTGAAGAAGGCACCTGATGCTGACCTCTGGCCGCCATACACACGTGCACGAACGTGTTCATGAGCCTGTACAAGGAAGGAAGGAGGAGGGAGAAAAAAGGGGCTGGAGAGATGTCTTAGCAGTTAAGGCACTTGCCTAAACAGCCAAAGGACCCAGGTTCGATTCTCTAGGACCCCATAAGCCAGATGCACAAGGGGACACGTGTCTGGACTTCGTTTACAGCAGCTGGAGGCCCTGGTGCACCTATTCCCTCCCTCTGCCTCTTTCTGCTGAGTAAATAAATAACATGGTGGCGTACGCCCGTGATCCTGGCACTAACTAGGCCGAGGTAGGGAGATCCCTGTGAGTTTGGAGCCAGCCTGAGACTACACAGTGAGTTCCATGTCAGCCTGGGCTACAGTAAGACCTTACTTCCAAAAAAAAAAAAAAAAACCTACAAAAACAAGGAAACAAATGCCAAAACGTTGCCTAAAACCATTCTAAAAATGCAACCCAGTCCAGACTTGTCCCCAGGCGGCAGCATTTGGTCTTGTACTCCTGAAATGTGTTCCATTATTGACTTCCTTCCTACTCATATTAGGGTTGGGCCTCAGGTGAGAAAATTCGTGTGTGGTAGCTAATCTTGCCCACCTGATGGGATTTGGGAGACAAACCTCTGGATGTATCTGTGTTTTCAGAGGCCTCACGGAGATGGGAAGACCACTGAGTATAAGGGAGTATTGTTCCCAGGGCTGGGGTCCTGGGCTGAATAACAAATGAGGGAACAAGTGGGCACCAGGATTCATCACTGTGCTCCCTGACTCCGGCCACTGTACTTTTACCACCATGGTGAATTATACCTCCTCAAATCATGGGCCAAGATAAATCATTCCTTCCTCAAGTTGATTTTGTGAGGTACTTTGTCATACAACAAGTGACTAAAAAAATGTATGAATCTGGAAAATATACTGTGAAGTGACCTAGACTCTGAAAGCCGAACGTCCCATGTTCTCTTTCATATGCAGGTTCTAATGTTGAAGTTTTAGATTGGTATGTTAAGTTGGAGTAACCGTCAGTAGTAGATGCCAGAATCTACTACAGGTGTAGCAGACAGCTTCAGGTTCGCTGAGATGAACTTCCAGACCAGGCACAGTTACAGAGGGATACTTACTGAAGCTTGCAGATCCAGGGGAAGTTCCATAATGGGAGAAGTTGGAACCTGTCTTAAAGAACCAGGCAGACACAGAGGCCACAAGCCAAAGTCCTAAATCCACACCACAAACCAAGCACACTTCAGAAACTTCAGGCACTATCTTTAATAGGTAAA
This sequence comes from Jaculus jaculus, assembly GCF_020740685.1. NCBI lineage: Eukaryota > Metazoa > Chordata > Mammalia > Rodentia > Dipodidae > Jaculus > Jaculus jaculus. Next base: position 91,786,746 of record NC_059113.1, on the reverse strand, counting down.
TAACTTCAGTTAAAGTAATGGTGCTGAGCTGGAGAGATGGCTTAGCAGTTAAGGCGCGTGCCTGTGAAGCCTAAGGAGCCAGGTTTGATTCTCCAGGTCCCACATAAGCCAGATGCACAAGGTTGGTGCATGAGTCTGAAGTTCCTTTGCAGTGGCTGGAGGCCCTGGCATGCTCATGCGTTCCTTTTCTCTCTCTAATAAATAAATAAAAACTTTATTTTTAAGCTGGGCATGGTGGCACACGCCTTTAATCCCAGCACTCGGGAGGCAGAGGTAGGAGGATCGCCATGAGTTCGAGGCCACCCTGAGACTACATAGTGAATTTCAGGTCAGCCTGGGCTGAGGAGATGGTTCAGTCAATCAAGTGCTTGCCTCACTAGCGTCCTAGCACCTATATAAAACTACCAGACATCTGACTATAATCCCTTTGTAGAAAAGACGGACAGGATCCTTGGGGCTCACTGGCCAGCAGTCTAGCCTAATCAAGCTCCAGGCCAATGAGAGGCTGGCTGACTCAACCAGGACATGCCTGAGGCCTTACACCTGAGCTTGTCCTCTGCCATCCACAATATGCACATGCAGGCACACCGTGTAAACAAATACATAATTTTTTAATATATGTATTTGTTCTTTTATTTTAAAATTTTTATTTATTTGCAAGTAGAGAGAGAATGGGCGTGCCAGGGTCCCTAGCCACTGCAAACAAACTCCAGATGCATGTGCCCCTTCTGCACCTGGCTTACGTGGGATCTGGGAAATTGAACCTGGGTCCTTAGGCTTTGCAGGCAAGCACCTTAACCACTAAGCCATCTCTTTTTAAAAAACATATCTTGCCAGGCGGGGTGATGCACGCCTTTAATCCCAGCACTCCAGAGGCAGAGGTAGGAGGATTGCCGTGAGTTCGAGGCCACCCTGAGACTACACAGTGAATTCCAGGTCAGCCTGGGCTAGAGTGAAATCCTACCTCGAAAAACCAAAACACCACCAAAAAACAAAACAAAACAAACATTGTATCTTATTGAAAGAACAAGGTAAAGCACAATCTCAATATATAGCAAACAGCTCAGAAACATGCTGTTGCTGTGGGCATTTTCTATACACACTGGTATGTGTTTTTATTCATTTTGCAAAAATACCGAAAAGCATAAATTTGAGCAAGCCTGGATCTGGTACGACCACATCCTGATTTTTAAGCTTCTTTAAATATTTAATTACAAGAGAAAAAGGGAGAAGAGAAAGTATGGGCATCCAAACTCCAGATGCATGCGCCACCTTCAGCATCTGGTTCTGCCTGGGTACCAAACAGTTGAACATGGGCTGTCAAGCTTCAATCACAGAACCATCTCCTGAGCCCACAAATCTGGCTCATTCTTTTTTAAATTCTGAGTGGCAGGGGGTGAGGGTGGGGTGGGAAGAATGGGCTCCACACAGGTCCTCCAGCCACTACAAACAAACTCCAGATACATGTGCCACCTTGTGCCTCTGGCTTGCATGGGTCCTGGGGAATTGATTCTAGGTCCTTTCGCTTTGCAGGCAAGTGCCTTAACCACTAAGCGACCTCTCTAGCCCCATCTTGCCTTGCATTTCAAACTATAGACCACTCCTAGGGGCCATGTGAGTTGATGCATGTTGTCACGCAAGAGTGTAATGTGCTTTGAGCAGACTCCTCCCACAAACCCTCTCACCTCTCTCTCCATAGCCCTTAGTCCTGTTTGGCATTGAAAATAATGTCAAAGTCAAAAGCAATGATTCCATTTTATTTACTGGCATAGTAGTATTACCTTCTCAATAGATACGCACACACACGTTCTTTTGTTAGTAAGATATTCTGGGTTATACAGTGTCCCTGTCTCGTGCGCCATTTCTCCAGCTCGGGGCAGTTTTAAAGTTCTGTCTTCACCATCGATTCCTTTTAAGATGACAGTCTGAGCTTAGTAAGCATTTTTACTTCCATTTTGCCTTTAGTTCTTTCTGGATAAATATAAAATAGGGATATCCCAGGTGGCCCCTGGGATACAAGTATCTCCAGCATTGGCTAAATTTCCCTATCTTTCATATTTTTCCACTTAAATTTCCATATATCTATATCTATCTATCTATCTATCTATCTATTTATCTATCTTATCTATCTATCTATCTATCTATATATATATATATATGTATGTATTAATTATTTTTACTTATTTGCAAGGAGACACACACACACACAATGAGAACGGGCACACCAGGGCCTCTTGCCACTGCAAACAAACTCTAGACACATGAGCCACTTTATACATATGGCCTAAATGTGGGAACTGGGGAACGTTCTGAACCCAGGCCATACATTTTTCAAGCAAGCACCTCAGCCACTGAGCCATTACTCCACCTTATATTTCTTTTATACTTGAATCTTCAAGCTCTCAGGAGCTGGTACTTTATTCAATTCAGCTTGCATTTGTCCTGTATACCTCTTTGCAATTTCTCTTCCTTTTATTTATTTTTCATTTGAGAGAGAGAGAGAAAGAGGCAGGCAGATATAGAGTGAATGGGTACACCAGGACCTCCAGCCACTGCAAATGAGATCCAGACACATATACCACCTTGTACATCTGGCTTTACCTAGGTAATGGGGAGTGGAACCTGGGTCCTTTGTCTTTGCAGGCAAGCACCTTAACAGCTAAGCCATCTCTACAGCCCTCTTTGTTTTACCTTTTAGAGAGAGACAAAGAGAATTAGTGTGCTAGGGCCTCAGCCACTACACTCAAACCCGATGCTTGTGCCACCTAGTGGAGATGTGCAACCTTGCACCTGCCTCACCTTTATGTATCTGGCTTACATGGGATCTGGAGAGTCAAACATGGGACTTAGGCTTTGCAGGCAAACATCTCTCCAGACCCCCATCCCTGTTCTTTTAAAAACATCACTTTCATGACCTCCATATATAGTTTGTTTTTTTGTTTTGCTTTGTTTTTTGTTTTGTGTTTTTTTTCTTTCGAGGTAGGGTCTCATTCTAGCCCAGGCTGACCTGGAATTCACTATGTAGTCTCAGGGTGGCCTCAAACTCACAGTGATCCTCCTACCTCTGCCTCCCAAGATTAAAAGCGCCAACACGCCTGGCTAAAGTTTTAGTTTTACATTTTCTCAAGTTACTTCCTCCACAGTAAAGTCACAACTCCTTTGAGAATCTCATGTTTTCTACATGGCAGTCAGCTTCTGGAGAACATGGAATGAATTTGCATTCCTCTACCACTTGCAATTCACTTTTTTCCTTGACATTCATAGCAGCAATCCCCCATTTCTGAACAATATACAGTAAGTAACAGTAGAGGTCAAATTTCCATGCGAGTAGATAAAAACAACTAAGAAATTTCAGCGAAAGAAATTTAAATAAAGAGTAAGAGATCATGTCTCGAGAGGAAAGGCTGAAATGTTAAATGACAAAAAGATCAAATTGAAAAAAAGACCACTTGAAGAATTATAAAAGTTATATTTATTCACGATGCTACATTTCTTGCATTCCTTTAGAAAAGTGAAGGACTGTTTATGAACCCAATTTGCACATATAAAACTTTATACAAACCATGTGTAGCACATGAAGGCCTCTGGTACAGCTAAAGTCCTGACACTACAGTTTGGGTATTCCCACTTCGGGGTCTCCAGTTTATCAAGTCTGTTCCATAGAAAATAAAACTGGAATTATACTCAGTTTTGCTACTAACACTTAGAAGTTATTTAAAATATAATAAAATAAAATTTTCATTTACTCTAAAAACTCAAAAATACTATAAACTGGAAGGAGTACATTCTGTTAGCAATCATAACAGTATGACAAATTCACACCATATTTTGGCTGGGTCTTCCAAAACAAAAATTCACCTTAGTGCTGACATTATCTTTCTAAGTCGTGGCTGCTTCAGATGTTCATTTGTCAAAATATTTACCAAATACTTAAAAAAAAAATAATATTCCTTTTACAAAATGGTACAACACCTTAAGGAACCAGAAAATACTAAATGTCTTTGGCTATACAACTTAAAAAGGCCATTCATCCAACAGAACAGGGCATCTTCACTTCAGAACTCCAACTATGGAAAGAGAAAGCAAAACAGAAATATGCATAGAAATTCATTATGACTTGTCTTGCTTTTTCCCCATTCGACAATAAGCAGGAAAAATGCAATTTACATAATATTTCCCAATGAGACTCAGTATCACGATGAAAGAAAATATCTAAACTTTCTGCAAGGTGAAGTGAAGTAGAACAGTTACACAACTAGGTGGAGACTGAGGGGACAAATGGTATTTGCAATTTTCACTTATTTTTAAGCCACACAAGTGTGAAAATCATAGCTGATAACAACAACAAAAATCACAATCTTCACAAACGGAACTATAATAGAAAAATAAATCAAATGAAACATTTATTAATAAATGAAGCCTATTTTATTACTTCAAGTGTTAATGATAAAAAAAATTTCAGCACAGCTGTTGCATTTAAAAAAGTGAAACTACATACTATGTTTCTAGCTCAGTAAACAGATGGACCTGATGTCTTTGAATGACATAACAATTGAGCATTGTACAGTACATCTTATGAAGACCCGTAAATTAAAGAACTACTCCTTTATTGATTATGAAACAAACATGTACTCATAGTTTCAGCTTCTTTTTTCTTCCTCGACCATCAGGTGCACCATCCATTTTACGTTTCTGTGTCTATAAACAAACACAGGGATTACTTCTTAAGACAGGACTAACACAAGCCTTCAGTATATACACAGAGATACATTGCAACACACAGGTAATAGCTGCCATGTAGCAGCAAGTGTAAGACTCTTCTCAGGACTACACAGTAAGCTCTGCAAAGCAACCTATCAAATCTAATTTTTCTATTGTTATATTTTAAAAATGCCTTTTTTCATCCTTTTAAAATGCTTTAACTTTCACACTGCTAATACCACTGGGACAATAAATGCAAGGTTAAAAGCTAATAATAAAAAATGTAAAAGGTACTGTTTGTCTGATATTCCTTAAGTTATCATAAAATGTCTTGTACCCTCAAGGAGAAATGTATACACTTGGCATTCAGGAGACATTTTCTTGGGTTTTCACAAGCCCCCCTTGAAAACATGATGTATTAAAACTGGATTCTTTTTTTTTTTTTTAATTTTTTTTTGTTCATTTTTTTAAAATTTATTTGAGAGAGAGAGAGAGAGAGAGAGAGAGAGAGAGAGAGCACGCCAGGGTCTCCAGCCACTGCAAAGGAACTCCAGACGCGTGCGGCCCCTTGTGCATCTGGCTAACGTGGGTCCTGGGGAATCGAGCCTCTAACCGTGGTCCTTAGGCTTCACAGGCAAGTGCTTAAGTGCTAAGCCATCTCTCTGGCACCTAAAACTGGATTCTTAAGTGACTCAATTGCACTGCTTACAAAGAAAAATAAGAACTAACAAGGAATACAACTGCACATTTTCACTTATTCATGAATACTTACTGAAGGCTTTGGTCCTCGTTTCTTTTTCTCTGCCTTCTCCTTTTCCTCTAGTTCCATGTTTTCTCTTTCAATCAAAGTAATTAAGGTATTACACCTCCTCTGGAGTTCCTGCATTATCAAATTCAACGGTAAATGTTATTTCCATGTGTATGTTGTCAGGGTTTCAACTTCCAAGCCAAGGTTGGTGTACATGTACGTATGAAGGAGTACACACGTGCCACATCACACATGAAGAGGTCCAAGGACCACCTCAGGGTGTCAGTCCCCACCTCCCACCTCATTGAAGTGAGGGCCTCTGGTTTCCCACTGCGCAGGCCGTGGCAGCCTGCTGCTCCTCTCTCCTGCACTGCCACCTGCACATTGGGCTTCTAGCATCTGGTTTTTAAAGTGGGTTTTAGGGAGCTGAACTCTGGTCATATGGCTTGCCCAAGCACTTTCACCCAGTGAGCCATCTTCCCAACCTCCAAAAGCTGTTTAAACAGGGTAATACAAAAACATCACAATCTATGCTACAAAAAAAAAATTGAAAACATTATTTGATGTTTTTATTCAATCTTTAAAGTTATACTGGTATATGACTTGGGAACTTGCTTAGGATTAGAGTGCCTGCCTTGCATGCACAAGCCCCACAGAAGAAAAAGCAACAGTGCTATATATATACTTCAAAACTCCTTCCTCCATGTAGAAATTAAAACTGTGAAATGAGTATGCCTTAACAAATGCAGTGTCTGTTTTTGGAACCCTAGACCATTAATAACTAAAGGAATTGCAAATTACACTATAATTCAAAATCAACTCGAGCTTACAAGGCATTCCCCTTAAAAGCATTTTATCTCCATTACAGAACTAATGTAGCACGTGCTACTTCTCCCAGTTTTGGAGAGGTGGCCATGAAGTCCACGACGAGTCCTCCCTCCTCCCCCGGCAATCTGTGCAACAGCCTCCAGAAAGGAAGGTGCAGTGCCCTGGACAGTAGCCACAGCACTGAAGGAAAATCACCGTGCGGCATCACTGCTGCCCAGCAGCCCATTTTATCTTTTCTTCCCTTTTATAGCATAGCTAGACAACCACAATAAAACAATTTAAAAATATGTTATGGAAACAGCATACAAGACTTAGAAATATTTGGAATACTATACAGGGCAGGAGGCCATAAACAAAATCCAAGTTCTGTTTCCTCGGAAAGATCTGCAATAGCACACATACTATCAATATGCTACTGCTGCACTCCTGGGCAAGAGCTACGCCTCAACTGTTTATCACCAAGATGTCTGTGCGCTACAACTTATGTGCTTTAGCATGACACACACTAGGTAGTAATGCAGCTTTAGGCCAAGGTTTCATATGCTACCATGACTTTAGGTCTCTTGTTAACATTTAGTACAAAATTATTCCTATGAGCTAGCCCCAGGCATGGCAGTGCACACCTTTTAATCCTAGCACTTGAGGGGCTGAGGTAGAAGGGTCACTGTGACTTCAAGGCCAGCCTGGGCTACAAAGTGAGTTCCAGTTCAGCCTAGGCTAAAGATCCTACTTCAAGAACAAACAAACAAAAAAAAAAAAACATTCCTTCTTATAAAAACAATTTCTTCTTTAAAGAAAGTATAGGAGCTGGAGGGATGGCTTAGTGATTAAGGCATTTGCCTGCAAAGCCAAAGGACCCAGCTTCGATTCCCCAGGATCCACAACAGTCAGATGCACGAGGGGGCACAAGTGTCTAGAATTTGTTTGCAGTGGCTGGAGGCCCTGGCATGCCCATTCTCGGTCTCTTCCTCCCTCTTTTTCTGTCAAATAAATAAATAAATAATAAAATATTTTTTAAAAGACACAGGAGTCAAGCGCAGTCCTTTAATCCCAGCACTTGGGAGGCAGAGGTAGAAAGATCCTGGTGAGTTCAAGGCCACCCTGAGACTACATACTGAATTATAGGTCAGCCTGGGCTAGCGCAAGATCCTACCTCCAGGGGGGGGGGGGGGGGAGACATTGAAGAGCTGATAGAACTGGATCTCTTTCATCTATTATATATTTACATAGTACATTCAGGATAGCTCCATGTTCATTACATTTCTCTATCTAGGATATCATAAAAAAAAAAAAAAACCCTTCTGGCTACCTAGTGAAAAAGGTTCAATTAAGTAATCAAATGTGAAAATACTGTACTATCCACTGAAATATATAGTGACAAAGTACTTGCTCATCACAAGCAATGAGATAATCTTTATATTTATATTACCCTGTAGAACGCAGGTCAAAGGTGCTGAAACACAAAAGGAAAGTGCAATTCATTACAGATTCCTGACTTCTAATTTTAGGTTGATACAAATGAATGTTTTTGTCAGAAAGAGCCAGTCACTAGGACTAAAATCAAAATCCAAGTCTGGAGAGATGGCTCAGCAGTTAAGGCACATGCCTGCCAAACCTAACTACCCAAATTCAACTCACCAGTACCCACAGAGCCCAGATGCACACAGCGATGCATGCGTCTATAGTTATTTGCAGTGGCTGGAGACCCATGTATGCCCATACTCTTTCACACACACACAAACAAATCAAAATCTAGCATTAATTCAGTGTAGAGAATATTATTTTATGACATTTGGCCATTTAAAAAGCTAGATTCAGAATTTTGACATGCAGATGCCTGATATAGATTTCCCCCTATACAGAAATGTATCTATCTACTTGCTAAACCAAGAGTCATCATGTGCAGAAGCATTTCTTCCCATCTAAGGACCCAATTAAAATAACATTACATAAAAGCCAGGCACAGTGGCACATGCCTTTAATCCCAGCACCTGGGAGGCAGAGGAAAGAGGATTGCCATGAATTCGAGGTCACCCTGGGACCATGTAGTTAATTCCAGGTCAGCCTGGGCCAGAGTGAGACCCTACCTCAAAAAACTAAAATAAATAAATAAATAAATAAATAAATCAAGATACAGGGCTGGAGATATGGCTTAGCACAAGTGCTTGCCTGGGAAGCTTAAGGACCTGTGTTCAACTCCCCAGATCCCACATGAGTAAACGTACATGGCCACACATGCGCAAGGCGTTCACTTATAGTGGCTAGAGGCCCGGGCACGCCAATTTCTCTCCCTCTAAAAATAAATAAATAAGGGCTGGAGAGATGGCTTAGCGGTTAAGCGCTTGCCTGTGAAGCCTAAGGACTCCGGTTCGAGGCTCGGTTCCCCAGGTCCCACGTTAGCCAGATGCACAAGGGGGCGCACGCGTCTGGAGTTCGTTTGCAGAGGCTGGAAGCCCTGGCGCGCCCATTCTCTCTCTCTCTCCCTCTATCTGTCTTTCTCTCTGTGTCTGTCGCTCTCAAATAAATAAATAAAAATTAAAATAAATAAATAAATAAATAAATAAAAAAAAATGAAAAACATAGAGAAAAAGAATATACTGAATCAGAAACATGCTACATTACACAAAATATCTTTAAAATACTCACCATTGCAGTTCTGGACTTAAGAAACCAATCAAATCTGAACTGGGGAGAGTTGCGAATACACTGTCGTAATTCATCATAAACGTTTTCCTTGTCAAACCCAAGCTTGTGAAGCATACAAATAAGAAACCGATCCTCTTCTTCCGTATAGTTTTTCCCCTTGTTAGTACCATATGATATTCTTAGCTGATGGAAAGGTGCTTTGTACCGTCCAATCTATGGAAGTCACATTTTATATTAAATGCAAGAATCCTATGTAACTCAACTTCCCTAGAATTAGCTATGCAAGCTCTGTTTAAACCAAAATGTTCTACTCAGGAAACTTCATCTGATTTTGGTACTCTAAGACCTTAATTTTCTTTTATAATATTATCATAAAAAAGTAAAATCTATATGTTCTAATAAGAGATATCAATCTAATAAGTGTTGACAAAACCCATGTTTATTTTCTAAGAAACTTTAATTTCAAATCCTCACTTCTTTCCTTTACAATGGTTACCCCATCATACTTACATATAGTAATTATGTTAACTACCATACTTATCAATGTACAACATACCTTTGTATCAAGTGCTTTCTTGATACTTATTCTTCTCTGAATTCTTGCTTCTCCCCTTTCAATCTGAGCCATAATCTTCTCTATGTCCTGGAGCTCATTACACCTTTCCCAGAACACAGCTGTAAAAGCCAAAGTCAGATGGCATGAAGCTTCCAAAAACTCTTCTTAAATGCTCAAGTCTGATGACATTCTTGTATATATTAAAATAATAAAAGTATCACCTGAATATTCAATGACTTCTTCTGGAGTTTTTCCTTCTACTTCTCTTGCTATATTTTCAATATCATCGCGACCCCACTTTTCATTAGCTTTGATAAACTGATTAAAATCTCTCTTATTCCAATTGGTAAATCCCTACACAACAATAAATGAAATATTTAATCACAGAACATCAAACAGCCCCTTTATATTTACTTAGCCATGTAAATAGTACAGAAAAGTTTCCAATTACAGCTATGTTTATTGTTTAATGTGGTTAATTTTTACAAGCGTGTGTTGCTTAAAAAACAAACCAACCGAGCATGGTGGTGTACGCCTTTAATCCCAGCACTCGGGAGGCAGAGGTAGGAGGATCGCTGTGAGTTTAAGGCCACCCTGAGACTATATAGTGAATTCCAGATCAGCCTGAGCTAAAGTGAGACCCTATCTCAAGCCCCCCCCCCCAAAAAAAAAAGAAAGAAAAGAAATAAAGAACCCAAGCAACTAATTCTAAATGGGAGAAAATAAGGAATGCTTCAGGAGCTTTAATGTACTCTTAGGAGTTAGCCAGAATAAGGGGTAACATGGAGCCAAGATGAACAAGCAGGAAAATGGCAGAAAACCAAGGTAGAGGCTGGAGAGGTGACTCAAGGGGTGAAGTGTTCGCCACTCAAGCTTGAGTCCCAGAGTTCAATCCTCAAACTCCAACTACAAAGCCACAGGCAGTGACAGTATTCTGTAATCCCAGCGCTGGTGGGGAAATGGAGGTGCAGACGGAAGAATGTCCCAGGAGCTCACAGTGTAGCAGTAAGGAGAAAAGCAGAACAAGAACAAGGGAAACCATGCCTCAGATGAGGTGGGGCTGTCAAGGACAGACCCAGGAAGTTGTCCTCCGACATCTAGACACGTACCTTGGCGCGCGCGCGCACAAACACACACACACACACCACACACACAAATACATGAATGAATAAATTTTCTTTTTAAATCAAGCTTGTGCTGGTGAGATGGCTCAGCATTTAAGGTGCTTGCATGCAAAGCATGATGGCCTGGGTTTGATTACGCCATACCCACGTAAAGCCCGAGGCAACAAGTGGGGTATGCATCACAGTTCGTTTGAAGTGGCAAGAGGCCCCGTGTGCCCATCCTCTCTCTCCCCCTCCCTCGAAAATAAACACATAAATAAAAACATTCTTTAAAGAAATCAAACTTAAGCTGGGTGTGATGGTGCATGCCTTAAATCCCAGCACTTGGGAGGCAGAGGAAGGAGGATCACTGTGAGCTCCATGTCAGTCCGAGCTACAATGAGACCTTCGAAAAACCAAATTCATGTTCTTAAAGGCTTCAAAAACCCAAAAAGAAGTTTAAAAAGTACCAAGCAGAATATACCTTAGAAAAGATTAGTGTCCAGAATATACAAAGAACTCAAAAATTAAACAAATCAAGCAACCCAGCTGATAAATGAGTACTGAAATGAACAGTTTCTAAAAGGAAATACAAAGGGCCAACAAACACATGAAAAAATGTTCAATCTTACAAGCCACTAAAAAAAAAAAAAAAAATTTAAGCCAGGCGTGGTAGCACATGCCTTTAATCCCTGCACTTACGAGGCCGAGGTGGAAGGATCACCATGAGCTCAAGGCCACTGAGACTACATAGTATATTCCAGGTCAGTATGAGCTAGAGTGAGACCCTACTTACACACACACACACACACACACACACACACACACACACACACACAATTAAGTCAAGAGGCTGGAAAGATATCTTAGCAGTTAAAGGTGCTTGTGTGCCAAGCCTCCTGCCCGGGTTTGATTCCCACCCATGTCAAGCCAGACACAAAGAGTGGTGGATTCATCTAGTATTTGCAGGAAGCAACAAGAGATGGACCATATACATGCAAATGATTTTTTTTTTAATTCTCAAGGTAGGGTTTCATGATAGCTCAGGCTGACCTGGCATTGACTATGTAGTCTCAGAGTAGCCTCAAACTCACAGCAATCCTCCTACCTCTACCTCTGCCTCCCAAGTGTTGGGATTAAAGGCATGTGCCACCACGCCCAGCTAGATAATACATAACATAGTTTTAAAAAATAAATGTTAAGTCAAAACTACATTGAAATTTCATCTCTCCCCAGTCTGAATGGCAGTCACTAATAAAATAAGCACAGGATTGGGCAAATGGCTAAAGTGCTTGCCAGTTTAGTGCTGGTCAAATCAATGAACTCTGGGTTCAGCGGACAGACCTTGTCTCAATAAATAAGGTAGTGGACAACTGAAGCTCTGCCCTTGCACATACGCATGCACCCACATATGCAAACCAACACCACACATAAAACAAAAAACACTGGTAAATGGACTTTAGAGAAGGCTGAGTGATTAAGGCACATGCTTGTGAAGCCTAAGGACCCAGATTCCATTCCCCAGTAAGCCATATGCACAAGTCTGAAGTTCATCTGCAGTGTCTAGAGGCACTGGAGTGACCATTTTAGCTGCCTTTTCCTCTCTCAAAATAAATAAATAAAATGCTTAAAAAAAAAATGCTGGCAGTCGGGCGTGGTGGTGCACGCCTTTAATCCCAGCACTTGGGAGGCAGAGGTAGTAGGAGGATCACTGTGAGTACAAGGCCACCCTGAGACTGCATAGTGAATTCCAGGTCACCCTGAGCTAGGGCAAGACCCTACCTCAAACAACAACAACAAAATGCTGGTAAACCTCAATAACATTACATTATGAATCCATTCATTACGTCAGAGCCCTCATGCTCTGACCACCTCTGAAAATGTAAGCACAGACACACCCGGAGACCTGCCAGACGTTTTTCTCAATCCAATCAATTGGCATGAAGATTAACCGTCAGTGTCTGAAACCTCTTGCTCTGATGCTGATAGTCTGGGTGGAATGCGCTCAAAGTTCAATGTAGACTTGTGTGAAAGTTCCCATATGTAACACAGCAGTATGTACAATGAATATATACACTGAAAATTAAAAGCAATAAAGTGCTAAAAAGATTGTATGGAAGATTCACAGAAAATATGTGAACATTAAAAATAAGGAGTTCTACTGTGCATGGTGGTGCACAACTTTAATCCCAGCATTGGGAGGCAGAGGTAGGAGGATCATTGTGAGTTCAAGGCCAGCCTGAGACTACATAGTGAATTCCAGGTCAGCCTGGGCTATGGAAAGACCCTACTTTGGGGTGGGGTTAGGAGTTCAAAAGAATACCCACTCCCCACTCTACTAAGTGCACCTCTTTAACCTCAACTATACTGTCAATTAGTAACAATCAAAATGCAATGCTGACCTGTGTTTTGGCATCTTTTTTAAAATTTTCTTCACAGTACTGGGTACTGGACTAGGACATGCTTGGCGAGGATTCTGCAGAGGGGTTCGCCATTCAGGACCCTAATCTTTTTTTTTTTTTTTTTTTTAATTAGCAGGCACAGAAAGAGAGAGATAAAGAAGAGAGACAGACTGAGAGAGAACAGGCAAGCCAGGGCCTCTAGCCACTGCAAACGAACTCCAGACAGATGTGCCCCGTGCATCTGGCTTACGTGGGTCCTGGGGTCCTGAACCTGGGTCCTTTGGCTTCACAGGCAAATGCCCTAAGCTCTAAGCCATCTCTCCAGCCTTTTTCCTAACCTTTTTAAAGCAGAAACTCAAGCTTCACGCACTGCAGCACCCCTGAGATAGCACTCTGCCAAGTCACTGGGTGAGCAAGGGTGACTGGACGTCATACCTGGGTGAGGAGCCTCTCTTTCTCCTCCAGCTCCTCCTCAGTGAGGGGCTCTGCTTCATCGATCTTCAGCTGCTCTTCTTTCTGCGCCTGCGCTGCATTAGGGAGGTCAGGACTCCGAGGTACCTGAGAGAGGCACACATGCCATAACCCAAAACTTTAGAGTTTGTGACTGACCAAATTCATTATCATCTAACAATAGGTCACAAATCTTAATATAACCATGAAGGCAAGCATACAAATACACTATATGTATTACTTAACTGGCATAAAAACGTGTTTTCTTTTTAATGAAAAGTCAAGAAATTCATACACTAGACAAACACAACTAAGAGATAATAAATAATAGTTTTTCCTACTAAGTTCAAATTAGTTAAATATTTTTAGTCATGGTCTGTCGCTAGAAAATAACATAAAGGGGAAATTTCCAATTACCTTGTACCCAATAGTTTTTCTGTAGTACAGAATTTCTTTTTCCAACAATTCAAATAAACGTGGGGGAAAGAACTGGAAATCCTGAACATTGGGTTGTTTTGGAGGTCGAGGAGCCTGAAGAAAAAAATAAAAGGTGTTGGTTGCCCCCCCCCAAAAAGTGTATGTATGGATTGTTATTAAGATGTTGGAGGGAATTACCATGGGATATATTTTATAATCATGGAAAATGTTAATAAAAATTAAAAAAAAAAAAGATGTTTCATAAAACCTTAACATCCTATTCTCTAAGGAACAGAATAGAATGTACCTATCAGACTGGAGATATGGCTTAGCAGTTAAGGCGCTGGCCTGCAAAGTGAAACGATCCAGGTTCGATTCCCCAGGACCCACATAAAGCCATAGGCACAATATGGGGCATGCGTCTAGAGTTTGTTTGCAGTAGCTAGAGGCCCTGGCATGCCCATTCTCTGTGCCTCTTTCTCTCTCAAATTTCTGTCTCTCAAATAAATAAAGAAAAATAAAATATTTAAAAAATGAATGTAGCTATCAACAAAACAAAAATGAACTGACAATACAAATTTAAATTCAAAGATGTAAAATTTAAATATAACATCAAATAAAACTCTCAATTTGTTGTAAAAATGTAGGAAAAAATAAGAACAACATGTTTAGACATTTCACCAGCTCACCTTGGGTGCTTTAGGCTCACTAACACGAAGAGCCTCCCTGAAATATGCATCAACAGCGTAGTTGGCTTTTCTTTCTCGCTTAGGTGGTTCAATCCATTCTGTGAATGCAATCTAGGAGGAGGAAACAATGCAAAACACTACTGTGATCACAGACAGAGTAAGTCATTTGCAGTGATGCACGGACACAAAAGAGTACTGACAAAATCCTAGACAATCAGCTCTCTTACAAAGTTAAGGGCTATGACATTTCCTAATACTACATCTTTACCTATAAGACATTAGCCAGTAAACAGGACAGGTATTTAAATAGCTATTTCTTACCCAAATGAACCATTTACTGGGATGAGAGGAAAAACTTGCTACATAATATACATTATAACCCAAAGGTAAAAATACAGATATATTTTTCCTAGAAAAATCTGAATCTCTATGTTTAATTGTCTCTAAATGTTAAACACACACACACACAATTTCCTCTACAGGCATCTTCCCATTTCCCCATATATTAGGAAGTATTGCTTATAAATTTTTCCATTTAGTTACCAACCAAAAATATTAAGTTCATGGTGTACTTATTTTTCAAATCTTGGGCTAGAGCAAGATCCTATGTCAAAAAAAAAAAGAAAAACACCTTGTAATCTTTTTTTTGCCAATTACTCTCTTTCAAATATTCTAGAATGTATTTATTTCATGCAAGAACTTCTCACTTTAACTGCATAGAACACGCTTTAAAACCAGGCATCAAAGCGGGGCATGGAGGTTATGCCTGAATCCTGGCACCTAGGAGGTGGAGGTAAGATGGCCATGAACTCAAGGGCAGCCCGAGCTTAGAGAGTGAATTTGAAGCCATCCTGAGATACATAATTCTTGGTCAGTCCTCAGTGTCTGCCTGTTTGTCTCTCTTTCTCACACACAAATTCAAAGCTTACAAACTGAGCAACCATTTACATGATAAAAAAAGACAATATGAATAAACAAACAAAAACAGACTGAGACAAAACATTACCAACACAAAATTCCAAGTTTTCAGTAAAATACAGCTTCAATGTAACCAAAACCCCAGTCTGAAATACCTTTTGTTTTTCTCTGTAGTCTTCTCCTTCAAAGTTATAAACACTTGACTCTGTATCCATGGTAAAGTTTCTGAGGGAGCTTTCACCCATCTTCGAGAGTTTTTCATTCATCTCTGCAGTCTACAGAAGAAATTTCTTGTTAAACTGAGAACAACACTTAAAACCTATAGTCGACATGAAGTAAACTCATCTTTACAGAATTCAGATGATTCACACAGGTATGTCCTGCGGCAGTCTGACCCAAAATGTTTCATATTGATGAACATCATCATTTAATTGCATCTCACCTTCTTCGCGCCTCTTTCCAAAATACCATCAATATCCTCATCCGTGATCTCACTCTCCTTTGAAGCGAACACATGTGTGGCCCCATGTCGAATCATCTGAAGCATTTCATCTTTCCCAATTTTGTTCAGGTTCTGATCCACAAGCCTCCCTGAGAAAAAGATGACATTGCATGAAACTAATCAAATGGACTTTATTTTACTATAAACCTGAGATGTGGGCTGGAGAGATAGCTTAGTGATTAAGGCGCATGCCTCAAAAGCCTAAGGACCCTGGTTTGATTCTCCAGGACCCACATTAAGCCTGATGAACATGGTAGCGCACTTGTGTGGAGTTCATTTGCAGTGGCTAGAGGCCCTGGCACGCCCTTCTCACTCTCTTCCTCTGTCTCTATTAAAATCTTATTTTAAAAAAACTTGAGATGCTAAATGTTACATGTAATACTTGGTAACAACCTCAATTCTGTTTACTATTAATTTACAACTGCTCATTTTCACTTTTGCATTAAATTTACTGTCAAATTTTCAGTTGGATAAGCTTGAAATATTTCTAAAGTTTATGCATTATGTAATGCTGCCCACTATAGACTGGCTCAATGAATTTTCTTTTGAGAGATAAATATATTATCTGGAATATCTGATAATCAAAAATATTGATGTAAGATCTCACAAACGCCTACGCCAAGTGGACCCAGAAGTGGCCTCCAAGCTGCATTCACATGACAAATGCAAAGTGGCCAGGAGCATACAAGTGTCTGAAGAAACAGGATTCTCACACACACGGTGGATTTCTTCATCGGCAACATGCAAAGAAAGACAGTAGTCTTCCTGGAGGCCCACTGAAGTTCCCTAGCCCGTGCATCCTTTGGTTTCACGCTGACAGACAGTTCTAGATGAACACTTGGATACGTGAGTGGATGGCATGCTTGCTGCTGGGCTCTTGGAATAACTAAGATTTTCACAGATGCTACAATCAGAAGACAGTTTCAAAAAACAGCCAGGACTATCAACATGGTATCTCCCAGTCAACTGGTTTCAAGGAATTTCACGAGTACCTGATCACTGAGGAAAAATGTAGCCAGAGACTAGTACCTGACTTCTAAAGAAAGGTGCTGAGGCTCTGAAACAAGTAACTAAGACATACACCTGGAGGAGTCCAATGTACTGAATGAAGTAGGAGTCTGCTCTTGAACCGGCTCTTGATATAGTTCAGAGTTTCATCCAGGGCCACCAGCCTGCAACCACGCCAATAAAGGTGCCACCCAATGAAATAGAGAACAAAAGAAGCAACTGTATGTGTGACCTCTGTGATTGAATCACCATGGGGGACCAGGAATGGGCAGCACATATAAAATCCAAGTCGCACTTGCCCTGACTGAAGAAGACAAAATGAGTGGACTCAGATACTGCCAGCACCTTAGAAAATCAGAGTGATGCCCCAGACTGCGACATGGAACTTATAGAGAAGGAAGCCGCAGGGCAGCAGAGTCAAGAGCTGAAGCCCAGCATCTAAGAGCCATGCCCAGTAACCTTGGCACAGGAGACGGGGGTCAAGTTCAGGAGGGAGGGCAGTCTGTCTCCTGTGCCCGGCTGAAGAGCGCTGAGCAGGAAGCCCTGCCACCTTCATTCTGAGGTGTGGTCTGAAGGCCTCATGTTCTCTGCAGTGGAAGCAGCAGGCCTTTTAGCTCCCTGTGTGGCAGGTGTCTGCTACGAGTCTGCTTATGAGGAAGTCATGGTGAAAATGCTTTCTTTAAATCTTAGAGGTTCTATTTTAGAAAGATGCACAGATCATATATTCTATACTTGAGGATCTTTTATTTATTTTATTTTTTGGTTTTGCAAGGTAAGGTCTCAATCTACACCAGGCTAACCTGGAAATCACTCTGTACTCTCAGGGTGATCTCAAACTCATGGTGATCCTCCTACCTTTGCCTCCCAAGTGCTGAGATTAAAGGCATGCACCACTACACCCGGCCTTTTTAATGGGGATTTTTTAATGGGGAATACTGAGATTCAGTGCAACCCTTAAAAGATTTTCGTCCCCAACACTGGCTAAAAATATCTAATTTCTAGATGCTTTTGTAGATGACTGGAGTATTATGAGCCACAGTCAGGAGTTCAGGACTCGTGAGGAGAGCAGAAAAGGACCAGGCCCAATGAGATGATTAAATGAACACACCCAGTTCTTTGATTTCCACAATAGGAAAAGGAATCATGCTGAGGTGGTGGTGACCTGGGACTTGGACTAAAGACAGACCCCAAATCTCTCATGTGATAACCACTGTCTTTCTAGTGAGGTATAAATGCCTATTTTTTTTTTGAAAGTTAAATAAATAAAAAGTTTGAAAGAAAAAAAATCTCACAAATGTTAATATGTAAACATTAACAAGACATTTCAAGCCAAATGTGATGATGCACGCCTTTAATCCCAGCACTTGGGAGGCAGAGGCAGGAGAATCACTGTGAGTTCGAGGCCACCCTGAGACTAACAAGTGAATTCCAGTTTAGATTGGGCTAGAGCACTGCCTTGAAAAAAGAAACAAAAAAAAAATCATCATCTCCTTGAGAAAATACAAGATAGTAACAGAGTCTACAAATCCAACTTAGTTTAAGGCCTCACCTTGCTGAATGACTATTGAATCCAGTCTCAGTTTCATCTCAGCTCGTTCTACTATTCTCTCTTCTACAGTATTATCAGTTATAAAGCGAAACACCCTGACCGTCTTCGTTTGTCCAATTCTATGTGCTCGGTCCTAAAAGAATTACCATGTTACTAAGTCAAATAATATGTGAACATGTATACTTAGAAGCAAAACGAAAATAAAACTTTCATCATAATACCTATGATAAAAACAGATTCAGGGCTAGAGAGATGGCTTAGCCATATAGGCGTCTGCCTGCAAAACCAAAGGACCCATGTTCAACTCGCTAAGTCCCACATAAAAGCCAGACACACAAGGTTACACAAACACGCAAAGTCACACATGCACACAAGATGGTATACATGTCTAGGTTCAACTGCAGTGACTGGAGGCCCTGGCACACCAATTCTGTTTCTCTTGCATAAAAAAATAACCAAAAAAGGTTCATATTATATTAATACTTCTTATATTCTCTTAATCAAATTAATTGGTTATCTATCCCACAAAGAAAAAATTTAAGAGTACTGAAACATGTAGTTGCTTAATCTGTGAGAGAACACAACATCAATGGTAAATTTCATAATGATTCCAGCTAACAGAAAGTTATAATTTTAACTTTGATCATGTTTTTCTAAATATTTTTCTTACTTATATTTAATTTCAAAATCTTTTTCTACATCAAATTAATCAAATCTTCATTTCAATTTATTAGGGAAAGCAATAACATGAAAAATGAACCTCACAAATGATATATTTTTTTAAAAACCCAGCTTTTAAATATTACCTAAGTGGGGCATGGTAGCACAATCATTTAATCCCAGCACTTAGGAGGTTAAGACAGAACTGGTTGATTGGTTTGTTTTCAAGGCAGGGTCTCACTCTAGCCCAGGCTGACCTGGAATTCACTATGTAGTCTCAGGTGGCCTAAAATCATGGCAATCCTTCTACCACTGCCTCCTGAGTGCTGGGATTAAAGACATGTGCCACCACACCAGGCTAGAACTGTTTTTTTAGACCTACCACTAAAGTGCTATGTAATAAAAAAGTGTGCAATCACATATATTAAATATCCTATTAATTAAATAGTATTAATCAAATTAGTATGAATTCTATTTGCTGTTTAACTTCTGATAAATTCACAAAGCACATCACTGTAGCAAACTACCAGTCTTCCCTAGCTGCTCTTAAAAAGAAAGAATAGAGAGAGATCAAGGCAAAGATTTCATAAAGTTGCATTCAACATTATGAAGCAAGGGAATAGCAGACTCAAACTAGTTTGTACATTTCACATTAGTTTATGGATCACAATTTCTTATCTTCTTGAGATGGCCAAACACTTGTAAAAAAAGGCATGATTCTGAGCATCCTAAGTGACAGACAGCCAGATGCTTCCAAACCCACACCTCCCTTTCCTCCTAGGACACAACTACACTCAATTACCCAGCAGTTAGACGGAATGTCTAACCTTGCATACCACAGCATGGAAAATTCTACTAGTTTAACGCATTGGCATCTATAGAACTAGCAAACCATTCCTAAGACAGCTAAGCACAGAATATAGTGAATCTCTTACCATAGCCTGAAGATCAACTTGGGGATTCCAGTCTGAGTCATACAAAATAACTACATCAGCAGTGGCAAGATTGATGCCAAGGCCACCAGCACGTGTGCTTAACATGAAAACAAACTTTGTGCTGTTTGGTTCATTATATGCATTGATGGAGTCCTACAGATAACAAAATAAAACAAGTGTCATAAAATTCAATTGCTATTTGTGTTATTTTGTGGAATGTGGTCTTATTTACTTCCTAGTCTAAGTTCAAACATCTGTGCCAATGTGATTTCCCTACCACAGCCTCACAAGTAGCTAAGATTACACACGCATACCACCATGCCTGCTCTAGAAAAGTAATTTTGTTTGGGGCATGGTGGCACACACTAGTAATCCCAGCACTAGGGGGGTAAAGACATAGGATCAAAAGTTCAAAGTCATCCTTAGCTACATAACAAGTTCCAGACCAGCTTAAACTATGTAAAATCCTGCCTTTGAAAAGAAAAAAAAAAAAAAAATCTGGCTGGTTATGGTGGCGCACGCCTTTAATCTCAGCCCTTGGGAGGCAGAGGTAGGAGGACTGCAGTGAGTGCAAGGCCACCTTGAGAGTACATAGTGAATTCCTGGTCAGCCTGGACTAGAGCAAGACTCTACCTGGAAAAAAAAAAACAAAAACAAATAAACAAAATAACTTTCTTTTTTATTTATTTATTTGGTTTTTCAAGGTAGGGTCTGACTCTAGCCCAGGCTAACCTGGAATTGACTATGGAGTCTTAGGGTGACCTCGAACTCACGGCAATCCTCCTACCTCTGCCTCCTGAGTGCTGAGATTAAAGGTGTGTGCCACCATGCCTTGCTAACATTCTTTCTTTTTAGCCACAAATTCACAGCACTTCTACCTCTGCCTCCCAAGGGCTGTGATTAAAGGCATGCACCACAATAACCAGACAAAAAA
This sequence comes from Jaculus jaculus, assembly GCF_020740685.1. Lineage (NCBI taxonomy): Eukaryota > Metazoa > Chordata > Mammalia > Rodentia > Dipodidae > Jaculus > Jaculus jaculus. The sequence continues at coordinate 91,765,700 of NC_059113.1, read as the reverse complement.
AAATTTAAATCAATCATTCTAGCACAATACAACCCAAAGATATATTAATTTGGCCAGCTGTGGTACCACATGCATTTAATCCCAGCACTGGGGAGCAGATGTAGGTTTGAGGCCAGCCTATGACTAAAGACTGAGTTCTAATAGTCTAGGCCTATGTTGAACAAAACAAAGGTATACTAATCTGATTTTGATACATTTGGGTGATGTTTGGAAAATGTCTGGAGGGAGGAAGAAAGGGAAACGTTTTACTTACTTGTCTCTCATCATGTGGCGTCTGCCCATCCAATCTGCAGTACTCATAATTTCTCCACATACAATAATCTTCCAAAATGTCTAACACCCTTGTCATCTGACTGAAGATTAGTACTCTTGAACCTGATGATAAACATAAACAGCCCATTATCAGAGTTTTTAATACTATAAAAATCTATATTAAAACTTAAGGCCAGATAAAATTTGCACTAACAATTACTCATTGCTTCCAAGTTACTTACTTATCAGGATAAAAATGACATTAAAGGCTAGAAGCTGTATTAGTGGTTAAGGCACTTGCCTGAGGAGCCTAAGGACCTGGGTTCTATTCCCTAGTACCCACGTAAACCAGATGCACAAAGTGACACATGCATCTGGAGTTTGTTTGCACTGGCTAGAGGCCCTGATGTGCCCATTCTTTTTTTTTTTTTTTTTTGGTTTTTCGAGGTAGGGTCTCACTCTAGCCCAGGCTGACCTGGAATTAACTATGGAGCCTCAGGATGGCCTCGAACTCATGGCGATCCTCCTACCTCTGCCTCCCGAGTGCTGGGATTAAAGGCGTGCACCACCACGCCCGGCTTCTGATGTGCCCATTCTATCTCCCTCTTCCTCTCAGACAAATAAATTATATATAGTTTTTTGTTGTTGGGGTTTTTTGTTTTTGTTTTTTTTTTTTGGTTTTTCGAGGTAGGGTCTCACTCTAGCCCAGGCTGACCTGGAATTCACTATGGAGTCTCAGGGTGGCCTTGAACTCAAAGCAGTCCTCCTACCTCTGCTTCCCAAGTGCTGGGATTAGAGGCGTGCGCCACCACACCTGGCTTAAATAACAAATATTTCTGAAATGACATGAAGAACACACATCTAGTCGCTGCTCCCTGCATCCCATCAAGACACAGGGAGGAAGAGCACTACTTGTTCAGTACACCAACCAAAGTGAACAGAGACTGCTCGCTCTAGCTCGGGCCTGCCATTAGCGTGTCTAAAACAACCTTCCACCACCCCGTAACTCTGCCACGCGGCACGTGAACCCTTACACTACCCAAAGGCCTAAAGTTAGGGGGAGGGAGACCTGGGATGACACACTTGGTACAAGTTGTTCCTACACTTCAACTTTAGACAAACATTTCAAAGCACTGTGGTCTTGTTTTTAACACAGGAACTTTCTTTTTACGAACTCTTACTTTCAGCACATCACAATGAGGCAGATGCTCTGCTACGTATGAAACCTTGACCCAGTAACACAGGAATTTTTAAAGTTTTTCGTTACTTCTCAATTTGACATCAGTAATATAGATACCTTGTTCTTTTAATTTAGGGAGCAGCTTGTCTAATACCACCATCTTCCCACTGTTGGTAACTAGATGCATATCTGTTGTGTATGGTGGGCCAGGTTCAGCTCCATCAAAGAGATATGGATGATTACAGCATTTCCTCAACTGCATGAGAATGTTCAATAACCTCATTTTGTCCATTTTCCCTGCTGAGTTCAGTATGTCTATATCCTTCATCAATATCCGGGTATACCTAATGAGAAGAAAAATATTTTAGGAGGATTAAAATTTATGTTTTCTACAACTAGTAACTGCTACTTTACACACATCAATCCCTTCCCCAACCTCAGTACTATATACTTCTAAGAATAATTTATGAAATGCTATGTCTGGGATTTGGTCTATGAAAAAGGAAGGCACTACACAGGCTACCCAACTTTTACATGATGTTTGCACAATGAAAAGCAGTAATCTAAGAAGGCACTTCTCAGAATGCATCTATCCTATCATTCAGCAATGTACAACTGACCCACACACCGTGTAACTGGTGTGCCGTCAGCTTCTAAGGTATGGTGAGGAATTTACCATCTATAACTTCTTTTCTTACTGCCCATAATGTTCACATTTATACCTTGGACCCTGAAGACATTATTATTTAAACATTCAAAATAGCTTTCTCAGGGCTGGAGAGATGGCTCAGTGGTTAAGGCGCTTGCCTGCAAAGCTAAAGGACCAAGGTCCAACTCTCCAGAACCCACATAAGCCAGATGTACAAGGTGGTACATATGCCTAGAGTTTGTGTGCAGTGGCTGGAGGCCCTGATGTGCTCATTCTCTCTCTATCTGCCTTTCTCTCTCCTGCTCTCTCAAATAAATTACTAAAATATATATATATATATATAACTAAATGAAATTAAAAACACAGATGTGGTGCCCCATGCTTCTAATCCAGCACTTGGGAGGCTGAAGTAGAAGGACTGTCATGAGTTTGAGGCCAGGCTGGAGCTACAAAGTGAGCTCCAGGTTAGTGAGACCCTGTCTCAAAATTAAGCCTTTAAAAAAAAGAAAAAAAGAACATAAATTTTAAACAGTTTTAGTCTGTAGTCTTCTGAAACAGAAAACGCTATTATTCAATTAAAGTCATGAGGTACAAAATATCTCAGGCAGTAAGCTGTATACGTAATAGTGGTCCTGTGAAATTTACAGATATGTTCAGTTTAGTAAGAAGTATCTTTTTTTATAATATACATTATATTTTATTTATTTATTTGAGACAGATAAAATGGATGTGCCAGGGCCTCTAGCCACTGCAAATGAACTCCAGATGCATGTGTCCTCTTGTGCATCTGGCTTACATGGGTCCTAGGGAATCAAACCTGGGTCCTTTGGCTTCACAGGAAAACGCCTTAACCGCTAAGCCATTTCTCCAGCCCAAGTATCTTGTTTTAATAGCAATTCAACTTAGAGAAGCCAGGCTAAGGACCTGCTACTCTACAGCAGCCTTCCTGAAGTCTGGAGAAAGTAGGACACTAGCTCATCTTCTACAGTGAGCTCTTTCCCAGATAATGCCCAGTTCTGTATGGCATCCTGTCAGTCCTATTACAACGCCCTGGCAGAGGCTTCCAAAAAGGACGGTGAACATAGTCAAGAATGAATAGATGGCTTTCTTCTCCTCCCCTGAACACTACATATTAGCATATTCTAACCAACATTGTCTTTTTAACACTGTTAACTCATGTTATGTTTCCTATCTACACCCTCCCTCAAAAAAAACAAAATCAGTAGTTTCTAGCCTTTTCAATTTCACACATGCATAAAATTAAAATCTTGTTCTAGCCCAGGCTGACCTTCACTTCATTATGTAGTCTCAGAGTGACCTCAACCTCACTATGTTCCTCCTACCTCTGATTCCTGAGTACTGGGATTAAAGGAGTTACCATGCCTGGCCCTTACAAGGTTTTGAACTTTCAAAAACAGCTATCCTGAATTATCACCATCACTTCACAAAAGTACATTTAATCTACCTCCAAAAAAAAAAAAAAAAAAAGAACTTAGCTCAGAATACAGCATCTTTTCAGCCTTATGGTATAAAAAGAAAACTTCAATTTTATTATCTCCAGTTCATAGAGACTAGCAGAAATCATCCATAATCCATCATAAACCCATTTATGAATCACCAGTTAACTGTGCCACCATTTTCTCCTAAAACTCTCACGCAGGAAATTTTTTAATGGTCTTTGATAAAATTAATTTTTTGGTTCAGATATAAATTTATTATGCTTCCATCCAGATTCTGCCATTTAGTGCATTCCAGGCTTTGTATTATACATTTTAACTTACTTGATGAGAAAACTTTATTTGGAGTAAGGTCAATCCAATAAACAAGAATTCCACAAAGACCTGGATTATGAGAATAAAATACTGTTCCAATGAAAATTAATCAAGATAGTATCAAGCATCTCAGAACACCTACCATTCCCTTTGCATTTTGCTGAGACCCACATAGATTTTAACTTCTTTCTTTGGAGGCAAACTCTTTTCAACATCAGCCTTAATTCGACGAAGGAGGAATGGACGCAAAACCTTAGAAAAGTCAAGAAGATATATTAGTACTATTTCAAACCCTTAAAGTTATTAAATATAAGAAATTTCAGCTGGGCGTGGTGGCGCATGCCTTTAATCCCAGCACTCAGGAGGCAGAGATAGGTAGGAGGATCGTCGTGAGTTCGAGGCCACCCTGAGACTCCATAGTGAATTCCAGATCAACCTAGACTAGAGTGAGACCCTATTCTCAAAAAAAAAAAAAAAAAAAATTCTCTGTTTGAATATCCAACTATCAAGTGGTCTTTAAGATTTGTTTTCCAAATATATCATTTATTACTACTGGCTTCCTGAAAGGAATAGTACAATTTCATTACTTATGCAATATATAATGTGTATACATACAGTATATACTTACCATACTCATGAAACCTTAAAATAGCAATGGTTTTTTTTGTTTGTTTGTTTGGTTAGTTTTCCGAGGTAGGGTCTCACTCTAGTCCAGGTTGACCTGTAACTCACTATGGAGTCTCAGGGTGGCCTCAAACTCACCACAATCCACCTACCTCTGCCTCCCAAGTGCTGGGATTAAAGGCAAGCGCCACCACACCCGGCTCAGCAATATATTTTTTGTTTATTTTTATTTATTTATTTGACAGCGACAGAGAGAAAGAGCAGGAGGGAGGGAGGGAGAGGGAAAAAAAGAGAGAATGGGTGCACCAGGGCCTCCAGCCACTATAAACAAACTCCAGACGCATGTGCCCCTTGTGCATCGGCTAACGTGGGTCCTGGGGAATCGAGCCTCGAACTGGGGTCCTTAGGCTTCACAGGCAAGCACTTAAATGCTAAGCCATCTCTCCAGCCCTCAGCAATGTATTTGTAGAATGTTTTCAAGCTGAGCATTGTGGTGCATGCCATTAATCCCAACACTACGGAGGCAGAGGTAGGAGGGTTGCTGTGAGTTCGAGGCCACCATGAGACTCCATAGTGAATTCCAAGTCAGGCTGGGCTAGAGTGAGACCCTACCTTGACGAAAAAAAAAAACAAAAAAACACAGAGAGCAGTCTCATTTGTTGGGCTAAACTTTATACAGGACTTTATAAATGCTAATTTATAACTGTTTTCTTTTTTTCCATTCAGCATGATGTTTGCGATAGGTATGCATTCTTCACAAGTAGTGCTTTATTCATAACATTATTTTAATATACCTGTAAAAATAAAGATTACCTGGTTGTACGTTTAAAATTTTTATTTATTTACTTATTTGAGAGAGAATGGGCCCACCAGGGCCTCCAACTGCAAATGAACTCCAGACAAATGCACCACCTTGAGCATCTGGCTTACATGGGTACCAGGGAACTGAACCTGGGTCCTTTGGGTTAGCAGGCAAGTCCCTTAACCACTAAGCCATCCCTCCAGACACCCTGTGCCCTTTTTTTGTACCACGGAAACACTGACTATATCTCAAAACAAGTTTAAATTTGCTATGAAAAACAATCAGCAACATGTGTCTGAGAACAACACGTAAGGAAGCTAGTCTGGTTCTAATCGGCTGCCAGCAGCTGCCAGGGAGTGCCTGAAAACCCTCAGCTAGTACCACTGGCACTCCTCCAGAGTTGCGCAATGCAGCTGGATAAACCTAGGGCAGCCATCCCACTCACACGATCTTAAATTACTAAATATAAGCTATTAAGGTGGCAATCTTTAAGGGGAAAGGAGCTAAGGGTTATTTTTGAGCAGCAGATAGCTGATAAATCAAAGAACTATCTGTTAAGTACACCTCGGTTGACTTCCAGTTTCCCCTTCACACAGGACCGTAGGGGGATTTCACATTAAGGGGAAGGAAAAAGTAGGCAGCTGCTACTAGTGTGTTCTCCATGACTTTATAAAGCACTTTCAGGAGACTCTGAGCAAAATTAACAGAGCTGTCAAAACTAGGTGACCAAGTGACCTGGGTGTTTTAGTTTACATGTACCCATTCACTATAGGAAAGTGCAGAGCTGGGGGTGTAAGGTGGTAAACAAATGTGGCCAGGCATGATAGTGCACGCCTTTAATCCCAACACTCAGAAGGCAGTGGTAGGAGGACTGTCGTGAGTTCAAGACCACCCTGAGAATACACAGTGAATTCCAGGTCAGCCTGGGCTAGAGCCAGACCCTACCTCAAAAACAACAACAGCCATGGCATGACTATTCTCTCCCTCTCTCTTTCTCTCTACAAATACATTTTTCTTTTGTTTTCTGTTTTTCGAGATAAGGTTTCATTCTAGTCCAAGCAGAAGAGAAGCTCTTTGTTGGGGTGTCTGTGCCTATGGCCGCACGAACCGGGTGACACGGGAGCAAGAGCAGCTGCATGGATGGGAGGAGGCTCAGGGCCGCTGTCTCCCTGGTAAGGCTGCTACAACGGAAACTGCTCTAGAGTTCCATCTGGGCCCGGTGCGTCGTGAAATGTCTTTACTACAGCTTAGTACAGAAAGTTACTAACTAATAAGAACAAGGAATAGTTTAGAAAAATTCCCAAGTAAAAACAAAGAGCGGGGCTGGAGAGATGGCATAGCGGTTAAGGCATATGCCTGCGAAGCCTAAGGACCCAGGTTCAATTCTCTAGGTACCACATAAGCCAGATGCACATGGTGGCGCATGCATCTGGAGTTCGTTTGCAGTGGCTAGAGGCCCTAGTGTGCCCATTTCTCACTCTTTCTCCACCCCCCCTTTAATAAATAAATAAAAATAAATCTTAAAAAAACAAAAGTGGAAGATGTACTCCACCAGTTTAAAAAATGAAGTCACCAGGCGGGGTGATGCACACCTTCAATCTTGGCACTTAGGAGGAAGACGCAGAAGGATCGTTATGAGTTCAAAGCCACACTAACACTACATAGTAAATTCCAGGTCAGTATGAGCTAGAGGGAGTCCCTACCTCAGAATACCAAAAAAAATTGTTTTTAATTCAGAAAGAGCCTGTTTCTATTCTACTCTACCCCCAAAACTGACTGGCTACTTATTTGTTTTAAGGAGCGAGAGAGAGAAAGACAAGGGAGAGAGTGTGTGTGCACATGCACGCACGTGCATACCAGGGCCTCTAGCCACTGCAAATGAACTCCAGAGGTACGTGCCACCCTGTGCATCTGGCTTTACTTGGGCACAAGGGAACTGAACCCTGGTCAATTGTTAGGCTCTGCAGGCAAGTGCCTTAACCACTGAGCCATCTCTCCAGCCCTGAGAATTGCTTTTATGAAATATGCTAACAAAATGGAAGTGGAAATAAAAGGAGCCAAGGAGGTTTTTGTTAGTTTGGCCAAGAAAGGAAAAGGATGAACTTGCTATTTCTTAAGGAAACTGTGGGAGAAACAGGTATGGGGGTATATATGTTCAAATTAAATTTCCAGCAAAGATGTTGAAACTGCTGAACAGTCTAGAATCACCAGTCCAGACAGCCAAGTGATGGGGGCTGCCTCTAGGTAAATGGTTACCTTATTGGTAACAATTTGTGTGTGTGTGTGTGTGTGTGTATAGATATAGATATACAGATATAGATATAAACAGAGAATCTCTTTGCCAACTATGGGTAGAGGAAGCCACCGTTTGAAGAGAGAGAACATTAAGGGCAATAGAGAACAAAACTAGAAATCTCCCAAACTCCCTCAGGTCAAGCTTTCATAGCTTGAAAAACCTTCACAAGTCTTCAAAAGAAAAAAAAGCTGTCTACATTAGTCATTGTTCTTTTACCTCCCTTTATATCTTTCTTAGCAGACAGATTTTTTAATTAATTTGCACATGTGTGTATGGTGCCAGGTTGTCTTGCTGCTGCAAAAGACAGCCAGATGTTTGCTCCACTTTTTGTATGTGGCTTCATGTAAAGGGCTGAGATTGAATCCAGGCTGGCAGGCTGAACCTCCTCTCCAGGTCCCAAGAACTTACTTTTTACATTCATTAAATTAAAACTGCATCCTAAGTTCTAACAATAAAATACCACCTATCATCTCTCTAACCCCACTTTAGGTCACAAAGTTGATCTTAAACTCAAACAGATCTCATTCTATAGTCATTATGTTTTCTGTTAAGAGAATCTTAAATTTCTACCTTTTGTCCCATTAGGAAAATGCTTTAGGAGCTGAAGAGATGGCTCAGCAGTTAAGACACTTGTCTGTAAAGTCTAACAACCCAAGTTCGATTCCCAGTACCTACCAGATGTGCCACTCTGGGCCAGATGCACAAAGTGGCACATTCATCTGCAGTCATTTGTAGCGGTTAGAGGCCCTGGTGTACCCATCCCCCGCTACCAGGTTATGTTGATACAGACCTTTATTTCTAGAACTTGGGAGGCTGAGGTAGGTGAAGCTCTGAGTTCAAGACCAGCCTGAGACACAGTGAATTCCAGGTCAGCCTGGGCTAGAGCAAGACCCTATCTCTCACACACACAAAAACAAACAACAACAAAAAGCTTTATGAATACTCTAAAACACTTACCATATGAAGCCTCTCAACCAGCTTCTGATCCCCAAGGCAGTTGTTTGTATCAAACCAGGAATCAAAATCCTACATTAACACATACACACAAATCTTAACATGAGAGACATTAACTACGAATGCCTTGTAATACCAGACATAAAAACAATTCTAGAACTAGTATAATTCTGCATTATGATCTACAAAAACAAATTTAATTCAAGCCTTTATTTTTCATGTCATTGTTACTAATTAACTTGAGGGCAAGTTGTTTAAAATTTAAGTATTTTTCTCACAAACAAAGATGATAAGATTGACAATAAGCCTGAAAGTAAGTTTTTTAGAAACAATTAAAATATGCAATTGGAGATTTCCAGAGAAATATCAATTTAACACACGTGAAACTGAAATAAAAAGCATTTCATTAGTATTTGAGTAAGATTTAAATAAGCACAATTTTCTTATACTCATTTCTTGAAGGTGTATTCTAAGTTTGTTTTCTTTTAAATAAACTGGAGTCATTCTTATAGCAAAGCTTCAACAGAGATCATTAAATAATTGCTAATGTAGTAAGAAACTCAAATTATTTCTAAAACATCTAAAAACTTAAGAACAAGCCCAAAACTTTCAAAGCTAACTATGTTTTTATAAAATTGTTTCTATTATTTTAAAGTAATCCTTAGCACAACAAATCAAAATTAGTATCTTTTTATTTCTATAAATATATTAGCTTAGATCTCTACAAATACACCCACCAGCGCAGCAAAAACAAAACAAAACAAAAACTAATTACTAATAGCTTAGACTAGTAACATACAAATTCTGTTTCTTGGTATAACTACTACTTGTACCATGAAATTAACCACTGCTATCATGATTTCTATCTGATAATCTATAAAAGAACAGATAAGGTTGTATTTATTATATCATAAGTGAGAGAGAGAGATTAATTTCATTATATCTGAAGGCCAGCTCTATACCTTAAAACACCAGCAATGAAGTAGACAAATTTACTTGAGGAAACAAAAAGCTCCACTAGCAATCTACAACACTTGAAACAAAGGCCCGCGAGTATGCCACTCCACAGAGAACAACGGTGTGAATGTCACTCTACCACACTTGAAACAAAGGCCCGCGAGTATGCCACTCCACAGAGAACAACGGTGTGAATGTCACTCTACCACACTTGAAACAAAGGCCCGCGAGTATGCCACTCCACAGAGAACAATGGTGTGAATGTCACTCTATCACACTTGAAACAAAGGCCCGCGAGTATGCCACTCCACAGAGAACAATGGTGTGAATGTCACTCTACCACACTTGAAACAAAGGCCCGCGAGTATGCCACTCCACAGAGAACAATGGTGTGAATGTCACTCTACCACACTTGAAACAAAGGCCCGCGAGTATGCCACTCCACAGAGAACAATGGTGTGAATGACACTCTACCTAGGACACTTGAAACAAAAGATTGTGAGTATGCCACTCCACAGAGAACAATGGTGAGAATGACACTTAAAACCAAAGGCTCACAAGTCAATTCTTAGGATGCAGTCAACTTAGCAGGTTAAGAACAGGCTAGCTCTATGAACATCTCAAACAGTGCTGTTATTAAAATACAAAGCATAAAGCAATTAACTAGAAAGCAATTGGAAATACTTACATCAGCTGAATTAAACACATCTGGTAACAAAAAATTAAGAAGTGACCAGAGCTCATGCAAGTTGTTCTGAAGAGGTGTTCCAGTTAATAGCAGTCGGTTTGTTGTTTTGAATTCTCTTACTATTTCTGATAACTGAAAGAACCAAATTCCACCATTAAATCATTCTGAATGTGGATCAAAATTCTCAAAGATAGAATTTTCATATACAAATATGTTACCTTAGATTTTTCATTTTTTATCCTGTGAGCTTCATCTATGACTAAGTATCTCCAGTTAAATTTTTTGAACACAGACTTCTCTTTAATAAGCATTTCATACGATGTTACACACACATCCCATTCTCCTGGTAATAAAACATCCCTGACAAAAGCAGCCTGTGGAACAAGATAAAAATTACATTTAGAAATCAAGTATATATCGAATTTACTGGAAAATAATCTCATACATAAAAGAGCCCTAGGCCGGGCGTGGTGGCGCACGCCTTTCATCCCAGCACTCAGGAGGCACAGGCAGGAGGATCGCCATGAGTTTGAGGGCCCCCTGAGACTCCATGGGGAATTCCAAGTCAGCCTGGGCTAGAGTGAGATCCTACCTCAAAGGAAAAAAAAAAAAAAAAGAGTGTCAGGTGTAGTGATACACACGCCTTTAATCCCAGCACTTGGGAGGCAGAGGTACCAAAACTGCCTTGAGTTCAAGGCCACCCTGAGACTACCCAGAGAATTCCACATCAGCCTGGGCGAGAGCAAGACCCTACCTTGCAAAACTAAAATAATTAATTAATTAAATAAATGACAGGGAGAATATTAAAAAGGAAGAATAGCTGTGTTATGTACACGTTTAAAACTAGCTTTTCTACCACTAAAATGACAATCATTTTAATGTCAGTTTTAACTTAGGGGGAAAAAAAGTGAACCAGAACAAATTTCAATAGCCTTTTTAAAAAAGTTTTTGAGGTACTCTCATTCTAGCCTAGGCTAACAAGGAACTCACTCTACTTCCTGGCTGGCCTCAAACTCACAGCAATCTCTGTCTCCCAAGTGTGGGGGTTAAACATGTACACCACCATACCTGGATGAAGTGCCCTAACTTAAAGTATGCTTTTTCAAATTCTACTAGGTGTTGAAATTCTTAGTAGAAAGGAAGCTTTAACATAAAGGAAAAATGCTAAGATAGTTTGCAATAAACAGTTTCATTCCTTTTAGATTCCTAAATGTATTAACAGATTGCTTAGTCTTTTCAATTTTATAAAGAAATAAAAGGGCCCCTGAAACAAAAAGTAATTTGGTAACTTAAAACACCCAAACTAAGACTGGGCATGGTGGCACACACCTTTAATCCCAGCACTCGGGAGGCAGAGGTAGGAGGATCACCATGAGTTCAAGGCCACCCTGAGACTACATAGTGAATTCCAAGTCAGCCTGGACTACAGTGAAACCATTCCTTAAAACCCCTCCCACCCCCCAAAAAAAACCCCGCCCAAACTAAGCAGGGAGAAAATAAGTCGCCTAGCAGAGAACGAAGGAAAATAAAATAAATACAAAATAATTTAGATAATTTAAACAATAAATGTAAAACATCATCTCACATTTCCAAATCTAAGCTCTTATTAATACTGCTAGTATTTCCATAGCTTTTCCCCAAAAGGAGGCAGTTTAGTAATCAACATGTTATTTGGTAGGTTATCATAGCAACTCACCAAATTTTTATAAGTGACTCAATTTGTCTAAAAGAACTAATCTATAAGTATTACCACTCCACAATAATCTAAAATATTGGCTCCTTAAGTTTCCAACCATCATCAAAACCTCTTTTAAAAACAAATACTTGTGGGCTGGAGAGATGGCTTAATGGTTAAGGCGCTTATCCAGCAAAGCCAAAGGACCCAGGTTCAATCCCCCAGTACCCATGTAAAGCCAGATGCACAAGGTTTCGTATGTGTCTGGAGTTCATTTTGTAATGGCCATGAGGTCCTGGCACCCTATTCATTCTCTCTCTTTCTCTCTCTCAAATAAATAAATAAATAAATAAAATATTAAACACCAGTAAATACTTCTAACAGCAGAGTCTTTGATTTTGTACAATCATTTCCAAGAAGTTGAGAAACAAGCTATACCTTCATAGTGGTCTACCTTGCGCTCAGTAAGCTATTTAAACCACAAAGTGGTTACATTTGTGAATTGCTATTGCTGTGAAGACCCTTTCCAGCCTTCCTCCAGCTTTTTCCTATTCTAAGCCTAAATTCCAATTCCTTTAATATCAAAAATGTCTTGATACGAAAACTTACTCTTTGTTCTTTATCTCCTATCAAACAAACAGATCTAAGTGTTGGTACCCATCTCTTGAATTCACTCATCCAGTTGTGCAATGTAGACTTGGGAACCAAAACCATATGAGGACCAGGAATGTTTCTATAGTGTTTCATGTACCCAAGAAGAGAAATTGTTTGAAGAGTCTTTCCCAAACCCTGAAAAAGTTCATCAGAAACATTAAACAAAGAAAAACAAAGTCTCATCTTCCAATACATAGGTGCAATTAAAAGAAATGCTATGTTTATAACAGCATATGGCAAAAATTTATTATGCATGAAAGCTTACAAAATCACACTATCACTTCTATAAGGACTAGAAAAATGTGATATTCCCAAGGTAGCTTGGGCGAGGTAGAAATTGCTTCACTTTTCCCAACCATTAATTAAGCACTACAGAATTACAGCATTATATTACTTTATATGTATATATATATATGTGTGTGTGTGTGTGTGTGTGTGTGTGTGTGTGTATGTAAGTATGAACAAACGAATGAACAAACGATAGTGAGAAGGGACCTTTTTCAAGTAGTAAGAGCATTAGCATTTACAGGTGATAGACATGCAATATTCCCACTTTGTTTCTATAAAGGTTAAGGAAAGTGGTCAATCTCTCATAATCTATGCAGTAAGTAACAAGAAACATATTCTTAAACTACATTCATAGATGGTAATTCCTCACAAGTGAAAATGTCACATTTGCTATTAAAGGAAGCTGCTTATAGTAATTTGAGGGAAAATTACTTGTTAATCAAACTACTATAATAAACAAAACTATTATCTTAATTTCTGTAAATCTAATATAGAAAAATACCCTCAGGGGTAACTGAGGGAAAAAAATTAAATGCAAACCATAGCCTTCAAAAAAAGCTATTAACACATACCATTTCATCTGCTAGGATACCATTGATGCCATTCTCATACAGAGAGATGAGCCAATTCAGTCCTCGGACCTGATAATCTCTCAATTTACCCCATTTTACATCTGAGAAGTAAACACAATGAACATTTTAAAGACTCAAAACACAAGGCAGATTACCCTTCCATCTGACACTCAGAAGCTTAGTGGGGGCCTCCAGGTGTATACTGACTCTTTTCTAGGAAATTTTGTTTGCTTTGTGATGTTGGGGGATTGAAGCCAGGACCTCGAACATGCTAGATAAGCACTCTACCACTGAGATACACCCCCAACCCCAGGTGACTGTTAACTGTGAGAAGTCAGGGCAGAAGGAATCAAGACAAGCAAGTGCAGGATCACGACAGCAGCATCAGAGCACTCATTCCAGTCACTTAATTCTGATGCTTCCCACATGCTGGTCCCAGAGACTCTGGCCTCTAATGTGCTCACAGCCATCTGTTTTCTTCCTTCAAAAAGATCAAATAGCAGTCTCTTGCATCTTATTTTCCTCTTAAGTACAGGTAGAGTTGAAGACAGGAAATCCCTTTCCGCATTTACTCTTCCTATTTCGGAACTGATTTTACATCCCACCTCCCAAGGCAAATCGCTGCTTCAGGGTAAAAAGCTAACCACTGCTGGGACACTGTTTACAAAGTAGGGATGAAGGAAGAGTCAACCGTCCTCTCCATCCTTACACTCTGTCTCTGGTTCTAAGCTTAATTAAAAAGAAAGAAAGAAAAAAGAAAACTGTGTACTCTGTAAGCTAAAGGAAAATAAGTGAAAGCATATACATTAAATGGACTGCTGAATCTCTAAACCAACATAGGTCCAACATAAGGTCCATTAAAGTACTCACATGAAGCAGTTACCAAGTGACAGAATGCAAGGCTTAGAAATGGTTACAGAAGTCTAATAACATCAAAGAACAAGTTGTATAACTAACTTGACTAAATATACTTGCTTCTAGAAAACTAATTACATTTCACAAAAAAGAAAAAAAAAATTCATAGCTGGGCATGGTGGTACACGCCTTTAATCCCAGCACTCAGGAATCAGAGGTAGAAGGACTGCCATGAGTTCAAGTCCACCCTGAGATTATATAGTGAATTCCACGCCAGCCTAGGATGGAGTGAGACTCTACCTCAAAAAAACAAAACAAACAAACAAAAAAAAAAAAAAAACAGTAAGACATATGTAGCAAAATTCTTCATAACATTTTTCATTATAACTTCATTTTCTTATATGGAAAAAATATAAAGCAAAACTATTCCCATGTTACTCCTTAGACCCATAATGAACTCAATGGTATTTTTATACACACGTGACACATGTCACTGCTATTATAACACACAGTCAGCTCTAGAGTGCTAGAGCTCAAACCCAGAGCTTCACCCGTGCTAAGCCAGCACTCATTAGTGAGCTGTAACTCCAGTCAACACATTATCATTTCCATCAAAAATAAATAATGGGCCAGGCATGATGGCATGAGCCTGTAATCTCAGCACTCGGGAGGCAGAGGTAGGAGGATCACTGTGAGTTCAAGGCCACCCTGAGACCACACTGTGAATTCCAGGTCAGCCTGGACTAGAGTGAGACTTTACCTCAAAAAACCCAAAAAGAAAAAAAAAAAGAATCTATTGAAAGTCAAATAAGCAGATTTAGTTCACATACACGATGGAGAGTCTTCAAATCGAGTGCAAACATTGGTTGCTTTGGAGCTTTCTGTTAACAGTTCTTCATCCTCCTCTTGCTCTGTTCTGCGATGCCGGTAGCTGTCAAAATAAAAAAAAAAAAATCAACTGATATTAATTCTACTTCAGCATAATAATAAAAAAAATCAACCGATATTAATTCTACTTCAGCATAATAGCTAAGTGTCTAATAATTCACAATAATTTTAACAGGTATTGAAATTAGGTTGAGGTTTGCAGATGTAGCTCAGTGACAGAGTACATGTCTAGCATATATAAGACCCTGGGTTAGACAGATCCTCTATACTTTCACATCCCAGGACTCAGGAGGCAGAGGTAGAAGGATTTCAGTGAGTTCAAGGAGACCCCTGAGACTACATAGTGAATTCCAGGTCAGCCTAGGCTATAGGGAGACCCTATCTCAAAAACCGTAATAAACAAATAAATAAATAAATGCCAACAGCAGGAATTACTAGTAAATTTAAATCTGAAATGGGGCTGGAGAGGTGGATTAGCAGTTAAGGTGCTTGCCTATGAAGCCTAAGGACCCAGGTTTTATTCCCCAGTACCTATGTAAGCCAGATGCACAAGGAGGTCATAAGTCTAAACTTTGTTACAGGGGCTATAGACGCTGGCATGCCATTCTCTCTATCTGCCTTTCTCTCTCTTCAGGAAATAGATAAATAAAAAACAAACAAAAAATATTATATCTGAAATGTTTTACATGACTAATACGTTAAATTATTAACAAATATGTGTATGTGATGAAGTTTTAGACAAGAAATCTCACAGACAAAGTTGTCTTTGAGCTGCCTCACAGGGTGGAAACTCCAGGAAGAGAATCACACAGCCAAGAGGATTGCTTGTCCTTTTATCAGGAAAAGTGTATCTGTTCATTGTCAAGATTATGGGTGAAGGTTTAAATAGCAGGTGCTAATTAAGGAACTTTAAGTTAGTACGTCTCAGGAAAGGCATATCTATGTATCTACTGTCAAAGTTATAGGCAAGAAGTAAGTAACTGATTAAGGAGCTTAAAGTGGTCACCTTAATCAACTTGGTGAGATCATGTCTCAAAATTAAAGTAAAATAGGGCTGAAGGCACAGTGTTGAGTGTCTAACACACATGAGACCTATGTTCAAAACAAAAATAAACAAAAAGCCGGGCGTGGTGGCACATGCCTTTAATCCCAGCACTCAGGAGGCAGAGGTAGAAAGATCGCCATGAGTTCGAGGCTACTCTGGGACTATATAATAAATTCCAGGAGAGCATGAGCTAGGGTGAAAACCTACCTTAAAAAAAAACAAAAAAATAAATAAATAAATAAACAAAAAGAAGGTAATGTATGCATGTGGTTTGGGAGACCAAATCAGATCCAGCTTTCAAGTATAAATTACCTACTTCTGCATGATGGTTAGCAGCATTTCCATTCTCTCTAGAGAATAGCAGAAAGTCTGGATTCAGATTCAATAATGCTAGTTCAAGTATCTAATGCTACAAAAATTTAGGCATCGTATGAATTTTTATATTCATATATACTTAAGTCATATCCTACTAAGCCAACTGAGGCCAAATAAATTAGCTTCAGTAAAATGATTTTTTAATAATTTCATACTTCTAATGGAAGACTATCAAAATTAAGTTTGGGGGTGGGCAAATGACTTAAAAAATAGGCAAAAGTGCTTGCTGCACAAGCAAAGGACCTGAGTTCAAGCCCTAGCACCCATGTTTAGGAAAAAACACTTCCATGCATGGCCAACATGCCTGTAACAGGAGGAATGCTGGGGCTGCTGAATAAACAACAAGCTCTGGGTTCAGACTCTGTCTCAAAGAAATAAGGGGGAAAACAAGAGGACACGACACCCGACATCCCCTCTATATTTCATATGCGTGCACAAGGGACACGTGCACTGCACACACATGCACATACACCACATACTACACACACAAGCACCAAAACACTAAAAACGGTTAATACAATATTTATTTATTTATTTATTTATTTGAGAGAGAGAGAGAAACAGGCAAAGAGAGGGAGATAGAGAATGAGTGCACCAGGGCCTACAGCCACTGCAAACAAACTCCAGATGCATGCCCCCCCCCCCCCACGTGCATCTGGCTTACATGGATCCTGGGGAATGGAACCGAAGTCCTTTGGCTTTGCAGGCAAATGCCTTAACCGCTAAGCCATCTCTCCAGCCCTGATAAATACATTTTTTTTAATGTGAGGTTTGAGCCAGGCATGGTGGTGCATGCCTTTAATCCCAGCACTTGGGAGGCTGAGGTAGAAGGATCACTGTGAGTTCGAGGTCACCCTGAGACTAAATAGTAAATCCCAGGTCTGCCTGAGCTAGAGTGAAACCCTACCTTGAAAAACAAAACAATAATAATAAACAAAATAAATGTGAGGTTCAACTATGAAGCACCAACTATTACTCACTCGCCAACTGACAGCAAATTCTGTTTCTCATCCTTTTTCACTCGTGGGCGCCCTGGTTTCATCTTCAGCGGAGATGTTGGAGTCTTCTGAGCAGCAGGCTGAATGAAATGTGCAAACAGCTCTGTCTGCTTTAATAGATACTCGAATCTGTTCGCTCGGTCCGTTTGCTGCAAAAAAAGGTAAATGTATTTTACTACAATTTTTGCGATCAGTTTCAGCATGCTGCCATGTGATGAGCACAAGAATCCAAAGGAGCAAACAACTCAAACATGAATGTGCTCACGTCTCAACAGCACTTGGCCGAGTACCAGACAGCAACACAAGGTTCCGCACAACTGCGCTGAGGGCCATGAGTGCTAATTAGAGACAGTACACGGAAGGGACTGGCAAAGGAATGACTAAAACAGTCAGGGCAAAAGTGCGGCACGGTAGACAGTGTTCTACATCATCGTGACAGTAATGCTTAAATGCACGCATAAATGTGCCAGAACTTATGAAACTCTACACTCAATATTTTATGGGATTTATCCTTCAACAGTTCACAAAACAATGTTGTTTTAAAAAATTAAAAGATGCTGTACAAATTAATGTATTCAGAAGGAAAAAACACACTGGTCATTCATGAGGTAGCCTGAAGCCAAATGTTACAGGCCTGAAAAACATTTATCAAGGTCATGAAATATTATTTAGCACAATGTAGTTTAAATACTGTTCCCCCATCTGTCATCCGTCCTTTTACATGTTTCTTTATCACACCAAGAAAATGAAAAAAGTTACCTTCTTAAAAACAAGTTTTCACACAGAAAGAAATGCAATCTGGAGCCTTTCTGTAAGACTTTAAAGGTACAATGATAACACGGTTAAAGGAAGGAGGAACGAGACAGGCAAAGCTATTAAGCAGAAAAATCAGTTATTTGACATTGCTGCCTATTTGTATTTAAAATGTCAGCTCAAATCTTTCCTTCACATCCTACTTCGGTGTCCCTTACTTACTGCATGGACTTTTTTTTTTCTTTTTCGAGGTAGGGTCTCACTCTAGCCCAGGCTGACTTGGCATTCACTATGGAGTCTCACGGTGGCCTTGAGCTTATGGTGATCCTACCTCTGCCTCCCGAGAGCTGGGATTAAAGGCATGTGCCACCACTCCTGGCTTGCATGGACTATTTGTGGACTTTTATTTCCTTGATGTGGTCTCTTGCACATCTCTTCCTGTTTTTCCAGAGTGGTAGTTTCAGTACAAATATAACCATGAGGGGTGGTTTTCTACAGTGCTTTTCTTTTTGCCAGCTTCCTTTTGTATGTGTGACATGATTTTCATTTGAATAGTTTTCTTCTAAGGTCCCATGGCATCCTCTAGCTCATAACTATAGCTAGGTCTCGCTTTATACTCATACATAAACACCATGTACTTTGTTACTTATGGGAATGAGGTTAAGGTGAAAATTACTTGAAATCTTATAAGGTTAAAGAAAAGTGGTGAAAAACAAAAACTAAGAAACCCTAAAGAGCAGAAATACAATTAAAATCAACCTGAAAAAGAAGTCAATTGAATATCAAATGGAGATTATGACGACTAACCTTTCACTATCCTGAGACAAAAATAAGTATCAAAGGACAGCAGAGGCCATAGATAGATATAGACAGACAGATATTTGAAAATAGAAAGGACATAAAGATGCCTTCCAAGAAGACTAAAATACAAGGGTGTGACAGAAATGGCAACACAGTGGTCAAGTTTTAGAATGGCTAAATGATACTATAACACAATAAACATGGAGTTTTTATTCTGCACCAATGAGCAGTATTATTTTGTGTATAGCGCTCTGCATCCTGCCTATATAAAGGATGAAGAGGGTAGACATGCAGAACCCATACAGACTGTTAAAAAATTGTAAGGTACTGTCATAGACAACAGGTATAAATTAAGAGGAACTTTCAGTCACTGATATAAAACCAAGTAGATGTATGACATAAAGACTATTGTTTGAGGAATTCCCAAGCAAGAGGCAATGGGTTTTAGAAGTATCAGAGCTCACCATTACTGCTATTTGTCACCTGCTGTGGCAAGAAGGTGATGTCTGGCCTCTACCATCTTTCCCCTTCCATCATGAAGCTTCCCCTCAAGACTGTAAACCAGAATAAACTTTTTCCTACCACCTGCTGCTCTTTGGTTAGGTGTTTTGCCCCACAAGCAAGATAACTACAACAGAAAAATTGTTATGAGAAATGGGGTTCTTGCTACTAGGAACATGACAATGAGGCTTGGTCACTGGAAGTGATTTGCAGGAGAACATGGATTTGAGACCTAGGACTAAGAGATGCCTTGTAGTGCTATAAGCAGAGCTTGATGAGCCATTCTCATGAGAGCTCAAAGACCTCGATGCAGAAGAGCTGTGGTCTGTGAAGCTTGGCTTTAAGAGGGAAGAACTTTATCTGGACTGGGCTAGAAGCAATTTGTGTGAAAGGCTAGTTGCATTCTGCCCATGTCCTGAGTTGAGCAGAGTTGAACTTAGAAGAAGGAAGACTGGTGTGAGCAGAAGGATATAGCACAGAAAAAAATTCAAGTTTGGGGCCAGAAACCACAGCCCAGTTCAGCTGCAATTGTATGAGAGACTAACATCACCGATACTGGGCCAGCTGTTCCCTATTGGGACAGTAGGAGGGAGGCTAAAGGTCTGTTGCTCCTCAAAGTCAGCTTTATTTCTCCTGGATGAACAAATTCAGTAGCCTACCTGGTGTTATGGAATTATAACAAAAGCAAGGAAGCGGGGGCAAGTCCACTGGATCTTGCAATGTGGTTTTTTAGAAATATCACTGGGTGACATAAGACAGAGTTGTAGGGGTCCCTTCATGGACACCCTGAAAGGCCATGATATGAAACTGGGTTTCAGTGGAAACCAAATACCTGAAGACGCCAGAACTATAGAACGGCCATCAAGGAGAGCTGCTGGCTCACAAGGCAATTTTCCCCAGGCTGTAAGCAGCCCAGCTGCACAGCTGGAACTGGAACCCCAGAGACTTTGTCACAGGTGATATATGCCAGACAAGGAGCTGTTAGAATTACTTGCCCTGCTTGTTTTAGGTATTGCATTAGCTCATTCCTTCCTTGCTATGCCCAATGCCATCTTTTGCAGTGCTTAGCTGTCATTATGTATATCTATCTTGTTTTAATTTTAGAGGCTTACAGTTAAGAGACTGCTACCAAATCTCAGGTGAGCTCTTGGACTTTGAATTTTTGAATAGCTTGATAAATACTACAGGGACTTTTAAAGTTGGACTGAATGCATTGCATTTTACATCATGAATGGTTACCAGTTTATGGAAGTCAGGGGCAGAATGTGATGTCCCACAAAGTCACTGTTCTGAATGACTGGTTCAGCTGGTGGCAATACGTAAGGTGAAGTCTGGCTGGAGGAGGTAAGTTTCTGAAGTTGGGCTTAGGGGTATTGTAACGTTCCCCTTGCCAGAGTTCAAATCACTCCCTTGCTGCTATTTTCACCTGCTGTGGCAAGGAGATGCCCAGCCCCTGCTCTATAATCTCTCCCTGCCAAAATAACTTTTTTCACAAAACTATAAATAAATAAGTAAATGAAATAAAAGTAAATATCATTCAAAGAAATTCTGATAGAAGGCATCTGGGCTAGAAAAAAAAAAGAGTGGAATATTTAAAGACAACAAGTAATACAAATCAAACTGTCCAGGAAGCAATGTTCAAAATCTGCCAAACCAATCAAGTAAATGCATTAACATCAAAAAAGAAAAAAAAAAGTCTCTCAAAGTAAATAAAAACTTTGAGATAGAGGACAATGCCCAACACAAGCAAGAAAAAGAAAGAAGATTCCATTCACAACTTAATAAGATTGCCTAAGGGGCAAAACAGCATGTATTTTTCCTTGAAAACAGTCAAGAACAATGGTAGACACTTTTAAATTTTTAGTTTTTCAAGGTAGGGTTTCACTCTAGCTCAGGCTGACCTGGAATTCACTATGTAGTCTCAGGGTGGCCTTGAACTCATGGCTCTCCTCCTACCTCTTCCTCCCAAGTGCTGGGACTAAAGGTATGTGCCACCATGGCCGGCTTATTTTAGTGAGGGGGTGGAGAATGGGCATGCCAGGGCTTCCAGCCACTGTAAACAAACTCCAGATGTACATATCCCTTGTGCATCTGGCTTACCTGGGTACTGGGAAATTGAACCTGAGTCCTTTGGCTTTGCAGGCAAGCACCTTAACTGCTAAGGTATCTCTCCAGCCCAAGAGTAACTACTTTTAATGGTAAAATCCGGGCCCCCTTGTTTTTGTTTTGTTTCTTTTTGGTTTTTCAAGGCAGGGCCTTGGTCTAGCTCAGGCTGACCTAGAATTCACTATGTAGTGTCAGGTTGGCCTCAAACTCATGGTGATCCTCTGACCTCAGCCTTCAGTGTGCTGGGATTAAAGGCATGTGACACCATGCCCAGCTTAATGATAACTTAATTACATATATTAATTACATATAATATAAGCCAATAGAAGAAGACTTCTGTTTTAAATCAGCAAACAAGACAGAAATTATAGTACACTACGTTAAAATGTACTGAAATTACAGACATCTGTGTTCTAGTTATTTAAAAACACAGATGTGTCAGCCATGGTGGCACATACATTTAATCCCAGTATTTGGGAGGCAGAGGCAGGAGGATCACCATGAGTTCAAGGTCACCCTGAGACTATACAGTGAATTCCAGGTCAGCCTGGGCTAGAGTGAAATGCTACCTTGGGAAAAAAAAAAAAAAGAAAAAACACAGATGTTTAGTAGATTTATTCTGAGTTCTACTCAGTGGTAAAGAAAAATGAAATTATGAAATTTGCAGGAAAATGGGTGGATCTAGAAAGGATTATATTTAGTGAGGTAACCCAGGCCCAGAAAGCCAAATATCACATGCTCTCTCTCATATGTGGATCCTAGCTACATGATTGGACTTCTATGTGAATAGAATAAAACTCAATAGCAGAGGCTGGTAAGCTAGAATGGGGATATAAAGCAAACAGAAAGGCTGGGGGGGGGGGGGGGCGGGAGGGACCTGATAGGATGGTATTGTATATATGTAAGTAGAACAATTCATGGGGGTGAAAAGGCCTAAGTGAGGTCAGGGGAAGAGATTGAGTAAGGAAAGGTGGAGTGAAGGCTAATTAAAATCTAAGAGGATATAAATAAGTCATGTGGAAACCTACTTCTTTGGACAATGGAACACCCAGAAGCCATAGATTATTACTAGAAAATTTTCTATGCCAGGGATGGGATACTTTCCAGTGAGTTGCTGGCCAGGGAGGTTCCTGGTGTCCCCAAAACATTACAGGCCATTGCTGAGGCCCTTGGTTTCCCAACAAGAATAGATGGCAAGACCCTTGTTGCTGAAGACTCCACATACTTGGGCTGCAAGGTCTCTGAGAAATCCTGCTGGAACTAAACTGAAAACCTCCTCCATGTAGACCAGCTGAAAGAAAACTGAAAAAAGCTATGTTGCATGCAGTTCAAAGGCAAAGAGAGAAATCACCAGTGAAGATACTCAACAGTGGACACTACAAGCCAAATGAGCCAATGGATGCAATAGCGGCATGGGAGAAACCAACCACTCTCTAATTGGACTGGAGGCCCGCTCCATGGGAGGGAACACATCCCTGATACTGAAAACTTAAAACAGGGGTAGTCATGAGCCCTAGGGGTGTAAAATCTGTTGCTGTCTGGCTACATGTACATACTATGCTCACCAAACTGCCCAGTAAGCACTTCTTAATGTTCATGTCCACATGTTAATGCTACTCTCACTTTTGGTTAGAGAAGCTTCTCTTTCAGATGGCAGTGACCTTGGGATGACTCAGAAGGCACCATGGTGCTGAGAAGTGACAGAGGAGTGCTCAGCACTGAAATATCTCTATCACATATTCCAAGGCTCAGGGTCCTTTGCAGAAGATGTGGCAGAAAGAATGTAAGAGCCAAAGGAAGGGCAGGACTCCTTACAACATGCTTCTCTATACACATAATGGCCTGGATATCCATAATCACGCAGCGCCTGACAATACCTACCCACAAGAGCATAATAGGAGGAAAAGATGATGATTTCAAAATAAGAGAGAGACTGGAATGGGGTGGGGTATGATGGACAGTGAAGTTTCAAAGGGAAAGTGGGGGGAGGGAGAGAATTACCATAGGTTATTGTTTACAACTACTAAAGTTATCAATAAAAAAGTAAATTAAAAAATATTTTATTTTCACTTATTTCTTGGGGGAGAAAAGAGTCAGAATGGGCACACCAGGGCCTCTAGCCACTGCAAACAAACTCCAAATGCATGTATCACCAAGTGCATCTGGCTTACATGAGCCCTGGGAAATCGAACCTAGGTCCTTAGGCTTCATAGACAAGCACCTTAATCATTAACCCATCTCTCCAGCCCCAGATTTAATCATCTTAAGAAAAAGTTATTATTAACTGTTCACATATCTAGAACATACCATTTTTTCTTCATAGGTAGGATCTGGTTCTTGGATTTCTTTTTGCTTCCCTGGTGAAGCATCATCAAATACTTCCTGGCAGGAAGGAAAAAGCACAGAATTGTTCAAGAATTGCTCACCATTATACACTGATTTCTGACAAAAACATGTTCTAAATAATACACTGTTGCTCCAAACTCCCTGGACAAGTAAATGGCTCTCATGTAACCTAAATGGGAATCTGATAAAAATGGAATAAAACACTACAAAGATAGCAATCTACTTAACCCAATCATGTAAACTA
This sequence comes from Jaculus jaculus, assembly GCF_020740685.1. NCBI lineage: Eukaryota > Metazoa > Chordata > Mammalia > Rodentia > Dipodidae > Jaculus > Jaculus jaculus. The sequence goes on along the minus strand of NC_059113.1, from coordinate 91,741,425 downwards.
TATAAATGCTGCAAAGATTAAAACACTACTATCAACAACTCCCTAAAGTAAAATTACTTTCCATATAATTCATATTGGTAAATCTGTACTTTTTCAAATAAAATTAGGAAATCAAGGTAGATAGCACGAAAAGTGGGGAAAAGTTCCCTTTCATCATAAAGTTGCATTAACCCACTGTGCTATCACACAAAATGAAGTCAGCATTAGTCCCTGATCTCCTTCATCAAGAATACTACCCAAAAATGTGGCCTACACTCAATACTAATTATAGTCTGATCTCTGAAAAAGTAATAAATAAGCTATTCTTACAAATGTATTTATCCTGACTTTCAAATGCTACAACAAAAACCAGCAACAAAGCCAGGCGTGGTGGTGCATGTCTTAAATCCCAGCACCTGGGAGGCAGAGGTAGTCATGAGTTCAAAGCCTCTCTGAGACTACACAGTGAACTCCAGGTCAGCTTTGGCTAGATAGAATGAGACACTACCTCGAAGAACAAAGGGAAAAACAAAATCAAAAACCAGCAACAATTTTTATTCTACAAAATTCCACTTACGCATTTAAAAAAAAAAAAAAAACAGAAACAGTTGCTGAAGTATCATTTTCACTAGGCTTGGTGGCACATACCTTTAATACCAGAACTTATGAGGCAGAATTAGGAGGATCACCATGAGTTCAAGGCCACCATGAAACTACAGTGAATTGCAGGTCATCCTGGGCTACAGCATGAGAGCCTACCTCAAAAAAAATAAATAAATAAATAAACAAGCAAAAAAGTATTATTTTCATTCCTGATGTACAAACCTGCACTTGGCAATTTCATAAAGCTCTACATGATTAAGTCTGAGGGAGCAGGGTGTAGTAAAAGTTCAGATGATCTAATTTCTAGTCTTATTTTACTGCTAAGATCTTTAACATCTTACTGACAACTTCCATACATATCACTGCAAAGACTTTAATGCTCACTATACACTTCTGGTCCATATGTACAGGTGACAAAACCACCAACCTAATCCAATTTACAAAATTCCTACTAGCACACATTAAGGTAAAACAGAATCTGCAAAAACAAAATGTGATTTCCAACAGCAGAGACTACTTCTTCTACAATTGGGAAAAAAAAAAGCTGGGCATGGTGGCACACGCCTTTAATCTCAGCCCTTGGGAGGCAGAGTTAGGAGGACTGTCATGAGTTCAGGGCCACCCTGAGACTACATAGTTAATTCCAGGTCAGCCTGGACTAGAGCAAGACCCTACCTTGAAAAAAAAAAAGAATTTCAGTCAGACCTCTTGAAATCATATAATTACTGGTATAGGATGTACCTATCTACCATTCTAGTTAACAGTGAAGTGAAGCTGAATGGCTGGATGTAGTGGTGCTTGCTTTTAATCCCAGCATTCAGGAGGTAGAGGTAGAAGGATAGTCATGAATTCAAGGCCACCCTAAGACTACACAGTAAATTTCAGGTCACCTGGGCTACAGCAAGACCCTACCTCAAACCTCCACAAGCCAAAAAAAGGTGAAAAAAGTTGAACACTGCCAAAAACATAACAGCTAAAAAATGAGATTAGTCTCATAATCTACTAGTGATAGAAACAAGAAAAAAGAAAAAAAGATATCCACAAGAGAATCAGATCTGTCAGAAAATATATAATGAATACTCGGTTTATTTTTTGATTTGGGAAAAACTTGTGTTATTGTTTCAAACAAAACATTTAAAAACATCTTTTCTCAAATAATAAAACAGATATATTATCCAAGTGTACTCAAACTAATACTGAGGCTGGAGAGACCACTTAGCGGTTAAGTGCTTGCCTTTGAAGCCTAAGGACCCCAGTTCGATCCTCAATTCCCCAGGACCCAAGTTAGCCAGATGCACAAGGGGGCGCACACGTCTGGAGTTTGCAGCGGCTGGAGGCCCTGGTGCGCACATTCTCTATCTGCCTTCCTCTCTCAAATAAATAAACAAAAATTTTAAAAACTAACTCTGATTGTGAATTCAGTTATGGCAATAAAACCAGACTAAAGGGAATTTTATCTTAAAGGAAAGCTATCACCTATAAAGTAGCCAGAAGGAAAGTGAAGAGGGAGATATACTGATTAAAAAAATTAAAAACTGATATTTCTAAACTGAGAAGGTAAAAGAAGTCATTCTTCTCTATATGTAATTGCCAAACATCTTTTTAACTACTTGACAGGCAAGATGTGTGGAAAAGGCTTGTTTCGGAGCCAGACCTGAGTTCTACCAGTTTCTTCTTACCAGAAGACTCAATTTCCTCATCTGGCAATTGGAAACACCACCCATTTCATATGGTTACTTGTGCTCAACCTAATTAAAATACTCTGTTTAGGGCTTTAAATTTTAGGCCAAAATAGTTTGTTTAGGGCTTATCCTACTCTCCACCCTGGCCTTTTACTTGTTTCCAAGTTTGAATGGCAGACTCTCTGGAAAACCAGGTAAACCAAGCGCATCTCTTTGCACTCCCACGTAAGTGCTTTCAGGGTCACAGGTTTTCAGACCCCCTAACTCATAAAACAGGAATTCAGATTAAACAGCCCTAGTACTTCAGAACAATTGTTACAAACCTTAAGGAGTGGGGGGAGGGAGGGGATAAATGCAACATTAAGTCCATCTTAATTTGAAACAAGCTTTAATCACTGCTCACATCACTAAGTTACTCATACTATTTCACTATTTCACCCAAGCAGCCCAAATTAAACTGGTGCACGAAATGCCTTAATGGAAAAATGTACTATGGAAAACTGCGTTACAGTAATTCTGAACCAAGGCTCATTTTTAAAGAGTAGTGTATCATTTTCATTCTCTCTAAAGATCAGTATCTTTGGACTGGGTCTAGAAAATATCTCAGGACAAGTCGGAGGCCAAAAAATTTTAAAAACTGGAAGCAAATATTTTGTTCCCAGACACTGCAACCCGGGGAGCATACCCAAGAGACCAGTTTGGCAGCTCCCTCATTTTCCACGCCCCCCACCCCACCAAACACTGTCATCCTCTGGCTAATCCAAGCCCCAGAAGGTTCAGCAACGACCGGCATCAACTTAAAAAAATAAAAAATAACAGAGGAGGGAGGAGGAAATGCGTTACACAGTTAATGCCACCCAACTCCCCCTAATAGATCCAATCCATTCATCCACCCACGCACACACCTCCACAATTAGAAGGGGACGTGAGACAGGTGCGGCTCTGTCACGGCTCGCTCCCTTCCCTGCGGTGCCCGGGACCTGGGAAGGGACTTCCTCTGGGTCCCTCTCCCTCCCCTCACACAGCAGCTGCGCCCCTTTTATCCCCACGGCGCACACGGCCATCCAGCTCTCGCCATTGTTTCTGCCCAGGGTAGACAGATGCGGCTCCAGCAAGGACCGGGACGAGGGCAACGAAGCACCAGGGTCCCCGCGGCGACGCTTAGAAAACGCCGCCACTCGCCCCAACCCGTGCATCCCACTCCTGTGGGGCACGGATCTCTCTCGCCCTTGCCCAAAGTTTGATGCAAAGTAAAAGGAAGAAGAAAAGGTGTGGGGGGGGGGAGAAAGCTAGATTCACGGACCAGCGAGCGAGTTAGGGGAATGTCGTGATGCGAGGGGACACAGGTGGCCCCCTCGGCCAGACATCAAGAACATGCGTTTCCTAAGAGCGTCCGGAGGTTTGGCAAGACTGGGTTTAAAAACATATATAGGGAAAGAAGACGTGCCAGGGCGAAGTGGCGGGCAACGCGTGGAGAGGCCACGGCATGAAGCTCTGGAGGGATCGCCACTCGGGATCGCGAGCGTGCGGGACGAGCACGGGCTCCGCACCCGCACCCCGGGCACCCCGCGCTCCCCGCCGCCGCTCACCTCCATGTCGGCGTCGGCGGGGCCGGTGCCCGCTGCGGACGGAGCCGCCTGGGCCGCGATGCCCTCGGGATCGCCTTTGTTGTTGCTGCTGCTGCTGCTGCCGCTGCCGCTGCCGCCGGAGCCGGAGCCTGGGAGCGCGGCGGCCGCGGGCTTACAGGGCGCGCTCTCGGGAGGCGGCGGCGGCGGAGGCTCGGCCGCGGACGACATGATGCTCCGTGTGCGTCGGCCGCTGCAGCCACAGGCCGGCTGGGCCGCGAGGGAGGCGGACGAAGGCCTGGCGGGCTACGTCGTCACGGGGAACGCGAGACCCAGCCGGAAGCTCTCCCGCCGTCCGTCCGCCCGCCCGCCCGTGCTCTCCCGAGGTGGGCTGCGGGCAGCTCTCCGGGTTCCACCGGCGCTTCCCTCACGGCGGGAACCACGTCGAGGAGGGTGGGCGGGGCCTTCAGGGTCACGGGGGTCAGAGAGGGCGGGCTGACTCCGAGGGGGGGGCGGAGGGACCGGGGAAAGGAAAGCGAAAGAAAGACCGAGGCGGGCACGGATCGCCCCGTCTCCGCTTCCTCCGGCAGGAAACGCTCCAATCTCCAACCCTCCAGGACCACTCTGCCTACGACACTCGCTCTCAAGCCTCGCGAGATTGCTGGCTGCGCTCACGGACTGGATCCCCAGCGCGCATGCGCGGGCTCCGCGGCTCCGCCTTGGCCACGCCTCCTCGGGGGCCTCGAGCGAGCGCGCGTGCGGGGGGGTGTGGGCAGGGCCTCCACGGAGCGGCCGGGCGACGTCATTGTGTGCGTCGGCTCTCTGGCTTGACGCGAGCCCGATCTAGGCCGTGGATCTTAACGGTTCCTTAGCCTCCGCCCGCCTCGCCGGGCCTGACAGGCCTGTCGCGGAATGGCGCAAGTGCCTGACAACTTTCCTGGGGCCCTGGGCTACCCGGAACTGCAGGCCTGCGCCGGCCGTGGCGCAGAGGCGTGACGTCGGCGTGACGTCGCACTGTGGGGGGGGGAATAATGCCCCAGAGACTTGAGGTGAGCGCCTGTTCGTGACGTCAGTCGTTTCCAATTACCCTCTGCTCCCGTTGGGTAAAGTGAGAACTTACACAGACGTTAATCGAGTAAGGTCATGTGCACACGTGAGAAAATGGACAGCAACAGTGGAAGACCAGTGATGGGAGGGATCTGTTCCACAAATACCAAGCACGCTAGGGCTGGAGAGATGGCTTGCCAGAAAAGCCAAAGGACCCATGTTCGATTCCCTATTACAGAGGTAAAACCGGATGCATAAGGCGGTGCATGCATCTGGAGTTCGTTTGCGGTTGCTGGAAGCCCTGGCAAGCCCATTCTTTCTCTCTCATCTGCCTCTTCCTCTCTCACAAGTGAACACTACAATCATGCTTTAGTGTCTACAACTATGGAAACTGTCAATTAAAAAGTTTAAACAGGGCTGGAGAGATGGCTTAGCGGTTAAGCGCTTGCCTGTGAAGCCTAAGGACCCCAGTTCGAGGCTCGATTCTCCAGGACCCACGTTAGCCAGATGCACAAAGGGGCGCACGCGTCTGGAGTTCGTTTGCAGTGGCTGGAGGCCCTCATGCGCCCATTCTCTCTCTCTCTTTTTCTCTCTCTGTCACTCTCAAATAAATAAAATTTTTTAAAAAATAAAGCATATGCCACCATGACTGGCCCTTGTCTTTATTTAAAAAAAAAAGTTTAAACAAAAAATAATACATATTTTTAAAACCACACTTGATCTGGACTGACGACCTGAGTTCGATTCCCCAGTACCCGCATAAAGCCAGATGTACAAAGTGGAACATGCATCTGGAGTTTGTTTGCATCAGCTAAAGTCCCTGTCACGCCCATTCTCTGTGTCTCTCTTTTCTGTTTCTCTCCACTTATCAGTAAGCAAAAATATTTTTTGTTTTGTTTTTGGGTTTTGTTTTTTTTCCAAGATAGGGTCTCACTCTAGCCCTGGTTGACCTGGAATTCACTACGTAGTCGGGATGAAAGGCATGGGCCACCCCGCGGCTTAATGAAATTATTGTGAGCCAGGCGTGGTGGGTTCACGCTTTTCATCCTGACACTTGGGAGGCAGAGGTAGGAGGATCGCAGTGAATTCGAGCCCACCCTGAGACTGCATAGTGAATTAAAAAAACAAAAACACTGTACTCCATAGGTAATAATCAACATTACTTCCTTTGAACCCTGCCTTGGGCTGACATCAAGACTGCCTACAGCCTTGTAATAACACCTACAAAGTTTAAACATTCTACGTTTTGTTTGTAACAAATTTGCAGTCTATGAGGAGACTGCCTACCTCTACTCATGAAGCCTGTTTGATCTTAGTCCCCATGTATATTGAAATAAAGGGAGACACTTTCCAAGAATTGAATCTACTTGATTATGTTGAAATTTCAAGTGTTTGAGAATAAACCATATATATATATGGGTGTTTATATAACTAGTTAACCAATTCTTTTTTTTTTTAAATATATATATTTTTTATTTAGTTATTTGAGAGCGACAGACACAGAGAGAAAGACAGACAGAGGGAGAGAGAGAGAATGGGCGCGCCAGGGCTTCCAGCCTCTGCATACGAACTCCAGACACATGCACCCCCTTGTGCATCTGGCTAACGTGGGGTCTGGGGAACCGAGCCTCGAACCAGGGTCCTTAGGCTTCACGGGCAAGCGCTTAACCGCTAAGCCATCTCTCCAGCCCTAGTTAACCAATTCTTTAATCAAAATTGAGATCTAGAAAAGTGATGCATTTCAAATATTTCTGATACTATAAAAATGTTTATATTCACAGGGCGTGGTGGCGCACACCTTTAATTCCAGTACTAGGAAAGCCAAGGTAGGAGGATTGCCATAAATCAGAGGCCAACCTGAGACTATATAGTGAATTTCAGGTCAGCCTAGGTTAGAAGAAAATGCTACCTCAAAAGCCAAAAATAAATATTGCCTCCAAAGTTGAAATTTTCTTTTTTTTTTTTTTTTTTTTTTTTTTTTGGTTTTTCGAGGTAGGGTCTCACTCTGGTCCAGGCTGACCTGGAATTAACTCTGTAGTCTCAGGGTGGCCTTGAACTCATGGCAATCCTCCTACCTCTGCCTCCAGAGTGCTGGGATTAAAGGCGTGCGCCACCACGCCTGGCTGAAATTTTCTTTTTAAAAATGGGCATTTATAGCTGGTGTGGTGTCTCACACCTTTAATCCCAGAACTCAGGAAGCAGAGGTAGGAGGATCCCTGTGAATCTGCGGTTACCCTGAGGCAGGGTGGTACATGCCTTTAATTCCAAGAGGCTGAAGTAGGAGGACCACTGTGAGTTCAAGGCCAGCCTGGAAATAGAGTGAGATCCAGGTCAGCCTGGGCTAGAGTGAGACCCTACCTTGAAAAAAAAAGAAGAAAAATTTAATTAATATAACGTCATGGTAGTGTCTCACATATAGAGAGCTCTGGGTCCAAGTGTTAGGTATTTTTATGTATTTGAGAGAGCAAGAGAAAAAGGCAGAGAGAATGGGTGCATGAGGGCCTCTAGCCACTGCAAACTGCAGATGCATGCACCACCTTGTGCATCTGACTTACGTGGGGCTTGGGGAATTGAACCTGGGTCCTTAGGCTTAGCAGGCAAGCCCCTTAGCCCCTAAGCCATCTCTCCAGCCCAGTATTTTTTATTTCTTTGTAAGCACAGAGAGGTAGAAGAGAGACAGAGAAAACTGACACACCAGGGCCTCCAACTGCTGTAAACAAATTCCAGATGCATGGGCCACTTTGTGCATCTGACTTTACATAGGTAATGGAGAATTGAACCCAGGTTGATAGACTTAGTAGGCAAGCACTTTAACTGCTGAGCCATCTCTCCAGCCCAAGTATTAGGTGTTTTTATCCTAAATAATTGCAAACTTGAGGGTCAGAAACTAGTTGGGAGACGTATAGTGTGTTTTTTGTTTGTTTGTTTTGTTTTTGAATTTCTCTAGGTAGGGTCTCATTGTAGCCCAGGATTGCCTTGAACTCAAAGCAATCTTTCTACCTCTACCTCCCAAGTGCTGGAATTAAAGGCATGCATCATAACACCCAGATAGAAGTCTAGTTTTTTAAAGATGGCATAAGATGGTGAGGGAAATGGTAGTAAGAAACCACCCAAAAGTTCTCTATTTGTGCTCCCCAGCAACAGAATGTTGCAATGTAAAAAGCACATTATTGTCCTATCTCCAACATACAAATGTAAATCATTTCCATGTAAAATTCCTTCTGTTAGATTTAGTGTGCTGGAACATGTGCTACCCTAAACCAGTAGAACAAAGAAATGTGCCAAAGGGTAAAAGATGCCAAAGAATCCAGAGACTCTGCCAGCATCATAGCCAGGAGTGGCACGGAGAACTGCAGTTTTATCAGAGTCAAAAGTAGGACTGCCAGGTGTGGTGGCACACACCTTTAATCCCAGCACTTGGGAAGCAGAGGTAGGAGGATCTTTGTGAGTTCTAGGCCACCCTGAGACTCCAGAGTTAATTCCAGGTGGTGAGCCTGGGCTAGAGGGAGACCTGCCTTGAATCTCCCCTCCAGCCCCCGACAAAAATATAGGACCACTAAACCTCATTCCTAGTGAACTAAGTTCATTCTATAAAACCCTAAGACTATAAAGAAAAGGGGGAAACAGTACTCAATATTGAATATTTAAGAGTGGAAATTTCCAGTACCTGATACCAATAATAACACCTTGTCTCAGTCCTTTTCAGGGCTCTCCGCATTGGTCATTTGTCATTGTATGGAGACTCATTTAAAGAAAAATATTATGCTCTGAATAAATAATATAAGTAAGATTTAAACACAGCCCACTGGTATCGGCTTGCCAATCACATCAGTGTGTGACTTTTTATCTTTTATTTATGTATTGTTGCAGTCAGGTTCTTATTGCTGGTAGATATCACCCAACCAAGAGCAGCTTGTGGGAAAAAAGGATTTATTTTGGCTTACAGGCTTGAGGGGAAGCTCCACGATGGCAGGGAAAATGATGGCATGAGCAGAGGGTGAACATCACCCTCTGGCCAACATCAGATGCACAACAGCAACAGGAGAGTGTGCCAAACACTGGCATGGGGAAACTGGCTATAGCACCCATAAGCCCCCCCCCCCAACAATACACTCCCTCCAGGAGGCATTAATTCCCAAATCTCCATCAGCTGGGAACCTAGCATTCAGAACACCTAAGTGTATGGGGGACACCTGAATCAAACCACCACATTTTGCCCCTGGTTCCCATAAACTGATATCCATACATGATATAAAATACAATGCCTTCAGTCCAACTTTAAACATCCCATAGTTTTTAATCAATTCCAGTGATGTTCATACAATCCCCAATAGTCCAAGGTCTTTTAAATGAGCCATAATACCAAAAAAAAAAAAAAAAACTTAAAAAATCCCATAATGGCACAAAATGAACACACTGCAAAAGACGGCATTGAGCATAGCAAAGAAACATTCAGCCAATACACGATTTGAAACAACCAGGACAAACTTCAAACTCTGTAACTCCAAGCCCAACAACACTAGCCAGTGACAAGTCTCCAAATTCGATAATTCTAACCAGCAACAAGCCTCTGGCATTCCAATTCCACCCCTCCAGCTAGGCTACTCACAGTCCTGGAAAACATAATCAGGGCCAACAGCTCTCCTTGGCAGCCATCTCGTGGTCCCGGCATCTCCAGTGGGTCTCCACTGCAATCCAGGGTTCATCCTCATGGCCCCATGGGGTCTCTATGCAGGCATCTAGCAAACCTGCTTCACACTGCCCATGGCCATTTCCAAAACACAAGACCGTGTTGCAAACTCAATGATCCTCTTTCCTGTATTTCTTATACTCCAAAATACCAGGTAGGGTGCCAATTTGTTAATCCAGGGGGAATAAAGCAGACTTTGAAGAACAGGACACTCCTTGAGTATTCAGGCCGCTTCAAAAGAGTCCACATTCTTCCTGTTGTCCCAATGCAAGTCAGATGGCCCAATCTCAAAGGTTGTAATCTCTCAGTTGCAGCTGAATGGGCAACAGTTCACCCAAAGATTTTTCTTTCTGTGCCATATCCCTCTGCTCACACCAGTTCATTTCTACACAAAGCAACCCTGCACAACTTCTTAGGACACGGGCTTAAGAGCAAGCTTCTCACACAAACCGCTAGCCCAGTCCCGGCAAAGCTCTTTCTCACCCTCATAAGCCAAACCCACAGTCCATAGTTCTTACTGTATTCAGGTCTTGCAGCTCTGACCAAAATAGTCCATCAAGCTATACTTACAGCACTGTAAGTTGTCTCTTAGGCCAAGGTTTCAACTCCTCCCACATTTCTCTTGAAAATCAGCTCCAAAAAGGCAAAGCCATACAGTCAGGTGTCTAGCAGCAATCCCACTCCTCAGTACCACTTTACTGTTGCAGTCAGGCTTGCATTGCTGGTAGAATCACTGAACCAAGAGCAGTTTGTGGGAAAAAGGATTTATTTTGGCTTACAGGCTCAAGGGGAAGCTTCACAATGGCAGGGGGAAACGATGGCATGAGCAGAGGGTGGACATCACCCCTGGGCAACATCAGGACATCTGGACAACAGCAACAGGAGACTGTGCCAAACACTGGCAAAGGGGAAACTGGCTGTAACACCCATAAGCCCGCCCCCAACAATACACTGCTTCCAGGAGGCATTAATTCCCAAATCTCCATCAATTGGGAACCTAGCATTCAGTTTGTGGGGTACACCTGAATCAAGCCACCACATGTATGTTATCAGTATTGTTTAAGTTCTCTGAGTACTTCCTTGTCACTTGTGAAAAAAATACTTCATTGCATTGGTTCTAAGGAAACTTCTCCTAGGAACACACATATAATGGTATAAAGTTAAGTTTATTTTAATTCTTGAGGTAGGGTCTCTCTGTAGCCCAGGCCAACACGGAATTCAGGCTGGTCTTGAACGCACAGTGAGTCTCCTACCTCTGCCTCCCCAGTGCTGGGATTATAGGTGTGCATTGCCGTGCCTGTCCAAAGTTAAGTTTTAATAATCATCCTTGAAGGATTTTTGGAAGAATTGACTGTAGCTGAAGGCTAGGTTAAAAAAATGGAATTCTTTTGCTGAAAAATGATAAAAGCAAGAAGATGGAACGAGCTTCGCCATGCAAAATTAAAATAACAAAGCCAGGCATGGTGGCACACACGTACAATCTAAGCACTTTGGAGGTTTCATCAGGAGAATCACCAACTTGAGGAAAACCTGAACTGCATAGCAGGGCTTTATTTAAAAAAAAACAAAAAACCTATAGCAGTAGCTATATCATGATCAGACAGACTATAGAAGAAAGAAAATTACCAGACAGATAGGGAAACTATAATTATGAAAGTATCAGTCAACCAAGGAAAGATAACTCCAACTCCAAATGTGTATGAACCAAGTAACAAAGAGGCAAAATAAATGAGGAAAAACTGAAGTGAGAAATAACAAATCCATTAATTATGTGGATACCACAGGACCTCTCAATAGTTGATAGAACAAGGCAGAAATGTTACAGAAGAAAAGTTTTCATGTTATGAAAAGCAGGATCTAAATGGCATTTGCAGAACACTCCACATGACAGTGTAAACACAACATTAGCCCTAAAACAAACCTCAACACATTTAAAAGGATTTAAATGACACATAGTTCCAATATACAATGGTGCAGAATAAACACTCCCAATTCAAAAACAAGGAAAGAGGGCATTGCGAGGAAACACTGAGTCAAAGCAAGACCAAGATCCAGCGGGCCAGACATCACACCCTGCTGCGCTGTTGGCATCTGGGGCCCTCAGTGGTGTCCTCTAGACCCTGGCATTGCTCCATAATCTAATTCCTTCTGCTCTGTCCCACAGGCTCTCTCTCACACTGCCTTTACACAGCGACTACAGCCTTCCTCAGTGGACATCCCAAAGTCTTGGCGTTTCCAACATCTCAGGGACTCTGTTATGGCTTGAACTTCACCTTCGAACTGCTTTCAGAGAATCCTGTCTGCGCACACATCGCCCGCCTGGCCTCAGGGCCTTTCTGGAACCTTGGTGACAACTTCCATGACCCTGAAAGCCTTGCCTGTAGCACGCATGCAAAAGCAGCATCATGTGGACAACGCTCCCAAGTTCCGGTCAGCTTGAAATGTAGTCTGACACCTTCTCCCACAGAGGCAGTGGCCTCTGTGTACCCAGGCTGAGAATGTTGGGCGAACACCTTCCTAGGCAGTTGTTGAGCCTTCATAGGTGGAACCTGTCCTGTTATCCCAGTGAAGAAAGTAAGGTTTCTCTTTAAGATGAACTATTGTGTCAGGTGAAGTGGTTCACATCTTTAATCCCAGCACTCCAGGGAGCAGTGTGTTGCAGTCAGGTTCTCATTGCTGACAGAAAACACCCGACCAAAAGCAGCTTGTGGGAATAAAGGGTTTATTTTGCTTACAGACTTGAGGGGAAGCTCCATGATGGCAGGGAAAATGATGGCACAAGCAGAGGGTGGACATCACCACCCTGGCCAACATTAGCAACAGGAAGAGTATGCCAAACACTGGCAAGAGGAAGCTGGTTATGACACCCATAAGCCAGCCCCCAATAATACATTGCCTCCAGGAGGCTTTAATTTCCAAATTGCCAACAGCTGGGAACCTAACATTCAAAACATGTAAGTTTGTGGGGGACGCCTGAATCAAACCACCACATAGAGGTAGTAGAATCACTGTGAGTTCGAGGCCTGCCTGGGACTACAGAGTGAGTTCCAGGTCAGCCTGGGCTAGAGTGAGACCGTACCTCAAAAAACAAACAAGCAGGGCTGGAGAGATGGCTTAGCAGTTAAGGCGTTTGCCTACGCAGCCAAGGGACCCAAGTTCTATTCCCTAGGACCCAAGTAAGCCAGATGCACAAGGAGCACAGGCATCTGGAGTTTGTTTGCAGTGGCTAGAGTCCCTGGTGTGCCCAGTCTCTGTCTGTCTCCCCTCTCTCTCTCTCTCTCTCTCTCTCTCTTCCTCCCTCTCTCTCCTTGCAAAACAAACAAACCAAAAAGCCGAGCATGGTGGTGCATGCCTTTAACCCAAGCCCTCAGGAAGCAGAGGTAGAAGAATCACCATGAGTTCAAGGCCACCCTGAGAATACCTAGAGAATTTCAGGTCAGCCTCAGCTAGAGTGAGCCCCTACCTCAAAAAAATAAAATTAAAATTAAAAAAAAGAAATATTGTAAATCAGCTGGGCCGGAGAGATAGCTTAGTGGCTTAAAGCACTTGCCTGTGAAACCTAAGGACCCAGATTCGATTCCCCAGTGCCCATGTAAGCCAGATGCATAAGGTGGGGCATGCAATCTGAATTTGTTTGCAGTGGCTAGAGCCCCTGGTGTACCCATTCCCCACCTTTGTCTCTCTCTCTCTCAAATAAATAAATAAAACATATTTTTTTAATCTCAGAGAATCAAATTAAGAAAATTCAAAGGAGCCGGGCATGGTATCACACGCCTTTAATCCCAGCACTTGGGAGGCAGAGGATCGTTGTGAGTTCGAGGTCACCCTGAGACTACATAGTGAATTCCAGGTCAGCCTGGGCTAGAGATGCTACCTCAAAAACACCAAAAGGAAGAAAACTCAAAGGAGAGCATCACTGAGTGACCACATTAAGTGGCAATGGAGCATGGATTTGTGAAGGGAATAATGGGGGAGGGGGAAATCATCATGGTCTATTGTCTATAGTTATGGAACTTGCCAATAAAAAACATTTAGAGAAAAATCAGATGAGGGACTGGAGAGATGGCTTAGTGGTTAAGGCACTTGCCTGCCAAGCCTAAGGACCCAGGTTTGATTCCCCAGGACCCACGTTAGCAAGATGCACAGGGTGGCGTACGTGGCTGGAGGCCCTGGTGTACCCATTCTCTCCCTCTCAAATAAATCAGTGAAATATCTTTTTTAAAAGCAGATGAAAGACTATGAGGGATTGAAGACAAGGTTGAGAAACCATTACATTCAGCTAGCAGTAATAAAAACAGTAAGTAATCGAGAGCACAGTGTTCTGGGAACACTACAGATCTGTGTTGTAGAAGAGGGAACTCAGGTACATACCGAGGATAGAAAACCCACTTATGTACGGGCTCGGGGGCTATGGGATGGAGAGATCGCTCATCAGTTGAAGGTGCTTTTTAACAAAGCTCGCCAGCCCAAGTAAACTCCCCAGTACCTGGGTAAAGCCAGATATGCAAAGTGGTACACACATCTAGAATTCATTTGCAATGGCAAGAAGCCCTGGCACATGCCCATTCTCTCTCTCTCTCTCTTTCCTCATGAATATTTTTGTTTTTGAGGTAGGGGTTTGCTCTAGCCCAGGCTGACCTAGAATTCACTATGTAGTCTCAAGGTGGCCTTGAACTCATGGTGATCCTCCTACTTCTGCCTCCCAAATGCTGGGATTAAAGGTGTGTGCCACACATCTGACTTGTAAATTAAAAACATGATTTTATTTATTTGCAAGACAACTTCTGTAATTGTAAATAATATCCCACGGTAATTCCCTCCCTCCCCCTACTTTCCATATAATGGATAACTCCATTCTCCATTATGTCTCCTCCCCCTCTCAGTCTCTCTTTCATTTTGATGTTATGATCTTTTACCTCCTATTATGTGTAGGTAGTGTAAGACACTGTGAGATCATGGACATCGAGGCCATTTCTGTCTGAAGGAGCACATTGTAAGGAGCCCTACCATTCCTTTGGCTCTTACATTCTTTTTTTATTATTAACAATTTCCATGATTATAAAACATATCCCATGGTAATACCCTCCCTCCCCCCCAATTTCCCCTTTGAAACACCATGCTCCATCATACTCCCTCCCCATCTCAATCAGTCTCTCTTTTACTTTTTTTTTTTTTTAATATTTTTATTTATTTATTTGAGAGCGACAGACGGAAAGAGGCAGAGAAAGAGAGAGAGAGAGAGAGAGAGAATGGGCACACCAGGGCCTCCAGCCACTGCAAACGAACTCCAGATGCGTGTGCCTCCTTGTGCATCTGGCTAACGTGGGTCCTGGAGAATCGAGCCTCGAACTGGGGTCCTTAGGCTTCACAGGCAAGTGCTTAACCACTAAGCCATCTCTCCAGCCCTCTCTTTTACTTTTGATGTCATGATCTTTTCCTCCTCTTATGATGGTCTTATGCATTACATTCTTTTTGTCACCTTTTCCGCAATGGACCCTGAACCTTGGAAGGTGTGATAGAGATATTTCAGTGCTGAGCACGCCTCTGTCATTTCTTCCCAGCACCATGGTGCCTTCTGAGTCATCCCAAGGTCACTGCCATCTGAAAAGAGAAGCTTCTCTAACCAAAAGTGAGAGTAGCATTAATATATGGGTATGAACATTAAGAGAAGTGCTTACTGGGCAGTTGGATGAGCATTGTATATACATTTAGCCAGACAGCAGCAGATGTTACACCCCTAGGGCTCATGACTACCCCTGTTGTAGGTTTTCAGTATCAGGAATGTATTCTCTCCCATGGAGCAGGCCTCCAGTCAAATTAGAGGGCAGTTGGTTTTCCCCCATAACAGACATGCCACTATGGTACCCATTGGCTCATCTGGCCTGGCTGGCCAAATTTAAGTCTTGCAGTGTCCACTGATGAGTATCTTCACTGGTGATTTCTCTCTCTCCCATTGAACTGCATGCAGCATGTCTTCTTCCAGCTTTCTGTCAGCTGGTCTACATAGGGGAGGTTATCAGCTCAGTTCCAGCAGGATTTCTTAGTGTCCTTGCAGCCCAAGTATGTGGAGTCTTCAGCAATAGGGTCTTTCCATCTACCTGGCGGGAAGCCAAGGGCCTTGGCGATGGCCTATAATGTTTGGGAGGCATCAGTAACCTCCCTGGTCAACAACTCACTGGAAGTTATCCCAACCCTGGCATTGAAAATTTTCTAGTAACAATCTATGGCTCCTGCGGGTTCCATTGTTAAAAATATATTTTTAAAAGTGACAAGAAACCATGTGTAGCAGTACCTTCTTGTTGCTAGGAGAAAACACTCAACCAGAAGCAGCTTATGGAACGAACGGGCTTATTTTTGGCTCATACCATTCAAAGAGGGAGTTTCATCGTGGTGGGGGAAAATGGCAGGAACAGACAGCTGGGCCCAATACCCAGACAGCCAAGCATCCCACTCCATCAACAGGGAGGAAGTAGAGAGCGTGAACAGCTCACTAGGACAGACAACCTGGGCTAGACTACAAAATCCCCAGGCTTGACTCTAGCAACACACCTCCTCTCAAAGGTTCCACCAGAAGGACACCAAGTAGGTTGCTTAACCAGAAACACATGAGATTCTGGGGATGGCTTTTTACATTCAAGCCACCCCACTATTGAATTAGATACTATCAGGAAAGTCTAGGGAAAGAAGAAGCCATCCAAGTACAAGAAGCATTCAGAACCCCAAGCTGATATGACCAGAAACAAAAAAATAAGTGCATCTTTTTAACAGTTAAGAAGCTAAGAGTGTAGGGAAAAAAAGGAAGGGACTGGAGAGATGGCTTAATGGTTAAGGCTCTTGCAGGCAAAGCCAAAAGACCCAGGTTTGATTCCCGGTACCCACATTAAGCCAGATACACAAGTTGGCACATGTGTTTGGAGTTTGTTTGTAGTGGCTGGAGGCCCTGCCATGCCTATTCTCTCTCATTTGCTTCTCCCTCTCTCTCTGAAATAAATAAATAAAATATTTAAAACAAGAATAAAGAAAGAATACCGAAAGCCGCAAGACAACATCAAGTTACTTATATATATGTTAAAGATTTTGCCATTAATAAAAATAAATAGTGGGGTTAGAGAGATGGCTAAGTGGTTAAAAGCACTTGCGTGCAAAGCCCAATGGCCCAGGTTCTATTTCCCAGTACCTTTATAAAGCCAGATGCAAAAAGTGGCATATTGCCAGGCATGGTGGCACACACCTTTAATCCCAGCACTCGGGAGGCAGAGGTAGGAGGATCACCATGAGTTCAAGGCCACCCTGAGACTCCATAGTGAATTCTAGGTCAGCCTGGACCAGAGCAAGACCCTACCTTGAAAAACCAAAAAAAAAAGTGGCATACGTATCTGAAGATTGTTTATAGTGGCAAGAGGCCCTGTCATGTCCATTCTCAATCTCTCTCTCATTTTTTCCCTATGTCTCCTTGTAAATAGATAATGAATTTTTTTAAAATTTAAAGAAAATTATTGAGGCATTATGACCAGTTTAGAAGATTTTTTTTTAAATGAGTTTATTATTTCCAAGCAGAGAGAAAGAGAGAGTATATGCACAGGTGTGCCAGGGCCTCTGGCCACTGCAAATGCATTCTAGATGCATGTGCCACTTTGTGCATCTGGCTTTATGTGGGTACTGGGGAACTGAACCTGGGTTGTTAGGCTTTTCAGGCAAATGCCTTAACCACTGAGAAATCTCTCCAGCCATAATATTTATTTATTTATTATTTACAAGAGAGAGAAGGAGAGAGAGAATGGACCCTGGTGCCTCCAGCCACTGCAAATGAACTCCAGACACATGCACCACCTTGTGCATCTGGGTTACGTGGGTACTGGGGAATTGAGCCTGGGTCCTCAGGCTATGCCAGCAAGCACCTTAACCACTAAACCATCTCTCCAGTCCCAGCAACATGTTTTTCCCCACTCTCTTACGTATCTCTAGAATGGTCTTCCCAGCAGGTGGTGGTGGTTGTTCCCAAGTGTATCAGTTCCTTTCTCATGGCTGGTACAAAATACCTAATCAGATGTGACTTAAGGTTTTATTTCCAGCTTGCGGTTTCAAGGGCGAGTCCATCACAGCAGAAGCTGCAGTAACATAATCATATCCACAGGGAGGAAGTAGAGAGACAAAGAACTCAAGCAGAGCTGGATTGCAAACCCTCGAGCCTCCTAAACGCCCTACACACGCTTTTCCCAGAAGGTTCCACTTCCTAAATGTGCCACAACCTTCCCAAACAGTGCCACCAGCTGCTGGCAAGCAAATATCAAACACATGAGCCCATGGGATCATTTTTCATTCAGTCTATCCCACCAAATAAATGCACAAGGTTTAGTTCGTGTAATTGGCTCCAGTTGGCCAGGAATTATCCTACATTGTGGATGGACATCAGTGATTCAGTTCCCATGTCGAAGGGTGGGAGACAAATGAGTTGGGTTTAGAGCTTGTGGCTGTCCCAGATTCATGAGGCATCAGTAGAAACTGGGCCTCTGTGTACAACACACAGCTCTGGAAATCCTCCTCTTGATTAGGAGTTGGAAACAAGGCGCGTTTCTCTTAGAAAGAACAGTTGGGGATGTGCAGCATTGACTTAACATCTTTGGCATATCTTTATAGTCTATTTTTGTCACAGAAAGTAATTTATCTTCTTTTAGAAAAGCCATTGATGTTGCCATTCAAGCACTGTGACACTTTTAGTTTTCATTCACGTTTCAACTTTCATCAAAGGTGCCTGCTCTAAGCGCAATTACCTATGGGGTTTAGTTAATCAACTAAATTATCTTTGAAGTGTGCTTTGTGACACCTGGAATTTAATTTCAGTCATTTGAAAATTTGGATCTTTCATGTACATAGTTATCATTCTATAACAATTCATCATGTAAAGTGAGATGAATTCATACCTGATGAATTATTGAACAATCTTTTCCTGTTTCTGGTTTATTTCAGAGTAGATGTTCTTCACAAGTGTTGAGCTTAATCTTCTGTGTATGGAAAATGCTCCAGAGGACAGATTAGAAGGAGAAGTCCCTGTGACTGTTACCTGTCAGGAGACCCACCGAGTTTTGCTCTTGAGTTTTGCTCCAGTACAACTTCCTGTTCTGCCACAGGAAGTGAAGCTAATATAGGCTCTAGCCAGTGGAAAGAAGTAGTGATTGTAAGTCTCACATTTGGACATTAAAGAGAACAAAATAATAAAAATGATGGTTGTCGTCCATTTTGTGTTGCTATAACAAGATACCTGTGACGGGGTAATTTGTAAAGAAAATAGGTTTAATTCACTGAGACTGTAATATTGATGGCTGGAATTTGAAGATACAACACGGCAGGTGTTATCACATGGAAAGAGTGTATGCCAACACCTGTATTCAGTGCCACATAATGATAGAAAAAGCAGGAGAAGGGCAAGGTGCCAGGCTTACTCTTCTATAAATACTTGCTCTTGGGCTGCAGAGATGGCTTAGCGGTTAAGGCCTTTGTCTGCAAAGCCAAAGGACCCAGGACCCATGTAAGCCAGATGTACAAGGGGGCACGTGTGTCTGGAGTTCATTTGCAGTGGCTGGAGGCCCTGATGTGCCCATTCTCTATCTGCCTCTTTCTCTCTCTCTCTCTCTCTCTCTCTCTCAAATAAATAAATGAAAAAATAAAAAAATAAAATTAAAGACTTGGGCTGGAGAGATGGCGTAGCGGTTAAGCGCTTGCCTGTGAAGCCTAAGGACCCCGGTTCGAGGCTCGGTTCCCCAGGTCCCACGTTAGCCAGATGCACAAGGGGGCGCACGCGTCTGGAGTTCGTTTGCAGAGGCTGGAAGCCCTGGCGCGCCCATTCTCTCTCTCTCCCTCTACCTGTCTTTCTCTCTGTGTCTGTCGCTCTCAAATAAATAAATAAAAAATTTAAAAAAAAAGAAATAAAACTTATTTATAAAAAAAAAAAATCAAAGACTTGTGTGACTCATCCACACCTGTGAGACCCAACCCACTCCACAAGACCATCTGGGCAGTTGTGACCCAAGTCCCCTTCTCTTAAAGGTACCATCACCTCATCAGGAACCAGACTTCTGACACATGAACTTGTGTGTGTGTTGGGGGGACAGACTACATCCAAACTGAAGCAGTTGTTTTCATGTACTATTTGATAAGAGAGCCAGAAATTGCGAACAGAGATCTAGATAATTAGCACTTTGTCAGGCCTGTTAGTACAAGTTTGTTCTTACTGATGACTTTTATTAATTCCTGTTCAGTAGTTCCTACTTACATTTCTTGGTCATCCAGTCTTCTTTCTTTACAGTACTTTCAGTAAGAACTGACTGCTGCTCCCACAGTGTATAACCCACAACCTAGGGGAATATCAGCAATCCCACTGAGGAGGGCGCCCTGCAGAATGGGGCAGGGAGGAGGGAAAAGATGGTACCAACAACACATGATGTATCCATGCAAAATATGTTCTTAACAAAAAGAATGATGAACCATGATATTTGGAAATAGACTGAGTTTTTAAATGTTTTTATTTATTTATTTATTTCAGAGAGGGGAGAGAGAAAATGAACACGGGTATGCCAGGACTTCTTTTCATTGCAAATGAACTCCAGATGCATGCACACTTTGTGCATCTAGCTTTACTTAGGTACCAGGAAATCAAACCTGGGCCAGCAAGCTTTACAAGCAAGTGTCTTTAACCATTGAGCCATCTCCCCAGCCTTACATTGGTCTATTTACTTATTTTTTGAGGTAGGGTTTTGCTCTAGCCCAGGCTGACCTGGAATTCATCTCAGGCAGGCCTAGAACTCACAGTGATCCTTCTACCTGAACCTCCCAAGTTTTAGGATTGAGGCATGTACCACCATGCCTGGCAGTTTAGACTGGGCTTTAATTCTGGCTTTATAAATTCAAGATGATGTGCTTGTTTATGCTATAATTAATTGCCTTTATAAAATCAGTCTTTTTTTTTTTTTTGAGGTAGGGTCTCGTTCTAGCCCAGGCTGACCTGGAATTCACTCTGTAGTCCCAGGCTGGCCTTGAGTTTACAGCACTCCTCCTATCTCTGCCTCCTGAGTGCTGGGATTAAAGGCGTGCGCCAACTTGCCTGGCTAAAATTAGTCTGTTTTAAAAGCTGGGCATGGTGGCCCACGCCTTTAATCCCAGCACTTGAGAGGCAGAGGTAGGAGGATCCCTGTGAGTTCAAGGCCAGCCTGAGAGACTACATAGAAAATTCCAGGGCTAGAATGAGACCCTACCTTGAAAACCGAAAACAAACAAACAAATAACAACAACAACAAAAAAAAAAAACATTAGTCTGTCTTAAGCACTTTGGTTTCCAAACCTTTACATGAGAATTGCAATGGTACATTAGGCCTACCTATGTTTTGTTTACATATTGAGTTTATGTCATTATAGATGCAGGCACTGAAGTAGGGTCAGGCATGTGAGAGATACATGTTAAGGATGAAAAGAAGACATAGGAGTAGGTAGTGAAAGGAAGGAACAGGAATAGAGAGTGAATGCTCTCAGAAAGAAGCAGGCCTGATATGTGTAAAGAAGGGGAAGATTCAGGACTAGCAATGAAGGTGGTCAGCTTGGAAGGTTATGACCAGGTTGATGGCGCATCTTCAAGCCAATGCCTCCTACTAGATGAGTCCCACGTCTCACAAGCATGTTCCTGCCCTTTACCACTGCCTGCTGGGAGCAGCCCAGAATATAGATAGCCTAAGCATTAGTACGGGGAGAGTTGGGCAGGATAAGAGGAGACGGAGGTGTGTGGCTGAATCTGGATGGGTGGCAGCTAAGGCTGCGCATTCGTTCTGAGGATTTCATTATCAGGACTCAATACATTTGTCTCGTCATTTTTTTCTTCTTTTTTGAGGCAGAGTCTCAATCTCTAATCCTGGCTGTCCAGGAACATACTAGATAGATCAGCCTGACCTTGAGCTTTCCTCACTCCCTCGTCTCTTTCCCCCAGTACTTTGATTTTTTTTTTTTTTGAGGTAGAGTCTCGCTGTAGCCCAGGCTGACCTGGAATTCACTATGTAATCTCAGAGTGGCCTCGAACTCAGGGCAATCCTCCTACCTCTGCCTCCTGAGGGCTGGGATTAAAGGTGTGCACCACCACGCCCAGCTTACTTTGCAATTGTGCTTAACAAAACCTTAATTAATTTTACACATACACACATTACATATAATCTATATAGTAGAACAACAAAGCTTATAAATAAACAAACTTATCATTGTACCTGGATTTGTGAAATCAGAGACATTGGGATCCAAAGTGAAATCTTGATGAAAGGAGACCTGAACTCTGACAGTGATGATGATAATTGCTGTTTGTGAGTTGCATAGATTGTCTCAGATACTGCTCTAGGTGTTTTCATGTGTTTTTAAATGTGACCTCACATTAGCTTGTCTAGTGGGATGATTTCTGTCCCTATTTTGCAGAAACAGAGGAAAAAATAGGGTGGTTTGCATGTATTGCACAGCAGAGACAATGCATGGCATGGAAGATGAATGAGATCAAAGACAGAAGGAGGCGAAGCAACTTTGATCACAACACGTTTCGTACGTACATAAAAATTGTTGGGCGGGAAAGATGAGGTGGCTTAGCGGTTTAGGCACTGGCCTGCAAAGTCTAAGGATCCAGCTACAATTCCTCGGTACCCACAGAGAGCCCGATGCACTAAGTGGTGCATAAGTCTGGAGTTCATTTACAGTAGCTGGAGGCCCTGGCACATCCACTCTCTTTATATATACCCCTGTCTCATAAATAAATAAATATAAATAAATACTTTAAAAGCAAAGACAAAAAAAATTGTCAATAAAAAAATAGAAGAGGAAATGCTGAGCGTGGTGGCGCATGCCTTTAATCCCAGCACTCAGGAGGCAGAGGTAGGAGGATCGCCATGAGTTCGAGACCACCCTGAGACTACAGAGTGAATTCCAGGTCAGCCTGGGCTACAGTGAGACCCTACCTCGAAAAACAGACAAACAAAAAAGAAAATAAAGAGAGATGTCTCAGCAGTTAAGGCACTCACTTACAAAGCCTAAGGACCTGGGTTTCATGCCCCAGGACCCATGTAAAGCCAGATACACAAAGTGATGCATGTGTCTGGAGTTCATATACAGTGGCTGGAGGCCCTGGTACACCATTCTTTCTGTCTGTCTCTCCACTTGCAAATAAATAAAATACATTTAAAAAATAGAACAGGAGCCAGGCTTTGGTGGCTCACATCTTTAATCTCAGCACTTGGGAGGCAGAGGTAAGAGGGTCGCCATGAGTTCAAGGCTACCCTAAGACTACAATAGTGAGTTCCAGGTCAGCCTGGGCTAGAGTGAAACCCTACTTCAGAAAAAAAATAGAAAAGGGGTCTGGAGAGATGGCTTGGTGTTAAGGAGGATTGCTGTGAGTTTCAGGCCACCCTGAGACTACATAGTGAGTTCCAGGTCAGCCTGGGCTAGAATGAAACCCTACCTCAAAAAACCAAGGGGCGGGGGTGGGGGAAAGTTACAGAAGATTAAAAGAAGGAAACGATAGCCAAGGACCGGTAGATTATTAATGGTGGAAATAAAGGAATAAATGAAAGCCACCCACATGACATGAACAGAGGTTGTTTATTCAGAGCTTACTATACCAATGGGATAAGCTGCATGGCTGGCCCTTGGCGGAGTGAGAGAGTAGCAGAAAGAAGACTTGAAAGCTTTGCATAGAGCTTGTGGGATGGAGGAACTGGAGGTCAGTGTGAGGCAACGTGGCCCCTTGGAGGACAGGTTAGAGGCCCATATGTAGATTTATCTGATTGGTCCTAAATTGGAAGTAGAAAAATAAAATAGGGAAGAGGGCAGTCTTGACCACTCTAGGCCATTATGGTTTAGCTTCTGCTGTGGTCTGAAAGTTTGTGTCTCCCCATTTCCAATTCACATAATGAAATTCTATTTAATATTTTATTTATTTATTTATCTGAGAGAGAGAGAGAGAGAGAGAGAGAAGCAGATAGGGCCAGGTGTGGTGGTGCACACCTTTAATCCCAGCAATTGGGAGGCAGAGATAGGAGGATCGTCATGAGTTTGGGGCCACCCTGAGACTACATAGTGAGTTCCAGGTCAGCCTGGACTAGAAGGAAACCTTACCTCAAAAAACCAAAGGGGTATAAAAAAGGAAGCAGATAGAGAAAGGGAGAGGAGAGGAGAGGAAAGGAGAGAGGGAGAGACAGAGAGAATGGGCACACTAGGGGTTCTAACCACTGCAAAGGTACTCCAGATACATGTGCCACTTTGTGCATCTGGCTTATGTGGGTACTGGGGAATCAAACCTGGGTCATTATTCTTGGCAGGAAAGTTCTTTAACCTCTAAGCCATTTCTCCAGCCCCTCATAATGAAATTCTAATCTGTAAGATAATGGATTTCAGAAGGGGACTTTGGGGGAAGAAATTGGGCCATAAAGGCTCTGTAGACTAACCTTAAGGTTCTTTATAAAACAGGCTCAGGGGAGCTCAGCTGTCTCTCCCCCCAGGTGAAGAAGGCTTCATTTGTGGACAAGGAAGTAGATTCTCACCAATCACCAAGTTTGCTATCAACTTGGCATTAGACTTCCTAACCCTTAAAGCTGAACAATCAATCTGCTGTTTGTAAACAATCCAGTTTACAGTGTTTTGTACGGTAGCTCAAATGGCCTAAGCTCCTCAGCCTGGTTGCTAAGGTAATTGCAGGGTTTATGGTTAGGTATGGTTGTTTTGTATGTTAGTCTCCCAAAATGAAAAAGAAATTGCCCAGTTTATCTTAATAACTCCATAATAGCATTTTGTTTCTATTTAATGATACTGTCCATTTAATGTCAAACTATATGTAAATGCCTTGAGGGTCACTGTAGTGAAACTAAATAATGCAATATGTCCATGCATATATAATCATATATAACCAAAGCGAATTGATTCTAGGACCAATTTTAGTAGGCTTTCAAGAGTTTTGGTTTGGACAAAGACACTGTTTCCTAAACAGCATGACAGAATGTGTTATAGAAGTTTATGTTATAATTCAAGCCTCTATGCATTTTGTTTTTCAATTGTTTACACTGTAAAAGGAATAATAGGAAAGACGAGGAATATTCTGATTGCTTTTGAGCCAGATGCCACAATGTTAGGATGCTTCACCTGACCTCAAGAGGGGCCTAGTGAGTAAGACCTCACCCCAGCATGACTTGCCTCACACACCTGCTGGCTAAGCCTCACCCTAACATTGTAGGAGTGATTTCCAAGATGCATACACGTATCACCATTCACTGCTTATACAGGTTTTTTTAATATAATGAAAAAAATATTTTCGGGCTGGAGAGATGGCTTAGTGGTTAAACGCTTGCCTGGGAAGCCTAAGGACCCCGGATCGAGGCTCGATTCCCCAGGACTCACATAAGCCAGATGCACAAAAGGGTGCACGCTTCTGGAGTTCATTTGCAGTGGCTGGAGGCCCTGACACCCCATTCTCTCTCTCTCTCTCTCTCTCTCTCCCTGTCTGTCGCTGTCAAATAAATAAATAATTAAAATATATTTTATTTATGGGCTGGAGAAATAGTTTAGTGGTTTACGGTGCTTGACTATGAAGTCTAAGGACCCAGGTTCAATTCCTCAGGACCTGTGTTAGCCAGATGCTCAAGGGAGCGCATGCTTCTAGAGTTCATTTACAGTGACTGAAGACACTGGTGCACCCATTTTCTTTCTCTCTCTCTCTCTCTCTCTGCCTCTCTCTCTCCCAAATGAATAACAAAATGAATAAATATTTTATTTATGGAGAGAGAGAGTGGGAGAGAGGGAAAACACTAGGGGCCTCAAGTCACTGCAAAGAACTCCAGAAGCATGCACCACCTCGTGCATCTGGCTTAAGTGAGTACCGGGGAATCAAATCTGCGTCCTTAGGCTTGGCAGGCAAGCGCCTTTACCGCTAAGCCGTTTCTTAAACCCTGTTTTTATTATTGATTTGTAAGAAGAGAAAGAGAAATACAGAGAGAAAGTGGGCATACCAGGGCCTCTTGCCACTGCAAACAAACTCAAGATGCATGTGCCATTTTAGACTTGGCAGGCAAGTGCCTTAACCGCTAAGCCATCTCTCCAGCTATCCCCCAACTTTTAAAAATAGTTCTTATATGATGGAGAATGGAATTTCAAAGGGGAAAGTGTGGGGGACGGAGGGAGGGAATTACCATGGGATTTTTTTTGTTTTATATTTATTTATTTATTTGAAAGAGATAGACAGAGAAAGAGGCAGAGGGAGAGAGAGAGAATGGGCGCGCCAGGGCCTCCAGCCACTGTAAACGAACTCCAGACGCGTGCGCCCCCTTGTGCATCTGGCTAACGTGGGTCCTGGGGAAACGAGCCTCCAACCAGGGTCCTTAGGCTTCACAGGCAAGCGCTTAACCGCTAAGCCATCTTCCCAGCCCGGGATTTTTTTTTATAACCATGGAAAATGCTAATAAAAATTTAAAAAAATAGTTCTTGACATATATAATATACTCAAAAGATCCCTTTTTTTTCAAGGTAAGGTCTTGCTCTAGCTCAGGCTGACCTGGAATTCAATCTGTGGTCTAAGGGTGGCCTTTAACGCACAGTGATCCTCTTACTTCTGTCTCCTGAGTGCTGGGATTAAAGGCGTGTGCCACCACGCCCATCTCAAATTATTTTATATTGACAATTTTGGTAGTTTTATTCTTCTTTTTTATTTTTTGTTTATTTTTATTTATTTATTTATTTGAGAGTGACAGAGAGAGAAAAAGGCAGAGAGAGAGAGAGAGAGGAAGAGAATGGGCACACCAGGGTCTTTAGCCACCACAAACGAACTCTAAACGTGTGCACCTCCTTGTGCATCTGTATTACATGGGTCCTGGGGAATCGAACCGTGATCCTGTGGCTTTGCAGGCAAACGCCTTAGCCTCTAAGCCATCCCTCCAGCATGGTTGTTTTATTACTGAGAAGTCAAATAGCAACTAAAATTTGTTATTGCCCATGGATGCCAGTGGGTGAGAGCTGTTCTTAGTGTCAGGTGTGAGGAACGTGTGACACGTACATTGTATTTTATTTTGTGGTTTTGGGGACCCTCTCCCCCACTTGCAGAATATTAAGCAGTGAGTTGTGTGACTAGATTTGTGGTGCAAGGACAATTCATTTGGTAGCACTGAGAGTGAAGAGAGGCAGAGGGCACAAAAGGTACGCGAGCTGGGGCGGGATTCGAGGCAGGGGTGGTTAACAGCAGCGGTCCAGGTGGGAAAAGTAAAAGCAAACAAAGATGGCGACAGAGAAAGAGAGAATGCATTTCAGCAATGGAGGCACACCTATTTCCTGAGAAAGAAGACGGAGGCCATAGAGAGCTGTTGCTAAGGATTAATAAGGATTCCTCACAAGCAACATATATTGATATCATTTTTATCAGTCTTTAGTAAGAATGGGCCATCAATATATAGATGGTCTCCACCTTAGGGTCGTTTGAATTGCAAATATTTATGCAATGAAATGATGGACATTAAGGAAAAATCATTATTTTTTTTAAATTTTTTATTTATTTATTTGAGAGCGACAGACACAGAGAGAAAGACAGGTAGAGGGAGAGAGAGAGAATGGGCGCGCCAGGGCTTCCAGCCTCTGCAAACGAACTCCAGACGCGTGCGCCCCCTTGTGCATCTGGCTAACGTGGGACCTGGGGAACCGAGCCTCGAACCGGGGTCCTTAGGCTTCACAGGCAAGCGCTTAACTGCTAAGCCATCTCTCCAGCCCGGAAAAATCGTTATTTAAAATTATTTTTTTGTTCCTTTTGTCGAGGTAGAGTTTCGCTATAGCTCAGGCCGAGATGAAATTTACTATGTCGTCTCAGGGTGGCCTTGAACTCACAGCAATCCTCCTGACCCTGCCTCCTGAGTGCTGGGATTAAAGGCGTGCACCACCACAGCCGGCTAAAATATTATTTATTTATTTATTTACTTACTTATTTATTTATGAGCCAGGCACAGAGAGACAGCGAAGAGAGAGAGAGAGAGGGAGAGAGAGAATGGGTGCACCTGGGCCTCTAGTCATGGCAAAAATAAAAAGCCCTCCAGATGCATACACCACCATGTGCAGCTGGCTTACGTGGGTTCTGGGGCATTGAACCTGGGTCTTTAGGCTTTGCAGGCAGGCGGCTTAACCTCTAAGCCATCTCTCCAGTTCCCCAAAGCC
The DNA here is from genome assembly GCF_020740685.1 of Jaculus jaculus. Classification (NCBI taxonomy): domain Eukaryota; kingdom Metazoa; phylum Chordata; class Mammalia; order Rodentia; family Dipodidae; genus Jaculus; species Jaculus jaculus. The sequence goes on along the minus strand of NC_059113.1, from coordinate 91,713,664 downwards.
ATAACTAATCTAACAAAGTACTATGGATGAGTATACTTTGGAGGTCAAATATGCATGTGAGTTCTAAGGCAAGTGTGTAGACAACTTCTGTGAAGGTGTAAAGAAAAGGACTAGTATTTTGAGCTAGGAGCACTAGGTTTTATGACATTTTAGTCATAATTCCATGCAAGTAAATTCATAAATATGTTCCACTTGTCAGACATGTCCTGGAGATCCAGTTTTCTGCACAAGAGGGCGCTGTCTACCAAATAACAACTTGTTTATGGCAACCAGAACACATGGTGCAAATGTATTAACCTGTGGTGGGTGGCGGCCAAGTCGTTGCCAAATCTTAAGTCTCATTTATACATCAATTTGCTTATGAATGCACAGAATATCTTTGGAAGTATACACACATGGACATGGAGAAGACAGTGTGTTTTGAACATGTGATAGTATCGTTCAAAACATTATAGAAAGCCAGGCGTGGTGGTGCACGCCTTTAATCCCAGTACTCAGGAGGTAGAGGTAGGAGGATCGCCAGTTCAAGGCCACCTGAGACTACATAGTGAGTTCCAGGTCAGGTATTGATGTGGGGGCGCCCTATTCCCAAGGCAGGAACTCTTCGTATTTCCTTCTTTTTCCTTCTCTTAATCTAATAAAGTCTCTCTAAACCTTACAAAAAAAGTATAGAGTGACTTCTAGCGAAAATTATTTTATTAACTTATTTAGACTCATATGAAACTGAGAAATGGATGTGGAGATCACAGAGTTTAAAGACGATATTAAAATCCATTCTTTTTTTTTTTTAATTTATTTGAGAGCAACAGACACAGAGAGAAAGACAGATAGAGGGAGAGAGAGAGAATGGGCGCGCCAGGGCTTCCAGCCTCTGCAAACGAACTCCAGACGCGTGCGCCCCCTTGTGCATCTGGCTAACGTGGGACCTGGGGAACGGAGCCTCGAACCGGGGTCCATAGGCTTCACAGTCAAGCGCTTAACTGCTAAGCCATCTCTCCAGCCCTAAAATCCATTCTTTTTAGTTAGTTAGTTTGTTTTTCAAGGTAGTTTCTCACTCTCGCCCAGGAAGACCTGGAATTCACTTTATAGTCTCAGGCTGGCCTTGAACTTACAACGATAATCCTTCTACTTCTACCTCCTAAGTGCTGAGAATAAAGATGTGTGCCGCCTAGCTAAAATCTGCTCTTAATAATTATTGCCAACTCAGCAGCTTAGTTTGTTTGTTTTGTATTTCATGGTGTTGCATGTATTGGAGTGTCAGTTTTTAAAACTTTCATTGTTTTGGGGTGATCAGTTGTGTATCACTATGGTTTTAATTTGCTTTTTTCTACTCAGAAGGGGGAAATCATATGTTTGAGTCTCTTTATGTCTTTGTGAAAAAAAAATCTTTTTCATGCTTCACCCCCTTTGAATTACTGTCCTTTTCTTACTGAGCTGTAGGGGTTTTTAATATATTCAGGCAGCTACTACTTTGTAACTTTGGAATTTCACAGTAGCTGAGATTAAAGACACGTACATCACACCCAAACTGCCTATGTTTTATTTATTTTATTTTATTGTTTGTTGTTTTAAAAAATATTTCATTTTTTTAAAAGGTTTTATTTATTTGAGAGTGACAGAGAGAGAGAGAAAGAGGCAGATAGAGAGAGACAGAGAATGGGCGCGCCAGGGCCTCCAGCCACTGCAAACGAATTCCAACGCGTGTGTCTTGTGCATCTGGCTAACGTGGGACCTGGGGAACCGAGCCTCGAACCGGGGTCCTTAGGCTTCACAGGCAAGCGCTTAACCGCTAAGCCATCTCTCCAGCCCTCATTTTTATTTATTTATTTGAGAAAGAAATAGGCAGAGAGAGAGTGAGAGAGAGAGAATGGGCGTGCCAGGGCCTTCAGCAGCTGTAAATGAACTCCAGATGCATGCACCCCCTGTGCATCTGGCTTACACGGGTCCTAGGGAATTGAACCTGGATCCTTTGGCTTTGCAAGCAAACACCTTAACCACTAAGCCATTTCTCCAGCCCCTATTGTTTGTTTGTTTGTTTTTAATATTTTGACGTAGGGTCTTTCTCTAGCTCAGGCTGACCTGGAATTCACTATGTTGTCTCAGGGTGGCCTCGACCTCACAGCAATCCTCCTACCTCCTGAGTGCTAGGATTAAAGGGGTGCGGCCCCATGCCCGGCCATTATTTATTTATTTATTTATTTGAGAGAGAGCAAGAGAAAGAGGCAGATAGAGAAAGAACAGGCATGCCAGGGCCTCTAACTACTGTGAACAAACTCCAGGCTCATGCACCACCTATGGCTTTACACGGGGCACTAGGGAATCAAACCTATGTCCTTTGACTTTGCAGGCAAGTGCCTTAACCAATAAGCCATCTCTCTATCCATATGCTTTGTTTTGGTTTGAACCACTGAATTAAATTAGGGTCGCTTGCTTGCATGACCATGGGTGGGAGGTTTCTTAGAGAATGAGCAGCCCACCCATGACTACACCACTAAAGGACACGGCACTGCCTCTCCCAGCCATTATGCATTGCTACTATTTACCCTGGGAGGTGTGGGCTCTCTTGGACCCATTCCTCACCTCTGATGAAACACTGACGAGCCCAAACTTGTCCTGAAAGCACATGTGCTGGGAGTTCATGAGTGTAGCAGACTTCTGCTATCCAGAAGACAACATTCTGCAGCCCCATCTCCCATCCTCCTGCCCTTACATTCCTCCTGTCCTCTCTTCTGTGACGCTCCCCGAGAACTGGAGGCTATGGTTTAGGTGTCAGGTTCAGGGCTAAGCACACGCTAGTCACTCAGTCTTCATAACTTTGCCAGCTATGCTACTTTGTGTAGACTTCTGCTCTTTGCATAACTAAAATTCTATGTTCAAGAGTTACCAACCTATGGCGAGGAACACAGATGTTCAGGAAGCAGTTTTGACTTGCTGTCCAAATACCTAACCACAGTATTGGGTTTCCCAGCTATGGCTCAAGCCCATAAACACAGACTTTTAAAATATTTTTTATTTTTAATTATTTATTTGAGAGAGAGAGATAGAGATACAGAAATAGGCAGGGAGAGAGAGAGAGAGAATGGGCACTCTGGGGCCTCCAGCCACTGCAAACAATATCCAGATGCGTGCACTGCCTTGTGCATCTGGCTTACACGGGTCCTGGAGAATCAAACCTGGGTCCTTTGGCTTTGCAGGCAAGTGTCTTAACCACTAAGCCATCTCTCCAGCCTCATAAACATAGACTTCTGGCCAGATTGACAGTACCAGACATGACTGCCTTCCTGTGGAGTGGAACTCAAATCCAGCTGGAGAGCAGCAGTTGGTTGCTCCTGTACCTTCATGCCACTGTTGCTTCTGTAGGCACATCTTGCCTTATATGTTGGTTGTGGGACACAGGGTCCACAGCTGGGTCAGACTGTCAATGACTTCTTTCCCCAGCTTGCGTAGCACCTTCTGGCACAAAAAAAGCTAGCTGGCAGGGAGGAAGCTTTCCACCCAGTTCCAATTTGGTTTTTTTATGTCCTGAACTCAAAGCACAGGGTGTCTTCAGCAATAAGGGCTTACCACCAAGTTTTGGTAAGTGTCCAAGGACAACAGAGATAGCCAATATCGTGCTGGAGAGATTGCTTAGTTATTAGGGCATTTGCCTGCAAAGCCTAAGGACCCATGTTCAACTCCCCAGATCCCGTGTAAGCCAGACACACAAGGCGACACATGCACAAGGTCACACATGTGCACAGGGGGGTGCATGTGCCTGGAGTTTGATTGCAGAGGCTAGAGGCCCTAGGGCACCAATTCCTTTTCTCTGTCTTTCATAAAAAAAATTAAAATAAAGCAAATAAGGGCTGGAGAGATGGCTTAGTGGTTAAGCGCTTGCCTGTGAAGCCTAAGGACCCTGGTTCGAGGCTCGGTTCCCCAGGTCCCACGTTAGCCAGATGCACAAGGGGGCACACACGTCTGGAGTTCGTTTGCAGAGGCTGGAAGCCCTGGCGTGCCCATTCTCTCTCTCTCCCTCTATCTGTCTTTCTCTCTGTGTCTGTCGCTCTCAAATAAATAAATAATTTTAAAAAAAATAAAGCAAATAAAAAAAAGAAATAGCCAAAATCATTTTAGGGACCTCCAATACAAGTTGATTCTTCTAACCTCAGTCTCCCGAGTGCTGGGATTTAAGACATACTCCACCAAACCTGGCTTTATTTTTAGCATTTGAAAAAAATCCACAGGTTTTCGTAATGGCTGCACTAGCTTGCATTGCCAACAGTGAATAAGGGCCCTTCTTTCCCTACATTTATTATCTTTTTTTTTTTTTTTTTAAATTATGGTAACCCATTCTGACTGGAATGAGATGGAATCTCAGGTAGTTTTAATTTGCATTTCCCTGATAGTTTTTGACTGGGTTGTTCATTTTCTTGGTGTTTAGACTTCAGGGTTCTTTTTTTTTTTTGTATAATATTGATATTAATTCTCTGCCTGAATAGCATAATCACAGTATTGGGTTCTCCAGCTATTATCCAAGTCCCTAAGCACAGACTTTTGGCCAGATTTACATTCTGTAGCCTACCTCTTCAATCAGTTGATTTATTTATTTATTTGTTTTGTTCTTTTGAGGTTGGATCTTGCTCTAGCTTAGGCTGACCTAGATTTCACTCTCAGGGTGGCCTTGAAATCACAGTAATCCTCCTACCTCTACTTTCTGAGTGCTGGGTTTAAAGGTGTGTGCCACCTCACCCGGCTAATCTTTTTTTTTTTTTTTTGTAATCTACTCAATCTTAATTTCATGAGGTCCCTTTTGCCCATTGCTGTCCTTATTTCCAGAGAGACTGAGTCCTATTTGGAAAATCCTTACCCGTGGCTGTATCTTGTAGTGTGTTCCCTACTTTTGCCTGTAGCAGTTCCATAGTTTTGGGTCTTACATTGAGATCTTTGCTCCATTTGGAGTTGGGTTTCCTGCAGGGTGAGAGGTAAGGGTATAGTTTCATCTACATGTGGATATATTTTCCCATCACCTTTTGCTGAAGATGCTGTCTGTGTATTTTTTTTTAACATTTTTAAAAAAATTTTTATTTATTTATTTATTTGAGAGCGACAGACACAGAGAGAAAGACAGATGGAGAGAGAGAGAATGGGTGCGCCAGGGCTTCCAGCCTCTGCAAACAAACTCCAGACGCGTGCACCCCCTTGTGCATCTGGCTAACATGGGACCTGGGGAACCGAGCCTCAAACCGGGGTCCTTAGGCTTCACAGGCAAGCGCCCAACCGCTAAGCCATCTCTCCAGCCCTGTCTGTGTATATTTTGACATCTTTCTCAAAACTTTGATGGCTGGGGCTGGAGAGATGACTCAGCGATTAAGGCAGTTGTCTGCAAAGCCTAAAGACCTGGGTTTGATTTACAGTACCCATGTAAAGCTAGATGGACAAAGTGGCTCTTGCATCCGGAGTTCATTTGCAGTGGCTAGAAGCCCTGCTGTACCCATTTTTTCTCTTTCTTTTTTTCTCTTTCCTTGGAAATAAATAATTTTTTTAAGTGGTGAAAAAAATTAGTGGCTATAGTTTCATAGCCTGGTTTGTGGATTCTTTATTTCATTCCATTCCATGGATCTATGTATCTGTTTTGTGACAATACCATACTGTTTTTATTCCTATGGCTCTGTAATATAACTTGATACCAGGTATGATGACACCTTCAAAAGTGTTCTTATTGCTCAAGATTTGTTTGGCTATCTGGGGTATTTTGTGTCTCCATACGAATTTTAGCATTGTTTTTGTTTCTATATATCTGTGAACCATGGTGCTAGAATTTTCATTGGAATTGCACTGAATTTGTAGACTGGTTTTGGTAAGATGGCCATTTTTATAATATTAATTCTTCTGACCCATGAGCATGGGACATCTTTTCATCCTCTAGGGTTTTCTTCAATTTCATTTATTACTACTTTAAAGTTTTCATTGTAGAGATAGATCTTTTGCTTCCTTGGCTAGGTTTAGTCTAAGTTTTTTTTTGTTGTTGTTGTTTTTTCCAATGTCATGTTTCCCTCTAGACCAGGCTAACCTGGAATTCACTATGTAGTCTCAGGATGGCCTCGAACTCATGGCCATCCTCCTACCTCTGCATCCTGAATACTGAAATTAAAGGCTTGTGCCACCACACCTGGCAGTTTTTTTTTTTTAAAGGCTATTGTGAATGGGATTATTTCCTTGATTTATTTCTCTATGTTCGTCATTGGTATATAAAAAAAAGCTACTGATTTGCGTGTGTTTATTTTGTACCCTACCACTTTGCTAAATGTGGTGATCAGCTCTAGCTTTCTGGTAGAGTCTTGAGGCTCCCTTATATATAGAATCATGTCATCTGCAAATAAGACAACTTGGATTGCATCCTTTCTTATGTACATGCATTGTTTTCTTTCTCTTGTCTTTTTTTTTTTTTTTTTTTTTCTGAATGAAGGTCTCACTTATAGCTCAGGCTGACCTGAAATTCACTATGAAGTCTCAGGGTGGCCTTGAATTCACAGCTATCCTCCTACCTCTGTCTCCCCAGTGCTGGGATTAAAGGCGTGCACCACCATATGTGGCTTCTTTCTCTTGTCTTACCTATTGCGCCAGCTAAGACTTCAAGTGCTATGTAGAATAGGAATGGAGCGAGTGACACCATTGTCTTGTTCTTGTCTTAGGAATGCTTCAAGTTTTTCTCCATCTAGCCTGATGGTGGCTACATGTTCGCCAAATATAGCTTTTATTAAGCTGAGCTATGTTCATTTAATCCCTAACTTCTCCAGGACGTTTATCACAACAGGATGCTGGATTTTGTCAAAGGCCTTTTCTGCATCATGATTTCTGTCCTTCAGTCTGTTTATGGGATGCATTTTATTTATTTATTTATGAGAGAAAGAGAGAGAGAGAGGAGAAAATGTGCATGCCAGGGCCTCTAGCCTATACAAGCAAACTCTAGACACATGTGCCACCTTGTGTATCTGGCTTATGTGAGTCCTGAGGAACCGAACCTAGGTCCTTAGGCTTCTCATGCAAGTGCCTTCACCACTAAGCCATGTCTCCAGCACATTACACTTACTGATTTATGTACTGAGCCATTGTGTCTTTGGATTGAAACTCACTTGATTGTGGTGTATGATCTTCTTTATCTTTTATTTTATTTAAGATGGGGTCTCACTCTAGCCCAGGATGACCTGGAATTTGCCCTATAGTTCCAGGCTGGCCTCAAATTCATAGCAATATTCCTACCTCTGCCTTCTGAGTGCTGGGACTAAAGGAGTGTGTCATCACATCTGGCTTTTTGTGTTCTTGAATTACGGTGTATGGTCTTCTTTATGAGTTCTTCAATTCAGTTGCAAGCATTTTATTGACAATTTTTGACTCTGTGTTCATCAGGAAGTTTGGTCTGTAATTTTCTTTTGCAATTGTGTCTTTATCTGGTTTTCGTATCAATAATATTAGCTTCATAGAAAGAGTTTGGAAGTATCCCTTCTCTTTCTATTTTATGAGACAGTAGGAGTATTGATTTTACTTCTTTCAAAGTCTGGTACATTCTGCTTGAATCTGGCTGAACCTGAGATGTTTTTCTTTTTTAAGAGAGTTTTTCCTTTTTTTAATAATTAATTTATTTTTTATTAACAACTTCCATAATTGTAAGCAATATCCCATGGTAATGCCCTCCTTCTCCCACTTTCCCCTTTGAAACTCCACTCTCCATCATATCCCCTTGCCCTCTCAATCAGTCTCTCTTTTATTTTGATGTTATGATCTTTTACCTCCTATTATGACGGTCTTGTGTAGGTCATGTCAGGCACTGTGAGGTCATGGGCATTCAGGCCATTTTGTGTCTGGAGGAGCACGTTGTAAGGAGCCCTACCCTTCTTTTGGCTCTTACATTCTTTCTGCCACCTCTTCCGCAATGGACCCTGAGCCTTGAAAGGTGTGATAGAGATATTGCAGTTCTGAGCACTCCTCTGTCACTTCTTCCCAGCACCATGATGCCTTCTGAGTCATCCCAAGGTCACTGCCATCTGAAAAGAAAAGGTTCTCTACCAAAAGTGAGAATAGCATTAATATATGGGTATGTGGTGGTTTGATTCAAGTGTCCCCCATGGACTTAGGTGTTCAGAATGTTAGATTCCCAGCTGATGGAAATTTGAGAAATAACACCTTCTGGAGGCAGTGTATTGTTGGGGGCAGGCTTATGGGTTTTATAGCCAGTTTCCCCTTGCCAGTTTTGGCACACTCTCCTGTTCCTGTTGTCTGCCTTATGTGGGCCAGGGGGTGATGTCTACCCTCTGCTCATGCCATCGTTTTCCCCCTGCCATCGTGGAGCTTCCCCTCAAGCCTATAAGCCAAAATAAACCTCTTTTTCCCACAAACTGCTCTTAGTTGGGTGATTCCTACTAGCAATGAGAACTGGACTGCAACAGGGTATGAACATTAAGAGAAGTGCTTACTGGATAGTTTGATGAGCATAGTATATACGTTTAGCCAGACAGCAGCAGACACGTAACACCCTAGGGCTCATGGCTACCCCTGTTGTAGGTTTTCAGTATCAGGGATATATTCCCTCCCATGGAGCAGGCCTCCAGTCCAATTAGAGAACAGTTGGTCTCCACCATGACAGATGTGCCGTTATTGTACCCTTTGGCTCATTTGGCCTGGCTGGCCAAATATAAGGCTTGCAGTGTCCACTGTTGAGTATCTTCACTGGTGATTTCTCTCTCTCCCATTGAATTACATGCAGAATGGCTTCTTCTAGCTTTCTGTCAGCTGGTCTACATGGAGGAGGTTATCAGGTCAGTTCCAGCAAGATTTCTCAGTGGCCTTGTAGCCCAAGTATGTGGAGTCTTCAGCAATAGGGTCTTTCCATCTATTCCTGGTGGGAAACCAAGGGCCTCGGCAATGACCTGTAATATCTTGGGGACATCAGGGACCTCCATGGCCAACAACTCTCTTGACGGTATCCCATCCCTGGCACTGAAAATAGAGAGGAGACAGATAGAGAGGATAGGCACTCCAGAGCCTCTAGCTATTGCAAACGAACTCCAGATGCATGTACCACTCTGTGCATCTGGCTTTACATGGGAACTGAGGAATTGAACTCAGGTCATTGGGCTAGTGCCTTAACTGCTAAGCTATCTCTCCAGGTCCCATTTTTTTCTTTGAGGTAGGGTCTCGCCGCAGCCCAGGTTGAGCTGGAATTCACTGTGTAGTCTTAGGGTGGCCTCAAACTCATGATGATCCTCCTACTTCTGCCTTCCAAGTTCTGGGATGAAAGGCCTTATTTTTTTTTTATTATTAATTTACTTTTTTATTGACAACTTCCATAATTGTAGACTATGACCCACAGTAATTACCTCTCTCCCCTACCTTTCCCCTTTGAAACTCCACTCTCCATCATATCCCCTTGCCCTCTCAATCAGTCTCTTTTTTATTTTAGTGTCATGATCTTTTCCTCCTATTATGATGGTCTTAATGTAGGTGGTGTCAGGCACTGAGGTCATGGATATCCAGGCCATTTTGTGTCTAGAGAAGCACGTTGTAAGGAGTCCTACCCTTCCTTTGGCTCTTACTTTCTTTCTGCCACCTCTTCCGCAATGGACCCTGAGCCTTGGAAGGTGTGATAGAGATATTACAGTGCTGAGCACTCCTCTGTCACTTCTTCTCAGCACCATGATGCCTTCTGAGTCCCAAGGTCACTGCCATCTGACAAGAGAAGCTTTTCTAACCAAAACTTAGAGTATCCCAGCACTCGGGAGGCAGAGGTAGGAGGATCACTGTGAGTTCGAGGCCACCCTGAGACTCCATAGGGAATTCCAGGTCAGCCTGGGCTAGAGTGAGACCTTACCTCGAAAACCAAAAAAAAAAAAAAAAAAAAAAGGAAAAAACAAAACTTAGAGTAACATTAATATATGGGTATGAACATTAAAAGAAGTGCTTACTGGGCAGTTTGTTGAGCATAATATATACATTTAGGCCAGACAGCAGCAGACATTAGGGCTCATGACTATCCCTGTTACAGGTTTTCAGTATCAGGGATTTATTCCATCCCATGGAGTGGGCCTACAGTTCCATTAGAGAGTGGTTGGTAAAGGCCTTATTTTTTTAATTTTTTTTGTTTACTTTTATTCATTTATTTGAAAGTGATGGGCAGAGAGAGAAAGAAGCAGATATATATAGAGAGAATAGGTGCGCCAGGACCTCTGGCCACTGCAAACGAACTCCAGACGCATGCGCCCCCTTGTGCATCTGGCTAACGTGGGTCCTGGGGAATTGAGCCTTGAACTGGGGTCCTTAGGATTCACAGGCAAGTGCTTAACCACTCAGCCATCTCTCCAGTAAAGGCCTTATTTTTAATATAAGCACTTAGAGATATAAACCTCCTTATGAGGTCCTCTTCATTGTACCCCACAGGTTTTGTATGTTGCATTTTCATTTTCATTCAATTCTAGGAAATTTTCAATTTGCTTTTTGATTTCTCCTGTGACCTACTCAGTATTAAATAGTGTTGTTGTTTCATTAATAATGCATTGTGTATTTCCTATAGTCTTTCTTCTTGTTAACTTCTTGCTTTATTGCATTGTGACTGGTTAAAATAAAAAAACATTATTTTAGTTTTCCTGAATTTGTTGAGACTTGCTTACTGTCTTAATGTGATTTTACTTTAGAGTATGGTACATTTAGTTCCAATGTTTTTCTGCTTCGCTTTGCCTAGTTGACCTGTCTATTGGTAGATGTGTGTTTGTGTGTTGAAGTCTCTTACTGCTGGGTTGAGATTAATCTCTGACTTCATGTCCAGTTCCTTCATAGAGTTGGTTTCTCCTGTGCTCAGTGCATATACATTTAGGGTTGTAATGTCCTTTAGGTAGATTGTCCCCTTGATCAGTATGAAATGTTTATCTTTACGGACAAGCTTTGGTTTGAAGTCTGTTTTGTCAGAAATTAGGATAGCAATAGCTGTTTTATTTGTTGCTGTGTATTTAAAGTTTTGACTACATAATATGGGGAGTTTTGTTTCTTGTTTTTTTTTTGTTGTTAGTTTTTTTTGTTTTTCAAAGGTAGGTTTTGCTCTAGCTCAGACTGACTTGGAATTCACTGTTTAGTCTCAGGGTGGACTTGAACTTATAATGATCCCTCTAACTCTGCCTTCTCCTAAGTGCTAGGATTGAAGGTGTGCATCACCACACCCAGCTCTGGTCCTTTGTGGGGTTTAAAATATATATTTATTTACTTACAAACAGATAGAGAAGAGGGCCAGGGCCACTAGCTGTTGCAAATAAACCACAGATACATGTACCACTGTGCATCTGGCTTATGTGGATACTGGGGAATCGAACCTGGATTGTTAGCCTTCGTACACAGTGCTTTAATTGCTGAGCCATCTCTCCAGCCCCTTGTTGGGGCTTTGTAGGCCTTTTGTATCTGGATGGGCATCTCTTTTCCTAGGGATGGGGAATTTTCCTCTATAGTTTTATTGAAAATATTTCCTGTTCCTTTGGTATGAAACTCTTCTTTTGTCCAATATTCCTAGAGTTGGTCTTTTCATGGTGTCCCAAATGTCTCTCATGTTCTCCTTATACATTTTTTATGAACTTGTCATTGACTTTGGCTGATCTATTTGTCTACCTTATACTTGAGCCCTGATACTTTGTCTCTCACATGGTAAAATCTACTGGTGAGGCTTTCTAGGTAACTTATTTGATTAACTGTATTTTCTCATTTCAGTTGGTTTTCTTTAGCATTTCTTGTCTCTTTATTGAATCTCATTTTCATATCCTGGTTTGCCTTCCTCATTTCATTTAGTTGTTGGTGTTCTATTTGAATTATTCTGTTTTTTTTTTTTTTTTTTTTTTTTAGGCAGGGTCTCACTGTAGCCCAGGCTGATCTGGAATTTACTATATAGTCTCATGACTTCAAACTCATGGTGATGCTCCTACCTCTACCTTCTGGGTGCTGGGATTAAAGGCGTGGGCCACCATGCCCAGCTTTCTTTTTTCTGATGGGTCAGTTAGTAGAAATTTTTTGAAAATATCGTTTATTTATTTTTTTTTTTTTGATATTTTTTTTTTGTTCATTTTTTATTTATTTATTTGAGAGCGACAGACACAGAGAGAAAGACAGATAGAGGGAGAGGGAGAGAATGGGCACGCCAGGGCTTCCAGCCACTGCAAACGAATTCCAGATGCGTGCGCCCCCTTGTGCATCTGGCTAACGTGGGACCTGGGGAACCGAGCCTCGAACCGGGGTCCATAGGCTTCATAGGCGAGCGCTTAACCGCTAAGCCATCTCTCCAGTCCCCGAAAATATCGTTTATTTATTGAGAGATAGACAGGTAGAGAAAGACAGAAAGTATGGGGTGTCAGGGCTCCATGCCATTGCCAACAAAGTGCAGATGCATGAACCATTTTGTGCACCTAATTTTAGATGGGTACTGGGGAACCAAACCCTGGGCTCTCTCTTTGCAAGCCAAGACCTTTAACCACTAAGCCATCTCTCTAGCCCCCTTGATGGATAAGCTATAAAGAAAAATGTTCACTTTGGCTCATGCTTCTGCCCAAAGGTCTTGAAGTCATGTCTGCTGTCAGCTGTCTTTCTGGCACAGGCTATCAAATAGCAAGAAGCAAGGGCTGTATATGTGTGTGTCTTCTCAGAATTTTCTTTTTCTTTTCGAGGTGGGGGTCCTGCAGTAGCCCAGAGGAACTTCTTTTTATTTTTCAGTTTTTGTTTTTCAAGGTAGAGCCTTACTCTAGCCCAGGCTGGCCTTGAACTCACAACAATCCTTCTACCTCTACCTCCCAAATGCTGGGATTAAGGGCATGTGCTCTTACTCCTGGCTCTCCTTTTTTTTGGTAGAGTCTCACTCTAACCGAGGCTGACCTGGAATTCACTATGCAGTCTCAGGTTGGCCTTGAACTCACAGCAATCCTTCTTCCTTGAATGCTGGGATTAAAGGTATGTACCACTACACCTGGCCTCTATTTGAGTTGGTTTAGGTGTCTACTTATGTCTTCTTTGGATTCACCCAGATGTCTATTGAGTTTTCTGGCTGCTTGTGCTCTCTTGGGTTTGATTCAGGTGTTTATTTATTCATGCCTTCCTTAAGCTCATTGTGTGGATTTACATAATCATATTTTGGAATTTTTTGGGATTTCCTCTGAGGAGCTCTTATGACAAAGGTAAGAGTCTGGGCATTCTTGATGGGGATCTATTGCTTGTGTGTTTTTGTGTGTATTCGATTTGTACTGGAATTTGCCCATCTGGAGATACTGTATTAGTCAAGAATGCCAGGACTCTCAAAAGGTAGTGGCAAGGCTGGGGAGGGTTTGTACAGTGATGGACAGAGGGAGCGGGCTCTCAGGACGTGGGCACTTAGTCAGTCGGGGAAGGAAGTGCATGGGTGGAGAGTCACACCAGGTGTCGCAGCATGGGACTGTGGGACGGGGTATAGAATGGGATGATGTGGGTTTCATCATAGAAAGCAGGGGAGGGTCACACCAAGAGAGAGTGCCCACGCTTTTCAGGCATAGTGGAGGAAGGTGCTGGCACACCCGCACAGTGCCCTGACTGGTCTTGTGGGAAGACTTGCAGGAGCTGTGGGAGGGGTGGATTCATGTGCAGAAACGTGGTGTGCCTGGGCCAGCAGGAGAGACTCACGGGAGCAGGTGCTGGCAGGATACCAGGGAGAGAATTCAAGTTCCGTGGCTGAGGCCTGGGTATGCCAATTATCTCTCTCTAAAATAAAAAATTGTTAAAAAACATTTTTATAGCTTATTGACTGAAACCTTATGGGGGTTAAATAGTTTAAATTCGTTAAATTTTAATTTCAGGGTTTTTAAAAAAATTTTTATTATTCATTTATTTGAGAGAGAGAAAGAATGGGCATGCTAGAGCCTTCAGCTGCTGTAAAGGAGCTCCAGATGCATGTGCCACCTTGTGCACAGGTGGGTTTAATTTCAGTTTTTGAGAGCAGAGCTGTGCTTTGGCAATTAAAATCTTCTTAAGGTCTTGCAGTCTATAAAATAAGGTAGAGAACATTAAATATGGTAGAAAAAGATCTGCGATCTGTAATATTGTTGCAGATGGAATAGTCACATGGTTAACCAGTAGCTTTCATCCCATGCCGGGACAAAAATCTACCTCCTCGGAGTTAAGGGTTAGAAGGAGCTAAAAGGATTTAATTTAAATTGAATTTGTGTATTTTTCAAAACTCAATAAAAATGCACATTCCATGGGCTGGAGAGATGGCTTAGCGGTTAAGCGCTTGCCTGTGAAGCCTAAGGACCCCGGTTCGAGGCTCGGTTCCCCCGGTCCCACGTTAGCCAGATGCACAAGGGGGTGCACGCGTCTGGAGTTCGTTTGCAGAGGCTGGAAGCCCTGGCGCGCCCATTCCCTCTCTCTGCCTCTATCTGTCTTTCTCTCTGTGTCTGTCGCTCTCAAATAAAATAAAATAAAATAAAATAAAATAAAATAAAATACACATTCCAATGTGTTTCACATTTTATTTTTCCGTACCAGACTGTTTATTAATTTCTATTACCAAGATAACTTATCTTTATGGATACCTTAGAACATAATTTCTGCTACCTCTAATTAAAGATTCTTCAGAAGTTTGTGGGGGTTTTTGATTGATTGGTTTTGGTTTGTTTCGCAGGGTCTCATATAGCTCAGGCTAGCCTTAAACTTGCTATGTAGCTGAGGACTGCCTTGGACCTTCTGCTTCTACCTCTCAGGTGCTGGGGTTATAGGCATGTGCCACCACAACCAGCTCAAGAAATTGTGTGTTTGTGTGTATACTATTTTTTGTTTTGTTTTGTTTTATTTCGAGGTAGTGTCTCACTCTAGCACAGGCTGCCCTGGCATACTCTGTAGTCTCAGGGCGGCCTCGAACTCATGGCGATCCTCCTACCTCTGCCTCCTGAGTGCTGGGATTAAAGACGTGTGCCACCACGCCCAGCAAGAAAATTGTATTTTTAAGATTTATGAATTGTATCTGTATTTGTACAAATGAAAATTTTCTTGATAGCACAAATAAAAAGCATTGAAATGAACCAGCTATTGAGGTTTTTTTTTTTTTTATCAATTATAAGACATCTGTGTTCTTCATAAATAACTTAGGAACAAACATATATGGGGACTTAAATACATTTACAGTGATAACATGGATCTTTTAGGCTGTATTTGAGCAACATGTAAAAATTTTTATAGAAGCCAGGAGTGGTAGTGCACACACCTTTAATCCCAGAACTTGTGAGGCAGAGGTGGGCACACGTATGTGCAACTGTGGCACCTGTCAGCTCAGTTGAGGTGGCTGGAGGAAGACGTCTGTTCCCCACCGTAACGCACTCATGAGAGCTTCCTTTGTGACAGCCTCTTACTGACGTGGAGCTTGTCACTTTAAGCCCCAGTGATTCTCACTCCCCTCAGGACTAGCATTGCAGATGTGTATAGCTGCACCCAGCACTTTCCATGGATTCTGAAGATTCAAACTCAGGCACTCAGGTCCCTAAAGGCCTCCATGCTTGCACACTTAAATTCTGATCCATCTCTCTGGCCCCAAGTTCATATCGTTATACACCTATGTTGTGTGTTTTGATGGTTTAGGGACATTCCAGTGATTTTGGACTTTATTTTGTAGTTTTATTTATAAAGCAGCTTACACACCAACTCATTCTTTTTTTTATTTAAAAATCCACCTCAAAATTCAGTTTTGGATTTTAGTTTTTGTTTAAAAAGAAGCAAACATTTAAAAGTATCAAATGTTACTAGTCTACGATTCATCTTGTTATGAACACTTAGCTTGGGAACTGGGGAAACAAACCTAGGACATTGATTAGGCACAGTACTATGGCCAACAGGCCAGAAATCTGGGCACATCATGAACTGAGGCAACAGTTAGGAGGTCTGAATGGAGCGGGTGGAGGGGAGAAGCTTCAGCTGTAGGCATAAAGATCTTTATGTCCCCTCCCAAATCTGTTAGTAAGTCTCAAGTCAATGCATAGAAGTTATAAGTGATTTAGGTGAGAAATGAACAGTATTCCTGTTCTTTAAATTATGTGGTAAGGCCATAGCACATGAATGTAACTGCAGCCTCACTGTAGTTGGTGGTCTTGAAATCCAGATCACAAAAGGCCATGTTATAGGTGAGACAGAATTATACCCGTCCTCCAGCGGTTTCAGCAATCTGCCTGGCTGGAGTTCATGATGAGATTTCCCACTATAGCAAGGTTACAATAGTTTTTGAGTTGGGGCAGTGAGTATCAATCACAGTACAGAAATCTTAATTATTTTTTTACTCAAAAAGCAATAGGTGCTACATCTGAGAATCACTTAAATGACATCTATTTTTTTATGCAGATATAAAACATTAATTGCATAGGGACTTAAATATAAGGCCAAGAAAAATATTAAGTAACAAAAAAATCATAGAAAGGGCACTATGGTGTCAAAAAAGAGTATTTCATTCTTAAAAGAGTAATCGGAATTACTGTCTAATTAAAAAAAAATCACAGTATGTTGCTGTAACTAACAGTGGATGTTAACTGTTTTGTTAATTCCAAACTGGAAACCAATATTAGGACTAACAAAAACCTAGCTAAAGCTCATTTTCTAAACCTGATCAGTGTATTAGCACGTCAGTGCCTGGTACGTACCTGATTAGTCATATAATCTAACTTTTGCAAAGAACACTGAATACGTGTTAACAAGTGGAAGAGCGAGACCGTCACTGCATGCTGTCCATGAATGGCAGGCACATTTGATAGTGTAATGATAGTCAGTCTTTCAAAGG
This sequence comes from Jaculus jaculus, assembly GCF_020740685.1. Taxonomy (NCBI): domain Eukaryota; kingdom Metazoa; phylum Chordata; class Mammalia; order Rodentia; family Dipodidae; genus Jaculus; species Jaculus jaculus. The sequence continues at coordinate 91,696,881 of NC_059113.1, read as the reverse complement.
TGCAAGATCCCACCCAGCAGAATCTCCACTCAATGAACCAAAAACACTGAAATTAACAAAATATAACAAAGTCCTACCACTAGAAGGTAAATGCACATGAATCAGACAACTAAGGCTTGACACCAGTATGCACATGATCCTCAACGTGGTGGAAGGCAGTGAAGGAGTCCAGCTATACTGTGTGTTTAAGCGAATGTTACCACCCAAAGCCTGAGGTGAGCCTCATTTTAATGTTGTTAGCTTGGAGCTTCAACAGTGACTTCCAGAGCTAAAGGTAGCTTAGTTAATTTAGTATTGTTATATAGAGTAGTGTGAGATTAAAAAAAAAAAAAAAGAACTCACAGAGGAATTCTGTTAAAATACATGGGGAATACCCAAACCAATGTTTAAATGAAAAAGTGCATAAATACAGTAATACAAGAGTGTGTTAACTACGGGACAGATGTTTCTCTTGGGAACTAAGACAACACTATTTCCCCACGTTATTTACATGTTACGACTTGTTCAGATACCACAAAGCACCATTTGTAGCCTAATTTGCTTGAATGTGCCTGGAAAGGTCCTTGGACTTGAACTGTTCATGGGAGGATTCATGTGGATGGAAGCCTCGAATCGTCATCTTCAAACAGGATTGATCTTGATGACACGGTTCGGGTTTTTCTGGGCACTCCCAGATGTTGGATCTTCATTTCACACTCTTGGTTGGTGTTTCGGTCTCCGTGGACTGCCTCCCATCTGTCCAGGCCTCCCGGGTGCTCTTCAGAGCCAAAGTCTTCTGCTGGTCTACCACGACGTAGTCCACCCTCTCATCAGCCACGCTGTTTCCTGGCCCAATGCTTTTGTGCTAAAATACAAAGAAAAACCCCAAAAGTGATACATGGGGGAGTGTTTCTGTGTAAAACTCAAGTCTTATATATATTTCTGAAATTCTACTGGGTCATAAAAGACATGACTCCAATTTTTAACTGTGTTACCTCTCAAACCAGACACTGCTTTTCCTAATTTTAAAATTATTACATAGAGTCATTCAAATGAATGCTCTCATCACAGATGAAATTCAGAGGAAACAGAGACAGCCAATACCTGGCTTATCTTCATATATACACAGCTTAAGTCATTAGCTTAAGCCTGACTTTTTTTCAGGCCCAAAGAAACATCAGTCACTTGTTCTTATAGCTAAGATTTTTTCTCCTCTCCCTCCTTTCTTTCATTCATTCTTGCAAAGTACTACTTCAAAGAACAATATATACTAAGGCTGGTGGGCATGGTAGCGCATGCCTTTAATCCCAGCACTGAGGAGGCAGAGGTAGGAGGATCGTGCTGTGAGTTCGAGGCCATCCTGAGACTACATAGTGAATTCCAGATCAGCCTGAGCTATATTGAGACCCTACCTCAAATATATATAGGACAATGGAGAGGTGAGCCCCTACATGGTAAAGGCAGTGAGCTCTTTAGAAAGAATATGGGCTCAAACATACAACTAGGAGGGCTGGAGGGATGGCTTAGTGGTTAAGGCATTTGCCTGCAAAGCCAAAGGACCCAGGTTCTATTCCCCAGGACCACATTAGCCAGATGCACAAGGGGGTGCACACATCTTTAGTCCGTTTGCAGTGGCTGGAGACCCTGGCGTGCCCATTCTTTCTCTCTCTCACCAAATAAATAAAAATAAAATAAAAATAAAAAATATTAAAAAAAATACAACTAGCAGGTAGAGAAGAGGTGTGGCTGAACCTGAGGCTACGCTGTCAGGGGCTACATGGCTCTTTGAAGGGAAATGAAGTGGTCCTAGGGTGGCAGTTTCCTTTGGAAAATATAAATCCTTTCTGGAGGAAATTTAGATCCTTGGGATTCATCCAGGAATTTCAAAAAAAAGAAAAAAAAGAGTATGAGCAGACAAGGAAGTAAGCCATAGAGAGTGTGAGTTAACAGAAACAACAAACCCCAATCTAGCCCTCACCCCCAGGCATTCAGGTATTGAAATTACTGAATCACATGCATGGAGTGTTTAAAGGGGCCACAGGATAAAATCTAAAGGAATAAACCAAGTAAGGAGCTATTAAAGTCATTGAGGTGCATTTTAAAGAGTCAAACAATTTCATTTTAGAAGTGAAAGATGCCAAAAAAAGGAAATGAGAATTAATGAACTTGGTGACAGATGTAAAAATTATCCAGTTCACCAGATGATAAGGCAGAAAATATGAGTGGTTAAGAGAGATAAGGAAAATAAACTGGGCGTGGTGGCGCACACCTTTAATCCCAGCACTCAGGCGGTAGAGGTAGGAGGATCACCATGAGTTTGAGGCCACCCTGAGACTACATAGTGAACTCTAGGTCAGCCTGGGCTACAGTGAGACCCTACCTCAAAAAACCAAAATAAAAAAAAAACTCTAAGGAGGTAATAAAAATTAGTCAAGAAGCAGTATTTCATGAGATATTGACAAACTCTTCCAGAACTGGTAAGACGGTAGCATGATGTCTACCAAGCAGAATAAAAGAAATCTAAGTCTAGCACACTTGTGAAACTGCAAAATACCAAAGGCACAGCAAAGCGCTAGAGTCAGCCAGACAGAATAGACAGGTGACCTAGAAGGACATCTTTAACAACAGAAAATGTTGAGTTGACAGATTGACTTCATGAAGTTCAGGGTCAGTCAAGAACTAGGAACAAAACTTGTTTATCACAAATGAATGTAAGATAAATATTTTTAGTTATTTTATAAATTTGTTACAGACAGAGAGAGGGAGAAAGAGTAAGAATGGGCGCACCAGGGCCTCAAGCCACTGCAAACACACTCCAGACGCATGCGCCACCATGTGCTTCTGGCTTACGTGGGACCTACAGAATCAAACCAGGGTCCTTAGACTTCATAAGCAAGTGCCTTAACCACTAAGGCATTTCTCTAGCCCAAATATAAGGTAAGTATTTTAAACAAAAACAAAGAATTTACCACCAATAAATCACTACCAAATGAACTTCTGGGGGATATATTCCAGGAGGGAGGAAAATTATGAGTGAAAGAATGATGAAGCAGTCATAGGTAAACAAGTAGGAAAATGTAAGGAAATATTTTTATACAATGTGATAAGAATGCTATCTAACTGATGCATTTAAGAAAAAGACAAAATGAGAGCCGGGCGTGGTGGTGCATGCCTTTAATCCATGAGTTCAAGGCCACCCTGAGACTACGTAGTTAATTCCAGGTCAGCCTGAGCTAGAGTGAGATCCTACCTCAAACGAACAAACTAACTAACAACAACAACAAAGACAAAATCAAAATTTTGGACAAGAATAGCACATAACTTGAGTCACATTTTCTTCATTCTACAGAGGGTGAAGGCATTGATAAACTAGACTTTGTTCAGCCATCATTTCAATGACAGCCCCTACAAGTAGGCATTGTAAAGCTTTTCTATTTTCTTTTCTTCTTCTTCTTCTTTTTTTTTTTTTTTGGTTTTATCGAGGTAGGGTCTCACTCCAGCTCAGGCTGACCTGGCATTCACTATGGAGTCTCAGGGTGGCCTCGAACTCACTGCAATCCTCCTACCTCTGCCTCCTGAGTGCTGGGATTAAAGGCGTGCGCCACCACGCCCGGTTTCCTTCCTACTTTCCTTCACAAAAGAAACAGTGAATTTATCAGTGTCCATAATTTTGTTGCTTGCGATTTCAGTAACACTATCAAAGATGAACTTCCTAGCATTTCCCCCAGGAGAGGGCTCCGCGCCGAGGAGGCAGCTTCGCTTACCTTGCGTGGCGGGGTGGACTTCCCGGAATCCAAGTCAAGGTCCAGGTACTCCACCTGCTTCTCCCCTTTGGGCTTGATCATAGGGCTGTTTCCTCCATCGAGGCTGCTAGTGCCGAAGAGATTCTGAAAGCACAGCACAACAGAACCAGCGATCAGACACGCATGAGATGTGGGTCTCACTGTCTTGCCCAGGCTGGCTTTGAACTCCTGTGCTCAAACGTTACATCTGGTTAAGCTGAAGATGAGAACGTCCAGCCAGAGCTGGTTACAAAAGCCCAATGTGAACGATCTTAAAATCATGTGTGGTCAGATGTAGAGGCACATGCTTATCATCCCAGTACCTGTGAAGCTGATACCAAAGAAATACGAGTTTGAGGCCAACCTGAGCTACCTAGAATACCATATCCCAAAAAAAAAAAAAAAAAAATTAAAATTAAGAGCCAGAGAAGAGATGGCCTTGCGGACACTTGCCTATGAAGCCTAACGACCCAGGTTGCACTCCCCAGTGCCCATGTAAGCCAGATGTACTAGGTGGTGCAGGCATCTGGAGTTCATTTGCAATGCCCAGAGCCCCTGGTGTACCCGTTTTCTCTTTACGTACCTCCTTCTCTCTCTCTTAAAATAAATAAACTGTTAAAAAAATAAAAATTATATAAGTGCTTAATTGCATTCTTTTTTTTTTGAGGCAAGCTCAACAGACTGGTCTTTTTTTTTTTTTTTCCTTCAATGAGAGAGAGAATTGGCGTTCCAGAGCCTCCTCTACTGTACGACTGTGACCGAACTCCAGACGTGCGGGCCACCATGTGCGCACGAGCGTCCTTCTGCATGTGTCACCTTATGCATTTGACTTATATGGGATCTGGGGAGTCAGACATGGGTCCTTAGGCTTTGCAGACAAGCACCTTAGCCACTAAGCACCTCACCAGCCCTCAATTACATTTTTAAAAAATATTTTATTTTATTTATTTATTTGAGAGTGACAGAGAGAGAAAGAGGGAGAGAATGGGCACGCCAGGGCCTCCAGCCACTGCAAACAAACTCCAGACGCGTGCGCCCCCTTGTGCATCTGGCTAACATGGGACCTGGAGAATCGAGCCTCAAACTGGGGTCCTTCGGCTTCACAGGCAAGCGCTTAACCGCTAAGCCATCTCTCCAGCCCATCAATTACATTTTTATAGTAAGGGATCTATATACTTGATTTCAAATTGAACTAAAAACTTTCTACATTTAATATTTTGTTTTTTTGTGTGTATTTTCTTTTTTTAAGACATTTTTATTTATTTATTTGAGAGACAGAGAGGTAAAGAGGCAGACAGAGAGAAAGAGAATGGGTGTGCCAGGACCTCCAGCTGCTGCCAACGAATTCCAGATGTATGCGCCACCTTCTATGGGTATTGGGCATTCAAACCCGGGTCCCTTGGCTTTTCAGGCAAGTGCCTTAACCACTAAGCCATCTCTTCAGTCCTCTATATTTAATTTTAAAGCTTTTACACAAATTTAGTTTGATGTAAGTATATTACCTAAAGGCTATAGATAAGGACTCCTCAGGCAAATTCATCGGAAACTTTTTCCAGTTCATTTCCTCTGCCTTTTCTTCGCTGGATCCCCTCCTTCAGAGAACTGGAGAGTACAACTATTCTATAACTTCTGATAAACTAGGAACACAGAAGAGAGCAGGAAGAGCAGGGACAGAAAAATAAGACTAAGAACAAACAAGCTTAAGGCAGAAAAAATGACAAAGTAGGTTAGAAATTAAGAGAAATGCTAAAAATGGGATTGGCTGGAGAGATGGCTTAGTAGCTAAGGTACTTGCCTACAAAGCCAAAGACCCAGGTTCATTTCCTCAGTACCCATATATAGCCAGATGCACAAGGTGGTGCATACATCTGGAGTTTGTTTGCCATGGCTAGAGGTCTTGGCATGCCTATTCTCACTCCGCTTGCTTGCTTGCTTGCTTGCTTGCTTCCTTCCTTCCTTCCTTCCTTCCTTCCTTCCTTCCTTCCTTCCTTCCTTCCTCCCTCCCTCCCTCCCTCCCTCTCTCTCTCCCTCCCTCTCTCTCTCTCTCAAGTAAATAAATAAAAATATATAAAAAGATTCAATCCCAGCACTTGGGAGGCAAAAATAGGTCCAGCCTGTGACTACAGAGTGATTTCCAGAGTGAAAACCTACCTAGGTTAAAAGAGAGAGAGAGAGAGAGAGAGAGAGAGAGACAGGGAGGGAGGGAGAGAGGTTGGAGAGATGGCTTAGCGGTTAAGGCATTTGCCTCAAAGCCAAAGAACCCCAGTTCGATTCCCCAGGATCCATGTAAGCCAAATGCACAAGGGGGTGCATGTGTCAGGAGTTCATTTGCAGTGGCTGGAGGCCCTGGCACAACCTCAATCTTTCTCTCTCAAATAAATAAATAAATAAATAAAAAAAGAAAGAAAGAAAGAGAGAAAGAAAGAGAGAAAGAAAGAAAGAAAGAAAGAAAGAAAGAAAGAAAGAAAAGAGGTCAGCCTGCACTAGAGTGTGACTCTACCTCAAAAATCTAAACCAAAACAAAACAAAACAAAAAAATGATGGCACAGGACATACAAATTTCAAACTTCTTGTGGTCCATGAATACATACTCCCCCATTTTCTTAATTCATGAAAAAACTGCAATCAACAAAACTTCTTTTCTTTCAAGGACCCCATATTTCATTATATTAAAAAAAATTGAGCTGGGCGTGGTGGCGCACGCCTTTAATCCCAGCACTCAGGAGGCAGAGGTAGGAGGATCGCCGTTAGTTCGAGGCCACCCTGAGAATACATATTTAATTCCAGGTCATCCTGGACCAGAGAAAGACCCTACCTCGAAAAACAAAAACAAACAAACAAACAAAACAGCCAGGCACGGTGGGACACACCGTTAATCCAGTGTTTGGCAGCAGAGGCAAGAGTATCACTGTTAGTTCAAGGCCACTCTGAGATTACATAGTGAGTTCCAGGTCATTGTGGGCTAGAGAGAGAGCCTACCTCAAAAAAACAAACAAAATCGGCTGCAAGCGTGGCTGTTACCCTATGTTCATCAATGCTCAATGTGACAGTTCATGCCGCAGCCCCTGACTGGACATGCTCAGAAGTCTCCACTGTTAGAAAGCTATGCAGGAATACATATGTCATATGACCTGCAGGGAATCCCGACGGTGTTCCCAAAAAGAATGACTCAGAACTGCTAGTTGAATTTATGTCTAATTACTACCAGAAGAAGACGTTTTCCGTCCTTAAGAAGGGTTAAGATGTGTTGAACAGGGCTGGAGAGATGGCGTAGCAGTTAAGCGCTTGCCTGTGAAGCCTAAGGACCCCGGTTCGAGGCTCGGTTCCCCAGGTCCCACGTTAGCCAGATGCACAAGGGGGCGCACGCGTCTGGAGTTCGTTTGCAGAGGCTGGAAGCCCTGGCGCGCCCATTCTCTCTCTCTCCCTCTATCTGTCTTTCTCTCTGTGTCTGTCGCTCTCAAATGAATAAATAAATAAATAAATAATTATTTAAAAAAAAAAAGATGTGTTGAACAAGCAAGCCTATTTGTTCTGAAGTAATCTCAACTGAGAACAGCCTGTGTCCATGTCCTAGCCTGCCCTTCACCCAGCATTTGCCCCAAACAGTTTTTAGAGAAACTACGATTCTACAACTTATTTTAAGTATCCAATGAATTTAAAAAAAATCAAACACCAAGGCTCTCTCTCTCTCTCTCTTTTTTTTTTTTTTTCGAGGTAAGGTCTCACTGTAGCTCAGGCTGACCTGGAATTCACTATGTACTCTCAGGGGGCCTTGAACTCACGGTGATCCTCCTACCTCTGCCTCCCGAGTGCTGGACTAAAGGTGTGCACCACCACGCCTGACGAGGCTCTTTTTCTAAAATTCATTTGATGGGCTGGAAAGATGGTTTAAAGGTTAAGGCACTTGCCTGCAAAGCCAAAGGACCCAGGTTCTATTCCTCAGGACCCATGTAAGCAAAAGGTGGCACATCCTTCTAGCATTTGCTTGCAGTAGTTTGAGGCTGTAGTCTGCCTATTCTATTTGCCTCTTTTTTTCCCCCCCAAAGATTTATTTATGTATTAGAGACAGAGAGAGAGAGAGGGAGGGAGGGAGAATGGGCATGCCAGGGTCTCTAGCCACTGCAAATGAACTCCAGATGCATGTGTCACCATGTGCATCTGGCTAACGTGGGACCTGCAGAATTGAACCTGGGTCCTTAGGCTTCGCAGGCATGCACCTTAACTGCTAAGCCATCTCTTCAGCCCTCTATTTGCCTCTCTCTCTCTCTCTCTCTCTCTTTCAAACAGAATATTTTTAAAAGATTCTTTTGAAATATGTAAAACCAATAGACATTTTATTTGTTATTTACATATTTATAGCAGTAGTATGGTACCAGTACTATATTTTACATGCCATGTTAGGTTCACTTGATGAATGTGTAATGTCTGATGTTAATATACACAAAAGTACATCATCACCACCTCACTGTTTTGGGAAACACTGCCTACTTCAAGACTGAAGAAATGTGTTGTGCTTCAAACCTTTAACTTATGGCATTTAATCTCTCTCTCTCTCTACACACACACACACATCAGATTTGTATGATCTTGTTAACTTTCTTAGGACTATTTATTTAAAAATACATTTGGATTTCATTGATCCAAACATCTATTAGATACTGTGAACTTCCATTGAATTCCACCAACCCTTTAAGCTCCAAGATGACCACAGCTGTAATCACCGCATTCTTCTCTAAGGAAGAGCTGTGGGGGCCATGGCAAGCTCTTGCGGTTGGCACCAGGGGAGCTGGGCAGAGCACAGCTGACTTCACTGTGCTAACACTGTCCCCACCTGAGCTGTTTCTGTTCACTTCTAACAAACAGGACCTACCTAAGAGTATCTCAGAAATTTACCAGGTAGTGTTTACTAACTTCTGGCAAATAAAATACCTGTCTGGCTTCATGTGACAGGGCACAAAATACATGGACTTGAAAACGAAAAATAAATAAAATAAAATACAATTCAAGGGCTGGCTTAGCAGTTAAGGCATTTGCCTGCAAAGCCAAAGGACCCAGGTTCAATTCCCCAGGACCCACGTTAGCCAGATGCACAAGGGGGCGCAAGCGTCTGGAGTTCGTTTGCAGTGGCTGGAGGCCCTGGCGCGCCCATTCTCTCTCTCTTTCTCTGTGCCTCTTCACCTCTCTCAAATAAATAAAAATTTTAAAAAATAATAAAAAAGCAAAGAATAATGTGCAGCATGTTGTGTGCAGACCAGTGCTTGCCCTCTCTCACACGAGTAGGCTTTCAGCTGAGCCACAGTCCCTCTGAGCACAGGCCGTGTTCCCAGCCCGCGTCTGAGCCACCGCACCACCTGAGGTCTGGACCTGGTATGCAGACAGCTGTTTCTGGAAACCTCCACAAGGCAGCTCGTGGCACCTTCTGCTTCTGTTTCCATTGCTCCACCTTGAAGCCGGGCATGAGATGTGACGCTGCAGCACCCCCTTGTCCCACGAGCCTGTGAGCACGTGCAGAGCTACGGGTCTGAGCCCGGGAAGACTCGAGAATGGAGTGGCCATGACAGGCCTGGCTTGGTTCTCTCTGGGCTTTTTTTTTTTTTTTTTTTAATCTCTTCAATGACTAAGGATGGAGAATATTTTATTTTTTTTTAAATTTAATTTTTATTAACATTTTCCATGGTTATAAAAAAATATCCCATGGTAATACCCTCCCTCTCCCCCCCCCACACTTTCCCCTTTGAAATTCCATTCTCCATCATATTACCTCCCCATCTCAATCATCTGGGCTGTTTTTGTTTGTTGGGTTTTTTTTTTTTTTTATTTGAGGTAGGGTCTCACTCTAGCTCAGGCTGACCTGGAATTCACTATGTAGTCTCAGGGTGGCCTAGAACTCACAGTGATCCTCCTACCTCTGCCTCCCAAGTGCTGGGATTAAAGGCATGTGCCGCCACACCTGGCTTCTCTCTGGGCTTTTGCTCCAAGAAATTAAAAACAAAAACAAATAAACAAAAAACAAAATTTCTTTAAGTTACTGCTATCCATGTTCAAAATATTTTTTTGTTTATTTTTATTTATTTATTTATTTGAAAGTGGCAGACAGAGAAAGAGGGAGATAGAGATTGAGAATGGGCGCGCCAGGGCCTCCAGCCCCTGCAAACGAACTCCAGACACGTGCGCCTCCTTGTGATTCTGGCTAACGTGGGTCCTGGGAAATTGAGCCTTGAACCTGGGTCCTTCGACCTCACAGGCAAGCGCTTAACCACTAAACCATCTCTCCAGCTCCAAAATAATTTTAACATTGATGTCCAGGAAACAAAATGTTTGCTGCTATTAGAAAGTTCTTGTGACTGAGGTAATATGGCCAACTCAAAACAAATTATGTTTATAATAATAATGCCCATTCTTTCTCTCTCTCTCTCTGCCTGTTTCTCTGTCAAATAAAAAAAAAATAAAATAAAAAATAAAAAAAGAAATGTCCTGCAAGGGCTAATGTATTGAATGCTTGCTTGGTTCTTGGAGTGGCCTACTCAAATCTTTTAGAAAAAAGAATTATTGTTTATTTGTAAGCAAAGAGAGGAGGGGAGAGAGTAAATATGAATAAGGGCCCCTTGCCGTTGCAAGTGGACTCAAGATGTATGCACTACTTGGTGCAACTGGTTTTACACGGATGCTGGAAAACTGAAGCTAGGTTGGCAGGCTTTGCAAGCAAGCGCCGTTAATCACGAAACCATTGCCCCAGCCCCAAAGTGATTAGTGATTCGGGTTTTTTGTTTTGTTTTGAAATGCCTTTTTAATTTCATTATTTATTTGAGGGGAGGGAGGGAAGTGGGGGTACACCAGGGCTATAAACCAACTCTAGATACATGCACTACTTTGTGCATCTGGCTTCATGTGGGTACTGGGGAACTGAACCATGGCTCAGGAGGTTTTGCAAGCCGAGTGCCTTAATTGCTGAGCCATCTCCCCAGCCCGAATCCTTTCCGAGGGGGACTTTTAGGTCATGCAGGGTATGTCCTGGAAGGACTGTAAGGTCTCGATCATTCCCCCCTTGCTAGCCGTTATGCGAGGGGCTGTGATGCACTGCTGCAGACCTAAAGTGACAGAGCTCATTCTCCGTGGCCTGGAAGCCCCTGCAGTGTAAGCCAGGACAAACCTTTCTCTTTATAGGTCACTTACCTTCAGCTGTCTACAGAGTGAAAAGCTAACACAAAAAACAGGTTCACACCTGTAATCCTATAAACTCAGGAGACCGAGGTAGGATTGCTCAATGTGCACAGCCAGCCTGAGCTACAGAGTGAGTTCCAGGTCAGCCTGGGTGAGAGTGAGACCCTGCCTCAAAAAAAAAGGGCTGGAGAGATGGCTTCGCGGTTAAGCGCTTGCCTGTGAAGCCTAAGAACCCCAATTCGAGGCTCGGTTCCCCAGGTCCCACGTTAGCCAGATGCACAAGGGGGCGCACGCGTCTGGAGTTCGTTTGCAGAGGCTGGAAGCCCTGGCGCGCCCATTCTCTCTCTCTCCCTCTGTCTGTCTTTCTCTCTGTGTCTGTCGCTCTCAAATAAATAAATAAATAATAATTAAAAAAAAATAAAAAAAAATCCCCATGGTTTGCAACTAATTTACAATAATGACAGTACTACTATTATTATTATTATTATTATTTTGGTTTTTTGAGGTAGGGTCTCACTCTAGCCCAGGCTGATCTAGAATTCACTATGTAGTCTCAGGGTGAGCTCACAGCGATCCTTCTACCTCTGCCTCCTGAGTGCTGGGATTAAAGGCGTGCACCACAACACCGGGTTACGACAGTACAATTTTTTAAAAAACATTTTTTAAATTTTACTTATTTATTAGAGAGAGAGAGAGAGAGAGAGAGAGAGAGGCAGATAGAGAGAGAATGGGCATATCAGGGTCCCCAGCCACTGCAATCAAATTCCATATGCATGTGTCATCTTGTGCATCTGGTTTACGCAGGTCCTAGGGAGTTGAACCTGGGTCCTTTGGCTTTGTAGGCAAGCGCCTTAATTGCTAAGCCATGTCTCCAGCCCTGCCAGTACAATTTGATCCTTGGCTGGTTTCAGACTTTATGATAGTACTTAAAAAAACATTGTATTTATTTGAGAGAGAATGAGAAAGAAGGAGGGAGGGAGGGAGGGAGGGAGGGAGGGAGGGAGAGAGAAAGAGAGGGAGGAAGAAGAGGAGAATGGAAATGCCAGGGCTGCCAACTCCTGCACATGAACTGCTGATGTATGTACCACCCACGACATCTGGCTTTTATGTGGGTACTGGGAAACTGAACCTGGGTCTTCTGCCTTTGCAGGCAAGTGCCTTAAGCACTAAGCAATCTCTCCAGTCCTATGATACTAGTTTTAAAAAGGCATTTTAATTTTTTAATTTTTTTAAATTTTTTATTTATTTATTTGAGAGCGACAGACACAGAGAGAAGGACAGATAGAGGGAGAGAGAATGGGTGTGCCAGGGCTTCCAGCCTCTGCAAACAAACTCCAGACGCGTGCGCCCCCTTGTGCATCTGGCTAACGTGGGACCTGGGGAACCGAGCCTCGAACCGGGGTCCTTAGGCTTCACAGGCAATCGCTTAACCACTAAGCCATCTCTCCAGCCCTAAAAAGGCATTTTAAAAGGTTGTCTTTTCTTTGGGCTTGAGAGATGGCTCTTCAGGAGAGAGCACTGGCTATTCTAGCTCAAAGACCCAAGGTTGATTCCCAGCACCCACACAGAAAGCCAGGCACAGGCAATCATGCCTGTAACCTCAGTACTAAGGGAGCCCACTGGGGCTCCCTGCTCATTCAGCCTTAATGAAAAAATGGGAGCCGGGCGTAGTGGCGCACGCCTTTAATCCCAGCACTTGGAAGGCAGAGGTAGGAGGATGGCCATGAGTTCAAGTCCACCCTGAGACTACATAGTGAATTCCTGGTCAGTCTGGGCTAGAGTGAGACTCTCCCTCAAAAAATTGGAGGGAAGGGCTGGAGAGATGGCTTAGTGGTTAAGTGCCTGCCTGTGAAGCCTAAGGACCCCGGTTCGAGGCTCGGTTCCCCAGGACCCACGTTAGCCAGATGCACAAGGGGGTGCATGCATCTGGAGTTCGTTTGCAGTGGCTGGAAGCCCTGGCGCGCCCATTCTCTGCCTCTCTGTCTGTCGCTCTCAAATAAATAAATGCAAAAATAAACAAAAAAAATTAAAGGGGGGGGAGGGGGGGTGGGGCTCCAGGTTCAGTGACTGTTTCTGGGCGATATGGCAGGAAAGTGCTAGAGAAGGACACGTAATTATCTTCCTATGGCTTCCACACGTGTGAGCACAGACACACACATCTACACACATCCATGCTTGCACCACCCTCCCTATATGTATATCCACACACAAACACATCCAAAACAAAAAGTTATCTTTGATTGTTTTTCTTTAAGTATAGGAGTAAAGGTGTAACAACAGTAAGGTTTATATAGACTAGAAGGTAAGATGTAGCTGGAATGATGTTCGAAGGTGACCAGGAAGGGAGAAGTTCAGATGAAGACTACATACCTGATCCTCACTGGACAGGTTTGGGTTCATGGGGACGTAATTCTCTTCGCTGTCATGTGAGTCACTGCTTGACGTTGTGCTGTGCACCGAATCCGGCCGAGGAGACATGGGAAACCTAGAGGAACTAATGACAGAAATTATCATCATAAACATAAAACTCGACGAAACTAATTCCCCCAAATAAAAATAAAAACTGTGCATCCTTTCTGAACTATCCATTTTGCTTATAGTTACTTATTATACATGTTTAATTATAACCAAGTTTACTGTACACAATCAAAAGTGCAATTCATATTTATAGCCATATTATCAATACATTTTGGACATCAGATTATCTTGTGTAATACAGGCAAAAAAATACTACCAGTTAACCTGTGGTTAAGTAGATAGTCATAGATTTAAAATCGAACAAGATTTAAGAATTTACAAAAGGAGCTAGGCATGATGGCTCGTTCTTACAGTCCCAGCACTTGAGAGGCTAATGCTGGAGGCTTGCCACAAGTTTGGGACCAGCTGGGGCTACAGAGTGAGACCTATCTCACAAGAACAAATACATTTTAAACTAAAAATTAACATCTCTGGATGAGGCAACATCAGTAGTTTGAGGCCAGCCTGCCCCCAGGCAATGACAACAAAAGCTCTCTTAATCCTTGAGGCCACTAAATTAACTCTGGGACGCTTCTCAAAATGCCTTGAAACAGACATCAAGACTTTGTTCTACCTTAGTTTCTTTATATATACATATATATATGTATTTTAATTTTATAGTTTTTTTTGAGGTAGGGTCTCACTCTAACCCAGGCTGACCTGGAATTCACTATGTAGTCTCAGGGTGGCCTTAAACTCACAGTGATCCTCCTACCTCTGCCTCCCGAGTGCTGGGATTAAAGGCATGCGCCACCACACCTGGCTTTTAGTTGCTTTTTAATGAAATCATTTCCAAGTGCATTAAATTCATTATCTCCAGGGCTGTTAATATGTTTTGCCTGTACTTACAAATCCATGCTTTTGTTCAAGACTGGTGTAACTGTCCTTCTGAGTGCTTGATAACCATATGTAGCAGCCAGAGCCAATTGGCGACGTGAGCTAAAAGGACAACCAATATTTTGGTTTCTGTACCCAGGTCAAAAGAGGCCACAGGAGATGATGTCCTATAACTCTAGTGAGTCACCTATTTTCCTGATCAGAGAGATTATGGAGGCCCAGAGGGTAGACTCCAGACAGTATTCAGTCTGTAGAGAAGAATAAGAACAAAGGGGAAGATCCTGAATACTTCTCAGGGAAGCCACACAGTCAGCATGGCTCTGACCCATTCCAGAAGAAAGCACAACTGCTGGGCCACGACACTCCTTCCAGGCCCCAAAAAGTCTCTTCTGAAGAGCCACAGTGACCTTCAAAAGTGCTTACTTAATTAAAGTTTGGCTACCTGCTTGGTCTTAAGTCCCCACAAAGGAAAGTATAGCCAGAAAGTAAAGTACGCCTTAAATGTTAACAGGCAACCATTTCTTATTTTTATTTATTTATTTATTTGAGAAAGGGAAAGAGGCAGAGAGGGACAGAAAGAGAATGGGCACGCCAGGGCTTCCAGCCACTGCAAACAAACCCCAGACACATGCGTCCCCTTGTGCATCTGGCTTATGTGGGTCCCAGGGAATAGAACCTAGGTCCTTTGGCTTTGTAGGCAAGTGTTTAACCACCAAGCCATCTTTCCAGCCCCAGGCAACCACTTCTCACTAATGATTTTCTTCTTCATAAAGAACCTGCTGCTCCGATAGAGTTAGCAGGGTGGTGGCTCTCTCCTTCTGAGCAACTATTACCAAAGTCACTTCAATGGAAAGATTTAGTTTCTTCATCAGCTATGCCATTTGGGTCAAGAAAACACTCTTTATTTTAGCCAGAAGAATGTTAAGTCAAAGCTGCAAAGATGTGGTTCACCAGACAGTAAAGGATGTGAGTGTAAGTGGCAGGATTGGATTCATGAATATATCACACGTGCCTCAAGCTGTGGACTGTTCCAGAAACTCCTGGAATCACTAATGGCCCCTGAACCAGGGAGCCGAAAGCTCTGCCTACACCTGTGAACCTTTAGAGGCCCTCAAGCTGCTCTTTAGAAGCCAACCAGATCAAACCAAGATAAGTTTCTAACTCCAGTATTCAAGGTGCTTGAAAATAGCAATTGTACAAAATTGTATAGCTTCGAACATTCTCACAGCAGCTGAGGGTGCCACATGAGCAATTATCAAAGTTAAATGTTGTGTGAAACTCTTCCTTGCCTTTAAAAATATATTTTATTTATTTATTTGAGAGAGAGAGAGGGAGAGAGAGAGAGAGAGAGAGAGAGAGAGAGAGAGAGAGAATGGGCATGCCAGGGCTTCCAGCCACTGCAAATGAACTCCAGGCACATGTGCCTCCCTTGTGTATCTGGCTTACGTGGGTCCTGGAGAATTGAACCAGAATCCATTGGCTTTGCAGACAAACACCTTAACTGCTAAGCCATCTCTCCAGCCCTTCCTTGCCTTTTATTTCTTTACGCAGCAAAGAAAACCCACAAGTGTAGATGGTATCCTATTTGGGTCAGAGTGACGTGTGGCCCATTATCAAGGTTATGTATTACTGACAATTCTGAACATGTCTCATCTGCTTCCCAAGAGCTACAAGAACAGGTACAGACCATGCCCTTTGGTGAACAGCTTTAGGAATGGATTGAAAGAGAATTATATCTATCATTTCTGGTAATAGTGATTCTGTTAGTTTTCACATCCTGTGTATTGTTAATTTAGGATTTTGTATCCAGCTGCTGTTTTTACTCCATTCAAAACCTATGAAAGTTTCTCTAAACTTAAAAAAACACCCACCTTTCTCTATATGTATATAATACAAACACAATTACATTCAACACAAGTTTGTAACTTTGTAAGTTATTCTTACTTCTCTCTATACATAAATAAATATCAATTAAATAAGCCCACAGAAAGTACTAGATTTCAGATATATAGTTCTCAGAAATGTCTGGTTTTATTAACCCCTTCCACGATGAATAATTACTGAGAACCCCAAAGTACTTTTAGTTGTCATCTTAGAAATAAAAATAAGACTTAAGAATACAAAATACACGTTAGCTATCGCATGTCATGAAAACTCACAGGATCTGGGAAACTCAACTGTTCAGAGAGGGCAATGGAAAAGCAGAGATTGTAGTGTCTTAATGAAAGTGGGTTTGACACTATGGAGCTTCAGAAGCTTGGTGTGTGTCGGGGGGGGGGGGGGACTTCTCTAGCCTATCCAGTGAAAACCATGTTCTAGGTATTTCCCTTGGTAATGAATGACTCTGAAACCACTTACTCTCGAGCAAAACTCCTAGTGATTGGCGATCTGACTGGAGCTTGTAACTCTTCCCACTCAGGCAAAGGTTTTATTTCTAAAGGTGCTGGCTTGGCTGAAAAAAAAAAAAGAGAGAAAAGGAGATTTTAGTGCACAGAACTTTGCAAAATAAGTAAGATCCTCTCTCTATTCCTCAATTTATATTACATTATACTTTAGCTATTACCAAAGTAACTAAGAATGGCTGGTTTTGCACATGAAACAGGGCTCGTGGAGGTGATATGATATGCCCAAGGTCAGAGAACTTAATGCTCAGTGGTAAAAGCTAAAGTAGATGACGTTTCATGATTATCATCTAACTCAAAGTCTGAAGGTCTACTACGACAATGCCACTCCTTAATGGCGGGACATTTTATGGTATTAACTAAATGGGAACAAGAAAAGTTAGCATGAATTCCTTTAGAGTTACTTGACAGAGTTGTCATTGTTTTAGTAACTCATGATTTGACTAACTTCATCTTCCATATAGAAATGTAACCGCCTGTGTAAAAGCTGTTCTCATTCCCCAGTACTGAAGCACCAGCTACAGAGCCACATGAAAAATGATGTAGGGAAAGGACTGGAAACAAACTTGGCTAAACCCCAAGCCAAAAGGATAATCTTCTGAAATAACTGATACCCAGTCAGGAGGCAAATGAAACAGAAGAATGATCTTATCTTTAGGCTCAAACTCTGCTCCAAGAAAAGGGCCTAAGTATATTAAACAATCACATTGAAATTTCAGCTTAATTTAACCAGTGAAACTTTACCAATTATAAACAAAATAAGTAATGCTAATCTTGTTATGAGCTTTATTTATAAAGGGATCTTATTCATCTCATTACAACAGTAGACAATTATTACTTGAATATATGCTACAAAGAGTTCGTGGCCTTTTAAAATTTTTATTTTTTAGCACTGAGGATTTGACCTTTTTCTTAAAATCAGAACTGAGATATTTTTCAGAGATGTATGGTGTAAATAAACAAAAAAAACCCAAGCAAACCTAAAACAGTAACTTTAAAAATATTAATTTTACTTATTTTAGAAGACTGCTTAAACATGTTGGGTCAATATTATAGCTATGTTTCATCTTGCCATTCCAAAGAGAAACTTTCAGTTTCCTTGGGGTTTTATTTATTTATTGTTTTTTCTTTTGTTTTTTGAGGTAAGGTCTTGCTCTAGCCCAGGTTGAACTGGAATTCATTAAGTAGTCTCAGGCTGGCTTCGAATTCAGTGGTCCTCCTACCTCTGCCTCCTGAGTGCTGGGATTAAAGGCGTGCAGTACCACACCCGGCCCCTGATTTTGTTTTTGTTTGTCAACAAGTAATTTTAATCAACTGTTATAAAAAACGTTATAAAACAGGTAGTCATTTTAAAAGTCTGTGTAGACTCACAAAGGTTCACAACTAAATAGTGTTGTGAACCCAAATATAATGAAGTCTTCATGACTTATTAAATTTGAGTTCTAACAATTTTCCTTGTTTGTATCCTTAAAATAGACAGGTACAAGATATTGTGCCGATTGAAGGTAATTTTTTACTTATTTATTTATTTTGTTTTTCAAGGTAGGGTCTCATTCAAGCTCAGGCTGACATGGAATTTACTATGTAGTCTCAGGGTGACCTCGAACTTAGAGCAATCCTCTCACTTCTGCCTCCCGAGTGCTGGGATATGCCACCATGCCCAGCTAAGTGAAGGTAATTTCTTAATATTTCACTTTTTTTTTTTGGTTTTTTGAGGTAGGGTCTCACTCTGGTCCAGGCTGACCTGGAATTAACTCCGTCATCTCAGGGTGGCCTTGAACTCATGGCAATCCTCCTACCTCTGCCTCCCGAGTGCTGGGATTAAAGGCGTGCGCCACCACACCCGGCAATATTTCACTTTTTTGACACTAAAAGGCTAACAAGAGTTGAGCTGCCAACTTCTTTCCTTCCTTCCTTCCTTCCTTCCTTCCTTCCTTCCTTCCTTCCTTCCTTCCTTTCTCCCTCTCTCTCTCTCTCTCTCTCTCTTTCTTTCTTTTTTAAGGTAGGGTCTCACTTTAGCCCAAGCCGACCTCAGGGTAGCCTTGAACTCACGACGCTCCTCCTACCTCTACCTCCTGAGAGCTGGGATTAAAGGCGTGCGCCACCACGCCTGGCTCTGTGCTGCCAATTTCTAGGCACTGTCACAATTAATACATCGCAATTATTTTTGATTCTGCTTCAGGCAGGACAGGATATATACATATAAAATGACAGGAGACAAATGAGACCAACAAGCACAAGAAGACAATTACTGCTGTCTAAAAAGTTAAGGGAATCATGCAAAAAGAATGACTGTCACACACTTGCTGCCGTTAATGTCACAATGACCAGACTGCTAGTGTGTTACAAAAAGCACCCACTTCAGACATGCTAGGAGCTTTCTTAACGACAGCAGCAGTACTCAAGGCTCTTTAACAACAACAAAACCCATTATAAGATAAAAATAATTCCCAACACCCCTCATGGCATGCGGTGCTGAAGTACGTACCCTTTCTTCTTGTAGCAAAGTCACCTATGGTTTGTGAATCAGTTCGCTCTAAACCATGGGGTTTGGGTCTTAAAATTTTAGGGCTCTGACCTAATTGGTAAAAAGAAGACTCTCTTAATAAAATGTTAATTTTAAACTGGAAAATGGATTCTGTTAAAAAAAAAAAAAAAGGTGGTGGTGGAGTGGGGTGGAGCAGAGCCATGTGCAGAACATGTTACACTTCAAGAGCATAAAGGAAAACATTGTTAGTGGAGCACATTCCAGGCTAGCTAGACTCCACTCACGCTCAGCACATTGCGGGGGGCGGGGGGGGGGGCAGCATGCGGCAGTGGGGCAAGCACAGGGTGGCAAGAGATGGCAGGAGTATGTCAATCAGATGGTTAATCATCTTTACTTGCAGGAAGGGGGGACAACATGTGCCATGGTAGTTTTTCTTTAACATGTCTCGGAAAGCTACATCAAGTAAAAATGACAATGTCCTTCAGTCAGGCTTCCAGAGTATGTGCTCTTAGAAGGCCCGTGTCTCATGGGACAGCGTGAAGGCCTGCTTCCCTATGGCACTATTTGTCTAATTTGGTACCATATATATATATATATATATATATATATATATATATATATATATGAACATTTATTTCATTTATTTGCAAGAGAGAGAAAAAGGCAAATATATATATAAAGAGAATGGGTACACTAGGTCCTCTAGCCACTGCAGATGATCTCCAGATGCATGTGTCACTGTGTGCATCTGGTTTACATGGGTCCTGGGTCCTTAGGCTTCACAGGCACGCACCGTTAACAGTGGAGCCATCTCTCTAGCCTCAGTAAGGGTGTTTTTAAAACTAAACTCTGATCAATGTCCTTGAAGAGAAGCAAGTGATCACAACTGTGTCTGCTTATCTAAGACTGTAGCCAGGACCAACCTTGATCTGTTTCCTGTGGATATTCAGTATCCACCCCGTGACTTAACAGAGCAAGAATTCGGTATCTAAATCCTGGTTCTGCTGGTTATCCAACTTTTAAGAATGTGACATCACAAATTCAGCTGCCATCATTTCATCCCCACTGCCAACAAGCACTCCTGAAAGCCCCGTGAAAACTGCCAGGCTAACCACCACCTGCTCATTTCATGCCTTTCCCCCACAGGAGCCTGAATGTCAGAATGGCATTGTCCTGTCCATCAGTGATTGAAGTCACCTTGTTCTCAGGGTCATCAATGTCATTTTTTCCTTGGGATTTACAAAGCCAATAGACATCTATTAGATGGGGAAACTTGTATTTGTTGGTTCAAAGTTGATCTAGCACCTTAGTTACTAAAAAAAGAGCAATTCTATTTCCTTCCTTCCTTCCTTCCTTCCTTCCTTCCTTCCTTCCTTCCTTCCTTCCTTCCTTCCTTCCTTCCTTCCTTCCTTCCTTCCTTCCTTCCTTCCTTCCTTTCTTTCTTTCTAGCCCAGGCTGACAGAATGGCCTTGAACTCACAACAATCCTCCTACTTCTGCTGGGATTAAAGGTATGCACCACCATGCCCAGCAGGGAGAGAGAGAATGGGTGCACCAGGGCCTCAGCCAGTGCAAATGAACTCTAGATGCATCTGGCTTCATGTGGGTACTGGGAAATTGAACTTAGGTTGTTAGGCTTTGCAGGCAAGTGCCTTAACTGCTGAACCTTCTTCTTGCAAGCCCCAGAGCCAGTCTTAAAATAGGATTTCCCCCAATGCTCTCCAGGCCAAGACAGAACACTTTCAAGACAGGGAAAACTGGGCTTTCTAAGTTCCCTGAAATCATCCCCCTTAAAAACAGAAAGAGCAAGAGGCAGAGAGGGTAAGTTTTACAATTAGAAACATATCCAGGGCTGGAGAGATGGCTTAGCAATTAGGAGGGCGTTTGCCTGCAAAGCCAAAGGATCCCAGGTTGACTCTCCAGGACCCATGTAAGATAGATGCACAAGGGAGTGCATGCATCTGGAGTTCATTTGCAGTGGCTGGTGGCCCTGGCATGCCCATTCTCTCTCTTATTGCCTCTTTCTCTCTCTCAAATTTATAAATAATCAACATATTAAAAAAAAAAAAAGAAACATATATCTGTTTACAGCCAAAGGCCATGTGATCAAAATTCAGCTTCATCACCTCATGGGTGATATCTGCTCTCAGAGAAATACAAAGGCTGAAAGACTTGCTGGGGTCACTACACCCATTGCAGACAGAATCCACACCCGCACCACAGACAACATGGCTGTACGTCTATTTCTTTTGGGATGTAGAGAACATTGGGTAGCCTACTGCTTGGAGTTCAGTTTTGAGCTCTTCAGTTCAACCTGAGATCCTGCAGCGAGCGCTCTGTATCAGAGTCACAAGCTAAGCCGGCTTACTTAAGAGACCAGGGGCCAGCTACTTACTACTCCGTTTACGTGCACAGCCTGTAGCAATTACCTTGAATATGTGGGTGTGGCTTAGGTGCTGTTTCTACTTGAATATCATTGATGGCTAGCGCATGCAGGATGTGGTGTTTAATAATTACAAAATGCTCTTGGTTTGTTTCTTACCTGGTGACTATCTTCCACCCTCCTTTTCTGAGAGACTCGTTTTCATTTCCTTGTTACTTTTTCCCTCTGTGTTTATCTCCCAATGGGCACTGTGCATTTCTCAACTTTGCACCCTCTGTATCTTATCTGTATTTGTGGTTAAATAATCAAGGCAGAATGGCTAAAAATATATATGCCTGCGGTGGTTTCTCATACTTTCTTTAGTTGCACCCTTGACTGTCTGCAATTGCCCTTTTAGCACTTAACTCCACCGATCATTCTTCCTCCAATCCAACCTGGGGGCATTTCCCACCTCCACCAGCACAAGCAGCTCCTGGGTCCTTGGGTGCAAAACCTCAGAGCCATATGTGGAGTCCATATGTATGCCATCATAAAAGCTACTGATCTGCCAACATGGCAACTTAAAGAGCTTTATTTTGTTGTTGTTGTTTTGTTTTTCAAGGTAGGGTCTCACTCTAGCCCATGTTGATCTGGAATTCACTATGCAGTCTCAGGGTGGCCTCGAACTCACAGAGATCCTCCTACCTCTACCTCTCAAGGGCTGGGATTAAACGTGTGTGCCACCACGCCCGGCTTAAAAGGGCTTTTATTTTATTTTATTTTTATTTTTTTGGTTTTTCGAGGTAGGGCCTCACTCTGGCTCAGGCTAACTTGGAATTCACTATGGAGTCTCAGGGTGGCCTCGAACTCTCGGCGATCCTCCTACCTCTGCCTCCAGAGTGCTGGGATTAAAGGCGTGCGCCACCACGCCCGGCTTCATTATTTATTTATTTATTTGAGAGCGACAGACACAGAGAGAAAGACAGATAGAGGGAGAGAGAGAGAATGGGCGCGCCAGGGCTTCCAGCCTCTGCAAACGAACTCCAGACACGTGCGCCCCCTTGTGCATCTGGCTAACGTGGGACCTGGAGAACCGAGCCTTGAACCGGGGTCCTTAGGCTTCACAGGCAAGCGCTTAACTGCTAGGCCATCTCTCCAGCCCTTAAAAGGGCTTTTATAATGAGCAGCACTGCAATGGAACGGGTAGCCAGCTGAATGGAAAAGTTACCCATGCCTGGACCAAAGCTGGCCTGTCCACAAATGACTACAGGCTCATGAAAAATAATGAGGCTCTTTTAAACCCTATGCTTTTAAAGGAAGAGAAACAAGGCAACAACAATACTCTCTGCAAGGGGAGAGAGAGAGAGAGAGATACTCAATCCCTATCTTCCTTCAGTCTCCTCCCACTGAAGAAAGATCTTCAAATTGCAAAGGACAGACAGAAGAAACATTACGAGCGCGCACGGCCCTGCCGTGTGAGAAGAGTCTGACATGGCATCTAGTTACTTTCACGGAAATACGCCCTACCTGCCATGATGCACAGAGAACACGAGGTTACATCGGTAATGGGGGGATCCTAGAGAAAGGGGGAGGCGCCACGTGAGCACTGCACATCTGCTCCACGTCTTCTGCTGAACTTGCTCTGCCCCCTACCACACTTTCTTTCCTGCTCAATCTCTCATCCTCAACTTGAAAGTTGCAGTCCTTTCCTCTGCTGTCACTACCCACCATTATCCACCATCGCTTTATTTATTTTTTAAAGATTTTTATTTTATTATATTTATTTGTATTTATTATTATTATTATTAGTATTATTTTGGTTCTTTTGAGGTAGAGTCTTGCTCTAGCCCAGACTGACCTGGAATTCACTCTGTAGTCTGAGGGCGGCCCCGAACTCATGGTGATCCTCCTACCTCTGCCTCCCAAGTGCTGAGATTAAAGGCGTGCGCCACCATACCTGGCTATTTATTTATTTACTAGAGATAGAGAGAAGGGTGAGGGTGAGAGAAGAGAGTGAGAATGGGTGCGCTAGGGCCTCTAGCCTGTGCCACCACGTGCATCTGGCTTACGTGGGACCTGGAGAACCAAACCCGGGTCCTTAGGCTTCGCAGGCATGTGCCTTAACCACTAAGCCATCTCTCCAGCCTCACCATTGCTTTATCAATCCGTGTTGTCCCCCAGTACACAAAACTCATTAAGTCCGTGTAAGACTTCCTTCACAAATACTACTGTCTTCAATCATCAATAATCACATGTACTGATGCTCAACGTGATGGGCCAGGAACTGCGTGGGCTCGCGTCACCCGCCCCAAGCCTCCCCCAGGAGGTAGGATCAGAACACATTTCCGCGTTGCCACTAAGGAGCTGGGGGCTGCGCGGAGTCCTAGAGGTGGTGACTGGCAGTGACGGAATTGGGGTGCTCTGACTGCACACAGCACTGCTGCTCTGTGTGTGTCCTCGCTCCTGCCTGGCGCCCTCACGATGGTCATGCTGGCTACTGGTGTGCTCTCCTGTGTATAAATATTCTCAACCGCGTGTAAAGAACGTTATAAGCTGTGGAAGTGTCACCCTGCTCTGAAGGCTGCTTACCTTCGTATTATTACACTGCTCAACAAGAACGTACAATCAGTATGGTTTTGGCTACCATGCAAATCAAATGTAAAATGTAACTGCAAGGGTGCAGGCGATACAGAGCAAGTAATTCTCAAAGGAGCCAAGGAAGCTAAAAGCAGATGCACAAAGCCAGTGGGCCTTTCACTCAGTCTCTTCCCGGCCTTCCTACTTTCTCCAGAGTATGAAAAGCTACTCTTTGCCCAGGGTATTTCTTGGTTTTATTTACAGGAAACTATGATGCATTGAAAGTTTTATACTTTATTTATTTGAGAGAGAGAGTGCGGCGCACCAGGGCCTCCAGCCACTGCAAATGAACTCCAGTTGCATGTGCCACCTTGTGCATCTGGCTTACGTGCGTCCTGGAGAATCAAACTGGGATCGTTTGGCTTTGCAGGCAAACGCCTTAAGCACTGAGCCATGTCTCCAGCCCCGTACATTGAGATTTTTAAAGCACATTTATAAAACATGTATTTTCTTTTTTCAAAAATTTACTTATTTGCAAGGAGGGGACATAGAGAAGGGGTACTCCAGGGTCTAATCCACTGTAAATGAACCCGAGAGACATGCACTGCTTTGCGCATCTGGCTTTATATGTGCCCGGGGGAATCAAATCAGGCCGTCAGGCTTTACAAGTAAATGCCTTTAACTGCTGAGCCATCTTCCAGCCCTCAACATGTGTTTTCTTCTTTCATGAAAATCCTGAGGTTGATTTTAGGGCAAGAGTCATTTTATAGGAATATTAACCTGAATTGCATTGTCATTTAAGCATTTTGTTATTTTCTTCCTCCCCCTTCTGAGTTTTTGTGAAACAAAGGCTCACCCTGTAGCCCATGCTAGCTATGAACCGAAGCCTGGATCTGAATTCACAATCCTCCTGCCTCATTCTCTCACGAGGCAGCATGATTGGATTATAGCATGTTGTCACGGCACCTGGGTCAGCCTCATTTCTGTATGCCCTTCCTAACTTAATTTGGCATTTCTGTTCCAGACAAAATGAAAGTCACAGCCAGATAGCAGCCCAAGGCTTTTGTTTTCTTTTTCCCCTAGCCTTACTTTCTCTTCTATTGCCTATGTGCAAATAAGTAGAATATTTTTATGAACATTTAGTGTAAAAATAGAAAATGATAACAATAGGCTAGAGAAATGGCTTAGCGTTTGCCTGTGATGCCTAAGGACCCAGGTTCTATTCCCCAGTACCCATGTAAGCTAGATGCACAAGGTGGCACATGTGTCTGGAGTTCATTTGCAGGGGTTGGAGTCCCTGGTGTGCCCATCTCCCCTCTCTCAAATAAACTAATAAATAAATAAATAAAATTATAACATTAAAACAAAGGCAAAATAAAACCAACTCTAGTCATATATCATACATGCATTTTCTTCTTTTTTTCCAGAGGGAATGAGAGGATTGTTAAGAATTGAACTTTGGGTGTATATACTATGGTTATCAAACTGCCCAGTAAGCACTTCTCTTAATATTCATACCCTTCTATTAATGCTACTCTCACTTTGGATAGAGAATCTTCTCTTTTCAGATGGCAGTGACCTTGGGACAACTCAGAAGGTATCATGGTGCTGGAAAGAAGTGACTAGAGTACCGAGTAACATCTCAATCACACCTTCCAAGGCTCAGGGTCTAATGCGGAAGAGGTGGCGGAAGGAATGTAAGAGCCAAAGGAAGGGTAGGACTCCTTACAACATGCTCCCTCCAGACATAAAATGGCCTGGATATCCATGACCTCACAGTGCCTGACACTACCTACACAAGACCATCATAAGAGGAGGAAAAGATCAAGACATCAAACTTCCCCAGGACCCACATAAACCAGATGCACAAGGTGGTACATGTGTCTGGAGTTCATTTGCAGGGGCTGCAGGCCCTGGCATGCCCATCCTCTCTCTCTCTCTCTCAAATAAATAAATAAAAATTTACAAAAAGATGAAACATGATGTGGCAAGCGGCACAAAAATGCCACCCCATTCATTAAACCTGAGGGGAATGGTGTCTGTTAGTCTGCGGATCAGATGACCCGATCCTGAAGTTAGTGCACAAGCTGACAGATCGCCACCTCCAGCCGGGCTCTTTCCCCAGACTCCTCCTCTAGACCGCTAACCATCTATGAAGCACCCATGAGGCTGCTCCTTGGGCATCTAGATTACATGTTCAACATGGAATCCATCCTCTTTGATCCACCACACACTTGGTCCCCCCTCCCTCTCTTTTTTGCATTACCAGTTGCCTTGAAATCCTTTGGAGGTGAGCTCAGACTCTGTTTTCTCTCTTATCTCCTTACATCGGTTTACTTTGTAAGAAAATATAACAGTCTGTGTTTATTACCCAGGAATCTCCCCCAGGCAAGCCCATGTTCCTTTCATCTTAGAACTCTCATTGCCTGACAGTGTGGCTCAAACACAGGATGCATTCACATAGCTGGTCCTCAACAAATGTCTCCAAGTCTCTCAAGAGCAGCTTGGAGCAAGTCAACCTACATTTTAATACTTGAGCTAGTAAATAAAATTTTCAGTGGGGGGGGAACCTTTCCCAATCTTTAAATTATAGAGAGTATTCTTAACAAATTAACATTAAAAAGACAAAAAAGATTGCATTTTGTTTAAAACAACCCGGAAGAAAATGTCAGATAAATGATGTTGTACAAGGCAAAGCTAGGTTTGGTTTTATATGTCTGTACACTGGAAATTAAAAATACTTCAGGGCTGGAGAGATGGCGTAGCGGTTAAGCGCTTGCCTGTGATGTCTAAGGACCCCGGTTCGAGGCTCGGTTCCCCAGGTCCCACGTTAGCCAGATGCACAGGGGGGCGCACGCGTCTGGAGTTCGTTTGCAGAGGCTGGAAGCCCTGGCACGCCCATTCTCTCTCTCTCCCTCTATCTGTGTTTCTCTCTGTGTCTGTCGCTCTCAAATAAATAAATAAATAATTTAAAAAAAATGTTTTTAAAAATACTTCAGTTGTTTAGGTTTTTCTTCTATTAGGTTTTGCTATCTGAAGGGATGGGGAATAAAGAACCATTTCATTCATTTGACTTTTCTTTCTCAAGGTAGGGTCTTGCTTTAGCTCAGACTGATATGAACTGAACAAGGCAGTCACAGCGTGGTCTCGAACTAACGGCGATCCTCCTACCTCTGCCTCCCAAGTGCTGGGTCTAAAGGCGTGCACCACCACGCCCAGCTACACTTTTTTTTTTTTTTTTTGAGGTAGGGTCTCCTTCTAGCACAGGCTGACCTGGCAATCACTATGTAGTCTCAGGCTGCTCTCGAACTCACAATGATCTTCCCACCACTGCCTCTTGAGTGCTGGGATGAAAGGTGTGTGCCACCATGCCAGGCTATTTGACAAATTTTTATCAGATACATCAGAAAGTCCAGGGTCAGGAAGCATAGAGGTGAGGTGGCATGAATTAATATGTGCCCTGATGGTGTAGCCATCTTTACATGACAACACAGATGTGTCTCTGGCAATACGTTGATCTTCACAAACTTGCATTCTTTCTACATGTCACAGAACTGCAGGATCTAAAAACTATAGATGATTCTGGTTTAGAGATGACCTAATTTTATACTTCTAAATAAGAGAATTAGTGCAGAGAAAATTAACTGACCCACACATTGTCATTTAATGGGAGTATGATCACTAAGGAAAATAAATTCTAGCCCTTTGAGTTACTAATTTTATTTTTCTCTACACTGCTCTGCAGCCTCGTTATTATGAGCTATTTTTAACTTCTCTTAAAATTAGGTAAAATAAATTCTTGCCATTTGAGTTACTAATTTTATTTTTCTCCACAATGTTCTGCAGCCCTGTTACTATAAACTATTTTAAATTTCTCTTAAAATTATTTTTATTGGGCTGGAGAGATGGCTTAGCGGTTAAGCACTTGCCTGTGAAGCCTAAGGACCCCGGTTCGAGGCTCAATTCCCCAGAACCCATGTTAGCCATATGCACAAGGTGGCACACGTGTCTGGAGTTTGTTTGCAGTGGCTGGAGGCCCTGCGTGCCCATTCTCTCTCTCTCTCTCTCTCTCTCTCTCTCTTTCGCCTGTCACTCCCAAATAAATAAAGAAAAAAATTATTTTTATTTATTTGTGTGTGTATGGGCACCAGGGTCTCTTGTCACTACTAACGAATGGTACGCCTGGGGAATTGAACACAGGCTGGGAGGCTTTGCATGCAAGCAGCTTTAACTGCTGAGACATCTCCCCAACTGTAACCTTTTTTAGTTGCTCATTAATAGATGATATGAGGGAAAGAAAGAAGCAAAGAAAAAAGAGAAAGAGGGAGGGAGGGAGAGAGAGAGAGACTGCTATCTGTAAGGTTCAGGAGTGACCAAGACCATGAAGACCATTCTCTCTCTCATTTATTGAAGCTTACAGATCCAGGGGAAGTTTCATAATGGCAGAAAAGCTGGTTTGCCTTCACAGGCCCAAACAGAGAGAGAGAGAAGTACAAGCCAAAAAGCCAAAAGCCAAAAACTAAAAAGCCACAGCACACTTCAGGAACTCCAGCTAGGCACACTCTGCATATCTTTAGATTGAATTCTGAAACCCACCACCACAACTTAAGATCCACCCAGTGACACTGCCTCCAGCCAGGTAACCAGCAGATGCAAACTACATAACTGAATATACTGGGGGCCATCTGTTCTATTAAACCACCACATGAACCAATTACTGCCCATACCTGTTCACACTGCAATACATGACATCAGCAATAGCTAGAGATAAAGACAAGCATGGAAATGTGGAACAAAAAAACCTGAGGTCCCCACACCCTTTCCAAGATAACGGCCAGACTGTGTTTGGGCAATGTGGGTGGCCAGGAGGCCATGGGTGCCACATACGACCATCTTCGTGGCTGAGGGACCAGTGATGGACATCTGTCCCAACAGCAGCCAGCCTGTGGACTGGCCTGCAATCTAGGAAGTGGTCCTATGTGCAAAGACTGATTGGGCCAACCAAGTGACTTCTGAGCAACTGAAGTGATCCAGGACACTTACGACAGGAACCGGGAGGGCAGAATGGAGACCAGAGGGAGCTGCAGGCCAAAGCTCCCAGGAAGCAGAGACCATTTAAGTAGAGAAAACAGAAAAGAAGAGCGGGAAGGGGAAAGCAGATGCAGACACTTCCCAGCAGACAGAAGAGCACACAGGAGGACATGGTGACCACAGTGACCACCCCACAGAACTGCCCCGGTTCCCATGACGGTCTTGACTTTCTGCATAAAAACCAATCAAACTCCTTTGCTGAAAGGAGTCTGATGCTCTGTTTCCCACAGCTAGAACTTAAGTTGTGTCAATGGGCTAAGCCCAAGTTAGTAAGAAATTTACATAAACATTACATTAGGGCTGGAGAGATGGCATAGTGGTTAAGCGCTTGCCTGCAATGCCTAAGGACCCTGGTTCGAGGCTTGATTCTCCAGGACCCACATTAGCCAGATGCACAAGGGGGCGCACGCGTCTGGAGTTCGTTTGCAGTGGCTGGAAGCCCTGGTGCACCCATTATCTCTTTTTCTCTCTGCCTCTTTCTCTCTCTGTCACTCTCAAATAAATAAATAAAATTTTTTTAAAAAATTTAAAAAAAAATTACATTACATATAGCACATGACTTCAAATGTGCTGAAACCTCCTGCAATAAACCAGAAACTATCATTTAACTTCAGATGTGCTGACATATTCACCTATCAAAGATTAAGTCAGCCAGCAGCATGCTGGTCTAGCAGGTTGTCTGTGCTTAAACAACTTAAATCCAAATGTTTAACACTCAAGAAGACATAAGTCAGAATAGTTGAAAACTTTCCCTTTACAGAGAGTTGTGAACATGCCTTGATAATTAGCATTAATATTATTTACTTATAAAATAAAGTCCAGTATAACGACTAGAGGCATTTATTTATCCTCTAGCCAAGGCAGAATAACTGTGTTAAAAGGTTGTTATATGAGTAAAGAGGATTATCCAGGCAGCACTTTATTCTTAAATAATATGGAGTTACATAAATGATCTAAATCTGACTGGGTATTATTACTGTGACGGTGACTTCTTATTCTTTTCTATTTTTTAAACATTTATTTATTTATTTGAGAGAGACAGCGGCAGATAGGGAGAGAGAGCCACTGCAAATGAACTCCAGACGCATGCGCCACTTTGAGCATCTGGCTTACATGGGTCTTGGGGAATCGATCCTGGGTCCTTAGGCTTCGCAGGCAAGGGCCTTAACCATTGAGCCATTTCTCCAGCCCAGAGACTCCTTATTCTTAAATAACTGCAAGAAGTACACCAGTAATCTAAGTCTGATTGGGTAGTACATACTGTGGGGGCGGGGGGAGTTTACAAACTGAAGGCTGCATCTGGTTGGCAGAAGTGCTGGGCGTGCATTGCAAATCTTCAAAAGAAATAACCTAGCTGGGCAGAACTTTAAAAATCAAAAGAAGATACATATAAGCTCCTAGGTTTCTGGCTTAGAAGATTTGCCTGAAAGGGTCTCACAAGTTCCAAGGGTGACAGCCAGGCAGGAGATGGGCACTGCACTTAGATGGGGACAACAGTCCAGTTTCTCCTGGTGCTGCCCAGCTGCTGCCAATCACGCTGGGCGTTTAGTGTGTAACTCTGTTGAAGAGATTTGGAAAACCTCATCCAGATATCAGCCTTCGTCTATGAATAGTAGCATCTTTGTATGTTAAGTTGGTGACCCCAGGGAATAGGAAACGTCTCCGAATTTCTAGTTCCGCGTCAGCTCTGTGTTTCCCCCAGTCGGCTGCTTGCCGCAGACCCCTTACCTTTCCTGTCCGGCTTGAGGTTCCTATCCACCGGGGGCGGCTCACAGTCAGCCACAGGGACTGGCCTCCGGGGAGGGGTCTTTGGGCTTGACCTGAAGCCCATGTGAGCAGGAGGAGGAACTTGCATGCCAAATGAAGAGAAGTCAAATGTCCCCGGCGTCATTGGCACGTAATTTGCTTCCTGGATTGGTTCCGTGAAACTGCTGGAATGCTGCCGCGGAGGCGAGTTGGGATTCATGGGGACGTAGTTTTCATCCGGTTCCTCCCCCGATATACTTCCCACTGTCAACACAGTTTTGATTTTCTAAAACACACACATATTTCTTTTAAGAAACAAAGCTACCATCAAACAGGAAGACACAACTGTCACATTTGTTCATATGACTCTGAGGTGAGGTTCACTTTTCACAATCTCATTTAGTCTCGGGGATACCAAGTGCCCTGTACTAAGCAAGGCTGCTTGGAGAAGGTCAGTTATACTTACAAAGTGGTTGTGGAAGCCTTCAAGGGAGCTTGATCTGTCACTTGGAAACGTTCGCGGAACGTCATAGCAGTCTTGAGAACTCACATCTAGAAGGAAGGACAAACCATCAGCCTGGGCTCCCACCTTCCCAGCTCTTGGGGGTAACCAAGAGCGTTCTTTTCTTTTCTCTGCTTTCTCCCTTCACACCCACACATGCACTACAAATGCATCCATTTGAAAAAGATGATCTCAGGACAGGACAGGACAGAAGCCTGAATTTGTGCTTTAAAAACCACCAGAAAATGCAGACACAAGCTTGTATGTTTACTGATACGAGCAGGGTATCTATAGGAGCAAGGAAAGATCTACATCTGACATGAGATGGGCTGTCTAAAGATGGAGAAGCAGCACCCATATTTTTGCATCTTTTCTGTCACCTTGGCCTATTACACTTCACTAATGTAAACTATGTTACATAGTCACTTTATCTTATTTTTATTATTATTATTATTTTCATTTTTCGAGGTAGGGTCTCACTCTGGCCCAGGCTGACCTGGAATTAATTAACTCTGTAGTCTCAGGGTGGCCTTGAACTCCTGGTGATCCACCTATCTCTGCCTCCCGAGTGCTGGGATTAAAGGCGTGCGCCACCACGCCCACTATATAGTCACTTTAAAAAGGGAGTTACAAGGCCAGACATGTTGGCACACACTTGTAACTCCAGTACTTGGGAAATAGAGGCAGCAGGAATGTTTCCAGGTCATTCTTGGATACACAGTGAGTCTGAGGCCATCTGGGCTATAAAAGACTACTTCAAAAGAAGAAAAGAAAAGGAAGGGAGGGAGGGAGGGAGGAACTTACACATTAGTATCGAATGACTGAATACATTTTTTGTTCATTTTTTATTTATTTATTTGAGAGCGACAGACACAGAGAGAAAGATAGATAGAGGGAGAGAGAATGGGCACGCCAGGGCTTCCAGCCTCTGCAAACGAACTCCAGACGCGTGCGCCCCCTTGTGCATCTGGCTAACGTGGGACCTGGGGAACCGAGCCTCGAACCGGGGTCCTTAGGCTTCACAGGCAAGCGCTTAACCGCTAAGCCATCTCTCCAGCCCCTGAATACATTTTTTACTGTACACGTGCTCATGCATGTTCGGCAGTGCATGCACCTGAGTGTGGAAGCTAGAGGACATGAGTGCTCTTCCTCGGGAGTGCTGTCCGCCTTTTTGCTTTGGAGACAAGTTCTCTCACTGGTCTAGATCTCGCCAACGAGGCTAGACTGGCTAATGGCGAGCCCCGGGGATCCTCTTGTCCCTGTCTTCCCAGCTCTGGGGTTACGGGGGTGCACTACAATGCACAGCAATTTCACATGTGTCCTGGAAACTGAACTCAAGTCATCATGTTTATGAGGCAAGCTCTTTAGTGAATGAGCTATTAGTTCAGCCCTAGTACATTTTAAAAATATTTTATGTATTTTTTGAGAGGCGGGCGGAAGAGGGGGGCGGGAGGGAATGTGCACACCAGGGCCTCTAGCCACTGCAAATAAACACTTGCCCCACCTTGTGCATCCGACTTTACGTAGGCACTGGGAATTAAACTTGGGTTTTTTGGCTTTGCAGACAACTGCCTTAAACACTAAACCATTTCTCCTGCCCCTAGTACATTTTTTAATGATAACTTTTTTTTTTTGGTTTTTCTTTAAAATTGTATTATTTATTTATTTATTTGACAGAGAAAGAGGGAGAAGGAGAGAGAGAATGGGCATGCCAGTGCCTCCAGCAACTGCAAATGAACTCCAGACACTGCCACCTTGTGCATCTGGCTAATGTGGCTCCTGGGGAATTGAACCTGGGTCCTTTGGCTTTGCTAAGCCATCCCTCTGGCCCGATACCTTTCTTAAGGTAGCCGGAAAACTCTACCACAACATACAGAAATTTTAGGACATACTTTAACTGTAGGTGCATTAAAAACATGGACCTTGTATTTGTAGGACTGTACGAATCTTGGAGAATAATCTAGATTTGCTGCTTCCCTTTGCAGTGTCTTTGGCTTTTGATTACAGGTACTAAGTATATAAATCAAGCGTGTACATTTTCTTTCTTTCTTTGTTACTTTCTTTCTCCTTTAAGTTTTCCAGATAGGGTCTCCCTCTAGCCCAGGCTGACCTGGAATTCACTATGCAGTCTCAAGGTGGCCTCTAACTCACAGCGATCCTCCTACCTCTGCCTCTCGAGTGCTGGGATTAAAGGCGTGCGCCACCACACCTGGCCAAGTATATGCATTTTCAATAACCAAAATAAGAGTAATACAGAGACCTGGTACTTAAAAAAAAAATAAGATCTGAATGATCACATTTTAAACAAGTGGAAACACTGCTTACATAGGAAGAAAGGAAAGAGAGTCCAAAAGATGTGACACAAAAGTGGTCAAAATGACACACAGACGTGGGCAGAGGGCTGACTAGGGGAGATCTTCCTATTCTTCTATCTCACAGGGAGTCTACCCACCTCCTCCCCGCAAGGAATCCTAGCAAGTGGGAAGGAGAGGTAGAGGTACACACTTCCTGAGGCACAAAGGCACAAGGCCACACTTTCAGGACAAGAAACTCCCACTCCTTTTCCCGCCCAGCAGAGAAGGCACACACATACACATACACACAAACACCCAGGCATGCACATATGTCTTTCAGGGATATGACGACTCTGGTGTCATGGCCATGCCAGTGGGAGCTGCAGAGCAGAAGGAAAGGGAGGGACGTTCTTCAACACCAACTGTACAAAATGGACAATTCCTCAGAAAAACGCAGTTGTTGTCATGAACCTCTCACAGAGTAGAAGCTGAGTGAAGCTGACCTTTTCGTAGTTTGTTCAAATCCACCGTGGAAATGGTGTTACTGCGTGACGGTGGCATGCCTGCTGTGGGGATGCAGTAACTGCTATCGGTGTCTGAGGTCGCGCGTGGGATGCCACATGTTTCCACAGGAGATCGGTCATGAGTCAGATGTGGCTTTGGTGGCCGAGGTGGAGGCACATCTGGAATGGTATCCAGCTTTGATGTCTGTCCCAAGGTGCCTTCTGGAAATGTCCGCGGAATTTGGTAAGTGTTACCGGGTGCCAGTGGAATGTCGTAACTAACAGATGCATGCCTCATTTGAGTCTCTAAAGTCGATGCCCCCGACGGCGTATTAAAAACGTAGAGTTCTCCATCCACTTCGGTGCTTGATGGAGACTCCTTTGGTAAAACGTCATGGGAGTAACTCCTGGGGAGGTTATAGAGGCTGGAGTCCACAGAGACAGACGCGGCACGTGGCGGTGGGGAGTCATACATCATGTGTTGCTGAAAAAAGCCGTTCACTCCATGTTTGCTCTGGGAGGGATTTTTATGAGAAGGGACGTTATCATTGCAGTCTGTTTCAGAAGAGGTGGATTTTGCAAAATCAGCATGGGTTCTAAATAAAAATGGTTAACGACAAAACATGGTCAAGACACAGGAATATAGCTTTGACAGACATTTGTAGCTTAGCAATCAAAATGTGTTTTTCTCCCAATAGATTTTTTTTCCTTGTGAGCCATAAGATTTAAAGCACAAATGTTCTTTAGTTTTTATGATTATATGTCAAAACCACCACCCCAAAACTGCCAGAAGCCTTCTCCATCTCTCTGCCTCACCTCCAGTCTACCCATGAAGCCCACATGTGAAGCCACAACCTTTGAGGCACAGTATTAGACATTACAGAACTCTGGGAAGAAAAATCATAGCATAGGCACAAGAAAAAGTGTCTGCTATGAAAAGCATGCACCAGCCTGGCGCTGGTCCAGTTTATAAGATTAGCTCACTGCTCTTTAACCTGCCTGTGACAAAGTCGTTCTGCCCAAATGATGGCTACTGAGTAAATGCAATGTAACTTACAAGGAGGCCACAACCTCACGGGTCGCCCGTGTTTTCCCTTCAACTCTCTCTAACATTCAGCCATACTATGGCGAGAGGCAAAATACTTGACCCGGGAGGTTATTAACTCTACACAATTCACCTTAAGAAATCTCATTTGAGCGGGCGTGGTGGCGCCTGCCTTTCATCCAAGCCCTCAGGAGGTCTCTATGAGTTCAAGGCCACCCTGAGACTACATAGTGAATTCCAGGTCAGCCTGAGCTAGAGTGAGACCCTACCTCTGAACATGCACATATACACACACCTGATTTGAAAGTATTTTTGCTTTTAATTCAGTCTCTGGTTCAGGCTCTGCATCTTCAAGTCTCAAAAATTTGAGTACAAGGCAAGATGAGGCTAACAGTACAAGCGAACTCTCACTTCCTTAAGGATAGATAAGGTCTCTGAACTACTTATAAATGTTGTCCTAAATCCTGCAGAAACTTAAATAATATGCCTTTAAATAATTTAGGACAATTTTTGTTTAGTTTTTGAGGTAAGGTCTCACTGTAGCCCAGGCTGACCTGGAACTTACTACGTTGACTCAGGCTAGCCTCAAATTCATGGTGATCCTCCTACCTCTGCCTCCTGAGTGCTGAGATTAAAGGTGTGTGTCACCACGCCTGGCTACGACAATTTTTTAAAATTTAATTTGTTTATTTATTTTTACTTATTTATTTGAGTGTGACAGGCAGACACAGAGAGAAAGAGGCAGAGAGAATGAGAGAGAGAGAGAGAGAGAGAATGGTGCATCAGGGCTTCCAGCCACTGCAAACAAACTCCAGATGCATGCGCCCCCTTGTGCATCTGGCTTATGTGGGTCCTGGGGAATCGAGCCTCTAACCTGGGTCCTTAGGCTTCATAGGCAAGCGCTTAACCACTAAGCCATCTCTCCAGCCCACAATTTTTCTTTTTTTTGAGGTAGGGTCTCACTCTAGCCCAGGCTGACCTGGAATTCACTATGGAGTCTCAGGGTGGCCTTGAACTCACAGCGATCCTCCTACCCCTGCCTCCCGAGTGCTGGGATTAAAGGCGTGCGCCACCACGCCCGGCTCTCAGCCCACAATTTTTTAAAGTATCTTTCCTCTCTGACTTTCGACTGACATCTGGCTCTGCATATTGCATTTTCTCCAGGACATCTCCCACTTTGGGGTCCAAAGGGCCCACAGTGCACGACCCTAACTTTCCTCCTTCTTCTGCTCAGTACCTGGCATGTTTCCCTTGTCTGTCTACTTAGGAATGGACACCAACGTTTCCGTCTTTTAGTGCTTTACTACCCACACCCTAGAGAATTCTTCTTTGTACCTTCTCGAATGCTCAGTACTCCCAGCTTCTCACCAAAGCCATTCTCATATTCTCAACATGTTTACTTCTGCTTGGCTTTCTCTATATGAATGACCTCCCTCATGTACCATAAACCAAATTCTGATTTAGTTCGAGAACTAGCTGTCCTTCAGACTTGCACTGAAAGAAGTGACTTTATCTACATTTTCTTGGTTTAAGATCTAAGACGCCTGGGGCCCTCTCTAGGCAGCGACTCCTTCCTTCCCACCTGTTTATTCCCACTGCCACCAACCCAAGTTCAGGTGGGCTCAAGTCTCTAGTGACATGCAAAGTAATGAGATCGCCTAAGCGGACTTTTCTCCAGTGTCTCCCTCCCCTAGTCTACCCAGTGGCTGCACTGCTGTAAGATCAATATTTTCCAAACAGTTTTTATGGGACTTACTTCATCAGCAGACAACCTAGCGGTCCTCACAAGGCTGTGAAAACTGTAAGGCTTCAAACAAAGCCCTGTGGTATCATGGTTCCTAGCAACCTGGCTCCACCTCTCATGTCCTGTCTCTTCACACGTGACATCCTTTCTCAGGCAGACTCTCCTTCACCATGCTCATGTTCACCACTGTTTTCCCTTCCGAAACTAAAGACATTCTCTGATTATCTCACCAAATAGGCATAGTTCAACTATGTAACTTCTCACTGGTTTTTCCATCTTAAAAACACTCACGAGCCGGGCGTGGTGGCGCACGCCTTTAATGCTAGCACTTGGGAGGCAGAGATAGGAGGATCGTCGTGAGTTCGAGGCCACCCTGAGACTCCACAGTGAATTCCAGGTCAGCCTGAGCCAGAGTGAGACCCTACTTCAGGGAAAAAAAAAAAAAAAAAAACCCCCAAAAAAAACCAAAAAAAACCTTGTCCCTTGTTGGAGAGAGAATGGGCATGCTAGGGCTTCTAGCCACCACAAATGGGCTCCAGATGCATGTGCCACCTTATGCATCTAACTTTCATGGGTCCTACAAAAATCAAACCTAGGTTCTTTGGCTTTGCAAGCAAATACCTTAACCACTAAGTCATCTCTCCAGCCTCTTTGGTGGAATGTCTTTCCTTCCTTCTTGCCTGCTTGCTTGCTTGCTTTTCTTTCTTTCTTCTTTTTCCTCTTTCTTTTCTTTTATCTTTTTTTTTATGTAGTCTCAGGGTGGCCTTGAACTCACAGTGATCCTCCTAAGTGCTGGCATTAAAGGTGTGTACCACCACACCCAGCTTGCTTGGTGGAATTTCTTAATGCACCTACACATGCTCTAAAACATGCACTTTGTTTAATGCAAATGCAGGAGCTCAAAGCAGCCAGAGGTGTGACTAATAAGTAAGGCCTTTCGTGCCCACTATTTTATAGCTTGGTTGCAAATAAGGAAAACTACCAAGTTATGGTCTCATGCCTATTGGGGGAGCAGCACATCGTTTGAGCTAATGGTTAAAAGTTTGTGAGGCAACTTACATCTATTCTCTTTATCTATAAATAATTCATGCCTGTATTTTTGACGTTTTTTAAAAAACTTTTATTTATTTATTTGAAAGTGACAGAGAGAGAAAGAGGCAGATAGAGACAGAAGAGAGAGAATGGGTGCGCCAGGGCCTCCAGCCACTGCAAACGAACTCCAGATGCATGGGCCCCTTGTGCATCTGGCTAACACGGGTCCTGGGAAATCAAACCTCGAACTGGTGTCCTTAGGCTTCACAGGCAAGCACTTAACTGCTAAGCCATCTCTCCAGCCCATATATTTTTGACTTTTTAATGAAGCTTATTTGCAAACTCCAAAGGGGACTATATTCTAAGGGAATTGTGTCTTATACAGTCTATTAGTCTGTATGTTCCTGGTCCCTAGCATAACAGTAAGCACTTACTGGGTACTTCGTAAATATTTGTTATTTAACTATTACTTTGGCAAATTATATCTAGGCAGTGATTTGAACAATATCTATGGGAGCATGAAGGATGTACCAGTGAAATTAATGAAAAACTTATATAAAAGGAAACATAAAAACTGTTCTGTTACTTAGCTGTTGGCTTAAAAAAATGATACTAGAAAATAACAGCGAATCTCAGTATAATAAACACAGTTAGTTGCATGGGTAAAACATTCACAAATATGTATTTTTAAATATTCACAGCAAACAGCACAATCAAGTTAGAATTTAATTATTAACTAGTGTTGATTTATAAAATTTCCTTACTCTTACAGGTAAAATCCCATTATAACAAATATATAGAAAACCATCTTTGGAATGTTTGTGAGTTCTTCTTAGCATCTTAGGGAATGCTTTCCCAGAAACTTAAAAATACTTTTTTTTTAAAAAAATTTCATACTTGTATATATTTTGACTTTATGTAGATTACTAATAAGTTCTATATAAATTTTAACAAGTACTCTGAGTCTATTAAAATCACTTTTTACATTAAAAAGGAACTTTTGTCATAAGTTATAAAGCTTAGTTCTTTTTAAAAACTTATTTTTATTTTTTTATTTGAGAGAGATAGAAGGATGGAGGGGGAGAGAGAAACAGAGAGAGGAGAGAGATAGAGAAAGAAATAAAGAAAGAAAAAAAGAAAGAAGCGGCATGCCAGGGCTTTCAGTCACTGTAAATGAACTCCAGATGCATGTGCCACCTTGTGTATCTGGTTTAAGTGGGCTCTGGGGAATTGAATCTGGGTCCTTTGGCTTTGTAGGCAAGTGCCTTAAACCACTAAGCCATCTCTCCAGCCCTTAATTCTTTATCACTGTTTAAGAAACAGCTTTCATGTCTAATGTGCAATCCACCCTCATTTTTGTATTGTAAATATACCCTATCACCAATGGTCACATAGCCATTAATGACACTTTCCTGCTTCTTCCTTAAATAGTTGTCCTCCAACTTTCTCTGTCCTTTCAAACCTTCCAGTTATTTATTTATTTTATTTATTTGACATCAAATGTCAAAAATTGTCAAATTAAAATGTCTTAGGGGGATAGAGAGATGGCTCAGCAGTTTAGGCACTTGCCTGCAAAGCCTAGTAACTTTGGTTCGATTCCCCAGTACCCATGTAAAAAGCAAGATGCACAAAGTGGCACATGTGTCTGGAGCTCGTTTGCAGTTGTAGGAGTCCCTGATATGCCCATTCCACCCCCCATATCCTCTCTCTCTCTCTCTCTCTCTCTCAAATAAAAAAAAAGTTTTGAAAAAATTAAAATGTTTTAGGGGCTGGAGGGATGGCTTAGTGGTCAAGGCATTTGCCTGCAAAGCCAAAGGACCCAGCTTCAATTCCCCAGAGCCCACGTTAGCCAGATGCACAAGGGGGTACATACGTCTGGAGTTCATCTG
Source organism: Jaculus jaculus (assembly GCF_020740685.1). Taxonomy (NCBI): domain Eukaryota; kingdom Metazoa; phylum Chordata; class Mammalia; order Rodentia; family Dipodidae; genus Jaculus; species Jaculus jaculus. The sequence continues at coordinate 91,656,931 of NC_059113.1, read as the reverse complement.
CAATGGCTAGAGGCCCTGGTGAGCCCATTCTCTCTCTCCCTCTTTCTCTGTCAAATAAATAAAAAAAGTGCTTTAGAATACAGCAGAGGACTGAGGGGTGTGGAAGTAGCAGAGATGGCAGGGGACCAAAGGCTTTGCCAAGGCTTTCTCCCCCTGTGGTGAAGTGCTCACTCACTCCAGATCTTTCTTTCTACTAAAAGGTTTGTAAAGTGAAGGCTGGAGGTGAGTCTCATTGTTAGAGATGAAGAGTTGAATGTTTGCAGCTTCTAGCAGTCTATGTGATGTCATCAAATGTCACTAAACCTAGCTTGTACATTCTATAGGATTTGCCATATCGGGATTTGACCTGGATGATTAGTTTCTCACACGGATCCAAAACTCCAACACACTCACTGCAATGGAATCGTTTTGCTTTCAAAATCTTCTAGTAGCAGGTATTCCTCTCCTTCTTCAGAAACAAAAGATGACCCTTGGCTGGTTTACAATCACATAAGAAATGGAGCAAGATCACCATTTATAAATCAGTGAAATCTGTTAAGCAAGCAATACTGTGAGTCTGTAACAACGACTATGAAACAGTAGCCAGAGTTCTCGAGTTTTGTAGGTACAACTGTCCTGTGCCATGGCAGCAGAGGTCATGTTTCTGCAACAAGATCTCCCAGATAGCAGACATCATTAACGGAGGATTATAAACCTGCAATACAAGCCTGCCACATAAGCCTATAGAGGTGGGTCCTTTGGAGCTTCAAGCCAGGGTTTCAAAACCTTAAAATGCAATGTACACATACACACACTCACGCTCACACACACACACGGGGAGGCATATACCACGTACCTAGTGGGCTCGGGCTTCTTGCTTTGACAGTTGATCAGCAAGAGGTAGTCCTGTGGATCCTCCTGGAGGCCAAGAGTTTCCGGGTGTGGCGGGAGGCTAATGAGCTGGTACGAAGGAGGCAGAGCCGCAGAAGACGCATCGGCCTGCGCCGAGGCTGGTGCTGTGTGTACAGCAAACGGCGAGTCAGTGGCGGCTTGTGAGGAGCTGCCAAGCGGCTTCACAGGATCTGCAAAACCGAAGGCTCACTATTAGTCTATCACAGGGGCTCCGCAGGAGCTGCAACACTGAGGGCTGACTATTAGCCTACCCCATTCATTTCACAGGATCCGCAATACCAAAGGTGAGCTATTCTACACACTGGCGTGACAGGGTCTGCAACACCAAAGGTTAACTATGAGTATGTCCCAGTTTTGTAATTTATTTATTTATTTAGAGAGAGAGAGAGAGGGAGAGAGAGAACGGTCTCACCAGGGTCTCTAGGCACTGCAAACAAACTCCAGATGCACGCAGCCCTTGTGCATTTGGCTTACACACCACTACGCCATCTTTCCAGGCCAAGTGTATCCCCATGTTAAGATTTTGTTGCTTTGGTTAAATTAAGCTTTGTTAAAGTTTGAAGATAAATCACTTCCATACACAATAACTGAATAAATGATGACAGTGCCAGTAAAAAACAACAACAAAAAAACCTACCTGAAGCCAGGTGTAATGGTCTACATCTGTAGTCCTAGCTCTTTGGAAGGCTAAGGTGGAGAACTATTTGTTTGCATTCGGGAGGCCCTCCTGAGCAATACAGTAAGAAACCACCACAAAATAAAACAAAACTACAAAACAAGCAGGACCTAAATGGCCATATTTATATAGTAACTAATTCTTGTCAAAGCGATAAAGAGTAAGAATTTTCTTCTAGTCCATGGACAGTGAGGAAGCCACAGTTAGATTGTTGTGAGATGACTTGGAAGATGAAGGTACTGGGGCTGGAGAGATGGCTTAGCGGTTAAGTGCTTGCCTGTGAAGCCTAAGGACCCTGGTTCAAGGCTCAATTCCCCAGGACCCACGTTAGCCAGATGCACAGGGAGGCGCATGCATCTGAAATTTGTTTGCAGTGGCTGGAGGCCCTGAGGCACCCATTCTTTCTCTCTCTTGCTATCAAATGAATAAATTTTAAAAAGAGGGCTGGAGAGATGGCTTAGTGGTTAAGTGCTTGCCTGTAAAGCCTAAGGACTCCAGTTAGAGACTAGATTCCCCAGGAACCACGTTAGCCAGATGCATAAGGGGTGTACGTGTCTGGAATTCATTTGCAGTGGCTGGTCTATTCTCTCTTTCTCTCTCTCTCTCTGCCTCTTTCCCTCTCTGTCTGTCATTTTCAAATAAAGAAAGAATTAATAAACACAAAAAATTTAAAAAACATTAAAAAAAGAATGAAGGTACTCTCTAAATCTTAGAGGAGTTTTCCCCATAATGCACACAGCCCTGTTGGGAGCTCCAGTGTTTGGCTCATTCATTTCTTTCTACCTCTTACTAGACTAGGAGAAATATTTCTAATTCCGGGACTAGAGATGATGAACTCTATTTATACTCAGAAATGGGACCTCTCTAGGCCCTTGCCTTTTTGCTTAGCTCATAACTTCACTGCCAGCTCATGGACTTTTGCAGTATTTTCCTGAGAAGATGGTGTTAGCAAGAAAGGAAGTAATTTACTAATGTTCTAACGTGTGTTCTGAGAAAAGCATATGAAGTCGTACAAAAAGGAATAAGGTGAAAATAAGCTGAAAATAAAAACTTTCTTAATTACTGACATGACCAAAAGAACTATGTTCTGCTATTCTCAGTAGGAACACAGGGTTGTAAGTAACCCAGAAAAAGGAAGGCAAATGCTCATTTATGAATAAATAAACTAGTACATGTTTCTGGTTTATAACAGAACAGAAAGGGCTGGGTTGAAACTGAGATTTTTTTTTCCCAATCCCAAAATATTATCCTAAAGATGCTAAAAATGGCAGGGGTAAGAATGTTCTATCAAACAGAATCAAATGCAAGTCATTTGGCCTTCTAATTTACCAGAGAGAGGCTAATATCATATATGTATTCTCTAAATATAGTAAATCCATATGCTTTTGACAATGTTTTCATGTATTCAGTTACCATAATTATATGCAACAGAGTAAAGGTTATTTAGCTCACGCTAGAGCTCTTCTGAGACACTGAAAGTCACATCCTAATTGTAACACCTGAGTATAATGCTAATCATTGGGTCCAACAGCAAACCAGAAAGAATTACTACTATGTTTTCAGAGCCTGCATGTTATCATGCTGGAAAAAAAAAATGTATCAGGGCTGGAGAAGTGGCTTGATGGTTAAAGACTTGCCTGCAAAACCTAAGGACCCAGGTTCAATTCCCCAGTACCCACATAAAGCACAAGGTGGCCCATGCGTCTGTAGTTTTTTTTTTCTTTGCAGTGGCTAGAGGCCCTGGTGTGCTTATTCTCTCAAACACTCTCTCAAATTAATAAATAAAATATTTTTAAAAAAGAATGTTTCTACCCTGAGACTACACAGTGAATTCCAAGTCAGCCTGAGCTAGAGTGAAACACTACCTTGAAAAATAAAACAAAAAAGAATGTTTCAATCACAGGGCAGACACTTTGGGAGCACTTTCTCTCCATAAGATTGGAAGAGATTAAAAAGCACTGTGTGTGTGGGCTAGAGAGATGGCTTAGCGGTTAAGCGCTTGCCTGTGGAGCCTAAGGACCTTGGTTCGAGGCTCGATTCCCCAGGACCCATGTTAGCCAGATGCACAAGGGGGCACACGCGTCTGGAGTTCGTATGCACTGGCTGGAGACCTTGGCGCGCCCATTCTCTCTGTCACTCTCAAATAAAGAAATAAAAAATGAACAAAAAAATATTTTTTAAAAAAAGCACTGTGTGAGACCCATTCACCTGCCTGCGTGATCTGGAGTTTGCTTCCTAAGAACTCTCTGAGTCTTGACAGATATTTTTTCAGTTACAGATTCTGGCCTGGTTAAACAGAAGTTGAACTAATTTCTAGTATTTAGTCTTGTGGTGTTCAGTGAAGCTTAGCTAATAAATCTAGCATCTTATGGCAGGAGTTAATCCCTTCTTATTTATGATAGATGAAAACAGAAAGTGGGAAGAGCATAAAAATTAGTTTGGGGACATTTACAACACATCATGTCTTAATTTCAGCGGTTACTGGTACATATTTGTTATCATGTCTAACAGATGTTGGTCACGGGAGGTATGTAACATGCCCTGTGGAGCATCCAGCAAATACAGAGATTTAGTTGAAGGGGATTTAAAACGCCACAGATTAAATAATGACTCAGAGCTGGGTGTGATAGCACATGTCTTTAATCTCAGCATTCAGGAGGATTGCTATGAGTGGAGACCACCCTGAGACTACCTAGTGAATTCCAGGTCAGCCTGGGCTAGAGCAAGATCCTAGCTTAGAAAAGCAGTAAGTAGTTCATGTGTCCTACAGGATACCCTCACCCTAATAGCATGCTCACTCTCTCTTTTTTGTTTTTTTGAGGTAGGATTTTACTCTAGTTCAGGCTGACCTGGAATTCCCTATGTAGTCTCTGCCTTGGCCTCCCGAATGCTGGGATTAAAGGCATGAGCCACCACACCCAGTTTACAGTCTAGTTCCTAAGTACTTCGCCATATGAAATTATATGAAGTCTAGCCTCCTCTGTAACACCTATTTAATAACTCTGTCACGTGATTTGTTGTCATAGGCACACTTCCTTTAGCATACTTTCTAACTTTAATAGCTTGAATGGAGAGACACCTCCTAAGTGGGAAAAGAAAAACAGCCAGCCAAGGGACACAATCATCTTTTTAAAAAATTTTTAATAAATGCAATTCTTTCTTTTTAAAAAATATTTTATTTATTTATTTGAGAGAAAGGGGGGAGGGAGGGAGAATGGGCATACCAAGGCCTCAAGCCACTGCAAATGAACCTCAGATGCGTGTGCCTCCTTCAGCATCTGGCCTACATGGGACCTGGGGAATTGAACCTGGGTCCTTTGGCTTTGCAGGCAAATGCCTTAACTGCTAAGCCATCTCTCCAGCCCACGACCATCTTTATTAACCTTTTGTTTGCCCCATCCATGAATGATGAAAGCATTTAAACCTCTTTAAAATCTTTAAATTTTCAGAATAGAGGCCTGGATTTCAAAGGCTTCTGTTTCAAAAAGACCTTGCTCAGCAATATGTCAAGGCTTCCATGTGCTTTCAAGAGGCAAGTGAACCAGAGGAAACTTCCATCCTGTCCCCAGACGAGCTCCTGGAGGAAAAGACCTTGGAACAACACGGAGAGCTACCCCAACCATTCCAGGCAACACTGGCCCATACCAGGGCAGAGCAGACCACGCTACTACTGGAGCCCAAACAATCTATCCTCAACCTCCTGTCTTGAGGATTGTTTTCCTCATGGTAATTTGTCCACCCAGCTTTACAAATTTGAATACAAGCAGTGTAATGTGCCTAAGCAGTCTTTCACTTAAGATTTCTACTACTGAACAACTGGTCTCCCCAAACAGGAAATGTTCAGGAGCTGGAGAGATGGCTTAGCAGTTAAGGTGTTTGGCTATGAAATCTAAGAAGCCAGGTTGGATACCCCAGTACCCATGAGGTGGCACATGTGTGTGGAGCTCATTTGCGGGGGCCAGAGGCTCTGGTGTGCCCATCTTGCTCTCTCTTTCAAATAAATAACTAAAAAAATTTTTTTAAAAAGGAAATGTCTATTCTGCCTTACAGACACGTGACTTATATACCCATTCTAGGCTACAGATAGAATAGCCAGCCCATCCTGCTTTCTGCCTTGCTTGATTTCTGACTTTCTGTTCTAAGCAATCTTCTAAGAAACAAACATCGGCTCAGGGTTTGCTTGCACATGTAAAATCATTTCCCATTTCTTAATTCAGAAGGCATGAAGAGTATAATTAACATCCATTAAAGACCTAATAAGCCACAGGAGCAAACTCCTAATTGAACTTAGAAAGCTAATAAGTACTGCTAAGGAAGGCCATTCAGTGAGCAAGCTTCCAGGGCACAGAGCTGGATTATGATTTGACCCAATCCACAAATAATAAACTGGATCACTTGACCCCTTTACCCTGCAGACAGTTTTATCCCATTTGGAACTACAATGCCTATTAAAAGGTAAGCCTGGGGCTAGAGAGATGGCTTAGCATTTAAGGCATTTGCTGCAAAGCCAAAGGACCCAGGTTTGACTCCGCAGGGACCCATGTAAGCCAGATGCACAAGGAGGCACATGTGTCTGGAGTTTATTTGCAGTGGCTGGAGGCTCTGGTGTGCCCATTCTCTCCCTTGCCTCTCTCTCTTTTAAATAAATAAACAAATAAAAATAAAGTTTATATATATATATATATATATATATAACATATATAAATATATATATATATATATGGATGGCTATGAGTTCGAGGCCAGCTTGAGACTACATAATGAATTCTATGTCAGCCTGGGCTAGAGTGAGACCCTACCTCAGAAAAACAAATAAATGAATAATAAAAACTAAAAAATAAAAAAGGGTAAATCTTGGGCTGGAGAGATATCTCAGTGGAGAAGGCACTTGCTGTGTAAGCATAAGGACAAGAGTTCAGGACCCCCAGCACCCAAATAAATGCCTGTTGGGCATGGCAGCCTGCCTTGGGAAGTGGAGACAGGAGGCCCCTGGGGTAAGATGGCTACATTGAATAACTGATGTGGTGACCCTGCCTCTGTCAATGGAGGGTGATCTAGGAAGATCCCCAATGCCAACCTCCAGCCTCCACACGCACCTGCTCACACGTCTGCCCCTGATACATACATTACACACAACTTTTCTTTTTACATTTTAAAGGTAAATCTAACAAATGGATCAGCAAGAAGTGGCAGCAGTGGCCACTGTCAGGGAAGCCAGCCAGCTTCTCCTGCTTAGTCACTGCCCTTCATGTTTCGAGTACAACACGAGCCTGACCAGTCGCCTCCTCATCCTTCCCCGACGATAAAGGCAGAGAGTCTGCGCCGAAAGCATAACTCTTCTCCAGGGGTCGGGTGGCATCAGAATCACTTCTGGGGCAATTGTGAAACCTTGGGAGGAAGGTTCAACCTCAGGACACGCAAAGAATCAAGACTGAAAATGTGTAGTAAACACATCAGAGGACAGCTGCTGGCTGTGTGCCGCGGGAATAACTGTAATGTGAAGAGACCACTCCCCAGGGTGAACCTTGTGTTGTATACGAGGATGGAGGGGAAGACAGACATTTTGTGTATACAAACATCTGGGTTTTCAGAGCTAGCTTTATATATATATATATACAATAAATAATTTATATATTATATAAATATGATTATATATAATATATCATATATATATAAATTACGCAGCAACTACAGATTTAATATTTTCTTTAAAAAAAAACCAGGAACAAATTCACTCTCTGGTTGAATTGGTCCTTGGGGATGCAAATTAAAGTCACCAGAAGCCATCACACAGCCATGAGGATGGCTGAGACAAGTCACGCAACGCTGTGGAAATGTGGGGAGCTGGATTTCTCTTGCACTGCTGCTAGGCAAGCATAGAGACAATGACTTGATAGTCGAAGCTAACTAACCCTATGCATGCTAAATGACATCTATCGTAAGATGTGGCAGTCTTACTAATGGGTATGCATCCCAAGGAACTAAGTGTTGATGTCCACAAGGCCTCATTCTCTAGGACCCACGCTAGCCAGATGCACAAAGGGACGCATGCGTCTGGAATTCTTTCCGCAGTGGCTGGAGGCCCTGGCGTGCCCATTCTCTTCCTTTATCTGCCTCTTTCTCTCTCTGTCTGTTGCTCTCAAATAAATAAATAAAAATAAACAAAATTAGGGAAAAAAGATACACGCAAGGGCTGGAGAGATGGCTTAGCAGTTAAGGTGCTTGCCTGCAAAGCCTAAGGATCCAGGCTTGATTCCCCAGTACCCACAAAAGCCAGATACACAAGGTTGAACATGTGTCTGGAATTCATTTGCAGTGGTTAGAGGCCTGGGTTCACTCATTGTCATTCAAAGAAATAAATAAGATACTTAGTCAGGTATGGTGGTACAAGCCTTTAAGCACTCGGGAGGCAGAGGTAGGAGGATTAATCTCTGTGAGTTTGAGGCCAGCCTGAGGATAAATAGTGAATTACAGGTCAGCCTGGGCTAGAGAAAGACCCTACCTTGGGGCAGGGGAGACACACATAGGGCTGGAGAGATGAGGTCAGTGGTTAAGGTATTTGCCTGCAAAGCCCAAGGACCCAGGTTCGATTCTCTAGTACCCACATAAAGCCAGATGCACAAGGTGGTGCATGTGTCTGGGGTGTCTGTATGAAGTTGTTAGAGGCCCTGGAGGGTGTCTCTCTGCCCCACTGTCTCTTAAATAAACAACATTAGAGCTGGAGAGATGGCTTAGCGGTTAAGCACTTGCCTGTGAAGCCCAAGGACCCCGGTTCGAGGCTCGATTCCCCAGGACCCACGTTAGCCAGATGCACAAGGGGGCGCACACGTCTGGAGTTTGTTTGCAGTGGCTGGAGGCCCTGGAGCACCCATTCTCTCTCTATCTGCCTCTTTCTCTGTCTGTTGCTCTCAAATAAATAAATAAAAATTAAAGAAGAAAAAATTTTAAAGATAAGTAACATTAAAAAAAGATATACACAAGAATGTTCACTGCACTTTTCTTATATTAACTAAAACCTAGAAGCAAGTCAGATGTCCATCAACATGGGAACAGACGCATAATGTGTGCCACGTTCATGCACTGGAATACTGCATGGGACACAGAGCTTCCTGTGACAATGTTAGTGAGTTATGGATTTGCTACAGGGAAAAGGAAGTCAGGATTGATTAAAAAATATTTTATTTTTTTTAATTTATTTATTTGGTGGGGGGGCAAAGAGGGACAATGGGTATGTCAGGACCTCCAGCCAACTGCAAACGAACTCCAGACGCATGAGCCACCTTGTGCATTTGGCTTATGTGGGTCCTGAAGAGTCAAACCTGGGTCCTTTGGCTTTGCAGGCAAGTGCCTTAACTGCTGAGCCATCTCTCCAGCCCTCCATTGTTGTTATTATTTTTTTAATTCATGCCACTAGGGCACTGGGAGGAAGTACCTCTTGGTCTTATAGTAACAAGACAATTGGTAAATTTGCTTCTCTATCAGAGTCAGACAGTACCTAGTATCCTTATCCTTTCTGTTCCTCTCAAGATGCTTGCAGACAGCAATTGCTTTCTTTTTAAGATATATTTTATTTATTTGAAAGAGAAAGAGGGAGGAGCGAGAGAGAGAATGGGTGTGCCAGGGCCTCTAGCCACTGCAAACAAACTCCAGATGCTTGCGCCCCCTTGTGCATCTAGCTTATGTGGGTCCTGGGGAATCGAACCAGGGTCCTTTGGCTTTGCAGGCAAATGCCTTAACCACTAAGCCATCTTCTCTAGCCCGATGGCTCCACTTATGTGAAGTTCAAAATAGGCAAAATGAATCTATGGACATGGGTTTTATTGGGAAGAGGTATGAGAAGACTTTCTGGAAGATTATAAATGTTCTATTTCTTAATCGGAGCTAAAATCTATATGTATATCTGTACATAGATATAGATGGATATATAAAACTATACTCAACAGTACATTTCAGATTGTGGCCTTCACACTAGTGATAATAAATAATGCCTTGGGCTGGAGAGATGGCTCAGTGGTTAAGGCGCTTGTCTCCAATGCCTAACAACCCAGGTTTGATTCCCCAGTACCCACATAAAGCCAAATGCACAAAGCAGGGCAGGCATCTGAAGTTCGTCTGCAGCTGCTGGATGCCCTGGCATGCCCATTCTCTCTCTCTCTCCCTGCAAATAAATAAATAAATAAAGATATTTAAAAAAATAATAACCTAATAAAAAGAAATTTAAAAACCCCTGAGAAAGACTACTTAACAGGAAAGGAACATGTACACACATGAACATGCACACACATATAGATACATACACACATACATATGTACACACATACACTCTTAAATGTCAGTCTACTTTCCTACAGGGAAGACTACCAAACAGAACGGCACTTATTTGTAATTAAGGACAGTATAATTTGGGCACTTTAAGAAAAGCAACTCGGGCAGCTTTCTAATCTTGAACCCTAAAATTAGCCCAGGGGCCTCTCTGGAGTTGAGCGCGTCTCCTACGGCCTCCCAGCCACTTGTTTAGCAAACTTAACGGCTTCCACCTTGGTGTGCAGAAACAAAAATAAGTCTGCACATTTCCAAGAAAAACAAAAGAAATTAGTTTATGCCCTCAAATCTACTAAGAAAAGCATTCGTAGGAACCACACACACAGTTCAAGAGCTAGAATTTGAAAACACACGGTCTGCCAGCATTCTGAGGGTTCAATAATAGCAGTGGTCACCTGGGGCAGCGGAAATAACACGGTGATGATATTTTGAGAGGTTCCTGGAATCAAAACACAGGTCAGATTTTTCCCCTTTCCTTTTGTTTTCAGGGGGAAGCTAGCTATTCTCACGGGGCTTGGGGAGTTATTTTCTCAGACCCATGTCCATGCATAGTCTATTTCTCCCATATCAGGCTTGGAACTAGCATGGAGAAAACATCTCAAATTAGCCAACTTTCAAGACAAGAGTGGGGCATCAATGGGAAGAGTCAGGGCTTGGGGGAAGACTGAGGTAAGGGCGAAGTACCCACTACTGTTTAGGACCGTAGTGAGGTGTGTTTGGAAACCAGAGACTATACAATCAGGGGTAGGGTTAGTGGAAGCACAAAGACAAGGATTCTTTCTCTGCTACATGAAGCTGTTTGAGCTTGGTTACAAAGGGTGATGGACATCTCTGCTATGCAGAACTTGATACACCACTGTAGGCATCAAGTCAGCTATAACCAAGGTATCAGGAAGGCAAGATTTTGAAGCCCTTTGGCAGTTTTGCTACTGTGTACTCAAACCAAAATGACAGAATTAAAAAAAAAAAACAAAAAAAAAAAACACTTTTGGCTCCCTAATACTTCATAATGAGAAATTAATTCACCTTCTAGAGAAATATTCTACAAAAATCAACATCTACTTCAATATAGTCTATTAAGACATTTCTAACTGTAGTTACCTGGGTGACATGGTCAGGAAGAGTTTATGAAAAATTAAAATAACAGTATCTAAAATATGGCTCCAGGGCTGGAGGGATGGCTTAGCAGTTAAAGCATTGGCCTGCAAGGCCAAAGGACCCAGGCTCGATTCCCCAGAACTCATGTTAGCCGGATGCACAAGGGGGCGCACGTGTCTGGAGATTGTTTGCAGTGGCTGGAGGCCCTGGTGCGCCCATTCTCTCTCTCTCTTTCTCTCTCCCTCTTTCTCTGTCAAATACAATAAAACAAAATAAAATACTTTAAAAATATCTTATAAAATATAGCTCCAAGGATAAGTGTTGGCTATGCAAGCATGAGAACCCAAGTTCAGTCCCCCAGTGCCCATGTGAAGGCAGATGGATCCAAGCATGGATATCTGTAAACCCAGCATGACTCCAGAAGAAGGGAGGAGACAGGAGAATCTGCTGGAAGCTTGTGGGCTAGCTAGCCTGGTGAATGGAATGGTGCACATGAACCCTGCCTCAAACATGGTGGACTTGACCCCTGAAAGTTGTCCTCTGTCCACACACATGCACAGGAACCCATCCACATCACACACGTGCCCCCCCACATCCACATCACACACATGCCCCCCCACATCCACATCACACATGTGCCCCCCATCCATATCACACATACCCCCACATCCACATCTCACACACACACACACACACACACACACACACACACACATACACAAAGAAATAAAGAAAGAAAGAAAGAAAAGGAAAGAAAAACTATCTACAGTAAAAGTGCAGCTGCATTTAGATACAACTTATGAACTAACAAGGCCTATTCTAATGACCCGCTTAAGAGTGGCTCACGGCTACCCTGAGACTACAGAGTGAATTCCAGGTCAGCATGGGCTAGAGCGAGGCCCCACCTTGAAAAACCAAAATAAATAAATAAGCAAACAAATACTATTCTGGCTAAGAACCTCAAAGCCCACACGAGTCAAATTTGATTAAACACCCTACAAACTGTCATACAGTCTTCTACTGCTAGTGAATACTGGGAAGATAAAAACAAACGTGTTTCACTCACCCAGAATATATTCCTAGTCTTCTTTCTAAGGGCTTTTGGAGTCTTAATCCTGAAAACCATCAAAATCCCTTTATTATGCTGGTGACAGACTGGTTCTGACTTCTCAAAATCAATGAAATTGTCCATACCTTTATCAGCGCCAGTCACATTGCCATTTAAAACTACCCAGACTTGGGCTGGATTGGCTCAGTGGTTAAGGAGCTTGCCCACAAAGCCTAATGACCTGGGTTTGATTCCACAGGACCCACGTAAAGCCAGATGCACAGACTGGTGCATATATCTGGAGTTCATTTGCAGTGGCTAGAGGCCCTTGAGTGCCCATTCTCATTCTCTCTCTCTCTCTCTCTCTTTCTGTTGTCCCAGGCTGGCCTCAAACTCATAGTAATCCTCCAACCTCTGTCTACTTCCTGAGTGCTAGGATGCAAGGCATATGCTGCCATGCCCAGCTATGTGGAGTATTTCTTTTCTTTTCTTTTTTTCAAAGTAGGGTTACACTCTAGCGTTGACCTGGAATTCACTATGTAGTCTCAGGGTGGCCTCGAACTCAGACCCTCCTACCTCTGCTTCCCCAGTGCTGAGATGACAGGCGCGCGCCACCATGCCCAGAGGCGTGGGGTATTTCTTAATAAATCCTTTCCCACTCCGTGCTCAGTCCACGTCTGTGAGGTTCGCCGTTTCTCTCCAGAACGAGTCGCCTCATCTGTAAGTGCTCAAGGAATGGCCATGACCTACACGGGTGCTGGTGCACTCCAACCGTTCGATGGGCAGATGTGTGTCCATTTTCTAGAACAGATCATGCTCTCTTTCCAGAGCCAGCTGGCCTTTCATTCACCTCCCTGACAGTAAAGTCACCTATGATGGCTGAACACACCAGACTCCATACCTGAAAACCGGCAACTTTCATTATGGATCCAAGTATTAGAAAAATCTTATCCTTTGGGGGAGGGGTCTTCAATTGTACCCATTCCTGAATGGGCTTCCAATAATTAGGCACTCACATTCCTTGACAGAATACTGCACACTCTCTAGAGAGCATCTCATCTCTTTGCTAAACACACACACACACACACACACACACACACACACACACACACACCCCAGGAGGACTATGGAAAGGACAGAGATCTGGAGGATACCTTCAGTCTACACAGGGAACCCAGGGTGATAATTTCGAAATTAAAGACAGCAGGCAAAGGAACACCAGCAATAACAAATTTGTTATATCTAACCTAATGATCATCATTACTTACTAGGTGTTAAATGGCCATTAAAAAGGAAGCTATCAGGGCTGGAGAGATGGCTTAGCGGTTAAGCGCTTGCCTGTGATGCCTAAGGACCCCAGTTCGAGGCTCGATTCCCCAGGACCCAAGTTAGCCAGATGCACAAGGGGGCGCATGCATCTGGAGTTCGTTTGCAGTGGCTGGAGACCATTCTCTCTCTCATTCTATCTGCCTCTCTCTCTCTTTCTCTCTCTCACTCTCAAATAAATAAATAAAAATGAACAAGAAATTAAAAAAAAAAAAGGGAAGCTATCAGCCAGGCTGTGGTGGCACATGCCTTTAATCTCAGCACTCGGGAGGCAGAGGTTGGGGGATCACTGTGAGTTCAAGGCCACCCTGAGACTACAGCCTGGGCTAAGTGAGGGGGGAAGGGAGAGGGAGAGGGAGAGAGAGGAAGAGGAGGGGGAGGAGTGGGGGGAAGAGGAGGAGAAGAAGAGGAAAAACTATGTTGAGCTGGGGAGATGGCTCAGTGGATAAAATGCTTGTTGTAAAATCATTAAATACTGATGTGGTATTGGGCTGGAGAGATGGCTTAGCATTTAAGCACTTGCCTGTGAAGCCTAAGAACCCCGGTTCGAGGCTCGATTCCCCAGGACCCACGTTAGCCAGATGCACAAGGGGGCGCACATGTCTGGAGTTCATTTGCAGAGGCTGGAGGCCCTGGTGCGCCCACTCTCTCTCTCTCTCTCTCTCTCTCAAATAAATAAATAAAAATAAACAAAAAAAATATTGATGTGGTGTCATTAGCCTGTAGCCACAGAGCTGGAGAGGCAGAGACAGAATCCCTGAGTCCAATGGCTAGCTAGTTTATTTGAATCGGTAAGGACTGGGTTTCATAAGAAACCATGTTTCAAAAAATAATGTGGAGCTGGAGAGATGGCTTAGCAGTTAAGGTGCTTCCCTGCAAAGCCAAAGGACCCAGGTTCAATTCCCTAGGACCCACGTAAGCCAGATGCACAAGGTGGCACATGCATCTGGAGTCCATTTGCAGAGGCTAGAGGCCCTCACACACCAATTCTCTTTCTCTCTCTCACTTTTAAAAATATGGGCTGGAGAGATGGCTTAGCAGTTAAGACTCTTGCCCGCAAAGCAAAAGGACCCAGGTTCGATTCTCCAGGTCCCACTTAAGCGAGATGCACGTGTCTGCGGAGTTCGTTTGCAGTAGGCAGAGGCCCTGGCGTGCCCATTCCCATTCTCTCTCTCTCTCTCTCCGTCTCTCTGTCTCTAATAAATAAATAAATCTCAAAAAAATAAAGTGAGTCAGGCGTGGTGGTGCACGCCTTTAATCCCAGCACTCGGGAGATAGAGGTAGGAAGATGGCTGTGAGTTCGAGGCCACCCTTAGACTTTGTAGTGAGTTCCAGGCCAGCCGGGGCTAGAGTGAAACCCTACCTTGAAAAACCAAATAATAATAATAATAATGAAGTGGAGAGCATTTAATAAGACACCCAGTGTTAATGTCTGGCCTCCTCATGCACACACGTGATCCCACATACATACAAGCACAGATACTCACATGCACTCACACAAGAGAGCTCTCATTTGTGACATGAACTCAGACATCCTCTCCCGCCAAGCATAGACTGCAGACACAGGGAAGGAAAGGAGTCTAACTGAAGTTAGAAGTAAGACCCTCAGGGCCTACTTACTCTATGGACATATTCAGTCAGTTCAAGAACCTGAGCTGGGCGTGGTGGCGCACGCCTTTAATCCCAACACTCGGGAGGGATCGCCGTAAGTTCGAGGCCACCCTGAGACTACATACTGAATTCCAGGTCAGCCTGTGCCAGAGTGACACCCTACCTCGAAAAACAAACAACAACAACAACAAAAAAAACTGAAGGGCTGGAGAAATAGCTCAGTGGTTAAGGCGCTTGCCTGCAAAGTTGAAGGACCCAAGTTTAATTCCCCAGTACCCACGTAAAGCCAGATGCACAAGACAGCCTATGTGTCAGGAGTTTGTTTGCAGTGGCTAGAGGCCCTGGTGCACATTGTCTCTTCTTATCTGCCTCTATCTCACTCAAACAAATAAAATACATATTAAAAAAAAAAAAAAGAACATAACTGAAAGCTTAATTCCCCTTGTAAAACAAGTTCTTTCTTTCTTCTTTTTTTTTTTTTTAATTTATTTGTTTGAGAGCGACAGACACAGAGAGAAAGACAGATAGAGGGAGAGAGAGAGAATGGGCACGCCAGGGCCTCCAGCCTCTGCAAACGAACTCCAGACGCGTGCGCCCCCTTGTGCATCTGGCTAACGTGGGACCTGGGGAACCGAGCCTCGAACCGGGGTCCTTAGGCTTCATAGGCAAGCACTTAACCGCTAAGCCATCTCTCCAGCCCAGTTCTTTCTTTCTTTTTGTTTATAGACAGGGTCTCACTACAAACCCCTGAAGTCCCATTCATCCTATCTCTGCCCCTAGCATACTGGGCCTGTGACACCACGGTTTGAGGCTTGTCACCGCAAGATCTCTCAGTCACAAGCTCCTCCACCAGCCTCAGCCGGGCTGGACCACGCTGTCGTCTTCCACTGCTGTGCCCCACGCGCCCCAGGCCCCATTCCAGATCCTCTCACCAAGAAGCGTCTTCACCCTGCTGCACCAAAACTTCCCTGTGCTTTGTAGAGATGACTGCTGTCTTCAGTCCAGAATTTTGGTGTTGATTATTAATGGACCATTTTTCTGCCCCTCCAGCATTCTTAAATGTGGAGGTGGGGGGAGGTGCCAAATAAAGATGAAGTCTAGTGCCAGGCATGGTGGCACATGCCTATAATCCCAGCACTTGGGAGGCAGAGGTAGGAAGACTGCTGTGTTTGAGGCCACTCTGAGACTACACAGCGAATTCCAGTCAGCCTGGGCTACAGCGAGACCCTACCTTGAAAACCCCCCCCCCAAAAAAAAAAAAAAAGATGAAGTATAAAGATGATATATGTGGGCTGGAGAGATGGCTTAGCGGTTAAGCGCTTGCCTGTGAAGCCTAAGGACCCTGGTTCGAGGCTCGGTTCCCCAGGACCCACGTTAGCCAGATGCACAAGGGGGCGCACGCGTCTGGAGTTCGTTTGCAGAGGCTGGAAGCCCTGGCATGCCCATTCTCTCTCTTTCCCTCTATCTGTCTTTCTCTCTGTATCTGTCACTTTCAAATAAATAAATTAAAAAAAAGATATGATATATGTATGTATATATATATATATATATATAAACTATGTCACAATGAAACCCACTTCTTTGTATGCTAATTAAAAATTAAATCTTATAATTGTGTTCTCTTATCACATTCTTCCTCAGAATAATCATTTTAGACACTGCCCCTATGTTAAGTCTGCATATAAAACCTGTGGGAGGGCTGGAGAGATGGCTTAGCGGTTAAGCACTTGCCTGTGAAGCCTAAGGACCCCGGTTCGAGGCTCGGTTCCCCCAGGTCCCACGTTAGCCAGATGCACAAGGGGGCGCACGCGTCTGGAGTTCGTTTGCAGTGGCTGGAAGCCCTGGCGCGCCCATTCTCTCTCTCTCCCTCTATCTGTCTTTCTCTCTGTGTCTGTCACTCTCAAATAAAAAAAATAAAAAAAAAAACACCTGTGGGAGGGCTGGTGAGATGGCTTAGCAGTTAAGGCGTTTGCCTGTGAAGTCTAAGGACCCAGGTTCAATTCCCCAGTGCCCATGTAAGCCAGATGCAGAAGGGGAAGCATGCATCTGGACTTTGTTTGCAGTGGCTAAAGGCCCTGGCAGCCCACTCTCTCTGTCTCTCAAATAAATAAATAACTAAAATATATTTAAAAAGAAAAAAAATACAAAACTGTGGGAACTGCTATCTCCAAGTGTCAAGATCCTGTGACAAAGCAAAACACTGGGCGTGTCAGTGAAACCACAAATTCCGAGACATTTCTGCAAACGCGTGGACAATAATAACAATGGACCAACACGCAAGCTGGATGAGGACATGGGGAGCTCACCTTCTTCTGTGGGGTTAAACCCACAGATGTCACAGATACAACGGACCCACTTATTCATCTCTTCTTCACTGTCTGCCACCAAGTAGAAGATCCGGTCAATAGTGTTGATATCGAAGATGTAGCTGTTTTCAAACTCTTTCTTGTTAAACGTCAAGCCAGCATCGACTTGCTGACACAAGTTTAAGTCGATAATCCGGATGGGCTTCTTGGCGTGATCATTTTTGTAGTACTCCAAGACATCTGGATCTCCTGTCAATCGGCCACTGCGCAGCACAAACCATCTTCTTTTCCACGCCTAAGAACAAGAGAGAACTTTAGGAAGGTGCACACTCACGAAGCCTACTTGTTTGGGGGATGGTGGGGGCGGGGGTTTTGAGGCAGGGTCTCACTCTAGCTCAGGCTGACTTGGAATGTACTCTGTAGTCTCAGGGTGGCCTTGAACTCACGGTGATCCTCCTACTGCTGCCTCCCAAGTGCTAGGATTAAAGGTGTGTGCTACCATGCCCGGTATGAAGCCTATTTATAATTTTTTTTAATTTTTACTTATTTATTTGAGAGCAGTAGAGAGAGAAAGAGGCAGAGAGAGAGACAGAGAGAGAATGGGCACACCAGGGCTTCCAGCCACTGCAGACAAACTCCAGACGCGTGCGCCCCCTTGTGCATCTGGCTAACGTGGGTTCTGGGGAATCGAGCCTCGAACCGGGGTCCCTAGGCTTCACAGGCAAGCGCTTAACTGCTAAGCCATCTCTCCAGTCCCCTATTTATAAATTTTTAACAGCAAAGGTTACTGATGCTGTATATTAACTTAGTGATTTTTTTTTAGTATTCTCTATCAATTCTCCTATGACACAATATCAAATCAATAAAACAATGGCTAATTATTAAAAAAAAAAAGTAATGGTGCCAAATGGACGGTGCTGGGAAAGATAAGTATGTGCACTTAAAGAAGGCTGGACGTTATGCTACGTGAAACATGCCAGTCACAAGACAATGTGAGATACCCTTATCTGAGGGACCGGAAGTAATGAGAGCCACAGAGACAGAGGAGAGTGGATGCAGGAGGTGAGAAGGAGAAGGGGAGTCACTGTTTCACAGGTAGTGTGTCCTTGGGAAAGAGGAGAAAGTTCTAGAGGTAGATGGTGGTTATGGTGTATAACAACACTAAATTGGGTTAAAATTAGTTAACATGGCAAATTGCATGCTATTTTACTGGCATTAAAAAAAAAAAAGCATTGGTTTTTGGGCTGGAGAGATGGCTTAGCGTTAAGGTGCTTGCTTACAAAGCCTAAGGAACCAGGTTCGATTCGCCAGGTCCCATGTAAGCCAGATCCACATGGTGGTGCATGCGTCTGGAGTTCATCTGCAGTGGCTAGAGGCCCTGGTACATCCATTCTCACTTTCCCTCCCACTCTTTGCCTCTGTCTCTAATCATATATATATATATATATATATATATACATACATACATACATACATACACACACATACATACATACACACACACATATACATATATATATATATACATATATATACATATATAGATATAGATACATATAAAAGCATTGGTTTTTATGACTTAAGACCATGCCATAAAGAATACATATACAGACACTTCTTCATAAGACTCCTATATAATTTCCTTTTTCCTTAGATGTAAGACAAGGACTGGGAAAGGGAAAGCAGACTTAGATGTTTTTCTGGCTTCTTGCCTGTGAAGCTAGCAATGGTCTGTCTTTCTTAGGACTGGTCTGTCACTCAAAACTAGAGATCTATATTCTTGAAGAGTCTTTTTTCTCTTCCTAGAAACTGTATCTGTACTGTACTTACTCCCTCCCTCCACAAGTTCAATGCCACGTGTACGGAAGGCTGCCATCCTTTCACCATCACCTCTAAGGTCTAGAACCAAATCACTTAAGTGTCTTCATCATGCTATGATCCCAACATGTGTCTACAATCCAAACCAAGCTCTGAGGTTTATCCTCGAGAGCAGCCAGATTTTAAGAAAGGCCTCTTGTAGGAAGTCTTAGCCTTCTTCAAAGAAACAATCTATACTCCAGACTGGACATCGGAGGCAAGGTCACCCAAAGAGGACACTTCCGGACCTGGAAGCTCCACTGTTCAGTTCACCTGGAGATCATGACCAAGCTCCAGTAATAACGTCTCAATCCCTTAGTTTTAGAATATTATAAGCGGAAATAATGTACTTCCTTTCCAGTATTAAGAGGGGCTAATAAAATTTTTTTTTAAAACATGAAAATACCTTAGAATATGTAGCAATGCTGAAGGCACCTGCAGAAATAGTGCTAACTGGGCAAGTATTCCTTTACTAAAACCTGAGGGCAATCCTTTAATAACACACTTACTAGAAAAATCACAAAAACCTAAAACTATTGCATAGCTCTTTAATATCAGTATTATACATTAACTTCTCTGTGTGACCTCAGCTCAAAGGAAAGAGTAAAGAATTGAAGTTCTGCAGACAGTTCTCCAAAGCAGCAAGAGAAATAACCAACAAATGTTTTTTAAAATGGTTAACATCCTTAGCCATCAGGAAAATGCAAATTAAAAGAACTTTGAGATTCCATGTCACTCAGACAGAAAGGCTGCCATGAGAAAACAGAAGACAGCGAATGTTGGTGAGGTTGTGGAGAAAGACACGTTCCTATTCTCTGTTGGTGGGAATATAAATTGGTACAGCCGCTATGGAAATCAGTGTGGAGGTTTCTCAAAGGCTAAAACTTGCAAGGAAAAAAAACAGCTAAAAACTGAGTTGAAAACTGGCTCAGCAGTGGTTAAAGGCACTTGCTTTTAAAAAAATTTTTTTTTTGTTCATTTTTATTTATTGAGAGTGACAGAGAGAGAGAGAGGGAGAGAGAGGGAAAGAGGTAGATAGGTAGAGAGAGAGAATGGGCACGCCAGGGCTTCTAGCCACTGCAGACGTACTCCAGACGCATGCGCTCCCTTGTGCATCTGGTTAACGTGGGTCCTGGGGAATCGAGCCTCGAACTGGGGTCCTTAGGCTTCACAGGCAAGCGCTTAACCACTAAGCCATCTCTCCAGCCCCCCAAAATTGTTTTATTTATTTGCAAGCAAATAGAAACAGAAGAGATAAAGAGAGAGAACATGCACAGACGAATTTCAGATGCATGTAGACTATGTGCATCTGGTTTTATGTGGGTACTGGGGAACAGAACCTGGGTCATTAGGCCAGGCAAACGCCTTAACCACTGAGCCATCTCTCCAGCTCCCCCCAATCCATTCCTTTAATAGATATTTAACACAAAGTAAACAAGAATCATCTCTTAGTAAAATGGGACCCTTTCTGGGTGTGGTGTCACACAACTCAACAGGATGAGAGGAGGGCACTGAGTGTGAGGCCACAGAGGCCACACGGCAAGAGCCACTCCCGCTCCACGCACCAAACAAACACGAGGCCTGTGCAGACACTAAGCTGGACCCAGCCACGGAGAAGAAAACACAATACGATGTTACTCATCCAAGGCCATCCAGGGATCCTCTTTGCTTAGGATTCCTCTAGATAGAGATTTAAATACTGAACTGACTTTTTAAAATTTTAATGTCTTGCAAGAAAATCTTTCTAAAATGCATAATTCATAATACATAATTCATCGAACGTAATTCATCCACTCCCCGGTGGGTTGAGCTGAGCAGCGTGGGCATCGGCTTCTAGACGACATGCCAGGGAGGCTCTCAGAGGCCGCAGGGCTGTGAGGCCACCTGCGCCACACTAAACACACCCACTGCTGGGTTTGCAGTCTGCCTACAACCTTCCCGTGTGGTTTTCTGTCCCTTCTCCCTTACATCTTATCACACTGTCCCTTAAGGACCTTGCCCATGCTCTTTTCTTCTTCTTCTTTATTTATTTATTAGAGAGAGAGAGAGAATGGGTGCACCAGGGCCTCCAGACACTGCAAACGAACTCCAGACGCATGCACCACCTAGCTTACGTGGGACCTGGAGAATCGAACCTGGGTCCTTAGGCTTCGCAGACAAGCACCTTAACCGCTAAGCCATCTCTCCAGCCCTCCAAACATTTTAATTATCTATTTGAGACACAGAGAGGGAGAGAGAGAGAATGAGTGTACCAGGGCCTCCAGCCACTGCTAACGAACTCCAGATGCATGCACTACCTGGCTTACGTGGGACCTGGAGAATTGAACCTGGGTCCTTAGGCCTTGCAGGCATACACCTTAACCACAAAGCCATCTCTCCAGCTCTGCCCATGCTCTTTTCAAAGTCTATTATGCTCTTTCTCCTCAGTTTTTGCCAACCTTCAGACCAGCCTTCCTTTCCCTGGCCACCCTCAACCCAATGGCTTCTAATCTAAAATGTGGTATAATCTTATAGAGAGCCTATTACCAGACTATGTTGTGACTTGTATACAATATAATTAAAATTCTTCAATGGGAAGACTTACTGCATCTATTATTTAGTTATTTGCACATGTGTGTATGTGTGTATGTGGGGGGCACACCAGGGCTTCTTGCTGCTGTTAAATGAACACCAGACGCATGTGACACTTTTTGCATCTGGCTTTATGGGGCTATTAAGGAACTGAACCCAGATCATCAGGCTTTGCAAGCAAATGCCTTAATTGCTGAGCCACATTCCCAACCCTGAATTTTAATTGATATGTATTTGTTGAGCACCACCTTACTCAGACTGAAAAGCCCAAAAAGACGGTGACCATGTGCATGCAATTTGCCACGGCATGCCCAGGGCACAGCACAGTGCCAAGTCCGTAGAAACATCTGTACACTAAGTGAACAATTTCTCTAAGAGAATAAAGTTATTTGTGAGAACTTCCACTTCTTTCTATGGGGCACAGTAACTGAAAGCAGTGTTTCTGAAACCACTTCCACTTGAGAAAATGAGCTTTAAAACTAGATATCTGGGCCAGAGAGATGGCTTAGCAGTAAAGGTGTTTGCCTATGAAATCTAAGGACCCAGGTTTGATTCCCCAGTACCCATGTAAGCCTGATGCACAAGGTGGTGCATGCATTTGGAGTTCATCTGCAATTGCTAGATGTCCTGGTCTGCCATTCTCTCTCTGTCTCAAATAAATAAAAAAAATATTAAAAATAAAAATATAAAACAAAAAACTAGACATCCACATAAAAAACAAACCTAAGACAACTGTTCCAACCACATGCATGAACACCTTGGGAAAGGCACAAAGCCAGGAAGAAATGGAATGAACGTTTGTTTTTGTTGTTGTTTTTATAATATTTTATTTTAAGCTGAGAGAGAGGCAGGCTCTGGGCACAGCAGAGCCTCTAGCCTCTGCAAACAACTTCCATCTAGATAAATCTGGCTTTATGTGGATACTGGGGAATTGAACCCAGGTTGTTAGGCTTTGCAGGCAAGTGCCTTAATGGCTGAGCCATCTCTCTAGCCCTTTAAGAGTCATTTAGTGTGGTTGGTTCATTCATTCCTTTGATTACTGCTTGACATCATATTTCTAAAATCCAGAAACATCCTTAGAAACTAAGATAGCCAAAGAAATGTGTGGCAATGAATTCAGGTGCCCTCAGTAGATTGGCTACAAATGACGGAGGGTAAGCAGACAACATACAAGACGTGAACTCTTATCTTGGGCAGGAAATGACAGCATTAAAACACAGAATTGAGCCAAGCAGCACCTGCCACTTATTTATTTATTTTTAACATGGTCCAAATGTGAATGTTTGTCTCAGTCACAAAATGAGTCACTCTCACTGAATCTGGCACCAATGAAACTGGAAAACAAAGGCAATTACATAAACTCACACTTTAATACGGCAGATACAAAGGTTCTCTGGATTATGGTACAAAGCACAATTTAGCCACAGAATAAAGCTCGATGCTTGACAAGAGATCTGACATCAGCACCCTTGGCAATCGCAGCACAAAAGCTTCTCTGTGTTTTGTCAGAGGACAAAACGGGTCTGCATAAATCAGTCTTTGTTATCTGAAAATATCTGGGATTCTTAAAGTTTGTCCTATTTTTATCCCTGCTGCCTTGGTAGCCCAGAGAAAACTGTACACTGCCCCAGCCAGGCCTGCTGAGCAGTAACGGATAAAAGGGGCAAGTTTTCTAGAAACCTTCAAAACCAAATACTCAGAGAGCAATCTGAAAGAAATCACATTTTAACTATTGGACTTCCCCAACGAGCGGGTAATGGAAATGGAATCCACAAGAAGTGCGCATTGCTGACAGCCTGCAGCTCACGCTACTGTCATTTACCGCATGCAACAGTCACTCGGGTTTCAAGCTGAGTAAATGAGGTAATGAGTTCCTCCTCAGAAAGTCCGCGTTGTTTTTGTGTATGTGTGTGTTGTCTATGCACGCATGCGTGTCCGTGTGTGTAGCAAGCACCCGCATGTGCATGCATGTGGAGAGAGGCCACAGGTCGATGCTGAATGTCTTCCTCAATGGCTCTCCCCTTTATTTACTGAGCCAGGATCCCTCGCTCGAACCCAGAGCTCACCCGTTCAGCGTGCATACGATTGCTGGGGATCCGATCCCAGGTCCTCTCACTCGCACCAGCAAGCACGTTACTCACTGGGTCATTTCCCCAGCTCTGGAAGTCTGCATTTTAAGGAAACTGAAAAGTAATATGGGGCTGGGGAGATACTCTGTGGGTAGAGGGCTTGACCCCTAGAACCACATACACTGGGTGTGGTGTCGACACACCTGTAACCCTAGCACTCTCGAGGTGGAGGCAGAAGGACTGGAAGTTCAGGGTCATCTTCAGCTACACAGTGAGATCAAGGCCAGCCTGAGCTACCGGAGAACGTATCTCAAAGCAGACAAAGAAACCAACCTAACAAACAAACTGAAAGCACCACATTCTAATATCAATTCCCTTGACTCACTGGCTGTCTGCTTCCTGTAGGACAAAGCCCAAACTCTCTGGCTAAGCAGTCCCTCACCTGTCCAGCCTCCAACCCTGCCTCAAAGGCTTGCAGTCTCCCCACGCCTCAAAGTAAGTCCTGCAGCACCCCTGTACCCTGCAGGGTCTTCCCTCTGACCCTGTATTCCGTCCCTGGGCTGGCTCAGAGCCTCCGTTCCCACCTCCTTCCAAGTCATGTGTCTGGTACCCCTATATCTAGAGGATTTAAAGGCTGGAGTAATGTCTTTTTACTTTTCATCGACTGGGCGCAAGGGGTGTTCCGTGACACCTTCGGAAAATGAACAAAAAAAAAAAGACATGGACTTTCTCATGCTACCTATGCATTATGGGGAGAATCACAAGACTGTCATGTGTCTGACCCTTTCAAGAACTGTAGGCAAGTACAGAAGTGTATAAACACTAACCTATTTTTCAAGCTCTGTGCACAGGAACAGTATTTCTGAACTTTGAAAGAACCATTCTTCTTTTTGTTTTTTTTCAAGGTAGGGTCTCACTCTGGTCCAGGCTGACCTGGAATTAACTATGGAGTCTCAGGGTGGCCTCGAACTCACTGTGATCCTCCTACCTCTGCCTCCCGAGTGCTGGGATTAAAGGCATAAATGGTAAAAACCATTCTTAAGCCTTCTACATGGAGGTAAACTGGATATGCTAAACTGAAAAGGGCTGTCACACTGTAGTTCAGACTTAAACTAGACTTCTCTCACACCAGGTAAGAGCACAGGCACATTGCAAGTAAGTGCAGACGGGGACCTGTCGTTTAGTGGGAAGGAAAAGATTCCCATCTGGATTAGCCCCACACCATCCCTTGCTATGAGGAATATACCTAATTAGCATACATGGTGAACAGGTTCAGTCTTGGAGAGATGGCTTAGTGATTAAGGCCCTTGCCTGAGAAGACTAAGGACCCAAGTTCAATTGCCCAGTGCCCACAGAAACCAGGTGTACCAGGTGATGCATGTGTCTGGAGCTTGCTGCAGGAGACCCTGGTGCACCCATTCTGTCTACATCTCTTTCAAAGATGGAGGGGGTAGGAGGGAGGGAAGGAGGAAGGATTAAAACAATGTCAGCACCACACACCTGTTTGCTGAGTTCTCTGTGGTACAGGTGACGGGGGGCGGGGGGGGCAGCTCCGCTGGCATGCTTGCTACACGCCCCATCCCCTTCCCTGTATCTTTCCCGAAGGAGCTAACTACTGAGCATACAGCAAATACAACATGGCCAGGCAGAAGAGCAGGCCAGGACTACTGACCACATGCTAGAAATAGCCAAAGAACTTCATTCAAAAAAGAACAACAAGGTGACTTAGCGGTTAAGGTGCTTGCTTGAGAAATCTAAGGATCCAGGTTCGATTCTCCAGGTCCCACAATGTGGCACATGCATCTAGAGTACGTTTGCAGTGGCTAGAGGCCCTGGTGCACCCATTCTCACTGTCTGCCTCAAATAAATAAATAAATAAATAAATAAATAAATACATAAATAAATAAATTAATTAATTAATTAATAATAAATCTGGGGAAAAAAAAAGAGGGGCTGAAGAGATGGCTCGGTGCTTGCCTGTAAGCATGAAGACCAGAGTTTGGATTTCCAGCACCCACGTAAGTCATGGTGGGCGGGGTGAACTGGGTACCCACATGAGTTGATTCGTTCAACCAAGACCCTGCCTCAGCACATAAAGTGATTGAGGAAGACACTCCATATCAACCTCTGGCCTCCATATGCACACACGTCCATACATGCAGACATACATACAGACACACACACACACACACGCATGCATGTGCCATGTAGACACACATATCACAAATAAGCACATGTGCAAAAAATTTTAGAAAGTAAAAACAAGAAATAAAAGCGATGACTCCCCTCTGACCAGCTATGTGATATTGGGGCCCAAGCATCTGTATGTGTGTGCATGCACATGTGTGTACGGTTGTCATTCTTTAAATGTTCAGCAGTTGA
The DNA here is from genome assembly GCF_020740685.1 of Jaculus jaculus. NCBI lineage: Eukaryota > Metazoa > Chordata > Mammalia > Rodentia > Dipodidae > Jaculus > Jaculus jaculus. The sequence continues at coordinate 91,630,774 of NC_059113.1, read as the reverse complement.
TTTCAATGTGCCACCAAGATTGCTAGCCACAGGTCCAATCAATAGAACGTTGCTTCTCTTTAAAACAGAATTGAGATCTGGATGGCTCAGTGGCTAAAGGCTTCAAATAAACTAAAAATAGGGCTGGAGAGATGGCTTAGCGGTCAAGCGCTTGCCTGTGAAGCCTAAGGACCCCGGTTCGAGGCTCAATTCCCCAGGACCCACTTTAGCCAGATGCACAAGGGGGCCCTGGTGTGCCCATTCTCCCTCTCTCTCTCTCTCTCTCTCTCTCTCTCTCTCTCTCTCTCTCTCTGCCTCTTTCTCTCTCTGTCACTCTCAAATAAATAAATAAAACAAAAAAATTAAAAAAAAACTAAAAATAAAAAAGAGGGCTGGAGAGATTGCTCAGTGGTTAGAGGTGCTTGTTTGCAAACCCTGATAGCCTCCGTTCAATATCCCCAGTACCCAAGCAAAGCCAGGTGCACAAAGTGGCACATGCATCTGGAGTTGGTTTGCAGTGGCAGGAAGCCCTGGTGTACCCATACTCATTCTCTGTCTATCTCCCCTCTCTCTGTATTAAATAAATAAATGAATAAATAATTTTTTTTGTCTTTTTGGTTTTTCGAGGTACGGTCTCACTCTAGCCCAGGCTGACCTGAAGTTCACTATGGAGTCTCAGGGTGATCTCGAACTCTTGGCAATCCTCCCTACCTCTGCCTCCCGAGTGCTGGGATTAATGGCATATGCCACCACACCTGGCTTGAATAAATTTTTACAAGATAGGTTTTAGTCTAAATTTCACTGTCTGGGTAGTGGATAAAATAAGGGACACCTGTAAAATTAATCTCTGTAAGACACTTAAAATGAAATTATCAGGCTGGAGAGATGGTTTAGCGGTTAAGCGCTTGTCTGTGAAGCCTAAGGACCCCGGTTCGAGGCTCGATTCCCCAGGACCCACATTAGCCAGATGCACAAGGGGGCACACTCATTTGGAGTTCATTTGCAGTGGCTGGAGGCCCTGATGCACCCATTCTCTCTCTCTCTCTCTCTCTGCCTCTTTCTCTCTCTGTCACTCTCAAATAAATAAATAAGAATGAACAAAAAAATTTAAAAAAATCATCTGTCTGCCTATCTGTCTGAAAATGCTCACAAGATAAGTGTTAAATGAAAGAAAAACCAACCAAACAAACAACAGCAACAAAAAAAGTTGCATGACTCACGCTTGTAAACCCAGGACTACAGAATTGAGAAGGCTAAGGTAGGATTGCAAATCTGGACTACTTGGTGAATTCAAGGTCAGCCTGGTATACAAGTAAAAACCTTCCTTAAAACAAGTAATAAGGGCCGGGCGTGGTGGCGCACGCCTTTAATCCCAGCACTCGGAAGGCAGAAGTAGGAGGATTGCTGTGAGTTTGAGGCCAGGTCAGGCTGATCTGGAGCAAGGAAAACAAAAAACAAACAACAAAAAAAAAAGTAATGACAAACAATAAAAGCAAAGGCTGGGGAGATGGCTCCTCTATGGGTCAAGTGCTTAGCATGTGAGTTAAGATCCCAAGAATCCATGTAAATGCTGGGTGAGGTGAGTTCTACCCATCACCCCAGCCCTGGGGCTTGCTGGTCAGCTACCCTAGCTGAATCAGGAAGTCCTGGGTTCAGCAGGAAACCCCATCTCCCACAAATAAGACAGAGGGCAACCGAGGAAGACATCTAATGTCAGCTTCTGGCCTCTACATGTGTATTTGCATACACACATACGCATTCCACACATGCACATGAGCATGCGTGTGCAAGTGCAAACACACACACATACCCCACCAGAAAAACAAATTGTGGCAAATAAGGTATAGCTTGATTTGTCTGAAATAATTGTCTGTCTGAACACATGTGACAATGTTTAGAGACCAGATCTCAAAAGATGCACACTGAATTGCCTGCTGTGATAATTCTAGGTCTTTAACAAGGACAGCTGGGTCTAAGTGGCATGTTTTCATTTCATAGACTTATTTTTGTTTTATATACTTCAGTATAACCTTATTTAAGCAGCTTCCACTTACTGCTTTTACATTCAAAAGATCTGTTCTAAAAGTTTAGGTCTAAAAATGTTCCCAAAAGGAAAAAACTCAAATAATTTTTTAAATCAAAGAATGATGTGTATTAAAAAAAAAAACCCAGAAATGTTTATTCATGTATGGAAATATGTGCTTAGTACTCTGCAATTAGTAAATGCATTTAACCTTTCTTTAAATATAGAATTCCAGGATACACCTGGAAGGAATGCTAGCCAGGAAATAGCTCAGACAAATAATATAGCTAACTTGGATTTAAAGACTGGAATCTAGAGGGTTAAAAACCAAACAGAAAAGGTAAGAATACTTGAAACAGAGAACCACAAGTCTTCCCTTTTCTTAAAGTTCAGTGGTTCTAATATTCAGTGTTTTCATTTGCTATAAAACCAAGTCAATGATGGTTAAACATTCAGATATGTAAATAACAAACATGAGCACTTACAGACTTGCTCTCTCTCTCTCTCTCTCTCTCTCTCTCTCTCTCTCTCTCAGACTACTAAACTTACATAACGATGCTAAAGGAAAACAAACTGCCCATGAAGTAGGGACCCATGAAAAGCATGTGCTCTAAAATACTCTACTTGTTTTCCAGGAAGCACTATCTTTTCTCCTGGAGCAAAATAAGGAAAAAACAGGCCCCGTGGAAGTTTCCACTTCACTGGCTCTATCACTGTGATCATCTGTTCCAAACACACACAAGCCTAAAATTTCCTGTTTTCAAACTATTGTCACCATTTTCTAGCCTTGTGCTATCAGGGCTAACTTTAGCTTCGTAATATAAACAAAGGAGCACACTGGAAAAGACGCAGACCAAGCCCTGCCTCAACCCAGGATCCCCACTGCTCCGTGAACTTTTTAAATAACTGAGTTCACCTCCATGGGCGGGATGAAACAAAATTAGCTGGAAATGAAACAATTTCAAAACAAGAGTGTCTTCACTTTTTTCCTCTAACAGAAAACTAAACCAAACCAAATCTAACTCAAACAGTAGCTGAGGGAAACTAAGGGGAGTTGTGTATATGCTAATGACCCCTCCCTGAAAGCCTGAGTCTAAGTTCTACTAAACAGACCAGAGAAAGCAAAACTCCTTAGTATTTACTATACACAAAGCAGTTCTTTTTTTAAAAAAAAAAATTATTTATTTATTTGAGACAGAGGAAGATAGAGAGAAAATGGGGGCACCAGGGCCTCAAGCCACTGCAAAAGACCTCTAGAAGCATGTGCCACCTTGCGCATGTGGCTCATGTGGGCACTGGGTCCTTCATTAGGCACTGCAGGCAAATGCCTTAACCGCTCAACCATCTCTCCAGCCTACAAAGTAGTTCTGAAAACTTTCCCAGGGCAGCGGCTGCTTTGGGACACTCATGATTGCCATGGGAAGTTTTTCCTAGAAAAGTTATGCCTCAGTTTCAGGGGTTCCCAGCCCCTGGGGCACATACAGGACTCACTGTAGACTGCAGAGAACAGTTTGGGAAGAGGCTGGTCTGCCTGGGACCCCAACCAGGGAAGTTGGGTTACCAGCCCTCCATAGGAAAGCAGGTCACCCCGTGAGTTGGCACTCAATGCAGCGCTGTCGGGCAGGTTGAGGGTATTGTTACTGATCTCTAGGCACAGACCCAGCTGTCTGGCTGCGCCCACCTTCCGGTTTTGAGACTTCCCTATGTATCCTGACCAGGAAGAAGCTGAAGAGACACAGGCGCCTGGTATGGCATTGCTCCAAGGTGAGCGTGCCACCATCACGGTAAGTTGGACGAGGCCTAGGTGTCACTCAGAATGTTCTAGAAGAGTCAGCCTGCCTTGGGCTCTGCAGCTCTCCTTTTTTGCCACTCACACAGTGAGCTCGGATGAAGTGGGGGACAGGAAAGTGAGACTTGAGCACCCCATCTCTCTCTCTGCAGATCAGCCGTGGCTTGGCTCCAGAGAGAGCTGGAATGGGCAAAGGCGCAGGTGGTGCAGATGTCCATGGAGAGTCCTGTGTGCGGTGCTCAACGCAGCCAAAGGGCAGTAAAGGGCCCCGAGCACTACCCATGAGCTCCGGGTTCAGCCACAGTCATTGCACCGGGAGCGACGTTTCTAGGAACCTCACTATGGAGACAACACAAGATCCGAAGAAATCCTGGGCACCAAACTACACAGCACAGCACAGCTTCTGTCTAACTACGTTCTCGGTCAGTCTAAATAGGCAACAGAAGACAGGGCAACCAGATATCCCCATCTTCCCAGGGCTAACCAGGACCCTCGTCCTGGTTACAAAGGAGGTGAAGTCAATAAATTACAATGCATTTTAATAAAAGTCATTAAAACGATACTCAGGGGCTGGGCGTGGGTGTATGCCTTTAGTCCCAGCACTTGGGAGGTAGAGGTAGGAGGATTGCCGTGAGTTCGAGGCCACCCTGAGACTACCTAGTGAATTCCAGGTCAGCCTGGGCTAGAAGGAGACCCTACCTCAAAGAAGCAAAAAACAAAACAAAACAAAACAAAAAAGCTCAGGCTTAGCATTTTAAAGGTTTTTTTTTTTTTTTTCTCTCCTGGTTTATAAAAATGTCTAAATTCTGAGAAATCATGACGAGGGACTAGTTTCTCCAGTTGCAGGAAGTTGAATCTGTCGGAAGGAGCACTGGCAACACCTTCCTTTGGTCACAGTCTAGTTTCCTGTCACCTGCGTCCAGACATGTGGACTATTCAAGGTCGTCCCCAGGACCCTGGGCATCACAGTAGCCATCACAGTGCTTTCCTCCTATGCTTCAATCAGGCCTTTGTACAGCCACTTCCTCCCCACCAAGACCCTATCTTATTCCTGATAAAGGGCTTAGCGTGGTGCCCAGCAAGCCAGAACTGGACGGCCAAGGCCCACGAGTGAATGAATGAATGAATGAATGGGTATCAAATGTATGAATGTCGCTGGACCCCTTGATGACACTATCTCTGCTCTGTTCTTCATTTATTTGGTCTTCACATATGACGGATGAGACAGGGACACAACCCTGGGCCACACGCTTCAGTTACAAGACGTTATATACATTAGTACTTTAGGGATATATGCAGTTGCATGGTCCCTCTCCTTCTGTTTCTTTTTATTAAATTTTATTTATTTGCAAGCAGAGATAGAGAGAAGAGAGACAGAGAGAGAATGGGCACAACTGGGCTTGTAGCCACTGCAAACAAACTCCAGATGCAAGTGGCCCCTTGTGCATCTGGCTCACATGGGTCCTGGGGAATCAAACATGAGTCCTTAGGCTTCGCAGGCCAATACTTTAGCCACTAAGCCATCCCTCTGGCCCTCCTTCGATGTTGTATTGCTTGTTTATATAGCATTGTTCTGTGTGTGTGCTGACTTTTCAGTCTGTCAGAGGGCAGAACGCCTAGTCTCATCACAGAAAATGAAAATGCTGCACGCTGTGACGTGAAAATGTCAGTGTCTATGCCTGAATGAAAAACAAGGCCTCCAGACTACCTAAAACTCATGGCATTGTGGGGTAGGAACTATAATGAACTCCAATTAATACCTCTAGACGACTATAGAATTTGAGTGCTAACTGCAGGCTCGGAGCACTCCTATGCGGCGACAGAACAGGAGCACAAGTGGCCAGTGCAACCCGGGAGGTGATTTTCTGATTCTCTGAAGTTCAGCCCCACGTGGCAGACACACAGCTGTCATGTGCACAGGGCAGCGCTGTGGTTTCTGTCACAGGCAGCATCGCTCACTGAAGGGTACCTGAGACCGTAACAGAGACACACCTATTACCTTCTTCTACAAACTGACTCTACCTGATGAGCACATGCCACCTACGTCAGTGTGATTTGAAAAACAGCATCCTTGGGCTGGAGAGATGGCTTAGCGGCGAAGGCGCTTGCCTGAAAAGCCAAAGGACCCAGGTTTGATTCCCCAGGACCCACGTAAGCCAGAGGCACAAGGGGGCGCAGGCATCTGGAGTTTGTTTGCAGTGGCTGGAAGTCCTAACACGCCCATTCTCTCTCTCTCTCTCTCTCTCTCCCTCTCCCTGCCTATTTCTATCTCTCTCAAATAAATAAAATATTTAAAAACAAACAAATAAACAAAAACCTAGCATCCTTACTATAGCTTGGTATTTACAAAAACCACAATAATGAGGGACTGGAGAGATGGCTCAGTGGTTAAAGGCACTTGCTTGCAAAGCCTGACAGTCTGGGTTCGATCTCCCAGAACCCATGTGAATCAATTGCACAAAGGGTCATAAATATGGAATTTATTCACAGCGGCAGGAGGCCCTGATATGTCCATTTTTTCTCTCTCTCTAGCTTTCGAACAGATAAATAAAAAAATATATTTTTAAATTCCTGATCTTAAAAAAAGAACACATTGGGATTGGGGTGATGGCTCAATGTGAGAGTGTTTGCTCTGCAAGTACGAGGATCTGATTTGATTCCCAGCACCCACGTAAAGCATGCCTGTAACCCAGCACTGAGCAGGGTGGAGATACGAAGAACGCCACGGTTCCCAGGCGAGCCAGTCAAGCCAAAAAGCAAAGAGACACTGTCGCAGGGAATAGGAGAGAATGACAGAGGGGACACTTGGTGTTCTCCTCTGGCCTTCGCACGGACACACAGGGCAGTCATCGTGTGCACACGCGCACACACACTCCAAAGAAATGCATGTAAAAAAAAATACTGGGCTGGAGAGATGGCTCAGCGGTTAAGGCCCTTGCCTGTGAAGCCTAAGAATGCATGTTTCAAATCCCCAGGTCCCATGTAGCCAGCTGCAATGACGTAAGAATGCCATGTCACACATGCACACAAGGGGCACGCGTGTCTGCAGTACATTCACAATGGCCAAAAGGCCCTGGTGTGCCCACTCTCTCTACCTCTTTGTCTCTCTCTCTCTCTCAAAACTAGAATAATAATAGTAAAAAAAAAAAAAAAAAAAAGCTGGAGAGATGGTTTGGTGATTAAAGAACTTGCCTGCAAAGCCAAAGGACCATGTTTGATTCTTCAGAACCCACGTTAGCCAGATGCTCAAGGTGGTGCACGCGTCTGGAGTTTGTTTGCAATGGCTGGAGGCCTTGGCGCACCCATTCTCTCCCTCTCTCTCTCTCTTGTAAATAAATAAATAAAATAAAAACCACCACTAATAACACTTCATATCTTTAAAATAAAAATTTATCTTCCACAAACCACCAGATTTCTCAATTCTATTTTTTATTTACCTAGTTCATCCAAAATAATAATTCCCGGGATAGAACTAGTGTTTTGGGTTTCAAACAACCAATGAGCACATTCCTGTTTTCTCTTCTGTTACTCAACTTCTACAGTTCACAATAAAGTGGAACACCAGTGCATTAGGGTTCACATCACAGTCCAAAATCAGCACGTTCACATTAAAAACCAGGGAACAGCACTGAAGTGGATCAAAACACATTTCACACTGCGGTAATTACATTTATATGCAAGAAGCTAGGATAATGTTGATATCATCACTTTCTTCTGAACATAAAACTCAGAGTAAGGTTTCCAGAACAGATATATGGCCATGAAGAACGTCCTTGGGAAGACATCCTTCCAAAGATGTACACATTCTGAAGATCATGGCTAAAACAGTCAGCTCTACATGCAAGACCAATAACCTCATCCACAGTTGGGTGCAAGGGCTGGAGAAATAGCTTAGTGGTTAAGGTGCTTGCCTACAAAGCCAAAGGACCCAGGATCGATTCTCCAGGACCCACGTAAAGCCAGATGCCGAGGGGGAGCACACATCTGGAGTTTGTTTGCAGCAGGCAGAGGCACTGGTGGGCCTATCCTCTCTCTCTCAAATAAGTAAAGAAAAATTAAAGCAATAAAAAATAAAAACAAAGTGTGTGTGTGTGTGCGCGCGCACACACACACACACACACACACACGTATACACGCAAACAGTTCTTCAGGAAGAATGATTTCCATTCATATACTACATAACGATCTTATTTGCTTCTGTTTTTTTGGTTTTTTTTTTGTTTTTTTTTTTTTGGGTGTTTTCATGTAGGGTGTCTCTCTAGCCCAGGCTAACCTGGAATTCCCTGGAATTCACTCTATATTCTTAGGGTGGCCTCGAACTCATGGCGATCCTCCTACCTCTGCTTCCCGGGTGCTGGGATTAAAGCTGTGTGCCACCACACCCAGCTGTTTTTTTTTTTTTTTTTAAATGCAGTGAGCTACTTTGCCTGGGTTTTGGTTTGGATTCTAAACTGAGCCCAGTCTTCCCATTTCCTGTCAACTTCTGATCTCCCCCTCTACCACCAGAGCCTCATAACCTTTGGCCAGCAGGAAGGAAGTACACTGGACTGAAAATAACAGAGACGGCGAGGGTTTGTGCACAGAGATTTAACGTGGAGGATCGGGAGGAGGACGGAGGAACGAGCAAAGGGTGACTGCCGTTGGCAGAGCCCAAACGCGCTTTCAACCCCTAGCAAACCTGTCACCAAAGTTATACAGCTCAGAACAAACAAAAAACAAAAGCCACACACAGTAATATAGTCCGTGATCTCTGGCCACGCCATGTGCAGCTAGCTCCAGACCACCTACACGAGCATGCTTCACGTGGGTTCGCAGTCCTGACAATCAGAGGCATTCACAGAGCAGCACAGACGGCCACATCTGACCGTCTCACTGGCCATCGTGAACTTCACTCCAGTCTGTAAAGCTAAAAATAACCACGCAAACATGTTTACAGCATTTTTAAAAATACAGAATCCACACTGTCATCTAAATATAGACCTCAAGTTCAGACTGCAGGGACTGGCCCTGGGTGTTGGGAGAGGGATGTCACTGGGCCATCCCACAAGGCACCACAGAAGTTTACATGTCAATGTTTTCCTTTAAATATGCAACTGCTACTGTTTAACTAGAATGAAGGAGGGTTGGTTTGGGATGGGGAAGGCTAGCAGGAAAGGAAGGGGTAGCCATCTTGCCCACATTTAATTAGAAGGCTCAGAACACCACAGACCCCGTAACTCTCTGTGGTGGGGCCTGACTTCATGAGATCCTTGGAGAGGTGCCGTGCCTGTATTTTTCCACACAGCGTACGTACTCTCAAGCCCAGGGCTCCCGTCCCCTTCCTCATTCCTCACACTGTAAAGACCACGGAGAAAGATCAACACAGATAAGTGGAAAGTAGACATTTGGGAAAAGTCCCCTATTCCAACTGGTACTGGAGCTTAGGAATGTCAAAGATGGCAATTCCAATTCCAGTCCTGTTCTTGACAAGCAAGATGCTCTAAGTCAAGGGGAAGATAGTCCCCAAAATATCATCACACTTGGGGCTGGAGAGATGGCTTACCAGTTAAGGCGCTTGCCTGCAAAGCCTAACAACCCAGGTTTGAATCCCCAGAAGTCATGTAAGCCAGATGCACATGGTGGCACATATGTCTGGAGTTAAGTTTATAGTGCCTAGAGCCCTGGTGCACTCATTCTCATTCTCTCTCTCTAACAAATTATTTAAAAAAAATTATTATACTTTTTTTTTAAAGGTAGGGTCTTGCTCTAGCCCAAGCTACCTGGAATTTACCCTGTAGTCTTAGGGTGGCCTCGAACTCACAGTGATCCTCCTACCTCGGCCTCTCGAGTGCTGAGATTAAAGGAGCGTGCCACCATGCCCAGCCATACTTGCTTTTCTTAAAAAAAAATATTTATTTATTTATTTGAGAGAAAGGGAGAGAGAATATGGGGGTGCCGGGGCCTTTAGTTACTGCAAATGAACTTCAGACACATTTGCCACCTTGTGCATCTGGCTTGCGTGCGTCCTGGGGAATCAAATCTGGGTCCTTTGGCGTTGCAGGCAAATGCCTTAACTGCTAAGCCATCCCTCCAGCACCATGCTTACTTTTTATAGCAGTCTTGACAGCATCTAGACTCAAGGTCTCATGAACTAGTGTAGGAGAAAAGTCTATTTGATCTCTAAAAATTGTACTTTAATATTAACTTTTAGATAGGGTTGGTTATTATTTTATCCTGTCTTTAAGAAATCTTTAAAAAGTTACCAGCTGATTAACACAACAATAGCAGGGGATGGAGAGATGGCTTAGCGGTTAAGGTGCTTGCCTACAAACCCAAAGGACCCCCGTTCGACTCTGCAGGACCCAAATAAACCAGATGGATAATGGGTCGCACGCGTCTGGAGTTCATATGCAGTGGCTGGAGGTCCCGGCACACCCATTCTCTCTCTCTCTCTTTCTCTTTCTCAAACAAATAAATAAAATAAAATACATTTAAAAAAATAACAGCAAAACAAAGTCTACTGAACAGCTAGGAGGAAACTATGTATAATCTCAGAATCATCAATAGGCATATTTTTCCACATTCTCATCTAGTTTGTATTCATATTCATACACACTTTGAAGTAGGTAACTGCTGGAGGAGCTGCACATGCTGGGTGTGGTGATCAATACTGATCACCAACTTGGCAGAACCTAGGGAACACATCTCTGGATCTGTCTGTGAGGAAGTCTCTAGACGAGGCAGCACCATTCCATGGGCTGCAGTCCTGGGCTATCCGGAAAGGGCTGAGTAAGCAGAGAAGCTTGCTCTCTGCTCTCGACTGTGGGTGCAGTACTGCCACTGCCTCTCACTCCGGTCTCCGTGCTTCCCCACCAGAGCAGCCTATATCCCCTCAAAGCGTATGCCAAAATCAACGCTTCTTCCCTTACCTTGTTTTTTTTTTTTTTTTTAACTTATTTATTTATTTGAGAGCGACAGACACAGAGAAAGACAGATAGAGGGAGAGAGAGAGAATGGGCGCGCCAGGGCTTCCAGCCTCTGCAAACGAACTCCAGACGCGTGCGCCCCCTTGTGCATCTGGCTATCGTGGGTCCTGGGGAACCGAGCCTCGAACCGGGGTCCTTAGGCTTCACAGGCAAGCGCTTAACCGCTAAGCCATCTCTCCAGCCCCCCTTACCTTGTTTTTGTCAGAACACGGGGAGAAGCAACTAATGTATTAGGCAAGGACTTTACCACTGAGCTACATCTTTTAAAAACTCACTTTCAGGCTGGAGAGATCGCTTAGTGGTTAAGCACTTGCCTGTGAAGCCTAAGGACCCCGGTTCGAGGCTCGATTCCCCAAGACCCACGTTAGCCAGATGCACAAGGGGGTGAAGCCCTGGCATGCTCATTTTCTCTCTCTCTCTCTCTCTCTCTCTCTCTGACTCTTTCTCTCTCTGCCTGTATCTCTCAAATAAATAAATAAAATAAACAAAAAATTTCTTTTAAAACTAACTTTCTTTTATTTATTAAATTTTTTGTTTATTCTTATTTGTTTGAAAGCGACGGGGGAGGGGGAAATAGGCACGCCAGGGCCTTCCAGCCACTGCAGACAGACTCCAGATGCATGCGCCCCCTTGTGCATCTGGCTAATGTGGGTCCTGGGGAATAGAGTCTCAAACAGGGGTCCTTAAGCTTCACAGGCAAGCGCTTAACTGCTCAGCCATTTCTCCAGCCCTCTTTCATTTATTTATGTGCAGGCATGAATAGGCAAGCCAGGGCCTCTTGACACCAGAAGCTTGTGCCACTTTTTGTGTCCAGCTTATGTGGGTGGCTTGGGAATTGAACCAAGGCCATCAGGCTTTCAAGCAAGTGCCTTTAACAGGTGAGCCACCTCCCCCACCCCCAGGGTCTTAACTGTGTAGGACAAGCTGGTTTGGAACCTATTATCTTCCTGCCTCAGCTTCCAGAGTGCTGGGATTACAGGAATATACAAGGCCTGGCTCTTGCACGCAGTGTGAAAAACACAATCATAAATAAAAACCCCGGAGCACTGTAGCTGTCAAGATCTTCTTATCTCCTCACAGCTTCACAGTCCTCTGGGCGAACGGCCCAGGCAGACACCACAGCTAGCCACCTGCATCCACCTCCTTCCTAGGCTCGTTCTCACCACCACTCGATTCTCAAACCCAGGCACGCACAGTACCTGACCAAACAGACTGGTGGGAATGAGTGAATGTCTGCATGCAGACCAACCTCACTGGCATCATCAAGAGAGTCATCGACAAGCAATCGTTACACGTTCATGAAGTGGTTTGATGACGGGCATACCAGAAAAGCTAAAAGAGACACCACGACAATGCCGGGAAGAATCCCGAAGCTTGTACAGACACGTGTCCATTGTAGATGTGGGGAAAACCAACTAAAAGCCACAATATGAAACCCAGCTCGGTGGAAGAAATGTTCCCTGGAGGTACAGCCAGGGGGGTGCCCGCCTCTTTCCTCTTCATTCTTTGGTCTGCCCCCTAGTGGAGTACTTGTGAGCAGAGAAAACTAAAAGGAGGCAGGCATTTAAAAAAAAAAAAAAAACCTGGAAAAATAAAAAGCACAAAATAAAGTGAAACCCAAAGCCAGAGCCAGAGGTTACTTTCAACTTCTCCTGATCAGTCAACTGGGGAAGTGAAGGGGAATAGGATTCCCTTTAAGGACCTTTGATCTAAAGACAAAACTTCTGTATCAACCTCACTGGCGTAACTATTTCCTTGTGTACCTATGGACTTTTGATCATTGCCTTTTAAGCCACGGCCCACATCTCCAGATTGTGTCTAGTAACCACAGGGCTTTCTCCACAGATTGAAAAGACAAGTCAGGCACCAGCTGCTGGGCTCTGGCCTGACACGGGCTGTCCCCTTTAAAACGTCTGGTTTTGGCGGGCTCTAGCAATCTCGGGATTTGTTCCCACGGGGCTTTAGGGTGCAGGTAAAGTGAGCCAAGCTGAGGATGACAGGCGAGGCAGGCAGCCCGACTCCTCCCAAAAAAGCTTGCTAATCTCCCTGGAGATCTTTCTGTCTAGAAAGGGGTGTGGAGCTTGTCTGTGACCTCATCCCCAGCACTCGGCTCCTCGAAACCAGCAGCTCGTTTCATACTCAGTTTTCCCACTAACACAGTTCCTGACACGCGGAGATGAGAGCATGGACTACCGACGGGCCACCGACTCCTCCCCTTGTGACTAGTGACAGACATTTATTTCCAAGGCAGGCAGCCACAGCTACACAAAGGGTGTGCACTGAAGAAAACCACTGCAGAGTGATCCCTACAAGGAAGACTCAAGTACTGGCCACGCTGTCTGGCCTTAAGTGACCGGGTGGTTCAGTTTTTAAACAATCAGAATTGTTTGTGGATCCACAATTACTAAGACAAAATGGTCTGATTCGGGAGTAAAGATGAAAAAAACAAAACAAAACAAAACACCTCCTTTTGCACCAGTAAGAATTCAAGAATTCTACTCCTTGGAATTTAGGAAGAATGGAGAGAGAAAATACATACAAGCATTATGGTATGAATCAAGGCCTTCATATAAACAGCACTAGCTTAGTCCCCACACCTCTGAAGGAGTGCAGTCACAGGCACACTTAGACAGAAAGCCTCCAGTGATCTTAGACCACATCTTGTATCAATGCAATGTTCTCTCAAGCAGTCTTAGCGGGTTTTTGACAGAGGAAGTGGAATGGTAGCTGAAATCAGGGTAGACAGATGTATTCAAAGATTTATTTAATTAATTCATTTACTTATTTATTTTGGATTTTTAAGGTTGGGTCTCACTATCTGAAGGTTTATTTTAGCGAGCAAGTGTCCAGGAAGATAAAGTTTGAACTGCTGTTCCTCCAACTGTTCCGGATGCTGTAAAATGCTCTAAAAGGTGGGTGGGGGAGGAGCGAGCTGAAATCCATCTTGTCTTCACTTACCTTTTCTCTTTCAGCCCAAACCCTTCCACTCAGCAATAGGAAGACAGAAGGGAGCTAACTATGCTTGGAACGCTTTTCCCAACGGCACTGTCGTTGCTCAGACCCCTACCAGAAAAGCAAATCTCTACCAAGTCCGCGATCTACTCCAGTGAAAAGTTTCGCGTGTCACAGGGAAGGAGGTGAGGGGATTTCCCCAGCTCTATACTTGGATGTGCATCCGTGGGCTAATTTTTATCCCTTGTCTGTCTTGCTGTCAAATTATTTACAGAGGGTAAAACAGATCAAATAATTCACTTTCTTAAAAATTTACTATATTAAGGAGAATGATATCACCACTCAGTTTTAAATACACTACCATTATGATATAATTCCTCAAGCATGCTTATCTAACTCATTTCATGTTTTGGAGTCAGTTCAAATTATTCATTAAAATGAGTAACAAAGAACCAAACAATGGAGCAGCAGCTGTCTCCTCTGTACATCTGTACTTGACAGAAATAGTATATTTATCGTTAGATAGCACACTGGGCTACTCAGGAAAGAACTGTTCCTACTCCCAAATCATGGTATTGCAAAACTGTGCAATGTCGTTTAAGAATTAAAGTTTTGTTGTTGTTGCTGTCATTGCGCTCTCTCTGTGTGTGTGTGTGTGTGTGTGTGCACGCGCGTGTGTGTGTGTTTGTGGGTGCACACGTGCCATAGCATGTGTGGAGGTCAGCGGACAACTTGAGGTTGTCAAGTCTCTGCCTTCCGCCTCTTTTGAGGCAGCGTCTCTTGTCGCTGCCGCTGCCAACGGTAACCTCGCTGGCCCGTGAGCTTCGGGATTCTCCCGACTCTGCTGCTGCTGCTGTGATGCGGGATTACAGATGGGTGTGGTTTCTCGCATCCAGCTACACGAGGGTTCTGAGGGTCAGAACTCTGATCATCAGGCTTACGCGGTACATTCTCTTAACCACTGGACTCTCTCCCTCCAGGCCCAGGAATTAACTTTTCACATGCAACATGAACATTTCTGTACGCTCTGAAATTAAATTGATGTAATTGGTCATAATTTGCACCCCTATGTATTATTTGCTTATTGAATGAACATCTTGCCACTCCAACCAGGCCGTAAGCAAACTGAAGGCTGGCATTGAAGCTGCTCAGTTCCTTAGATACTCAGTAAATGTGCATTCACCTTCAATTTTTCTCTCGAATATGTATCTGCAGGAGGTCAACACATCAATCAACGTGTACAGAAGAGACTACCAGGCAACAAACACAATAATCACCTGCCCAGGCATCTTGGACCACAAGGTAAGGTGCCCTGGCTTCGGTTTCTCTTGGTGACTACCCACTTCCCCTGCTGGCTTTACCCCTCTCCTCTTCATCTCTGTCTGCCCATCTCTGTGACAGGGGAGGAATGGACAGACTTATTTCCTTCCTTCCAACAGTGACTGCCTCTACCTGTGACCATAAGGACCCTGGTGTCTGCTCTTCCACTGATCTGGTGCTCACTGGGTCAGTTTTTAGAACTGGCCTTTTATTACTCCAGTGTCCTTCACACTCCAGGGGTGTAAGCATTCTCACCTAGATGTACTCAGGGGGGCTGAAGGGCTAGCTTAGCAGTTAAGGCATTTGCCTGCAAAGCCAAAGGATCCAGGTTCTATTCCCCAGGACCCATGTTAGCCAGATGCACAAGGGGGCGCTGTCATCTGGAGTTCATTTGCAGTGGCTGGAGACCCTGGCGTGCCCATTCTCTCTCTCTCCCCTTCTTTCTCTGTTAAATAAATAAATAAATAAAATATTTTTTAAAAAAAGATGTACTCAAGATGGGGCATGGCAGCATATGCCTTTAATGTCAGCATGGGGGAGGCAGAGAGAGGAGGATCGCCGTGTGTTCAACTGAGGCCACCCTGAGACTACATAGTGAATTTCAGGGCAGCCTAGACTAGATCACAACCCTACCTTGAAAAAACAAACAAACAAACAAACAACAAAAAAAAAGATGTACACCTGACAAATCTGGGCTGACTTCAGTTTACTATAAGTATAGTAAGGAAAAGCAAACATATTGATGTTTCTTTTGAGGGGGATATGTGCATGTGTGTGGGAGGGGATATGCAGTGTGAGGTGTGTGTGTGTGTGTGTGTAATATGTGCAGATGTGTACGCCTTTTTTTTTTTTTTCCTGAGGTAGGGTCTCACTCTAGCACAAGCCATTCTGGAATTCACTATGTAGTCTCAGGGTGGCCTCGAACTCATGGCGATCCTCCTACCCCTGCCTCCTGAGTGCTGGGAATTAAAGGCGTGCGCCACCACGCCCAGCTCACTTATGACTTTTTTCAGTCAGACCAATTTGTGAGCCCCAGTGATTCTCCTGGCCCACCCCACCCCCAACAAGACTAGGGTTATAGGCGTGTGTGGCCGCACCCAGCTTTTTACACGGGTGCTACTGATCAAACCCAGGACCTCTCGGGTCCTCGGGCTTGCGTGGTAAGCACTCTTACCCACGGAACCAGCTCTCCAGCCCACCATATTGGCATTTCTAAATATGCTTCTTGGAGACCTATCACTTTTAACATCTTTTAAAATTTTATCTATTTATTTGAAAGAGAGAAAGAGGGAGAGAGGCAGATAGAGAAAGAACGGGGTCTCCAGAGCCTCTAGTCACTACAGATGAACTCCAAATGCATGCGCCACTTTGTGCATCTGGTTTATAAGGGTCCTGGGGAATCAAACTTTGGTCCTTAGGCTTTGCAGGGAAGCACCTTAACCGCTAAGCCATCTCTGCAACCCAAGACCTATCACTTTTAGATAGTGTCTGCTACAGCACTGCCTTTACGACTTACTTGCTCCTTGCTCCCAGCGTAGTGGCTGTTCCCCTGCTGGACACGCTGTTAAAGCCACACACTTGTCACTCTGGTTTCCTGTGTCAGAATGCCTTCTGTAACTGTCTGGCAACAATAATTATTTCTTCCTCTTCCTCCTCTGTCCTTCATGCCCCCACATTGCCTAAATTCCATCTGCTGGAAGTACAGTTATAAACTATCCAAGCTGGTTAACATTTACATGGAACACTACAGTGAGCTCAACGTTCTTTTTCAATCCTGAGTCCGTTTAACACCCACAGACAGCATTCACACTACCATGCCCATGGAAGTGTTTTTCCCTACAGGATCAACTAGGACCACGATTACAATCACTTCTCCACTCGTCTAGTGTCTTGTCAGGACAAGAAGCATTTCTGAAGAATGAGACCTTGGGTTAAGAGTTATGACTGAGGGGGCTGGAGAGATGGCTCAGCAGTTACAGCACTTGCCTGCAAAGCCTAAGGACCTGGGTTCAATTTCCCAGGATCCACATAAAGTCAGATGCCCAAAGTGTCACATGCATCTGGAGTTTGTTTGCAGTGCCTAGAGGTTCTGGCATGCCTATCCCCCCTCTTTCCTTAGTTTCTCTCTCTCTGCATGCAAATAAATAAATTATTTTTTTTAAAGTTATGACTGAGGGCTGGGGAGATGGCTCAGTAGTTAAAGATGTTTGCTTGCGAAGTCTACTAGACAAGATTCAATTTCCCAGTGCTCACATAAAGCCACATGCAGAGAGTGGTGCACAGGTCGGGAGTTCCTTTGCAATGGCAAGAGGGCCTGGCATGGCCCTATACTCACTCACTCTCCCCCCACAAATCAATAAATAAAAATATTTACAGAGTTATGACTGAAGCCTTAGCTGCCTAGCAGAGTTGCTGGCACCTAACATAAATCCAGGACAGCATTAGTTTCTTGCTCAGTTTCCTTTTTTTTTTTTTTTTTTTTGGTTTTACAAGGTAGGGTCTCACTCTGGCCCAGGCTGACCTGGAATTAACTAATGTAGTCTCAGGGTAGTCTTGAACTCAAGGCAATCCTCCTACCTCTGCCGCCAAGTCCTGGGATTAAAGATGGGCGCCACCACGCCCGGCTTCAGTTTCCTTTTTACATGCTCAACTACGCCTGTGTTAAATCAATCAATCATTCAAAACTTAAAGCATCCAAAGTGCTAAGAAAAGACAGTGTTCAACACTAAGTGAGACATCTCCATCCCATCCTCGGGGGCCACTGCAGAAGAGGTGGCGGAGAGAATATAAGAGTCAAAGGAAGGACTGCTTTACAACACTCTTGTCCAGGCAGAGTGACTGTGGTATTAATTAATGACCTCACAGTGGCTAATACCCTACACAAGCCTGCAGAATAGGAGGGGAAATGATGACATCAAAACAGAACAGGAACTGGTTGAAAAGAAGACATTCAGTGCGAGGGAGACAGGGAAGGAGAAAAGGGGATACCGTGGTAGGAGATTACAGTCATTGTATATAGTGTATAGGAAGGGCGGTTGTCAATAAGAAGGTTTTAAAAATTCAAACACTCTTCTTAGCACAGAAGTATCCAAGATAACAGGAAAGATATTTTATTGAAAATAATGATTATATCCCTTTACCCAAAAATATTGAGCACCAACATGTCTACTGTTATAATTCATAAAGGAGAATGTTCTGGGCTGGAGAGATGGCTCAGTGGTTAAACGCTTGCCTATGAAGCTTGACCCTGGTTCGAGGCTCCATTCCCCAGGACCCACATAAGTCAAATGCACAAGGGGGTACATGTGTCTGGAGTTTGTTTGCAGTGGCTGGAGGCTCTGGTGTGGCCATTCTCTCCCTCTCTCTCTCTCTCTCTGCCTCCTTCTCTCTCTGCCTGTCTCTCTCAAATAAATAAATAAAAATAAATAAATAAAGAGGAATCTGCTTATCTCAGCAAACTCATTCTTGTGGATAAAGATAAAAACTAACACATCATACTTTCAAATTCTATAGCCATCATGAAGAAAATTCATGCTATCTAAACAAGGGTGTAAGGTAAGGAATCAAACAAGCCAATCAAAAAATGGGCTATGGAGCTAAATAGAGCATTCTCAAAGGAAGAAATACGAATGGCATATAAGCATCTAAAAAAATGTTCTACGTCACTAGTCATCAGGGAAATGCAGATTAAAACTACATTGAGATTCCATCTCACTCCTGTCAGATTGGCAACCATCATGAAAACAAATGATCATAAACAAGGGTGTGAGGAAATGCCCTAGCAAGATCACACAATGTATTCCAGTAGCCTGGACCCTCACTACGCTAACGCAGTCCCTCTGGACGACGACAATTAGCAAGCCCTTAGGATCAGATCGTCAGAGCTGCACAGGCTTAAAAGCTCTGCAATCTTGTCCTGTCAAATACCTCCATCAGCTAATACGATGAGGTAATCCACATGCAGCTGCACCGTGCAATCTCCATACAAGGCCATTACTTTAAGTCCCCTGACATCATCAAGTACCCATCACTGGCCTCTCATCGCTCTAGTCCAATATCCATCAACAGAAACACACAGCCAGAGTCAACAAGAAGGAAAAAGAGAATGTTGCCAGGCATGGTGGCACACGCCTTTTAATTCTAGCACTTGGAAGGCAGAGGTAGGAGGATCGCTGTGAGTTTGAGGCCACCCTGAGACTACATAGTGAATTCCAAGTCAGCCTTGGCTAGAGTGAGACTCTACCTCAAAAAACAAAAAACAAACAACAAAATATTGCAGTCAGCGTCATATTGCTGGCAGAAAACACTGGACCAAGAGTACCTTCTGGGAGGAAAAGGGTCTATTTTGGCTTACAGACTCAAGGGGAACCTCCATGGTGACAGGGAAAGCAATGGCATGAGCAGAGGTGGACATCACCCCCTGGCCAACATCAGGTGGACAATAGCAACAGGAGAGTGTGCCAAACCCTGCAAGGAGAGGTTGGCTATAACATCCATAATCCTGCCCCCAGCAATACACTGCCTCCAGGAGGGTCCAATTCCCAAATTGCCACCAGCTGGGGACCCAGCATTCAGAACACATGTTTATAGGGGACACCTGAATCAAACTACCACATTCTGCCTTGATACCCACAAACTGATAAGTATAAATGATATAAAATGCAATTAATTCATCCAACTTTAAAAGACCCCATAGTTTTTACCCAACGATGTTCAAAGATCCCCAGAGTCCAATGTCTTTTAACTGAGCCAAAGAATCAAAAAAAAAAAACCCCAAAAAACCAACAACAAAACAAAACAAAAAAACATAATGGCACAGAATAAACATTCACACTACAAAATATGGCACTGGCCATAGAAAAGAAATAGTCAACCAATACAAGATTTAAAACAAACCAGGCAAACATCAATCTCTATAGCTCCAAGTCTGACAACTCTAGCCAGTGGCAAGTCTCCAAATCCTATCTAACTAGCGACAAGTCTTTGGAGTTCCGATTCCGCCCCTCTAGCTAGGCTATTCACAATCTGGCAAACTTCATACAGTGCCAGCAGTTCTCCTTGGCAGCCACAGTCTGGCATTTCCACTGGGTCTCCACTGTAACCCACGGTTCATCCCCACGGCTCCATCAGGTTTCCATGCAGGTAATTCAGCAAGCCTGCTTCACACTGCCCATGGCCATTTCCAAAAAACAAGACCATGTTGCAAGTTCAATGACCCTCTATTTCCTGTATTTATTATACTCCATATTACCAGGTGGGCTACTAACTTGTTAATCCAGTGGGACTAAAGAAGACTTTTTTTTTTATTATTATTTGAGAGCAACAGACAGAGAAAGAGGCAGAGAGAGAGAGAGAGAGATAGAATGGGTGCGCCAGGGCCTCCAGCCACTGCAAAC
Organism: Jaculus jaculus; assembly: GCF_020740685.1. Lineage (NCBI taxonomy): Eukaryota > Metazoa > Chordata > Mammalia > Rodentia > Dipodidae > Jaculus > Jaculus jaculus. The sequence continues at coordinate 91,610,350 of NC_059113.1, read as the reverse complement.
GAACTTCAAATGCGTGTGCCCCCTTGGGCATCTGGCTAACGTGGGTCCTGGGGAATTGAGCCTCGAACCAGGGTCCTTAGGCTTCACAGGCAAGAGCTTAACCGCTAAACCATTTCTCTAGCCCTAAAGTGAAGTTTGAAGAACAAGACACTTTTTGTATTCAGTCCCCTTCAGAAGAGTCTGCATTCTTCCTGTTGTCCCAATGCAGATCAGCTGGCCAAATCTCAATGTTGTAATCTCTCAAACAGTTGCAGCTGAATGGGCAGCAGTTTCAGTCCAAAGATTTCATTTCCTTCTGTGCTACATCCATATGCTCATACCACTCCATTTCTATGCAAAGCAACCCGGCACAAGTTCTAAGGACACAAGCAGGCAGAACACAGCAAGCCTCTCACACAAACTGCCACTAGCCCAGTCCTGACAAAGCTCTTTCTCACCCTCATATGGTAAACCTCACAGTGCATAGTTCTTACTGCATTCAGGTCTTTCAACGCTGACCAGAATAGTCCATCAAGCTGTCCTTACAACACTCCAAGGAGTCTCTTAGGCTAAGGTTTCAAATCCTTTCAAAGTCCTCCCTCAAATCAGTCCCAAAAGGCTAAAAGCCACAGTAAGGCTTCTAGCAGTAATAATCCCACTTCTGGTACCAATTTACTGTTGCAGTCAGCTTTGCATTGCTGGCAAGAGAAGCTCGTGGAAGGAAAGAGTTTATTTTGGCATACAGACTCTGGGAGACGCTCCATGGTGGCATGAAGACAGAGTGGACATCACCTCCTGGCCAACATCAGATGGACAAGAGAGCAGGAGAAGACTGTGCCAAACACTGGCAAGGGGAAGCTGGCTATAACACCCATAAGCCCGCCTCCAACAATACACTGCCTCCAAGAGGCTTCAATTCCCAAATTGCTACCAGCTGGGGACCTAGTATTCAGAACACATAAGTTTAATTAAACCACCACAGAGTGAACCGGACTTCATAACATTTACAAAAATATTCTCTACATTTTGCAAATGTTTTGTCCTTGTCCTTCCTGAAATCCCATAGGAGCAAACTGAAGGATTCCAGAAAATAAAATCGTTTAGAACCTTATCAAATGTTTGATGATAACACTGATGATGATTGAGGCAGGTGGCTAAAGGGAACAGAATTGGATGTCTTGAAAACAAAATATAAAAATACAATGGCTCGGTCGGGTATGGTGGCACACTCCTTTAATCCCAGCACTCAGGAGGCAGAGGTAGGAGAATCACTGTAAGTTCGAGGCCCAGGGTGCCCTGGGACTACATAATTAATTCTAGGATAGCCTGAGCTAGAGTGAAACTCTACCTTGAAAAACAAAACAAACAAACAAAAATGTCTTTATACATGTAATAAGTTTTCTGAGGTAATATATAAATGAATATTCAGTAAATGTTATTTGACTTGATGTTCAAAATTTACTTCCGCAATGGAGAATGTTTTTTATTATTAACAATAAAATTGTTATTATTATTTTAAAAATGTCGCACTTTGCCAGGCGTGGTGGCACATGCCATGAATCCCAGAACTCAGGAGGCAGAGGTAGGAGGATTGCCATGAGTCTGAGGCCACCTTGAGACTACATAGTGAATTCCAGGTCACCCTGGGCTAGAAAAACCAAAAGTCACATTTCTTCTGACAGAAGCATTCCCAAGAAAAAAGGTATCAGCTGGTCTCCCTTTTTGTTTGAATCTTTCTCCTCTTCCTTCTTCCCCCTTCCTTCACTCCCTAACATTGTATTCCCTCCTCCCTCTCTCTAACATTATATTTTCTTTTCCCCCTCTCTCTAACACTATACCCCTTTCCTTCCCTCTATAGCATTACATTTTCTTCTATCTTCTATTCTCTTATTTCTATTTTGTTTCTTCTTTTTTTTATGTTTTATAATTAACAACTTCCATGATTGCAAATGACATCCCATGGTAATGCCTTCCCTCCATTTTCCATCATATCTCCCCCTCCTCTCAATCAGTCTTTTATTTTGATGTCATGATCTTTTCCTCCTATTATGAGGGTCTTGTGTAGGCAGTGTCAGGCACAGTGAGGTCATGGGCATCCAGGCCATTTTGTGTCTGGAGGAGCACATTATAAGGAGTCCTACCCTCCCTTTGGCTCTTACGTTCTTTCTGCCACCTCTTCTGCTATAAACCCTTAGCATTGGGATCTCCTTGTTTCTTCTTATGCTTCACGGTAAATACATCAAAACTATAGCCCAGGCTTGCCTAGAACTTGTGAACCTTCTGCCTCAGCCTCTGCCTCAGGACTGTTGGGATTTTATAGGCATGGGCTACCACGGCAGGTACAGATGAACTTTTACCTGCTTTTTAAGCTAAGCAAAACACACAATCGTATTTCTTTTTATGTCTTCAAGCAATTTTTACATCTGAGTGCAGCTCCATCTTGGCATTTCTCAGTAAATCAGGCACCATTAAAAATAAAACAGTCCATCCTTGTTGCAGAAACTGGAAAATGGTGTCACATAATCTGAAAGTCATCAGTTGAAAGCTAGGATGAAATCAGATGCTCTTTTGAGAATTTTTCCACCACAGTAACAACTGTGATTACCACTTACAGAGTACTCATTAATACCAGACATTGTCCTAAGCACTTTATTCATTAAGGTAATCTTGCCCCAACGCTACAAGGTAGGCTGTAATTATTCCCATTTATTGATGAGAAAACGAGTCATAAAGAGATTCAGTAATTTGCCCATGTTGTGCTGGAAATGGTAAAACCAAGATCTGAGCCAGTGTATTCTGGCCCAGGAACCTGAGCCTAGAGTTACTTCCACAGCTTTTCACTGTTTTGTCCATGATAGGAGCAGCTAGCTTTATCATCCACTCCATATGTTGGGCTCTGTGAGCTACAACTGCTCTGTCAGTCTTCTTCACAAAATGTGAAGAACCTGGAGTTCATTTGTAGTGGCTGGAGGCCCTGGCACACCTATTCTCCCTGTCTCTCAAAACAACAAAAAAAAATTTTTTTTGAGGTAGGGTCTCACTCTGGCCCAGGCTGACCTGGAATTCACTATGCAGTCTCAGGCTGGCCTTGAACTCATGGCGATCCTCCTACCTCTGCCTCCCGAGTGCTGGGATTAAAGGCGTGTTCCACCACACCTGGCTCTCTCGAATATTTTTAAAAACTCAGACTAGTCAACACCTGTGTTTATTAGACTGAACTGCTACTATTGGGCTGTGCTCACTGATATGTAATAGCTTCTGCAAACTTGAAGAAATACCCTTTTATTCATAGTCCCTCATAAATGCTAACTCCTTGCTGTATTATCAAAACACTTATCTTCAGTGTCATAAATGAAGGTACTGAATTACCTATTAGCTCAAGCCCCTTCATATGAATGTATTCAGACTGTATTCTTCCTGGTCAGCTGGGAAAGACCTTCTTACACAAAATAGTAGCCTTGTCAGGGCCAATCACCCTCATAGTATATCAAAACTTGGTTTTTTTTTTAAAAAATATATTCATTTATTTGTAAGCAGATAGAGTGAGAGAGAATGGGTGCACAAGGGCCTCTAGCCACTGCAGACTAATTCCAGATGCACCACCTTGTGCATACGGCTCTATGTGGGGACTGAGGAACTGAACCTAGGTCATTAGGCTTTGCAGGCAAGTGCTTTAACTACTGAACCATCTCTTTAGCCTCAGATTAAGATTTTTTGTATGCCACATATTTTACCATTTAAAGGTTTGTTTAAAAAAATAAAATAAAAAGCTCTTTGGGCTGGGGAAATGGCTTAGTGGTTAAGGTGTTTGCTTGCGAAGCCTAAGGAACCCGGTTCAATTCCCCAGGACCCACTTAAGCCAGATGCACAGGGGGCCCATGCATCTGGAGTTCATTTGCAATGGCTGGAGGCCCTGGTGTGCCCATTCTGTCTGCCTCTTCCTCTCTCTCTCAAATAAATAAAGAAATAAAATAAATAAGTAAATTTTAAAAATGCTCTCTGGGTGTGGTGGTGCATGCCTTTAATCCCAGCACTCGGGAGGCAGAGGTAGGAGGATCACTGTGAGTTCGAGGGCACCCTAAGACTACATAGTAAATTCCAGGTCAGCCTGGACTAGAGTGAAAACCTTCCTCAAAAGACCAAAATAAATAAATAAAATTTAAAAATATATATGTATATAGCTCTACTTTGAATTTAAGCAGTGTATATTAACTTTCAATCTACCAAGATAAATAGCTCAACCTAAGAAAAACCTCTCTGATGTGACTCCTCACAAGTAAGCATCTAGATAAATTTGGCTCAGGTATATAAACTGTTAATTATTTGTGCCATTTAGTGGCAGAAGAAATGAAACCAACTCATTTCTACTTTCCTCCCTACGAAGCTGGGGCCATCTGTTTAAAGGAACAGCAGCTATTTTCAGCAGGAAGGCAAGGGGTTACTCATAAAAACAGAAACGGATGCTTCTTCTCAAAGCTCTTCTCCTTATCACACACGGGACGCACAAAGCGCCCAGTGTATGCTATGCAACAAGCGTAAAATTGCAAAGGTCTTAGACGACCCATGCAGTTCCAGCCCTCACTGCTCTCACTGTTTTCAGCAGTTGCTAAGTGCACAGAAGAGCTGTGGACATGGTTTTTACAGGCATCTAACAGTACCAGCCATCACACTAGGTCTCCATGGACAAGCTGGCCCAGTGAGAATATATGCATGCTGTCGGGTATGGTGGCACATGCCTTTAATCCCAGCACTCGGGAGGCAGAGGTAGGAGGATGGTCATGAGTTTGAGGCCACCCTGAGACTCCATAGTGAATCCCAGGTCAGCCTGAGCTAGAGACCCTGCCTTGAAAAATTAAAATTAAAAAAAGGAATATATGCATGTCTTCTGCTGAGAAAGGCTGCTTGCTTGCTAGTAATTTTTTTATCCAAACTGTTTCCTTCTACATGCAGAGATGTGTGAATTCCATTTATGTGTTCATTGGATGGCAGAAACAATCAAAAGTTCATCACAGTAAATACGTATGTGATTCTTTTCAAAAAACAAAGCTGATCTTTGAATGAGAAAATCAAGACTCATGTCTCCCCATGCGCTTCTCCTCCGCCTTTCTCATCTGGGCTTCTAAATATCTGTGCTGCTTTCAGGAAAGGTTTCTTCTAGAAGCCAGTGTACTTTGCCCTTGCCAGGTCAGATAAGGGGTTACACAGCAGGCCTTTCTGTTCTAAGTGTTTGATTTCTTTTCGTTATTACTTTAATTGCACATACAGGCTACAATTAGATATTAATTTGGTATGTGTAAGCAGTATGTAATGATCAAATAGGAGAGTAGTAAATTTTTGTATCTCCTTAAGCATTTAAAAATTTTTTCAGCCGGGCGAGGTGGTGCACGCCTTTAATCCCAGCACTCGGGAGGCAGAGGTAGGAGGATCGCTGTGAGTTCAAGGCCACCCTGAGACTACCGAGTTAATTCCAGGTCAGCCAGGACCAGAGTGAGACCCTACCTCGAAAAACCAAAAAAATTTTTTTTTTCAATTAACACGTAACAACTATACCTATCTATAGGGTAAACTGTGCTATTTCAATAAGGCATACAATGTGCACTGAAGAAATCAGGTCATTAACATTCCCATTCTCATCATCATTTTGTGTTTGTTGTGGTACTGTGCATACGTCCAGCCACATGTGAACAGATAAAGAAAATGTGCAATATCAACTCCACTGATGTGCACAGCAAAACATGTTATTGTCATTAAAAAAGAATGCAGGTAGGCTGGAGAGATGGCTTAGCGGTTAAGGCGCTTGCCTATGAAGCCAAAGGACCCACGTTTGATTTCCCAGGACCCTCGTAAGCCAGATGCACAAGGTAGTGTCTGCGTCTGGAGTTCGTATGCAACAGCTAGGGGCCATGAGGTGCCCATTCTCTCTCTCGTGCTCACTCTCTCCATTAAATAAAGTATTAAAAAAGAATCCATTCTACCATGTGCAGCAAAATTGATGGAACTGGAAGACATATATGTTCAGTACAATAAAGGACAAGTATCACATGACTTACAATGTGTATGTTAAAGCTGAGGGGTGGTGAAATATGGTAGGATGGTCAGCTGCATGTCTTTGTGGTACCAAAGTTTACTGGCAGACAGATGAGCTTCCCTAAGGGAAAATCACTTGGCTGACAAATGGTCTCATTCAGAATGACACTTTTCTTTTTTAAATATTTTATTTATTTATTTATTTGACAGAGAAAGAGGAAGAGAGAGAGAGAATGGGCACCTCAGGGCCTCTAGCCACTGCAAATGAATTCCAGAATTCCTAGTGCATCGGGCTAACGTGGGCCCTTGGGGAATCAAACCTGGGTCCTTTGGCTTTGCAGGCAAATGCCTTAACCGCTAAGCCATCCCGCTAGCCCCAGAATGACACTTTTCTCCTTTGGTATCTCTCCTATGCTCTGCATGGGGACATTTGCTCCAACTAAGGGATATGGTTCTATTTGATTTGTGTGCAAATACCCACACTCTACTGTTAACTGAAGACCCAAGTTTGTGTAAAACTCCAACCTCTGAAGGATGCAGACAGCAGGTTAAGCAGAAGCTGCTTCCTGGATGAAACATTTTACTGTCTCTAAAACACTTACGGTATCACACACAAGACCAATCTCTCTGTGTTCAATGCTATAAAACACGAGGTTACTAATTCAAGATGAACTCACTCTGGTTGCTGAATATTGTGTTTATTGTGAAAGGAACGTGAAGCACTCTTACGCAGCAGTGGGGTTTTCCTTTCAGTAATACAAGGCCACACACCTTTCTTCCTCCAGAGCTTCTGAAAGCTGGCGAGATGCCAGAGAGGCATGAACAGGGGGTTGGCACGGCAAAGGAAGGGCTCCAGGAAGATAAGTACCTTTTGTTTTCACATCTTAAAAACAAAAAAATCATTCAGCTTGGGAGTCCTTTCATCTTGCCAGTCTACCTGTTTGTTCATTCACCAAGTGTGTGCTGAGCACTTGCTGTGCTGAGAGTCTGCCATGAGGTGTACGGATGGGAAACAAAAAGACCTTGCAGAAACTTCCATACATCCACCAGTAGTGGTTTTCTTCTTAATTCCAGCTTGAGAAAAGTTTCAGACTACCCTGCCTTATTCTTTTTTTGTTTGTTTTCAAATATTTTCTTTTTCTTTCTTTATTAGAGAGAGAGGGAGAGAGAGAGAGAAAAAAAAAAAGGTAGGTAGAGAGAGAGAGAGAGAAAGAAAGAATGGGCACACCAGGGCCTCCAGCCACCTCAAACAAACTCCAGACACATGCGCCACCTTATGTATCTGGCTCACATGGGTCCTGGGGAATCGAATCTGGGTCCTTTGGGTTTGCAGGCAAGCGTCTTAACTGCTAAGCCATCTCTCCAGCCCTGCCTTATTCTTTTTAATTTTTATTTATTTATTTGAGAGCGACAGACACAGAGAGAGACAGATAGAGGGAGAGAGAGAATGGGTACGCCAGGGCTTCCAGCCTCTGCAAACGAACTCCAGACGCGTGCGCCCCCTTGTGCATCTGGCTAACGTGGGACCTGGGGAACTGAGCCTCGAACCGGGGTCCTTAGGCTTCACAGGCAAGCGCTTAACCGCTAAGCCATCTCTCCAGCCCCCTGCCTTATTCTTAAGTAACCTTAGAACTTACAAAACCTGGACTGGAGAGAAGGCTTAGCAGTTAAGGCGCTTGCCTGTGAAGCCTAAGGACTCAGGTTTGGTTCCCCAGGACCCACATAAGCCAGATGCACAAGGTAGCACGCACATGCGTCTGGAGTTCATTTGCAGTGGACTCTAGAGGCCCTGGTGCACCCATTCTCTCTCTCTCTCAAATAAATTAATTAATTATTTAAAAAAAAACAAAAAAACTACAGAACCTAAGCAAAGAGACCTCTCCTTAACTGACAGGTAGCCCTCTGTCAGAAGGGCCTGAAAGCCCTGCAGTATTTATGCTCCCAGCACGGCTACTGGGCTCAACAGGGAAGCCCATCCCACCCCCCAACACCCCCTGGGTACTCCCCTACTGATCCTCAGTATGTATTTGAAATTCATGTTTATCCATCTGCCTTCGAGCGCTGTCGCCAAGCGCACTAGGTTTTAATTAATAGGAGATGAGTGAACGATGCGTGTTCTTTGCCAACAAGAGCGAGTGCTTCATTTTTTTATGCTGGTCTCTTCACCCTGTGCTTGGTTACAAAGACAGAGGGGAAGGAAAATAAAAAGGTGGGCAGGATAACTCATTTCTACAAAAGTAAAAGCTCCTCCTACCCTCGACTGTTGGCTGTGCACGGAAGGGGAAGGTGCGCTCACAGTACCTGCTGCGGGTTTATCGCTTTCGAAGGACCTCTGCGGACCAGGTAGGTACATTCCTGGCAGCCAGGGGGGCCTTTGTGCGGGTGGCTCAGCTCCGGAGCTCACAGGGAGCCCCAACCTCCTGCTCCTCCTTAAGCTCAGTGTCCTTCCCGGCCCACCCTGAGGTTGGGGAGAGGGGCTCATAAGAAGAGCGGTAACCCTTCCTACATCCTCTGTACCCACACAACACATCAGCTGTCATCTTCTGCCGCAGCCATGAGTGTGCCTACCACGTGCCAGCTGTGGTCCCAGGTCCTCAAGGCCCCTGGACAGAGTGACCAAGGAGACAAGACCACGTACACGGAGACGGGAATGTGCAGAGCGGACACGAGGCACTTCTGTTGGGCTGGAGTCCAGGGTGAGTGTAGGGAAAGTGTGAAGGAAAACAGGGTGGGAAATCAGGAGTATGGCCCGGAGTGGGAGGCCCGTTAAGTGGCAAGTCAAAGAAGCCCACACAAGCCGGGCGTGGTGGCGCACGCCTTTACTCCCAGCACTCGGGAGGCAGAGGTAGGAGGATCTCCGTGAGTTCGAAGCCACCCTGAGACTCCATAGTGAATTCTAGATCAGCCTGAACTAAACTCTACCTTAATAAAAGAGGGGTGGAGCCAGGCGTGGTGGTGCATGCCTTTAATCCCAGCACTCGGGAGGCAGAGGTAGGAGGATCTCCGTGAGTTCGAAGCCACCCTGAGACTACATAGTGAATTCCAGGTCAGCCTGGGCTAGAGTGAGACCCTACATTGAACCCCCCCAAAAAAAGAGGGGTTGGGGTGCTGGAGAGTTGGCTTAGCCGTTAAAGTGTTTGCCTGCAAAGCCAAAGGATACCGGATCGACTCTCCGACGTAAGCCAGATGCATAAGGGGGCGCATGCATCTGGAATTCATTTGCAATGGCTGGGGCTTTGGCGAGCCCATTCTCTCTCTCAAATAAATAAAACATATTTAAAAAAAGAGAAAAAAGAAGCAGCAGCAGCCAACACCTTGATTAAGCAGGTAACAGAGACTCAGTGAAATTCTGCACAGGGGTCCAACCTAAGAGTCAAACTTAGAGGAACAGCACTGGAACATCGCATAAGGAGACCAGGGAGAAGCAACAGTGTCAGCGGTCAGATCCACAGTGGTGACGCTTCTGACAGCAAGAGCCAAGCGCGTGACCGAGCTGTGGGCTGTGGAGAAGGAGAGCGTCTGCAAAGTGTGATGCGCTCACACGAGAAGCCATCTTTTGCACTTTCTTCCTTCACCCCACCAGGTTAACTTCTTGCCTAGATTCAGAATCTGGCCCTAAACACTTTTGTTCTTTTAGAATATTCTATTTTTATCTAGTTGTTTGACAGACAAAGACAGACAAAGGCAGAAAGAGAGAGAGAGAGAGATTGTGTGTGTTAGGACCTCCAGCCAATGCAAACAAACTCCAGATACCTGCACTCCCTTATGCTTCTGGCTTACTTGGGAACTGGGGAATTGAACTTGGGTTCCTTGGCTTTGCAGGCAAGTACTTTAGCTGCTGAGCATTCCTCCAGACCCAGTTTTTTTGTTTGTTTGTTTGTTTTTAAGAGGTAGGGTCTCACTCTAGCCCAGGCTGACCTGGAATTCACTATGTAGCCTCGGGGTAGCCTTGAACTCACAGTGATCCCCTTACCTCTGCCTCCCGAGCGCTGGGATTAAAGGCATGCGCCATCACACCTGAATCCTAAACAAATTTCTCCAGCACCACTCTCAAATCAACTCACCTTCCATGGGCCAGTCTTCCCAAGTGCAAAGTTCCAGCTCAGCATTTCCAAGGCAGGGACTCACTGCCTACCACGCTCCAAACAGAGGCACATGCTATGGGTTACGCCCCTAACAGCCATGTCTCCACACTCTACAGTCGAGACCAGCCAGCTTCTGTGAAGGGCCAGATAGGAACGCTCTCTAGCAACTCAACTGTTCTACTTAACACACACAATGCATAAGCCAAGGGGCATGGCTGTGCCTCACTGTGATGCCGCTTACGAGCACAGGTGACAGGCTGCTCTGGCATAGTGGGCATGACTGTTTCCTCATCCCTGCTCCCTGCTAATTGAAACTGTGGCAGAATATCTGGCTTGCTACAGTGCAGACTTCTGGGCCTCCCTTATAGTTGTGTGACTGAAAATTCCATGATTCTAGTTCATTCCCTTTCTTCAGGCTAAAATGATATTAGAGTGAGCTGATGCCTGGCTGTCATAAGACAGCTCTCAGAATGACAGAGGAACGAGTTGGAAGGAGTCTTTTGGGCACCTTATAATGAAGATTTTTTAAAAATTTATTTTCAAGTTTAGTGCGGGGCACGCAAGGTTAGACTTAATTCAGGCAGAAAGCAACTCTGTTCTAAGATTACAGAAACCTAGCCATCAATCATAAGCCTACACAGTGCGGTCAGATGACTGGACACTGATCTGTCCTTATCATAGTAACTAATACATAGTAAAGGCTAGCTCTGTGCCGTGCTCTTCTAAAATACAAGCTCCCACTTGCCTTGAAAGAAACTTCTGCTGTGCTCACTTTCACAGAGGACGTTGAGAGAGGTTAGGAAGGCGGCCCATAGCGGCTCTGCTCCCGCGTAGCTGCGAGATGTACCGACGCAGACACACACACACTTGCCCAAATCAGCTCCGCTGGGCCAAGGACTGACCACAGTAATATTTCTAGTTGATGCAAGGGGAAGGCTCAAGGATGGCTTTATGACTCTGGGTTTCAATTTTCAAACTGAAAACCACCACTCAGATCCACTGACAAATGGCTGTGGTTTAATTATGACTCCTCCTTTAGAGCCAAGTAAACCAATGACACAAGGTTAAGTGACTTACCCAGATCCCTCTGAAAGACTTGGAGAATGCCAAAGAGCGGATTTCATCAGAGAGCCCCAGTGGCTGCTAACCAGCCCAGGCCAGGGCCACTACCTCCTCTTTGTCTACCCGGGAGTTAACTGTCTGGACCTTGGCTGCACGGAGCTGAGCAGAACAGTAGCAGAAACAGAGGTGCTCGTCTCTCCAGGAAGGAGGGGTGCTCACTGACATTCACTGCCCCTCGTCTGTCTGGTGCAGCAAACTCATCACTGCTGGAAGTTTGGCACCATTCATGGGGACCATCTGGCTCCACATCCCTGACTGCCATGGCTTTTTAAATGCCCAGTCTGGCCTGGAGGCTCAAAGAAAGTCAAGTTCACCCTAAAAATTACAACACAGGTAGATGAACCTAAACTTCAATGGTAAAAACACTTAGCCTTACTTCAAATTCAAAAGGCAGGACTCTTTCAATGTTAATTTGAATTTTTAAATGAGGATAATAGTTGACTTCAGTGACTTAACTTGAATTAATAGCCAGTTATTATAATTAAATTGTTGCTATGCAAAGGATTACTAAATAATTTGTTCACTTTATTATAGAAATGTAACAAAGACCATCTGTGTGTGGGAGAGCAAGATAGAGAGAGAGAGCATGGGCACACCAGGGCCCTCCTGCCTCTGCAAATGAACTCTAGACACATGCGCCACTTTGTACATCTGGCTTTATGTGGATACTGAGGAATCTAACCTAGGTCGGCAGGCTTTGCAAGCAAGTGCCATCTTCACAGCCCGAAGAATTAATTTTTAAAGAACTAGGTACAAGCTGGGCATAGTGGCGCACACCTTTAATCCCAGCACTTGGGAGACAGAGGTAGGAGGACTGCCATGAGTTCAAGGCCATCCTGAGACTTCAGAGTGAATTCCAGGTCAGCATGGGCTAGAGTGAAACCCTACTTAGAAAAAAAAAGAAAGAAAAAAGAACTAGGTACAAAGAAGATCAGGGCACTAAATGGAAAGATGGAACAGCCATCACCTTTCATGTTAAGAGGACAAAAAAAAGGAGGGCTGGAGAGATGTCTTAGTGGTTAAGGCACTTGCCTACCAAGCCAAAGGAGCCAGGTTCAATTCCCCAGCACCCACATAAGCCAGATGCACAAGGTGGAACATGCATCTGGAATTTGTTTGCAGTGGCTAGAGGCCCTGGCATGCCCATTCTCTCTTCTCTTTCTCTCTCTGCCTCTTTCCCTTTCTAGCAAATAAGTTAATTAATTAATTTTTTAAAAAAAATTAAAAAGAGGATGCAAAAAGTAGTTATTGGAAATAGCAGAAGCTATTGCATACAAAAACCATATGCAGAAATCTTAAAAAAAAATAACAAAAAAACCTCACACGTTAACAAATGTTTCAGGATGATCAGTAGGTACCATAACTGTCAAAGCACATGGAATCTGGGGATAGGGTCCAGATGAAGCCAGCACACCATTATCATCCATATTTTATCTCCATTAAATTGTCATTAAAAATGGAGAGGGGAGTGTGTGGAGCACTCAAACATCTGTTAGCATTACGGAAGAATCATTTTCTAGGCACTGTGATTGATAATTACCACTTTCAAATCAAGAAAATAACAGAAAGGTGGCAAAAGGGAAGGACCCGAGTGTCACAATTCAGCAGCAGCTAATGCCAACTAGAAATCAACTAGTTCTTATTTCACAGCAAAGTTACATTCAGAAACCTCATGAGAGGAAACTGAAGGTCAGAATAGTGCTTAAATCTGGGTAATGTTATCTTTCTAGTCTCACTAAGGCAAAACAGAGCCTGACACCACAGCATCCTTTTTTCCCTCAGATTTTTCATATATTGAAGGGGGGGGGGGAGAAAAAACCACGTAACTGATCAAGTTGACACCCCTGCCCTAAGTCTCACGCTGACGGTCATATGACCCTCAACTGCCACTTCTCAGATGGCATCTTCCCTGGCAAACAATGTCCTCTTTCACGAAGCCAACCGATCGTGGAAACAGCCTCCGCTCACCACTCTCCTGCGCTTCCAAACGACGGAACCTCTGCACAGAGCCAAACAGGACTTTGAACGAAATACTCCAGGGAAAAAGCCTGATAAAATTCCACTCATTTTTTTTTTTTTTCTAAAATAGTTTGCCAACCTCCAGATACAATAGCAGAGCAGAAAAATAAAAGTGTGTTTGTTCTTTAATCACACTATTCCGCAGGGAAGGAGACTTTCACTTGCTGTTTCAGTCAGAACTTTCTCTACAGTGTTATTTCATTGACAAAGGAAAAACAAAACAAAACAAAATAGCCCACAACAAACACGAAATGATCCCTCCCTGGCCTTTTATAGAATACAGTGCCCACAGAAGTAGCTGGTTCCATTGAGAAATTCGACGTGCCTGAAGCAGACATTTAGTTAAGCAAACACAGGATTTTCAACAATGAAGCAATAGTGGAGGAAGATACATGACAAAAACAGCTTGTCTGCCTAACCAAAGAAAAAGCTGGGACAGTCCAGCCGGATCCAGGTTGTAGAGAAGAGGAAAAAAGTATCTAAGACCCAGAACCCGATTCAGATCTACTCACTTAAGTATGATGAAGAAAACACCTTTCACGTGGGCTGCCTAGAGAGGCAGCTTTCCCGTCCCTCTGGCTTCCACCATCCAGCTCATGACCGGTCTAGGAAAGCAATATATGACCTCAGTAATGCTGCCTGGCTGGCACCCAAGTCAGTGACTTCAAGTGCTCCACATTAATAACAAAAGCCAGCCGGAGTGGACACGCAGGGAGCAGGAGCGAGAGGAAAGACAGGATGGAGCTAGGAGCCCAGTTACCTCTCGGTCAAGGTGCGGCCAAGGACTGATCCGAAGCAAGCCCTGCCTCCACCACGATACCGGGGCCCTTAGCAAGCCTCTGGTCATCTCATGCAATTTTAAAGCCTAATCTGCACGGAGCTGCGATACATGGTGGGTGCGCTACATGCACTGTGCACAATGTATGCCGACAACCCCAACTCAGGTAGGTGCTATATTAGCCTTAAGTTTACAAACCAAGAAACTGAGGCACTCACACAGAAAGACACGCTTCATGATCACAGAGTTGGCTGAATTCAATGCAGACTGTCTGGCTTTAAGCCTACGGGAAGAACCACCACAGCCCACACTAAACACGCCCAGGGCCTGCAGCCCTCAAGGGACCACAGACATCACGACTCCCAAGGCTTTGGCGCTGGCTGCTCCCTGCATTTAAAAAGGCAGGTCAGGAGGCTGACTTTCACAGAATATCTACTTTGTGTCAGAAATGCTCTTGTTTAATCACATGAAACCAGAATTATGATGTTTATTTCCATGTGACAGGTGAAAAGGTGGAGGTGGGGTTAGACAGATGGCTTAACAATTAAGGCACTTGCCTGCAGAGCCTAAGGACCCAGGTTCGATTCCACAGGATCCACATAAGCAAAATGCACAAGGGGGTGCCCTCCATCTATAGTTCATTTGCAGTGGCCAGATGCCCTGGTGTGCCCATTCTCTCTCTTTATCTCCAATAAATAAATAATAATAAAAAGATGGTGAAGGGGTTAAATAACTTGCTTAATACAAGTGAAAAGTAGAGCTGGCATCTGAACCCACAGGGCCTACGTTCCTGTCACCATAGAAAGTGCCCTGCCTCCTAGGTCAGAGGTTCATCCTCTAAATGAGACTCACCCAACAACCACAGACAATCTCCCATAGTTTAGCTGACTCTTTCTTTCTATTAAGATTTTATTTATCTATAACAGACACAGAGAGAAAAAGAATGGGCACACCAGGGCCTCTAGCCACTGCAAACAAACTCTAGACGCAAGCACTACTACCATGTGCATCTTGGCTTACTTGGGACCTGGAGAATCGAATTTGGGTCCTTAGGCTTCACAGGCAAGTGCCTTAACTGCTAAGCCAGCTCTTCAGCCCTTAGCTGACTCTTAAAAATGAATGCTATTGGGAGGAATACAGGAATGAAGGAAAGGTGAGCCAGTAAAATTCCATCATAGCATCCAAAAAATTCTCTAACCACAGAAACTTCCTCAAGTTCATTAAGAAGAATACTGCTTCAGACAACTGGCAGCTGTCAATACACAGAACTGTGTATTTCTGGTACACGTGAACCAAATGCCTGCAGTCATATTACATTTTAAAGTTGACCTAAGCCAAAGGCTAAGATGCGATTCACACTACTTTCTAAATGCACAAGAGAAGCTCACTACTATAAAGAATTCTGAGGTTAAATTCCTTTGTAAAGCCAAGTCTTTCATAGTGTTCACCTAACTTTTTACCCTTTGAAAATTTAAGAAGCAGTTGTATTCAATTTTAGACAGACTGCAGGATGTAACCATCCATACTATTTACGTAGGTTTTAATGTGTAGTTTCACCTTAAACTGGAAGAAATGGACCACTAGATGACCTAGCCTCTCTCTAGTTTCTGTGTCTAGGACCTGTTAAGTTGCCTGTCACAACAGCGTATAAGCTGATTTGTATTTACTGCTTGGCCAAAGGTATTGTGGCAGAAAGGGAGCAGCAGCCATCAAACGTCTAGCTAAAATTTCAAAAGTGGGGCTGCAGAGATGGGTTAGCAGTTAAGGTGTTTGCCTGCAAAGCCAAAGGACCCAGGTTTGATTCCCCAGGACCCACGTTAGTTGGTTGCACAAGGGGGCGCACATGTCTGGAGTTCATTTGCAGTGGCTGGAGGCCCTGGCGTGCTCATTCTCTCTCTCTCCCTCTTTCTCTGTTAAATAAATAAAATATTTTTTAAAAAATTCAAAAGAGGGCTGGAGAGATGGCTTAGCAGCTAAGGCACTTGCCTATGAAGCCTAAAGACCCAGGTTCTATCCCCCAGTACCCATGTAAAGCCAAATGCACAAGGTGATGCTTGTATCTGGAGTTCATTGGCAGTGACTAGAGACCCTGGTGCACCCATTCATTTATTCTCTCTCTCTCTCTCTAAATATATATATGTTAAAATCACCAAAGAATGAGACTGTGACTCACAGACCTGAAAGGTAAGAGGGTTTCAAGAGAACTCCATGATGGTTTAGGGGGTAAGTGATCTTGTCAAATAAGCCTTAAGTACTTAGTGGAAGAAATGTCAGAACCCACTATGCCACTTAGTACCCACTTGAGTGGAGGGTCCGGAACATATTCTACTGTGAACATGATGCTCCACGGTTGTAAGCTCCAGGAGAATAGGAACTGCATCCTGTTTCTTCTTGACCTCTTAGCTCCTACTAATTGCCCAGTTTAATAACTAGCTTGCTAATTGTCACTGAGGTCAGAGGAGAGAATTGGAGGTAGCAGAGTAGATTACCTCTGGTTGCACTTCTAGTCTAGGATCTCAGCACACAGTTGTACAAAGTAAGTGCCAAACTCACAAGAAACAGAAGAGCGGACAAGACCCTCCTGTCCTGTGAACGACTTCCCGAGGCCGGGGAGATGGCTCAGCGAATGAAAATGCTTGCCTGCAAAGCCTACCGGCCAGGGTTCAATTCCTAAGCCACCTACAGAAGCTGAATGCAAAAAGTGGCACAAATATCTGGTGTTTGCTGTGGCAAGAGGCCCTGGCACGCCCCCCGCCAATCTCTCTGCATGCAAATAAATAAATAAATAAGAATTCAGGATTGGCCGGCAGGGACACAAACTAGTTAATGTATTCAGCCTAAGATTCCTCCACTCCAAAATGAACACAGATTTGTCCTTTCTGATCTCTAAGTCCTCCTTCAACATGAAAAATTAAATGTATCTGTTCAGGCTGGAGGAATGGCTTAATGGTTAAGGTGTTTGCCTGCAAAGCCAAAAGGACCCAGGTTCGATTCCGCAGGACCCACGTTAGCCAGATACACAAGGGGGTGCACGTGTCTGGAGTTCGTTTGCAGTGGCTGGAGGCCCTGGCGTGCCCATTCATTCTCTCTCTCTCTTTCTCTCCTCCCCCCCCCCGTTAAATAAATAAGTATAAAATATCTTTTTTAAAATGTATCTGTGCCTAGAATTACGTGACTTTGTTTTGTGGTACTGGGGACTGAACCCAGGGCCTTGAGGGCATGGTGGAAAGGTGTTCTATTACTGACTTGTCTGCAACCTGAAATTTATAACTGTGACACAGAAATTAATACTTTAATAAAATCTCTGAATGCAAAGATTTGCCTCTTTGGTTGGCTGGCCTGTAGACACGCAATCCCCTTCCACCCATCTCGCCTTCGTCCCAGAGCACGCAGCGGGAAAGGAGCAGCTCTGTTCTGCGATGGCCGGTGAGGCCGCCTTTCTTCCAAACACTAGGGGTGTCCACAAAATTCCTGAGGTTCGATGCATGGGGCCCTGAAGCACTTCTACTTGTACTCCATCATTAGGGTTTAGGCCAGTCAGTCACAAATAACACTGTCTGGAGACCATGCTTCCCCCACACCCCCAGACAGGTCTCTGGAGACCCTAGCACAAGAGCTGGTCAACCACAAGGTCTGGCAGTGCAGAGCGATCTGAGGCCAGAGGCACAAGGTCACAGAGAGGCCAGGGTGTGTAACCTGAAACTCGAAGGTGATTAGCAAAGACATGCTCAGAACAGGAGAGATTCAGAAATGAGAGAAATAGGAAAGAGACAAAGAAGAGAAAGGGGGAAGAGGGGAGGAAAGAGAAAGCAATGGGGGTGGAAGAATGAGGTTACTCTAAACTCCAACCTACTGTGCCTAAAACCACATTATCATTTATGAGTCAAAACAATATTCATTATATTCTATTTGTGAGCTACTAATAGTTAAGCATAAGGAGTTTTGTTACTAAGGCACCAGTGTCCAAGAAAAAGAAAGGCCAGGGTGTAGGCAAACTGCTAAACAGGACTTGAGCAGGCTCACCTGGAAGGCTATTCCACCATGCCACCATGTCTCGTTAAAGCTATTTCCTTTACTGGAGAGACGGCTCAGTGATTAAGGTGCTTGCCTGCAAAGCCTAACAACGTGGGTTTGATTCCCCAGGACCTACATAAAGCCAGATGCACAAAGTGGCATATGTGTCTGGAATTTGTTTGCAGTGTCTGGAGGCCCCGGCACACCCGTTTTCTCTCATTCTTTTTCTCTTTGCAAATAAATAAGTTATTTCCCCTCAAAACCCATCTTTTTTTTTCTTTTTTTAAGGCAGGGACTCACTCTAACCCAAGCTGACCTGGAACTCACTCTGCAGTCTTAGGCTGGTCTCGAACTCACAGTGTGATCCTCCTGGTCAGGAGAGGCGTGAGTCACCGTGCCTAGACTCTCTTAAGAGAAGCAAACTTTATTCTTTACTCAAACTCTGCATGATTTTAGTTTGAACTTCCAGAATGGAACTAGCTTGGTTATCACTGAATGGTGATTTGCTGTGTGGTGCGCATCGTTGGCCTACGCTGTCAAGTGGGCTGGGATGTGCTGGGTTAGATAACCTTGGGGAGGTGACGCTTTGACACCACATCCACTGTCCTACTGCTTCCAAGGAGAGCTCTGTCCCAAGTTCCAATGATCTGACGTTTGAAAGTTAAGGACCACTTAAACACATGAACACGACTAAGAACCACCACCACAGAACGCTGACGACACTTCTCAGACACGACTTGCCTTCTTCGTTTCACTCAAACACACACAGCGCGGGTGCCCCCGAAAGTGGGCACGGCACAAAGAGCTAAGTGCTTCACTGTAACAGAGGAAAACTCTTCAACTCCCACATCTCCACCATGTAGATTACAAAGAGAAATGGGAAAGTCCCCTGGGCCCAAGCCTGTGAGCCAAGACATCTGACAGGCTCCTGTCTGCCAGCACTATGCAAGTTATTCCACTGACAATCCGTTTTTCTTTAAAGATAAATCAGCATAAATATTGCAGTGTTCCAAAAAGTACAAAAAGGCATTTCTTGCCAGAATAATTAACTTCTTGAGACTCGCCAAAAGATTTGTTCTATGAACAACGTCTTCCTGCTAAGGGATTTCAAATACTAAAAGCAGAGAGAGAGGTTTTCAGTTACTAGTGTTGAACAAATCACCAACCTACACAGACAGAAGCCTTTTCAATGAGAAGATTGTATCAAGATGAAATCACAAGAGAACTTACAAAGAGACATGAATCAAAGAATGATTGTGACCAATCCACTATGTGACCAGAATGTCATTAGGATACATCTAAGTAATAAATTTTCTTGATGCTTATAGGTTTCTTACTTTAAAATGGGCCTGCCCACAACTTTTCAGAAACATCTTTGTCACAGAAGTTCAGATGTGACAGCTTAAATACAACGAAGCAGCCAAACAGCACTATCCACAAAAAGCCATGAAAAAAAACTCTACCAGTTAAGATTTTATACTACCTTAAATACAGGTATCACATGCACTCCGTAGCTGCGTGTCCTGCCATTTTCTCTTGTGGCCTTATTGTGGACAGTCCTTCCAGCAACTCTTTGGAAGGACAGACTGAGAATGAGAGGGATCAGAACAGAAAGACCTGACATGCATGAGAGACTCTGAATCACTTCATGTCGGTCCAGAGTGTCCCAGTCCGCCAATCCTTTATAATTTCTCATGAAGTACAACGTAAACCTGTTTAAAGCTTTTTGTAATCAAAAGGTACAAAGTGTGAGAACCAAGTTCTCTTAATTATTGAGATTAGTCTTAAAATAACCATAAGCAGCTAATATTTAATTTGGTGTTCTTAGCTTTATGTGAGAAATCTTAGTGACAGGCAAGACGCCCTTATAAAAACAGAACCGCTGATGGCAGCGATCTCCTCAATGGCTCTCGGCTAGCACCAGAGACAAGCTGCTTTTCGGAAACGACAAATAACTGTCTCTTGACGTGTATATAGCAATCAGCTGGTATGAAACTATCGAGCTCCACAGGCCTGTGCTGGGAGTTGAATCACTGATGACTTTATTGCATTTTCTTTCTTATTTTTTATAAATAGAAATGTAATCTATTTTTAAATTATTTTTATTTTTATTGGAGGGGCAGACAGGGAGAAATAAAGAGAGGGAGAAAACGGGCCCGCTAGGGCCTCCAGCCATTGCGAACGAACTCCAGATGTATACGCCACCTTGTGCATCTGGCTTAGGTGGGTCCTGGAGAATCAAACCTGGATCCTTTGGCTTTGCAGCTAAGTGTTTTAACCACTGAGCCATTTCTCCAGCCCTATTCCATTGTCTTCAGTGTGAGAAATATGTACTGTTGATCTTGCATCTTTTTCAACAGGGCATTAGTTTTTCTGGGATATTGACCATTACCCACTTATCTAAGTCTATGAGCTTAGGTTTTCTTGGAGCTATTGGAGAGTAGACACCCGTGTGTCCTCTGTGAACAAACTTGAAACGAGTAACCACATAACCCCAACACAGTAGTAATTCATAGGCTCCACATTTTTTCAATAAATATTCACTCATTTGCCCGGGTCAGTTTTTTTTTGTTGGAATGGGGAAGGTGGGGTGCCCTAGAAGACACCATGATGGATGATTCTAGTCTTTTCCAATGTCAAGCATCTATCATTTGCTGGTTTCTCAGGTCTGAACTTTAGCCAGCCTAGTCATGAGCACCTACACAGCTCTGTGATTTTACCTCTAGAGAACATGTGGAAGTTTTTGGTTGTCACAGCTTGGAAGGAAGGATGCTATTGCTGTCTAGTAGGTAGACCTCAAAGATGCTGTTAGCATCCTACAGTGCACATGGATCCTACCCCCACAACAGCCATCACATCAGCAGAGCTGAGGTTCCGTCCCACTGTACAGTAAAAAGCTTGGGAGACTAAACGGTTTACCATATTCAGAAAACTGGGGAAGCTACTGCCTCTGCTTCGTTTTCTTATGTAGGCAACCTGAGGCTTTTCAAGGGTCACAAGGGAAGTAGAAAGCAAGACGCTGTCATCTCGGATCTTTTTCTTCAGGCCTCCTGAATGACCAATGTTGGGATGCAAAAAAAAAAGGACCTAGCTACAGATGACTGGGCTTCTGCGTGAGAAGGAAAATACTTAGTAGCAGAGGCCAGTAAGTTAAAAAGGAGATATAAAGGGAAGAGAAAGGAAGGGAGGAGGGTACTTAATAGGTTGGTATTGTAGATATGTAAATACAATGATTGAGATGGGGAGGTAATATTATGGAGAATGGAATTTCAAAGGGGAAAGTGTGTGGGGGGAGGGAGGGTATTACCATGAGATACTTTTTTATAATCATGGAAAATGTTAATAACAATTAAATTTAAAAAAAAAGGAGCAATGACTCCTAAAACAAGACAAAACCGGCTCTACCACCAGAGCATGAACTCTCAGTAAGAGTAGGAAGGGGCAGGGAAACCTACAGAAATTCACAGATTCTTTAAAAGGAATCAAAAGAGAATTTAAGGCTGGAGAGGTGGCTTAGTGTCTAAGGCATTTGACTGTGAAGCCAAAGGACCCAGATGCTGTTCCTCAGGACCCACATAAACCTGATGCACAAAGGGCACAATCATCTGGAGTTCGTTTACAGTGGCTAGAGGCCCTGGCGTGCCCATTCTCTCTCTGTCTTTCTCTCTCTCTCTCTCTCTCTGCTTGCAAAATAAATAAAATTAAAAAATAAAAGAATTTAACCTGCAAATATTAATAAGGAACCTTCATTGATGACTTTTAAAATGGATCCATTCAGCAGAAAGGTTTGGTCCCATTAAAACGTTATCTAACAAAATGATGCCAGTTGTCCTCAGCCACAAATACCACTTCCATCTTCTAGGACAGGCTATCATCGAGCAGCCATCAAGAGCAACAGCAGCACACGGACCCCTGGGTCCACTGGTTAGAGGAGTCATTCTGTGTCCCTTCTGCAGGGAATTGGAGCATGCCTGCTTCCTACGATACTCTGGGACCTGTGTGAGTGGCGCATCAATTGCTTCTCCAGGCCAAGACATATATATTTTATGGGTATGGTTCATATATGTAGTATGTGTGGTGTGGTACTTGTGTGCCTCTGGAGCATGCTGGGGATCAAACTGAGGGACAATGAGGCCTTCTTGGGCCCTTGTGTTTACACAGAAAAGCACTCATACAACTGAGCCATTTCGTCAGGCCCCCAAACCGAGACATCTTTACAAGTGAGTTCCTCTATGAGGACAGCATAAACCAAGACCCAAATTTATCAGAACCGTGACTGCAATGACGGGACACAAGAAACAGCCTCAGCTGGACGACGGTGCACAGACTCTGTGTGGACACAGCCCGAGACAATACAGTAGAACACAACTTCGCTTTTCCAGAGGGTGACACCAGGTGTGAAGCCCACACAGAACGCACTCAAGCCAATGCCAAGTCTACCAACCTTGAACATTCTGTTGATGAATCTCATCTAAGATTCCAATGACAGTGCACACCAGATGAGAGTTCATTTTTTTCTCCACAGTTCACAAAAGCCAAAAGAGATTGCTGAACAGGGTTGGAGTGTTGGCTCAATGGTTAAGGCGCGTGTCTGTGAAGCCAAAGGACCCAGGTTCGATTCCCTAGGACCCACCTAAGCCAGACGCACAAGCTGGTGCATGCATCAGAAATTTGTTTGCAGCAGCTGGAGGCCCTGGTGTATCTATTCACTCTGACTCTCTCAAATAAATAAATAAAAACTTTTTAAAAAAATTATATAAAAATAGCCGGGCATGGTGGTGTGCATCTTTAATCCCAGCACTCGGGAGGCAGAGGTAGGAGGATCACTGTGAGTTCAAGGCCACCCTCAGACTACATAGTGAATTCCAGGTCAGCCTGAGCTAGAGTGAAACCCTACCTCAAAACAATTACATAAAAATAAACTGTTAAACAGCTTCATTTTATTTATACACAGCTAATAAAGGGATTCTTAGTCAGCATAAGCACAGGCAGCTACTCGCACCAACACAAACCCGCATGGGTGGATGTGTCTGCTCTAGACAAGACAGAGTGTCACTAACTCCACCCTTGAAAGTCACCCTGCTAGCCAAGCACGGTGGCACACCACTATAATCTCAACATTTGGAGGTCAGATACAGGAGAAGCAGGAGTTCAAGGTCAGCCTGAGCTACAAGAAACCCTGCCTCTAAAAAAAGGACACATACACATGTGTAACAAAATGCTAAGGAAAACCACACTCTTACTAGAGTAAGGGTTCTTCAGGATTTCAGCAGAGTTAAGTGTTTAATACATAACTTAGAAGAATGTGTAGAATAGGAAAGAGAACCAAAATCCTTCTGGGCATTCAGTGTTCTGTCAGTCCTGATTCTAGCCAGTAAGCAGGAGGTGTCTAAATGAAAACACTGTAATCGTACTTGGAACTCACAAATTAAAACCCAAACCCAAAACATATCCTAGCGCTTCGGGCACATAACACTGGACTGAAAGCCAAAGAGAACTGGCCCCTGCGGGCGGGCCAGAAAAGTTGGAGAGCCCAGCATCAGAAACCGCAGAGCACCTGGTCTCCTTCTTCCACTTTCTTTTCAGCTCTCTCAGAAAGAAGCAAAGATGGAAGAAGGCAGAACTATTCGGCTTCTAGTTTATCTCAGTATGCTAGATTTCTATCAAGAAAGAGACTGAGAATTGAAATGTGATCTAGACTAAAAAGAGGGGGCAGAGGCCACTCTAAATGGTAACCTGGCTTATCTAAAGGGACCAAGGAGCTATCATCAGCAAATTCTCTGCTCATGAAACAGGGGTTCCAGAAGAGATGAAAAGGATAAATACAGAAAGGGTAACCCCGCATACAGGTCAGCTTGGTGTCAAGCGCAATAAAATTCTACCTTAGGTTTTTACGTAGAGGGATTAGAAAGATGGGGTGGGGAGGAATGAGAATGGCAATTGCCTATTGAGTTTCAAACATCATACTAGGGCTGAAGAGATGGCGTAGCGGTTAAGGCGCACACCGGCGAAGCCGAAGGACCCCGGTTCGATTCTCCAGGTCCCACGTAAGCCAGATGCGCATGGTGGCGCATGCATGTGGAGTTTGTTTGCAGTGGCTAGAGGCCCTGGTGTGCCCATTCTCACTATCTTTCTATCTCTCTCTCTCTCGCCCCCTCTATCTGTAATAAATAAAAATAAATAAAATTTTTTAAAAAATCATCCTAAAGTATCCACGTGTGTGTGTGTGTGTGTGTGTGTGTGCCTGTAGAGTATATGTACATGTGTGCAACTGTGCACACGCTGTGCTCAGGCATGTGGAGGCTGGAGTAGAACAAGTACAATCCTCTAGCCCCTGCTCTTCTGCGCTGTTTCTTTGAGACAGTCTCTCACTGAACTTACAGCTGCCATTTCCCTGGCAAGCCCCAGCGATCTTCCTGCCTCCGACCCCTTAAGGACTGGGGTTACAAGCATGCATGGCCATGCCCAGCTTTTCACATAGATTCTGGCGCTCAAACTCGGGTCCTCATGCTTGTGTGGCAAGCTCTCTCATATGCTGAGACTTCTCCTCAGACCCATCCGTGTGTGTGTGTGTGTGTGTGTGTGAGATTTTTATTTATTAGAGAGAGAGAGAGAAAGGACACGCCAGGGCCTCTAGCCACTGCAAACGAATTCCTGACACATACGCTACCTTGTGCATCTGGCTTTACGTGGGTCCTGGGGAATTGACCTGGGTCCTTTAGCTTTGCAGGCAAGCGCCTTAACTGCTAAGCCAACTCTCCAGCCTTCTAGTCCATATTTTTTGATAAGCCTAATATAACACAGAAATGTCACAAACAGAATGTATCTCCATTTCTTGATATTTTGGAGAAAATGAAGAAATGTGAAGTAAATGACAGCTAAGAACATTCAGGGCTATTGCAATGCTATTTTAAAAGAGAACAAATCACTAAGATGCTGCCATTGAATCACTAAAGGATTAACCTAGTGTCATTTTACTTTTTTATTTTTTTCTTTTCTTTTCTTTCCATTTTTCGAGATAGGGTCTCACTCTAGCTCAGGCTGACCTGGAATTCACTATGTAGTCTCAGGCTGGCCTTGAACTCACAGTGATCCTCCTGCCTCTGCCTCCTGAGTGCTGGGATTAAAGGCATGCACCACCATGCCTGGTGCACTCATTTTACTTTTTTTTTTAAAAATTTTGTTCATTTTTATTTGTTTATTTGAGAGTAACACACAGAGAGAAAGAGTAATAGAGAGAGAGAGAGAGAGAGAGAGAGAATGGGCATGCCAGGGCTCTAGCCACTGCAAACGAACTCCAGACACGTACGCCCCCTTGTGCATCTGGCTAATGTGGGTCCTGGGGAATCGAGCCTTGAACCAGGGTCTTTAGGCTTCACAGGCAAGTGCTTAACCACTAAGACATCTCTCCACCTATTGAACAATTATATCAATCACATAGATGAAGTTTGAATGTGATAATCTTTCAGATGATGCAAAGGGAAATGACAGACCACATTGAGAAGGATCTCTCTAGAGAATACTGCATGGATAGAAGTGAGTTGAATTTTTTAAATATATTTTTATTTATTTGTTTGAGAGAGAGAAAGAAGAGAAAGAGAATGAGCATGCCAGGGCCTCTAGCCACTGCAAAGGAACTCCAGACGCATTCACCCCCTTGTGCATCTGGGTTACATGGGTCCTGAAGAATTGAACTGGGATCCTCTGGCTTTGCAGGCAAAGGCCTTAACCACTAAGCTGTCTGTCCAGCCCCCAGCTGAGTTTTTTTTAAAAAAAAAAAACACATTTTTATTCATTTATTTTTATTTATTTGCAAGGAGAGAGAGAGAGAGAGAGAGAGAGAGAGAGAGAGAGAGAGAGAGAGAGAGAGAGATGAATGAATATGGGAGTGCCAGGACATCTAGTTGCCGCAAATAAACTTCAGATGCTTGTGTCACTTTGTGCATCTGGCTTTACATGGGTACTAGGGAATCGAACCCGAGTCACTGAGGCTATAAGGCTTTGCAGGCAAGCACCTTCACTGCTAAGGCACTTCTCCAGCCCAAGATGACTTTTTTTTTGGGGGGGGGGTTTGGTTCTTTGAGGTAGGATCTCACTCTAGCTCAGGCTGACCTGGAATTCACTATGGAGTCTCAGGGTGGCCTTGAACTCATGGTGATCCTCCTACCTCTGCCTCCCAAGTGCTGGGATTAAAGGTGTGCGCCACCATGCCGGGCCTCCAAGCTGATGTTTTGAAGAGAGATACTGACTATACTGAGGCACGTGCATAAATTTCACAACAGAGATGCTTAACAGTGCCTTAATATGAAGGAACACAGCTTTTTTAAAAGGAAACTCAATCCTCAAATGGATTATTAAAAAAAAAAAAAAACAGTTCAAGGGAAGAAAGAGTCAAACAGACATTGCTCAAGAGGAAACCACATCTGGAGAAACAAGTTAGAATCTGGGAGCAGCATTTTAAGAGGAAATTAATGATCTGCAGAAAGGGTAGGATGGTTAAGAAAACAGAAATCACACTACATGTGAAACCGTTGACAAAACTGGGAAGATTTAGCCTAGAGAAAATTCTGTGGAAAGATGATGGTTTTCTCCAACTGCTTAAAAGGTTATACATAATGGGGACACCTCTGGGACAAATTCCAGTTTGCTGCACTCTCTCCACAATGTAAGCTACAGTACTCCAATTCTGGCTTGATAGTTAAAAAAAAAAAAAAAAAAAAAGGCTGCAGTGGCACACACCTTTAATTCCAACACTGGGGAGGCAGAGGTAGGAGGATCGCTGTGAGTTTGAGGCCAGCCTGAGACTACATGGTGAATTCCAAGTCAGCCTGGGCTACAGCGAGACCTTACCTCAAAAATAAATAAAGAAAGCAAATAAAAATTAGCTGGTCCTTGCCAGGCATGGCGGCACAAGCCTTTAATCCCAGCACTTGGTAGGCAGAGGTAGGAGGATCACCGTGAGTTTGAGGTCAGCCTGAGACTACGTAGTGATTTCCTGGCCAGCCTGGGCTAGAGTGAGATCCTACCCTGAAAAACCAAAACACAAAATAAATAAACAAAAATAAAATTACAATAAGTGGCTCCTCCCATCATTCACTGGGCATGCTATTAGCTCAGCTGAGCTAGAATTGGGCTTTTTGGCAACAGTACCTCCTGACTGACTCGTAATGAACCGAAACACAACCTAAGCCACAGTTTTTCTCTTGTGACCACGGCCAGCTTCTCTCAATCTCTGCACTTATCACCCACAGACATCGCGCTTCATGAGTGTCAGCTCAACGACCGCCGTGATCCTCTAAGATGTCTCTGTCTTGTTCACAGATCAATCGTGGGCAGGCACCAAGAACGAGCTACAGCCCATATCAGACATTCAAAAGCTCCAGGCTCACTCAATGAGTAACTGTTAAACAACAAACAGCTACAAGGAGACAAAAACACAGAGGGCAAGGGAACAGCCTTGATCCACGCCAAAGACATCCAAAAGACAGGGCGCCGAGCGGCTGCAGGAAAGCAGATGCCGACGCGACAAGCCTTCCTAAGATTAGAGTTGTGCCGCAGCAGACGAGAAGGATCCTCGGAGTAAGACTGCGTCCTATGTCACTGAGTGTATGAAGATGGTGAATGAATCTGAAGTCTATGTTTTTAGGATGCCTGAACTAGGTACTTTCAGGCATTTCTGAGTCCATGATTCTCCACAGAAATGAACTCCGTAATGCTAGTGGCAATGCCGGCTCGGTAAGACGTCTTCACTGGACGTTTCCACCTTCCTCTCCAGCCCAGGGTGCCTGGAGTTCTTCCCTGCTCTGAGCCTGGACAGGCTGACATGGTAAGGCCTGCACTGCCTCTTGGTTTCTGCCTGAGGTGGGCCTGGCCACAGGGAACAGTGGCAGGAGATCAGGCAAGGAGCGAGACGGCTTGCCTGCAAAGCCTAAGGATCCAGGTTCGATGCCCACGTAAGCCAAGGTTGCACGTGTGCCTGGAGTTCATTTGCAGTGACTAGAGGTCTTGGTATTGCTCATCATCTCTCTCTCTCTCTCTCTCTTAAACAAATATTAAAAGAAAGAAAGAAACAAGGAAAAGAAAGGAGTCTGAGGTGAGGGGCCTGGTTCCCTAGCTGGATTCCCGTACAGCCTTAATGACACTTTTGCTCTTTAACAGAGATTCCTGCACGGCCCCCTCTTCTCTCTTGGGCCCGGAAGCAGTCCTGTTTTGCTCTTCAGGAATAGGTAACTGCCCTTGCCCAACCAACTCCTGTATTCTCACTATAACCCCTACTGTTTTTTTTTCTTTTTTTGGTTTTTCGAGGTAGGGTCTCTAGCCCAGGCTGACCTGGAATTCACTATGGAGTCTCAGGATGGCCTTGAACTCACGAAGACCCTCCTACCTCTGTCTCCCGAATGCTGGGATTAAAGGCATGTGCCGCCACGCCCAGCGACCCCCACTTTTAAAATGTTCCCACCAGGTTGTTAATCAATGTCCCTCATCAATACCCTAGCTGGTACTCATCCAGTTAAGTTTTTTTTTAAATTTTTTGAAATATTTTAAAATTATTTTTATTTATTTATTTGCAAAGAGAGACAGACAGAGAGAGAATGGGCACACCAGGGCCTCCAGCCACTGCAAACGAACTCCAGATGCATGTGCCCCTTGTGCATCTGGCTTACGTGGGTCCTGGGGAATCGAACCTAGGTCCTTTGGCTTCGCAGGCAAATGCCTTAACCGCTAAGCCATCTCTCCAGCCCCCAGTGAAGTTTCTGTGAGAATGTCACTGAGCAAGAGGGGGCAACTGAGTTCTGGAGAGCTCCTCTGTGCAGTGTCCTTTCACAGCTCTCAGGGATGAGGTGCAGGGCTACTACGGTGCCTCTAGGCCTTTTATGCATTGCAAGCGTCTTCAGAGCCTTCGCGGCAGTGAAAGAACGTGCAGTATTCGCAGTACCCAGCACGTCAGCCTTGGATCACACACGCAGCCTGCTGTCCTGGGGACATGTCCAGTCACTGCTTCCAAGGCAGGAAGCAGTGTTAGGTCCTCAGGTGACAACACCAGATTCTGGACACAGAAAACCATATGTCCGTGATGTTACTTTTATCAGAAATGAGTCCGTGAGAAAGCCAACACCACCAAGCTTTGCTTTGCCATCGTTTATTATTGAGGCTGACCCTCCTGTGGGAATTGCTAGAGCAAGAAGATATTTTCACTCTGAACTGATTTTTATCTTAAAGGAATAGACTGAGTGGAGAAACAGTCTTTAATTCATTACAGACAGAGGAGCATAAAATGAACGTGATATTTCCTAAGAGCTGGCATTTCATTCTATGACCTGGTGTCATAATATTAATCAAAGGATCAGGTGAAAAATATACAATAGCCGGGCGTGGTGGCACACGCCTTTAATCCCAGCACTTGGGAGGCAGAGGCAGGAGGATCGCCGTGAGTTCGAGGCCACCCTGAGACTCCATAGTGAATTCCAGGTCAGCCTGGGCTAGAGTGAGACCCTACCTCGAAAAACTGAAAAACCAAAAAAATATATATATATATACAATAAAGTGGGGTGAAATTTAGACCATTATAAATTATAAACAAAGAAGAGAACAACCAGAAGTACACAAGCTATGAAGAAAAATCCCCACAGCTATCTCCTGCCAGTAACAGCTTAATGTTGCCATAACTAAAATACTTAGATTGCATATATTTAGAGGAATTAAGCATATCTGTAGTGACTTAGAATAGCAGTGATGAGGAAGCTAAAACTGAAAGCTACGAGACTTATGTCATTCCTGTTGAACCTTGTTTTCCAACTGTTCACATATGTGGTTTTAAACAGTCAACCAACATCATCTACTCCAAAAGCGACACAGTTCAAGAAAACTGACATCTGTTGTGAAGAAAACAAAAACTAAGAACCCCAAGAGCCTGTTTCCCCCTCTTCCAACACTGGGCTACTGTCCTAACCAATGCTCTCTTTCGGTGATATTTAGCCAGAGAAAGTAATTAGCACTGAAATGTAACCAAAAACAATTTTTGTGTGTGAGACTGACAGGAACCTATTTCCTCTTTTTGTTTCTTTCAAAAACAAGGGTCCATCTAGATCTCTATTTCCTTTTTAAAAAAAAAAACACCTGTGGACATGGTTAAACAAACCCTTGCGTCCGGCCAGGGGAGACCAGTATGGACTGACCCACGTCTGGAACCTGACACCCCTCACTCAAAAATGGCTTCCAAACAGAGGAGGGCCTGGTGTTACAAGCCCAGCACAAGCTGGAAGCAAAGGCCAAGGGAAAAAAAGAAAGAAACAAAAAGGAAAAGAAAAGGAGGGGAGAGGGGAGGGGAGAGAGGAGAGGAGAGCAGAGCAGGAGAAAGAAAGTGAAGGTATTCCCTCAGCCCTGGCACTTAGTGGAGAACTTAAACCATGGTCTGTTTTACTAAGCTTTAGTAGAACACAGATTTACTCCTCTAGGACAGAAAAGGGGAAAAGCAAACATTTGTCCACCATATCCCAATGGCCCTATCTACACTATAAAAGTGAAGTGACTCTTCTGGGGCTCATACATTTTCTTCCTCATTTGGCCAACAAGTGCTTTCCCTTCCTCCCTCCCTCCTGTTAAATTTGAGACTCTGGGCTGCAGAGATGGCCCGATTCGACTCCTCAGAACGCAAGTAAAGCCAGATGCACAAAGTGGTGCATGCATCCATTCACACTCTCTCTCTTTCCCTCTGCTTACAAATAAATAAATAATATTTAAAACATAAACTTGGAATTCTAAGTATATTTATAAAACAACACAGAGTTTCCTTTTTAGAGACACTGAAAAGTGCCCCAGTATTGCTACGAAAATACTGGGTACAGGGCTGGAGAGATGGCTCAGTGGTTAAGCGCTTGCCTGTGAAGCCTAAGGACCCCGGTTCGAGGCTCGGTTCCCCAGGTCCCACGTTAGCCAGATGCACAAGGGAGCGCACGCGTCTGGAGTTCGTTTGCAGTGACCGGAGGC
Source organism: Jaculus jaculus (assembly GCF_020740685.1). NCBI lineage: Eukaryota > Metazoa > Chordata > Mammalia > Rodentia > Dipodidae > Jaculus > Jaculus jaculus. Next base: position 91,579,339 of record NC_059113.1, on the reverse strand, counting down.
CCTAGCACGCCCATTCTCTCTCTATCTCCCTCTTTCTCTCTCTCTGTCGCTTTCAAATAAATAAAAATAAACAAAAATATTAAAAAAGAAAATACTGGGTACAGTTCAATGACATAAGCTGGATTAACAATGAAAAGGCTAGTCCCTTCCCTAGACACACTGAAGGCATCCCAACTAGAAATAATGACTATAAATATCTCTGTACCTTTGTCTTGTCACACTCTGGTGATCTCTGATAATCTCACTCATTAACTTAAAACTTTTGTGCCACCACTGGTTATTTGTAAGCTACTTGTTTTTTTGTTTGTTTTTGTTGTTTTTTTGAGGTAGGGTCTCACACTCTAGCCCAGGCTGCCCTGGAATTCACTATGTAGTCTCAGGGTGACCTCGAACTCAGCAATCCTGCCTCCTGAGTGCTGGGATTAAAGGCATGCACCACCACGCCCAGCTTATAAAGCTACTTTTGACAGCAACAGAAATTCCCCTGTCTTATGAAAGGACTCAAGAAAAAGCCCTATGTGAAACTGAAGCATGGACAAAGTATAATAAGAAATTGAAAGAGAGAAGATTATTTATTACCAATGGATCAAGGGGAAATTTTTCAGGAAAAAAAAAAAGCATTTGAAACAGTTTTTGAAGGAGGAAATACTGCAGTGAAGACCTTGCTGAGATATGTGGGATGTGGACAGAGACACAGACAGAGATGAGCCTCAGACAGGACAGACACACAGAAGGACTGTCAAATTTTCAAGTCAGAAGAAGTGTAGGGCTGGAGAGATGGCTTAGTGGTTAAGGCATTTGCCTACAAAGCCAAAGGACCCAGGTTCGAATCCCTAGGACCCACATTAGTCAGATGCACAAGGAGGTACACCCGTCTGGAGTTCATTAGCAGTGTCTGGAGGCCCTGGTGTGCCCGTTCTCTCTTTCTTTCTCTGTCAAATAAATATAAAATATTTTTTTAAAAAGTAAGTTTAATTCATTTGGGACAAATTGTTACTATAGACGTACAACAAGATATTACTCAGCAATAGTTTTTTGTTGCTGCTGTTGTTGCAACAGGGTCTCACTATGTAGCCCAGGCCAGCCTAGAATTTCCTACCTCAGACTCCTGAGTGCTGAGATTACAAGGAATGAAGCGCATCTACATACCACAACACTGATGAAGCTTAAAAGTATGTTAAACCAAGGCTGGACAGATGGCTTAGCGGCTAAAGTGCTTGCCTGCAAAGCCTAAGGACCCAGGTTTGATTCCCCAGAACCCATGTAAGCCAGATGCACAAGGTCATACATACATCTGGAGTTCGTTTGCAGTGGCTGGAGACCCTGGCGTGCCCATTCTCTCTCTCTCTCTCTCTCTCTTCTTTCCCTCTTTCAATAAATAAATAAACGAATGAATAACTAAATTTAAAAGTATGTTAAACTAAAGAAGCCAGACACAAAAAGCCATGTACTGCATAATTCTACTATATGAAATATCCAAAATAGGAAATCCATAGGAACAGAAATAGATTAATACTTGTCTGAGGCTAGTAAAGGCCAGCATGGGGAGATAAGGATAGTGACTTCTAACGGTTATGGAGTTTCTTTCAGAAGGTGATGAAAGCATTCTGGGATTGGGATTAGAGAATGGCAACAATTGTAATTCTTTTATATATATATATATATATATATATATATATATATATATATATATATATTTTTTTTTTTTTGGTTTTTCAAGGTAGGGTCTCACTGTAGCCCAGGCTGACCTGGAATTCACTATAGAGTCTCAGAATGGCCTCAAACTCATGGCGATCCGCCTACCTCTGCCTCCCGAGTGCTGGGATTAAAGGCGTGTGCCACCACGCCCGGTTCAACAGTTGTAATTCTTTAAATATACTAAAAACCCACTGAATTGTGAATTATAAAAAAATGGACTTTGGGTTTTACTCCCCAGTACCCACGTAAAGCCAGATGTACAAGTTGGCACATGTGCCTAGAGCTCATCTGCAGTGGCTAGAGGCCCTGGGGAACCCTCTCTTTTTCTCTGCCTCTTTCTTAAATAAATAAATAAAATATTAAAAAAGAACAGACTCTATAGTATGTAATTTGTATCTCACTAAAGCTATTAAAATAAAACTAGTCCATTATAAAAATTACGTTTATATGCAGGCTGTGAATACCTAGGCTAGCATCCTATACATTATCACTACAAATAATTTAGCCACTATATATAGAGAACACATGTGTTGCCATAGAACTTAACTGCAATATGAAATGTGAGTTTAAGTGTGATTGTCTTGCTGGGTGTGGTGGTGCACATTTTTAAATCCCAGCACTCAGGAAGCAGAGGTAAGAGGATCACCATGAGTTCGAGGCCACCCTGAGACTACACAGTAAATTCCAGGTCAGCCTGGGCTAGAATGAAACCCTACCTCAAAAATAAAGAAGAAAGAAAGAAAGAAAGAAAGAAAGAAAGAAAGAAAGAAAGAAAGAAAGAAAGAAAGAAGGAAGAAAGGAAAAGAATGAGAAATTGACAAAGTTATAGGAAGGGGAATATATGAACACCAAGTACAGTATATGGGAGGATCATCGTTTTTTGTTGTTTGTTTATTTAATTTTTTTTGTTTTTATTTTTATTTTTGTTTTTGTTTTTTGAGGTATTTATATGAGAGCGACAAAGAGAGAAAGAGGCAGATCGATAGAGAGACAGAGAGCGAATGGGCTCACCAGGGCTTCCAGCCTCTGCAAACGAACTCCAGACCTGTGCGACCCCTGTGCATCTGGCTAACGTGGGTCCTGGGGAACCGAGCCTCGAACCGGGGTCCTTAGGCTTCACAGGCAAGCGCTTAACCGCTAAGCCATCTCTCCAGCTCCAGGAGCACCTTTTACATGGCATCAGACTGGTCATGCACACAGACCTGCATTCCATGTCTACTGCATACAAAAAAAGACCAGAAACTTTCAGGTGCCAACTTTTGTTTGGTTTTCTGTTTCATCTTGTTCTTAATTTTATGAGGTGGGTCTGATAAACCCTGTGTTGCTGGGTGTGGTGGAGCACAACTTTACTCCCAGCACTCGGGAGGCAGAGATAGGAGGTTTGCTGTGAGTTCAAGGACAGCCTGAAACTACATAGTGAATTCCAGGTCAGCCTGGCTAAAGCGAGACCCTACCTCAAAAAAAAAATCTTATGTTTCTTTTTTTTTCCTTTTTTGGTTTTTCAAGGTAGGGTCTCACACTAGCTCAGGCGGACCTGGAATTCACTATGGAGTCTCAGGGTGGCCCTGAACTCACGGGCAATTCTCCTACCTCTGCCTCTCAAGTGCTGAGATTAAAGGTGTGCACCACTACAACGGGCAAAACCTTGTGTTTCTGAGAGTAAAGGTGAATAAAACTGGAAAAAATCATACATAACTATAAAAAAGAAAAGGGAAAACCTTGCCAATCATTCACCGTCCACACATACACGAGGGCCCTGTAGCTTGTTGGGCAGGCTGAGGTTTCCAAATCTGGTTGTTCAACTTCTGTGCCATCAAAGAAACTAGCATTTACTGCATCACTACTATGTGGAGTTATAAAGAAAATAAAAAGCATTTCCCTCATTTTAAAGCTTAATGTGTTATTTTGCAACAATGGAATTTTTCCTCCCTACAACAGAAACCTTACTTGGAAACATTCAAGTGCACTTTAAGAAAGTGCCTCTAGTTGTGATTTCTGTCATGGTAAAATAATAAGTACCAATTAAGTCAAGTTAATATGCACCTAGTTTGTTCTAATAACTTAAGGATCCTGCCAGCGCAGCGTCACGTATGCATACCTAAGTTATCATTCTGCACTGAGCAGAACAGCCCTGCGTACTCACGGGCCCACAGAGGCAAGTTACTGAATAATTGATGAGGTGTCCTTTCAGGAAAACAGAGCTACTCCTCATGTGTAGGGTTTTAATTTCTCGTAATTATAGGGACCCGGTTCCAGCTAAAGATTGAGTTTCATATTAAAAGAAACTGTCTGGGGCTGCAGAGATGGCTTAGCAGTTAAGGCGCTTGCCTGCAAAATCAAAGGACCTCGGTTCCATTCCCTAGGACCCACATAAACCAGATGTACACAAGATGGCACCTGCATCTGGAGTTCGTTTGCAGTGGCTAGAAGCCCTGGCATGCCCATTCTCTCTCTTTCTGTTTCTCTCTCTGCTTCTTTCCCTCTCTCAAATAAATAAAAATACATTTTAAAGCCAGGCGTGGTGGCGCATGCCTTTAATCTCAGCACTCGGGAGGCAGAGGTAGGAGGGTTACCGTGAGTTTAAGGCCTCCCTGAGACTACACAGTGAATTCCAGGTCAGCCTGGGCTAGATTGAAACCCTACCTCAGATAACAAAAAAAATTAACTAATTAATTTAAAAAAGAAAGAAAGGGGCTGGAGAGATGGCTTAGCGGTTAAACGCTTGCCTATGAAGCCTAAGGACCCCGGTTCGAGGCTTGGTTCCCCAGGACCCACATTAGCAAGATGCACAAGGGGGCGCATGCGTCTGGAGTTCGTTTGCAGTGGCTGGAAGCCCTGGCGCGCCCATTCTCTCTCTCTCTCTCTCTCTCTATCTGCCTGCCTCCCTCCCTCTCTCTCTCTCTCTCTGTCACTCTTAAATAAATAAAAATGAACAAAAAAATTATTTAAAAAAAAAGAAAGAAAGAAAGAAACTGCTTGGCTGGGCATGGTGGCACATGCCTTTAATCCGATTCAGCACTTGGGAGGCAGAGGTAGGAGGATCACCCAGAGTTCAAGGCCACCCTGAGTCTACCGCTGACATGAGACCCTACCTCAGAAAACTAAAAAAATAAAATAAACTGCTAAAATATTGAACAAGGCAATACAATATGTAGTTTACATGATCAGAAAAAAAGAAAATACTCTAAAATGCATGTGCAAACTCAAGTGTTAGTACAAATTCATGGATTAACATGTGTAGATGCTGGTCCCTAAGTGGAATTCTCTATGCTAGAAATAGAACTTTTCAAGTATACTAAGACTTAATATCTCTATAGTTCTTTTTAAAAAAAAAATATTTATTTATTTATTTGAGAGCGACAGAGAGAGAGAGAAGGAGGCAGACAGAAAGAGAGAGAAAAAAAAGAGAGAGAGAGAATGGGTGCGCCAGGGCCTCCAGCCACTGCAAACGAACTCCAGACGCATGCGCCCCCTTGTGCATCTGGCTAACTTGGGTCCTGGGAAATTGAGCCTCGAACCGGGATCCTTAGGCTTCACAGGCAAGGCTGAGCCATCTCTCCAGCCCCTCTATAGTTCTTTTGTCCCAGTCTTGTTTGTTTACATGTGTCTGTGTGCACATGTGTAGAGATCAGAGGATAACTTTGGGGTCCATCCTTGCCTTCTCTCACAAGTTTCTGGAAAATTCTCCTGTCTTCACCTCCCTTCTCCTCATAGAAGCACTGGGATCACAGTGCAACAGTGTCTACCTTTAAGGCAAGTTCTGGGAACCCAAGGTCCAGTACTCATTTCCCCAGCCACAATGGCAATTTTTAAAAAAAATTTATTTATTTGAGAGAGAAAGAGACAGAGAGAGGAAGACAGCGAGAATGGGCACACCAGGGTATCCAGCCACTGCAAATGCATGTGCCATCTTGTGCATCTGGATAATTTCAATCCTGGGGAATTGAACCTGGGCCCTTTGGCAAGCACCTTAACTGCTAAGCCATCTCTCCAGCCCCAGTGCCAATTTTTGTTTTGTTTTGTTTTTCAAAGTAGGGTCTGGGTCTAACCTAGGCTGACCTGGAATTCACTATGTAATCTCAGGATGGCCCGAACCCACGGCGATCCTCCTACCTCTCTGCCTCCCGGGTGCTGGGATAAAGGCGTGTCCCACCACACCCAGACCCAGTGCCAATATTTTGATGTATTAATTTTAAGATAAAAGCTAGAGTTAAAATAAACTGTTTTAGGTTTTCCATTTTTTTAATATTTTTTAAAATTTAATTAATTTATTTATTTGAGAGCGACAGACACAGAGAGAAAGACAGGTAGAGGGAGAGAGAGAGAATGGGCGCGCCAGGGCTTCCAGCCTCTGCAAACGAACTCTAGACACGTGCGCCCCCTTGTGCATCTGGCTAACGTGGGACCTGGGGAACCGAGCCTCGAACCGAGGTCCTTAGGCTTCACAGGCAAGCGCTTAACCGCTAAGCCATCTCTCCAGCTCAGGTTTTCCATTTTTAATAGTAAGGACAAATTTGAACGACTCAAAAGTTATAAAGGTGGGGCTGGAGAGATGGCTTAGCAGTTAAAGCACTTGCTTGCAAGCTTAATGGATCAGGTTCAAATCCCCAGCTCCCATGTAAAGCCAGATGCACAAAGTGGTGCACATATCTGGAGCTCATCTGCAGTATCTGAAGGCCCTGGAACACTCATCTATACTCTTTCTTATACACACACACACACACACACACACACACACATGTGTGTGTGTGTATATATATATATTTAAAAATTTTGTTAACAGAATTATTTACATTAAGGAAAGGAGGAAATGAATACAGCAATTCAAAAATCACAAATTTAGTGTATTTCAGAACTGGAAATAACCTTGTAGACTACATGAGTTCCATTCTCTTTTAAAACAAAACCTGAGCCGGACGTGGTGGCGCACACCTTTAATCCCAGCACTCGGGAGGCAGAGGTGGGAGGATCACCATGAGTTCAAGGCCACCCTGAGACAACAGAGTGAATTCCAGGTCAGCCTGGACCACAGTGAGACACTACCTTGAAAAAACAAAAAAAAAAATAAATAAATAAAATAAAACAAAACCTGGGCTGGAGAGATGGCTTGGAGGTTAAGGCGTCTGCCAGCAAAGCCAAAGGATCCTGGTTCAATTCTCCAGTACCCACATAAGCCAGATGCACAAGGGGGCGCATGCATCTGGAGTTCGTTTGCAGTGGCTGGATGCTCTGGAGCACTCAGTTTCTCTCTCTCTCTCAAATAAATAAATAAAATATATATATGTTTTTTAAAAACCTGCTGGGTGTGGTAGCACATGCCTTTAATCCCAGTACTCTGGAGGCAGAGGCAGGAGGAATTCAAGGCCAACCTGAGACTACTTAATGAATTCCAGGGAAGTCTGGGCTAGAGTTCTAGGTCAGTCTGGGCTAAAGGGAAAATCTACCTCGAAAAAACCAAAACAAACAAACAAAACCTGTGCCTTCTCCAGGACAGACTTCCTATTTTATTCATATGAATCCATACTACACCACACGGGCATGTATCAGGGCTCTATTGATGCATATGAAAATTGTATTTTTATTTATTGCTTATTGGATGAATTAAATTCACTTACTGTAATAATTTATAATCTCAGAAGAAAAGATTTCTGGCTGTAGTCCTTCAGCAAAGAAATGGCTCATTGTTCATTTATGTATGAGAGGTGACTAAAAGTCTCAACAAAAAAACATAGGTTAGCTGGGGGATTTCAATTACTGGGAAGGATGTCATCTCTATCCATAAAAGCAATATCACTGAGCACGGTTCTTTTCTTCCTTCCTTTTTTTTTTTTTTTTTGTTTGTTTGTTTACTTTTGTTTATTTATTTGAGAGCGATCCAGAAAGAGGCAGGGCTTCCAGCCTCTGCAAACGAACTCCAGACGCGTGCGCCCCCTTGTGCATCTGGCTAACGTGGGACCTGGGAAACCGAGCCTCGAACCGGGGTCCTTAGGCTTCACAGGCAAGCGCTTAACCGCTAAACCATCTCTCCAGCCCTGTTTTAGTTTTTCTGGCTCAGACCAACCTGGAATTCACTATGTAGTCTCAGGGTGGCCACGAACTCACATGGATCTTATGTCTGCCTCCAAAGCACTGGGATTTCAGGCAGGCGGATGCGGCCACACCCAGGAGGGGGGGTTGGGAGGAGAACGAACAGAGTTGATTTGCTGGGGCAAGTGGCCCTGGCGCTGCCATGCTCACCTCCTCCTGTCTAAATACACACACAAGCAAGCGCATCCTTCACCTGGGGGTTCGTCGTCAGTACCCCCGTGCAGGAGAGCGCGAGGATTCCCGGGCAGTCCCAGGAGCTGGTGCCACGAAGGCACACCGGCGTGCGTCCCAACCTGTTGCCGCCATGGCCCAGTGATCTGGAGAAGGGACGCCGTCTCTTTTTAAACAAACTACTCTTATTTGTGTATTTGCAAGCAGGAGAAGGAGAGAAGCCAGAAAGACAAGAGAGAATATATGAGCTGCAGACGAACTCCAGACACAAGCGCCACCCTGTGCATCTGGCTTTACGCGGGTCCTGGGGAATCGAACCTGCGTCCTTGGGCTTTGCGGGCAAGCCACCTCCAGCCCGGGACGTCGTTTCTAGACCTGCAAAGATCGGAGGCCACCGTGTTTGCATGCCTTTCATGGTGGTTGCGCGGAAGAGAGAAAAATTAAAACCCTGGTCTCGCGCGCGGCCGAGGCTAGGTCTCAGTGAATAGGAAAAAAAAAAAAACAAAACAAAACAAAAAAAGTACTTGCCAGATTGCTCAGTGATTTAAGGCGCTTGCCCGCGAAGCCAAAGGACGCAGGTTCGATTCCCCGGGACCCACATAAGCCAGATGCACAAGGTGGCGCATGCATCTTGGAGTTCCTTTGCTCATCCTCTCTCATCTCTCTGGTCTCTTCGATCGTGAATTCCAGGCCAGCCTGGGCTAGAGTGAGACCCTCCCTGGGGGAGAGGGTGGGGAGAGGGGAGAAGAAGGAATAAATAAAGTATTCGTAGAAGCAGTACTTGCCGCACAGCTCCGAGGCCGCAGTGGAGGGGAAGAGGCGGAGGGCGAGGCCCGGCTCGGATGGAGGTGGCTGGCCGGGAGTCGGTGTGATGCGGACCCTCTCCTCTCTCTGTCTGTCTGTCTGTCTGTCTGTCTCGCACACGAAATGAAGGGGAAACCCTCAGCCTTCGCTAGTCTCTGCGCGAGCGGGTCCCAGAGTTCCGAGCGGCAGCCCGCCCACCGCCCGCCCGCGGCCACGGCGCCACGTCGGCGCCGGCCCCCCGGCCAGGCCCCGGGCCTCGGGACACGGGTCACCGGTCACAAGGAGGCGAACCGGCCCCAGCCGGCCCAGGGTGGCGCCGGGCAAAGTCTCCACCGACGAACAGGGCTGGTGGAGGGTGGGGACCCTGCGCGGGTACTTTGATGCCAGCACTCGGGTGGCCGAGGTCGCAGGATCGCCGTGAGTTCGAGACTACCCCCGACACCGACGACTCGGTGCATTCCAGCTCAGCCTGGGCCAGGGCGAGACCCTACCTTGAAAACACCAAAGCAATGAAATAAAAGTGAATAAAACATAGCCGGGCACGGTGGCGTACACCTTTAATCCCAGAGCTCAGGAGGCCGAGGTAGCAGGATCGCAGTGAGTTCGAGACCACCCTGAGACTACAGACTGCGTTCCAGGTCAGCCAGGGTTACAGTAAGACCCTACCACGGAAAAACAACAACAAGAAGAATCTTTGGTGTAAATCGTGCCCCACCCAACGCAACTACCCAAGGCATACCTGTGGCCATTACTGTTAGAATAATCCCAGCACTGAGGGAGAAAAGGGGGAATGAAGTAGGAGGATCATCATGAGCTCAAGGCCAGCCTGGACGTTCAAGAGTGTGTTACAGGTCAGCCTTAGCTACAGTGAGACCCTTCCTCAAAAACAAACAAATGACATGTTTCTCATTATTAATGATCATTTTATCTTTTAAAGTATAGCAAGAAGGTAGCTGGCCTTTATTTTTTCTTTATACCTCTTCCAACAAGCCTCATGTTAACAGACATTTATGTTGTCCGATATCTGAACTCAGATTCCTCTAGAAAATCATCCTAAATCCCACAAAAGCTGGAAACTCCAGATAATCATTTTCTCAGCCAGTCTTGCAACCAGAGTATATAGACATATGATCACATGCCAATCTGGCACTACTAAGCCCATCCCAGATTTTAGATCTCAAAGAATTATAGGAATTGGGGAGACAGCTCAGGTCTTACAGGCGCTTGCTGGCAAAAAGCCTGCCTGGGTCTGATTCCTCAGACCATGTAAAGCCACATGCACCAAATAGCACAAGTATCTGGAATTCATTTGCAGCAGCAAGAGGCGCTAGCACACCCATACTAAATATTTTTCTAATTAGTTTACTTATTGATGAGAGAGAGTGAGTGAGGATGAGCACACCAGGGTTTCCTGCCACTGCAAGGAACTTCCAGACACATGTGCCATTTTGTGTGTCTGGCTTTACTTGGGTACTGGGGAATCAAACCCAGTTCTTCAGGCTTTACAAGCAAGCGCCTTTAGTAACTAAGCCGCCTCTCCAACCTTGTATTTTCTTTTATTTTAAAGAAAAAGGCATTTTAAGAAGGATAAACTGTATATACCTATGTCAGAGGTGGAGGCAGTGATCAGAGCAGCAGTCTCATGTCACTGCTATTGGTAATGGGGACATGGGCCCACTGTCACAGCCCACGAGAGGGTTGAGACCTATTACCTGAGTAGTTTCCTAGCAAGCTTCCAAGGCAGGTCTGACTTAAATTTAACCAGAGATTTCTGTTGCTTGCAACTGAGAATCCTCACTGATCCACCAAGTCAGATAACATTTTACTGCTCTTGGTCAAAGGCCACTCACCGTAAGATTAACAGAACAAACAAGCTGCTGAGAAAGACGTCACTGGCATTTCTGAATCATTTCTTTTAAAGAATGGCAGGATGGTGTCCTAATGATAACAAGCTAAAATATGACTTGGGTCAGACACAGTGGCCCAGGCCTATAAACCTAATGGGCTGGAAGATTGAGAGTTAGAGGCCACACTGGGCCACCTAGCATGTTCAAAGCAAGACTCTTTCAACCAAAAAAAAAAAAAAAAAAAAAAAATGTGTTTTCACCTGAGCTAGAGCGAGACCCTACCTCAATAAACCAAATAATAATAATAATTAAATAATTTGTTTCCATCAGTCCAATGGGCAGATACAAAACAGCTCTTCCCTAAAAAAAAAAAAAAAAGAAAAAGAAAAAAATCCACAATTACTTGATGATATCTTATATTATCAAAAGCCCCTCTAAAAAGCTTACTTTAAAAAAATTTTTTTTGGTTATGCTTTGGATCAGACCCAAGCCCTTACACATGCTAGGCAACAGTCTACCATTGACCTTCATGCCAAATGCCCAAACGTAGTTTTTTTCCCTAATCCCCCTGTATATTCCAAAAGAAATGGTAATACAACTCCATTAAACTGGGTCAGTGAGGAACATCAGCTTGTGCTCACCTGATGGAAAAGTGTTAAAAGTAACCAGCGTGGATTGAAACTGGATATAAGAACTCTTTTCTTTTCTTTTCTATTTTTTTTTTTTTTTTTCCGAGATAGGGTCTCACTCTAGGCCAGGCTGACCTGGAATTCACTGTATTCTCACGGTGGTCTCGAACACATGGCAATCCTCTTGCCTCTGCCTCCCAAGTGCTGGGATTAAAGGTGTGCATCACCATGCCGAGCTTTCATATGTACATGTTATTTCAGAGAGAAAGTGGGAGAGAGGGAGAGTATGGGCAAACCGGGCCACTTCAAACAAACACCAGATGTCTGTGCCACCTTGTGCATCTGGCTTACGTGGATACTGGGGAATCAAACTCAGGTCCTTAGGCTTCACAGGCAAGTGCCTCAACCATTAAGCCATCTTTCCAGTCCCCTTATACTTTATCTTTAATTAGAATTGATATTTCTCCTGCAGTAATTTCATTTTATTCACTGTAGATAAGGCGTTTGATTTCTTCTAGTCACTATCACTAAATTATATGAAGGTCCATATTAAATTTTCCTTTTAGTTTATTAGCAACATTTATCAGTGTACTTTTTTTTAAGTAAAATCCAAATTGCTATAAGAATTCACATGAAAAATAAAAATTTGGCACATGAAAAAAAAAATTCTTAGGAACAGCAAAAAGCTGGATTCTGAGGAAAAAAAAAAAAAGCAATTTGCAAGAAAACATTTTTAGCATGCCTCTGGGAGGGCAGGGGCTTGCAGAAGAGAAACTTACAGGAAGAAGGAGTTTCTGCTGCCAGTTACTTCTTCGCTTTCTTCTTGTTGTTGCCATTTCTAAAAATGTCCAAGTGGAATTCCTCATCCTAGCCCTAACTTTATTTTCCATTTTGTCCTCTCGTGTTAGCCAATGGCAGCCGCAGGAGTGGAAGCGCTTCAGCCTTAGTTCAAGAGTGAAGTTACAGTAGGAAAAAGTAGTTTTGATCTCAAATGATAAAAGCAAAAATTTAAAAGAGGAGAAGTGTCTTTGAAAAAAAAAATGTCCCAATTATGAACAGATTTTTGTTTTGTTTTGTTTTGTTTTGTTTCCAAGGCAGGGTCTCACTCTACCCCAGGCTGACCTGGACTCACTCTGTAGCCCCAGGCTAGACTTGAACTCATGGAGATTTTCCTACCTCAGTATCAGTGCTGATATTCAAACATGGGCTAGCACACCTGGCTGAATTGTTTGTTTTGTTTTGGCTTGGTTTTTCAAGGTAGGGTCTCACTCTAGCCCAGGCTGACCTGGAATTCACCATGGAGTCTCAGGGTGGCCTCGAACTCACAATGATCCTCCCGAGTGCTGGGATTAAAAGCGTGCGCCACCACACTTGGCTCTGAGCTGATTTTTTTTCAGCTAGTGGCATCTATGCGAGCTTTATTCTCTCCCTCATTATTTAAGACAAGGACAGAGGTGATAGGCAGTCATACCAAGGAATCCTCCATCTGTAAACCGGGATTTACACATTAGGTCATCTGTCCAAGGCAGTATCATTTTAGCCATTTCTTCTTCTCTCTATATAATCATTAAAAAGCAAAGATGCTAAGCAATCCAACAGGCTGCAACCTGTCTGACCTACACAGATGAGAGGCTCTTTTAGGCTATTTCAAACTAAGGGTGACTCGAACCCCTTCCCCGCAAAAAAAAAAAAAAAAAAAAAATAGGTTGCTGCTAAATTCAGATCTTCTAAGTTAGGATTCCCTGATCTCAACCCAGTAGCTGGGATGGAAGGAGATGGAGAGAAATCTTGCAGAGCTAAGGGCAGGGAGAGGTTGTCATCAGGGCCTGGAATGGCTCAGGCTCAGCAGGCAGATACTTATCCAGCACTGACCAGAGCACATGACCCTGCACAGGGTTTAGAACATTCACAAGACAGGACTTCATGACGACACACAGGACAACAGATGCTCTGGGAAAGGAACCCTACCACTGGAGGAGCATGCTGTCACCGAGCCATTGGAAATAGCCATGTTGGGCTGGACAGATGGTTTGGCGGTTAAGGCGCTTGCCTGCGAAGCCAAAGGACCCAGGTTTGATTTCCCACGACCCACGTAAGCCAGATGCACATGGTGGTACATGCGTCTGGAGTTTGTTTGCAATGGCTGGAGGCCCTGGGGCACCCATTCTCTCCCTCCCTTTCCCTCTAATAAATAAACTATTAAAACGAAAAGAAATAGCCAGGTCAAAAAGGGAAATAGGGCTGGAGAGATGGCTTAGTGGTTAAGGTGTTTGCCTGCAAAGCCAAAGGATCCCGGTTCAATTCTCCAGGACCCATGTAAGCCAGATGCACAAGGGGCACATGCGTCTGGAGTTCATGTGGCTGGAGGCCCTGGCGTGCCCATTCTCTCCTTCTCTCTCCCTCTCTTTCTTTCTCTCAAAGAAATAAATAAATAAAATATAGTCTTAAATAAAAGGGAAAGAATCACCTACACAGAGATGAGGCCTGTCTAGCCTTCCGTGCCTTCACAGTGGGTGCAGGCGGATAAGCACGGTTCCCCTGGTTCTGCCTGGGTACAAAACTCCCAGACATACATACATACGCACACAGCATCTACCTCTTAATCTCAGACTTGCAGCTATCAGATAAGACATGCCAGTAAGTCACGTGGAAGGAGCGGTCATCTGACGGGCCTTCCTCTAGTCCCCCCCTTACTTCCTGTTACTTAGAGAAAAATGGAAACCAGACTTGAAGATGGCAGTCCCTGGGCCCCTGACAAGCGGGGCCCCTTGGTACGTCACTCCTCCAGGACTGTTTAACTTCGAATACCATTTGAAATTTATCACGTATTTACTTAGCTTTGCAGTTTATAACAAACCTACCAAACGGGACAAGCCAGTTTGAATTATACAATATGCCAGGGAGCCAACTGCATGGGACGCAGAGCAGGATCAAGGGCTAAAAGACTTAAAACCTCACCTCTCCTGAAGGCAGATTCTCTGTGCACTTTTCCCCCACAGTGCTTTTACAATTAAGACATGGGAAGCACCAAAAAATAATAATAATAATAAAACCATTTAGAGATTGTTATGTGTCTCCACAAACACCAACCAGTGAGTCACAAAGCTTTTATTTAAAAAGACACCCGAGCATTTAGGTTTCATTTTCTTAAAATCTGGTATCTAATAACTCCTATTTGGGCCTGATAAGACTAATGCATTCTGAAGAGATTATCACTAATTAGTATCTTCTTCCCCTACACACATGCTATCAGCTTACATGTGGGCCCAGAGCCAGAGCTCAAGTTTCACCAGTGCTGTTTTATGACCTGAATAAACTGTTTTCGTTTCATGCATGTACTTGTCTTGAAAAATAGATTTTTCTCTGTACCACTTTCCTGAATGCTGAGGACTCGGGAAGTAGTGAAACTGGTTAAGACTTCATAAATATTCCTGAACCGCAACAAGCTGGCATGGAGGCTCCCTGTGTAAAATACTGAGTGAGCACTTTATAGTAGAAAAGGAAAATGATCTCCCAAGGGACTCACTCACGTACACCACCACATGAACATCACAATGGCCACTAAGTTTTCCTTTCTTTTTTTTTTTTTTAATATTTTCCTTTTTTTTATTTTTTGATTTTTCAAGTTAGGGTCTCCCTGTAGCTCAAGCTGACCTGGAATTCATTACGTAGTCTCAGGCTGGCCTCGAACATGGTGATCCTCCTACCTCTGCCTCTCAAGTGCTGGGATTAAAGATGTGAGCCACCACGCCTGGCTATGTTTTCCTTTTTTTTTTTTTTTAAATTTTTATTTATTTATTTAAGAGCGACAGACACAGAGAGAAAGACAGATAGAGGAAGAGAGAGAGAATGGGCGCGCCAGGGCTTCCAGCCTCTGCAAACGAACTCCAGACGCGTGCGCCCCCTTGTGCATCTGGCTAACGTGGGACCTGGGGAACCGAGCCTCGAACCGGGGTCCTTAGGCTTCACAGGCAAGCGCTTAACCGCTAAGCCATCTCTCCAGCCCTATGTTTTCCTTTTATGTGTCTGCTGTAAATCAACTAAAATCGTGAAAAACCAAATGGTGCTTGCACTATTAGGGGTAAGCAGTGGTCATATAAATACACAAATCACACACAACAGTGACACAATTACAAGTAAATCACTGAGCTTCAACAAGAGAACTGACATAACTTCAACCTAGAAATTTTAAAGCTTATTATATACACACAATCGACATATAAATACATATGGCTTATTAAGATATCTATTAAGATATTGTGCTACTGGGTGTGGCAGCTCATGCCTAAATCCCTGCACTTGGGTAGGAGGGTGAAGCCAGAGGATTGCCCTAACTTCAGGATCAACATCAGTTAACTAGTGAGTTCTAGGCCAACCTGAGCTACAGAATACGACCCTGTCAAAAAAGCAAAAAAAAAAGCAGGGCGTGGTGGTGCATGCTTTTAAACCCAGCACTGGGGAGGCTGAGGTAGGAGGACTGCTATGAGTTTAAAGTCAGCCTGGGTCTACAGAGTGAGTTCCAGGTCAGCCTTCAGTCTTGGCTAGATTTTGAGTCCCGCCTAGAAACCACCACCAAAGAGGGGGCGGGGGGAGCAGGGAATGAAAGGTTGATCTTGATTTATTGTATCACAATTATTTCCTCTATAACCTATTTTTATAAAATATTCTTGTTTGTTGTTGTTTTGAGGTAGGGTCTCACTCTAGCCCAGGCTGACCTGGAATTCACTATGTAGTCTCAGGGTGGCCTCCAACTCATAGCCATTCTCCTACCTCGACCTCCTAGTTGCTGAGAATAAAGGCATGCACAACCATGTCCAGCTAAGACTCTTCGTTTTTCTTAAAATACTTTATTTGGGGCTGGAGAGATAGCTTAGCGGTTAAGGCATTTGCCTGCAAAGCCCAAGGACCTTTATCCAATTCCTCAGGACCCACGTTAGCCAGATGTACAAGGGGGCGCATGCGTCTGGAGTTCATTTGCAGTGGCTGCAGCCTTGGTGCACCCATTCTCTCTCTCCCTCTCAAATAAATAAATAAAATAAAGTTTTAAAAATTTTGTATTTATTTATTTCTGAAAGTGGGGGGACAGACAGAACGGGAGTGTCAGGGCCTCCAACCACTACAAATAAACTCCAGACACATGTGCCACCTTGGGCATCTGGCTTACGTGGGTCCTAGGGAATCAAACCAGGGTCCTTAGGCTTCGTAGGCAAGTGCCTTAAATGCTAAGACATCTCTCCAGCCCTAAGATCCTTTCTTTGTAAATGTTTTGTTTTTATTTATTTATTTGACAGAGAAAGATGGAGGAGGGAGGGAGGGAAGGAAAAAAGAGAGAATGGGCATGCCAGGGCCTCCAGCTACTGCAAACGAACTCCAGATGCGTGCACCCTCTTGTTCATCTGGCTAACATGGGTCCTGGGGAACCAAGCCTGGTTCCTTTGATTTTGCAGGCAAAAGCCTTAACCGCTAAGCCGTCCCTCCAGTCCCCCCTTTTTAAAAATATTTTTATTTATTTATTTGACAGAGAAAGATGGAGGAAGAAGGGGAAGAGAGAGAAGAGAATGCTAAGGTCCTGTTTTGGGGACAGGGTGTCACGTAGTCCAGACTGGTCTTTTTTATTTTATTTACCTATTTATTTTGGTGCTGGGGATTGAACCCAGGGCCTCATGCATGTCAGGCAAGCACTATCAACAGCGCTACATCCCCAGATCCCTTCAAAAGATTTCAAAACAAAGCAATAATCAATTTCATGCTTTTTTGTTTCAGACATTCCACATTATGTGATTTAAAAATAATTAGTTTTGGATGCCGGGCATGGTGGCACATGCCTTTAATCTCAGCACTTGGGAGGCAGAGGTAGGAGGAACACTGTGAGTTCAAGGCCACCCTGAGACTACACAGTGAATTCCAGAATTCCAGGTCAGCCTGAGCTTGAGTAAAACCCTACCTCGAAAAAAAAAAAAAAAAAAAAATTAACTTTGGGGTGGCTCACACCTATATTCCCAGCACTCAGGAGGCTGAGGCAGGAGAATACAGTTGAAGGCTGGTCTCAGCTATACAGAGAGTTCAAGGCTAGCCTGGGCTACATGACATCCTGTCTCAAAAAAACGACGACAAAGCTGGGTGTGGTGTGCACACCTTTAATCTGCTTGGGAAGCAGAGGTAGGAGAATCAATGTGAGTTCGAGGCCACGCTAAGACGACATAATGAATTCCAGGTCAGTCTGGACCAGAGTGAGACTCTACCTTGAAAAACAAAACAAAACAAAGTCCTAAAATCTCATTTTGTAGAAGACAGACTTATTGGAAAGAAGAGAAAGGGTTCAATGGCAGGGGTCTCAAAAGAAAGTAATAGGGGCTGGAGAGATGGTTTAATGGTTAAGGCATTTGCCTGCAAAGCCTCAGGACCCAGGTTCAAGTCCCCAGAACCCATGTAAGGCAGGCACACAGGGTGGTGCACACACATGAAGTTTGATTGCAGTGGCTAGCGGCCCTGCCATTTCTCTCCCTCTCTCTCTCATAAAATAATTAAAAAAAAGGTAATGGGATAGGCTTATGATCAAAATACAATATGTACATGTATAAAAATTGTCAATTAAGTTTTATTATTATTGTTGTTATTAACAACATATTTCAAAGAAAAGTTTTTAAAAAGTAATTTTGAAGAGGAAAAAATAAGAATGGAAAACCCCAAGGGACAAAGGATGTCACTTCTGGAAATTCTATTAAATGACATTTATTTATTTCAAAATCTTGTTTTTCTTTTTGAGACAGAATCTTGCTGCACAGACCCAAACAGTCCTTGAACTCCAGATCCTCCTGGGATGACAGACTGGACCACCTGACCCAGCTTCGCCTCTCAACCTGTATCACTGTACTCCAGACAGGAGGCATGAGAGCCAGGGCGCAGCTCAGAGGACACTTGTTCAAGCCCCTGGGTTTGCTCCTTCGCACTAGAATAAGGAGAATAAGCAGGGTGACACACTGATGCTTAGCTATGCAGCGCTGGGGTGGGCTTCAAAGCTGCCTCATTAAGTTGTCATCTCTACAAACCTTCATTGCCCTTAAACAGAGAAAAACTGGTGTTCCTTGACACGCCTCTCAAAATGAGTGCCTCATCTTTTCATGGAAGAAGAAAAGGAGGGAGGGAGGGAGAATAGTAGGGGCTGGGACGATGCGGCTAGCTCAACAAGTCTGCTGACCTGAGTTCGATTCCACAGCACTCAAAGAACGCTGGACCAAAGAGGCACACGTCTATAACTCCAGTGCGCCCATGGCAGGGCCATGAGAATCCAGCAGCTTTCAGGCCAGCTTGGCTGGCCTGCCCAGTAGTGAAACAAAAGACCCCGTCTTAAAAAAGAAGGTGGAGGGCTTAGCCAGTAAGGCGTTCGCCTGCAAAGCCAAAGGACCCAGGTTCAATTCCCCAGGACCCACGTCAGCACAAGGGGACGCACGCACCTGGAGTTCGTTTGCAGAGGCTGGAGGCCCTGACATGCCCATTCTCTGTGTGTGTGTCAAATAAATAAATAAAAATAAAATATTAAACAAAGAAGGGGGGGAGGGGAAGACTGACACACTACGGTTGTCACGGCATATACACACATAAGTAAAATGAAGAAGGAAGGAAAGGAGGGAAGGAGGAAGGAAAGAAAGAAGGAAGGTTGGCTGTATATGGAAATATCTGGAAGCATTCCTTTCAGTTATCTATTATTAGAACCCAAAGCTGTGGTCTTGGCCAGCCATATGTTAATGACAAGTCAAATGACAGACACAGATCCCAGGCCTCAAAACTGGCATCTTGATGAACCGGTCATCCACTAGGAAAGTGTCAACTTCTCAGAGATATCTTGGATTCTGATGTGACCATTTGAGGTCCCACCAACAGCAAGCAGAAGAGGTGGTCTGGTTAGGCTCCAAAGAGCCTTGGGACTATCTGCAGAAACTAAAATCCCACTGAATAGGAACTCAAAATCATCCAGGACAGATTACCAGACATAGCCTATTTTTAAAAACATATAGGAAAATGGTTCAGAGAGAAGATCTGAATTTTATGTGGAATTTAAAAAAAGAGGTTGTTTTGTTAAGAGAGTAAGGGAACTATCCTAATCAGCATCTTCTAAAATCTTTCTCCTCCAAGAAGTTAAACAAAGTTATAGGGCTGGAGAGATGGCTTAGCAGTTAAGGTACTTGCCTACAAAGCCAA
Source organism: Jaculus jaculus (assembly GCF_020740685.1). NCBI lineage: Eukaryota > Metazoa > Chordata > Mammalia > Rodentia > Dipodidae > Jaculus > Jaculus jaculus. The sequence goes on along the minus strand of NC_059113.1, from coordinate 91,559,904 downwards.
AGGACCCAGGTACAATTCCCCAGGACCTACATAAGCCAGAAGCATAAGGGGGCATATGTACTTGGAGTTCATTTGCAATGGCTAGAGGCCCTGGCACACCCGTTCTCTCTCTCTCCCTCCCTCTCTCTTTTTCTCTCCCTCCTCCATTCCCTCCCTCTCTCTCAAATTAATAAAACTTTCAAAAAATTATAAGCTCAAATGGCTACATTCTGCTCAGAAATTCCCACTGCTGTTTGGTGAGCCTCCAGATGTCTAGCTAAGACTGGCAAACATTCAAATACAGTTATTCAAAATATGTTAATGAGACTAGTGTGGTACCTGCATCACATAATCCTGCCTTCCCTTTCTTTGTGTAAACCAAACCTGTGCAGGTTAAAACAGGCGTGCCAAACACTTGCTAAGTGAGATTACTGACTGCTGGCGAACGACCGCCAATTTAAAATAAGCATTCAGGGAGAATGGCTTTGCTCACATGCACGCTGCATTTAAAACTGGATATGGATTTTCATTTTGATGTTTAAATTACTGACACTCACACTTTCTCCTACTGGTGTTAAAAAGAATCATTAATGATTTAACATTCTTTGAAACTGCCCTAAAGATTCCAAGGCACTTTTATAAGGACCATATGCTTTGTGTAAGTTGGTTGTGTGTGTGTGTGTGTGTGTGTGTGTGTGTGTGTGTGTGTGTGATGCCACAGTGCACTCTGGAGGTCAGAGGACAACCTTGGATGTCGGTCCTTGCTTGAGTCAGGGTCCCATAGCCAGCTAGCTGCCCCACAGGCTTCTAGAAGATTCTCCTGTCTCAGCCTCCCATCTCACTATAGGAGCCCTGAAATTACATGTACCCAGCACAGCAGCTGGCTTTACAAGGCTCTAGGTATGGGGAAGCAGGCACTCAGACTTGCATGGCAAGCATTTTATCCACTGAGGCAATCCCCCAGCCTCATTTTTACAAAATTATTTGTAAAATAATTTCCCAGAGAAATGCTTTTCATTCTACAAAGGAAGAAATGGAAGTAGTAGTTACAACAGATAAGGTACTTTATCAGGCAAAACACATATATTGAGTGATATCTCTTTGTCCTGGTAAGTATGCCTTTTGGATACACAGTGAAAGCACAGAGTTAACTAGTTGCCCAGCTTTGTTCTGTGCATGTTATAAAACTCAGACTATGGTGGCACACGCCTTAAATTCCAGCACTTGGGAGGTAGAGGTAGGAGGGTTACTGTGAGTTCGAGGCCACCCTGAGACTACACAGTGAGTTCCAGGTCAACGTGCGCTGGAGTAAGACCCTATCTGAAAAAGCAAAAATAGAAAGCTCAGACTATCTTAAAATTTCCACCTCTTTCTCCCCCTGCCTCCCCAGAAAAGCATTTGCCTATTTCTTGTCCTCACAGACATTCCAGTCATAGCCTGAATGTCACAACTCAAACCACGCAGCTTCAGCACAAGTGCAAAGCAAAGCAGTGGTTGTAAAAAAAGAAGTCAGCACTTCCCAGTCCTTAAACTAGCTGTCCGTCACTAAACCCTCATGCAGGAAGTCAAGATCCAATAGCTTAAGTTTAAAAAAATTCAAGGGAAGTTGGAAGGAAGGTATAAACGGGATGACACACTTATCCAAGGTGACTCATTCTCATATGCTCAAGATTAAACAGACTTGTGAATCAAGGATCAGAAAGAATTTTTCCTCGGGGGCAGAAAGGGGTGTGGATTTCCAAATGTACACCTCAGTAAGATCACCTGTGTGGCTCAAGTGAGCAAATCCCACATAATGAACTTCCTAGTACTGTGAGGGCGCAAACTCCGGTGAGGTGCATGCCTTCCTGAAAGGTGTTGGTACAAAGGCCCTTCGGATGTCCACCCAACAGAGACCAGCTGGAAGGAGAAGCCGTGGAGATGAGCTATACAGCTCAACCACATACTTCAAAATGCTAAAATGGGGCTGGAGAGATAGCTTGCTGGTAAAAGCGCTTGCCTGTGAAACCTATGGACCCCAGTTTGATTCCCCAATACCCACATAAGCCAGATGCACAAGGGGCAGCATGCATCTGGAGTTCATTTTCAATGGCTAGAGGCCCTGGCACATCTATTCTCTCTATATATATCTGTCTTTTTCTTTCTCAAATAAATAAAACTTTTTAAAAATGCTGAAATGCTCCATTTTACACTGTGTAGTGCCTGGTTGTTTTTTAAAGAATTTTTTTTTCATTTTTTAATTATTTACAAGTAAAGAGAAACAGAAACAGAGACAGAGACACACACACACACAGAGAGAGAGAGAGAGAGAGAGACAGAGAGAGAGAGAGAATGGGTATGCTAGGGCCTCTAGCTACTTTGTGCATCTTGCTTTATGTGGGTAGTGGGGAATCTAACCTAGGTCATTATCCATCTCTCCAGCCTCCCTTGTCCCCCTTTTAAAAAATATTTTGTGGTTGGGTGTTTTTAATATTTTATTTTTATTTATTTATTTATTTATTTGACAGAGAAAGAGGGAGAGAGAAAGAGAGATGGCTGGCTGCTTTTAAGCACTTCTGACAACATAAAAGAATAAGCCCGGTTGGGAGGCATGCACAATGAGGCTGTGGCACCAGATCCAGGCCATGGGGAGAGAGGCACCACGATGAACGTAAAAAAGCCAGATGTGCTGGATGTGGTGGCATACGTCTTTAATCCCAGAACTTGGGAGACAGAGGCAGGGGAGCAGTCTATGAGTTCGAGGCCACCCTGAGACTACATAGTGAATGCCAGGTCAGCCTGGGCTACAGTGAGGCCTTGAAAAAAACAAAACAAGGACTGGAGAGATGGCTTAGAAGTTAAGCGCTTGCCTGTGAAACCTAAGGACCCCGGTTCGAGGCTCAACTCCCCAGGACCCATGTTAGCCAAATGCATAAGGGGCGCATGCATCTGGAGTTTGTCTGCAGTGGCTGGAGGCCCTGGCGCACCCATTCTCTCCCTCTCCCTCCCCCCGCCCCTCTGCCTCTTCTTTTGTCTGTCTGAAGCTCTCAAATAAATAAAATTAAACAAAAAATTTGTTAAAAAATAAAAGAAAAAACAAAACAAAACACAAAGCTAGCAAGCCAGCCAGCCAGTGGGCAGAGGACTGGGTGGAAACCCTTCCTTACCAAGACTACTTGTAACAGTAGAACACAGCAATCCAACAGGGACACGTGTATGTAAATGATCTACAAAGGGTCAGGAGACCCCTGCCCAGTCTTTGAGTACATGCCTTTTTTTTTTTTAAAGTAGGGTCTCACTGTAGCTCAGGCTGACCTGGAATTCACTATGTAGTCTCAGGGTGGCCTCGAACTCACAGCAATCCTACGTCTGCCTCCCAAGTGCTGGGATTAGAGGCGTGCGCCCCACCGTGCCCGGCTCATGTCTATTATTGTATCATGTATCTCTGATGCAAATCTTTGTCTGGGACCAAAGAGCCTGGAAATCTCAGCCAGCGCCCCTCTGTACACACACCAAGAGACCTGCTCAAGTGACAGTGAAACAGCAGTTGCTGAGGAGATAGGCAGCTCGGGGACAGTCCTGGGCTGAGCATCTGGTAGCGGTGCCTAGTCCTTCTTTCTGACTGCTGGAGGCAGCTAGTAGATTCAGAGTATTTCTTCAACCTAAGCTCCGCCCCCTCCCTCCAGGCCTCACCTTTCTCATGAAAAATAGGAAAAAGAGGTGTAGCACAGGGCTCAAGGTGCAATCCACTGTATGGAAGGAAACATTAAGAGAAAGTCAGACATGGTAGACCACACGTGCAATGCCAGCAGAGGTTGAGGCAGAGGATGGCAACTACAAAGTGAGGCTCTGGCGAAACCTTTAATCCCAGCAGTGACGGGAGGCAGAGGTAGGAGGATCGCTGTGAGTTCAAGGCCACCCTAAGACTACATAGAGAATCTCAGGTCAGCCTGGGCTAGAGTGAGACCCTACCTTAAAAAAAAAAAGGCATGTACTCAAAGACAGGCAGGAGTCTCCTGACCCTTTGTAGATCATTTACATACACGTGTCCCTGTTGGATTGCTGTGTTCTACTGTTACAAGTAGTCTTGGTAAGGAAGGGTTTCCACCCAGTCCTCTGCCCACTGGCTGGCTTGCTTGCTTTGTGTCTTTTTCTTTGTTTGTTTGTTTTCTTTTCTTTTTAAACAATTTTTGTTTATTTTTATTTATTTTATTTATTTACTTGAGTGAGACCCTACCTCGAATAACCAAAAAACAAAATGAGGTTCTGTCTCAAAAAGAAATAATAGGCCAGGCCGGACGTGGTGGCGCACGCCTTTAATCCCAGCACTAGGGAGGCCAAGGTAGGAGGATCGCTGTGAGTTTGAGGCCACCCTGAGACTACATAGTAAATTCCAGGTCAGCCTGGGCTAGAGCAAAACCCTACCTTGAAAAACCAAAATAAATAAATAAGGAAGGAAGGGAAGAATAAAGCTGCCAAGCATGGTGGCACATGACGCTCCTCAATAATAGCAGCACTCCAGAGGCAGAGAAAGGAGGATATTACAAATTTGAGGCCAACGTGCAAATGCCAGGCCAGACAGGGGTATCTAATAAGTCCTGTCTGAAACCACACACAGAATAGGAAAAGCAATAGGTTTTTTTTTTTTTCTCTCCTTTGCTTATTGTAAGAAAAATTGGCCTTTCTCTTTCTTGAATCATTATCTTTTGCTTTACGTGAATCAATAACTATCTCATAGTTAGAAAATGTATGGCATAAAAACATAAAGATTCTATGTGAAAACAGATTGGAATGTTTCCAAAACTGGAGCTGATTTGAAAGATGTAAAGTGTTTATATATCTATGCTCCAATTTCCTTTAGTAAGAACATGGGTTTCTCAACAATTTTTTTCACGTTTGCTTTAGAAAAAGCATATCCATGTTTTAGTTGCTTAAGAACCACTGGAGAGCCAGGCGTGGTGGTACACATCCTTCATCGCAGCACTTGGGAGGCAGAATAGGCAGATCGCTGTGAGTTCGAGGCCAGCCTGAAAAGACATAATGAATTCCAGGTCAGCCTAGGCTTGAGCAAGAACCTACCTTGAAAAACAAAACAAAAAAAAATTAATATTGAAATAAATAAATAAGATTTAAATATATTGGAATTATTAAAAATGATGACCTGAGCTGGGCACTCGGGAGGCAGAGGTAGGAGGATCTCCGAGAGTTTGAGGCCACCCTGAGACTATATAGTGAATTCCAGGTCAGCCTGAGCCAGAGTGAGACCCTACCTCAAAAAACCAAAAAAAAAAAAAAAAAAAAAAAAAATTATGACCTGAAATAATCAAGTACCAACATTGCCTCTAGCCAGGTAGCCAGCAGATGCAAACTACAAACAATAAAGAACTGAATATATTGGGGGCCATCTATTCAAACCACCACATATTATATGCAATCTATGTACTTTTGAGGGGGAGGTGAGGTAGGGTCTCATCTGCTGATCTGGAATTCACTATGTAGTCTCAAGGTAGCCTCAAACTCACGGCAATTTTCCTACTTCTGCCTCCAGAGTGCTGGGATTAAAGGCGTGCACCACCACACCCAGCCCCTATTATACATTTTCTATTGAATACAAGTAAATATAAAAATATTATAAGACTAAGTATGTATTATGGTTCAATGATAAATCCACACTCACTCATTAAAGAAGCATTTCTTATACCAAATGCAATAAATCTGCTTATCTAATCTTTTTTTTTAAATTTTATTTATTTATTTATTTGAGAGCGACAGACACAGAGAGAAAGACAGATAGAGGAAGAGAGAGAGAATGGGCGCGTCAGGGCTTCCAGCCTCTGCAAATGAACTCCAGACGCGTGCGCCCCCTTGTGCATCTGGCTAACGTGGGACCTGGGGAACCAAGCCTCGAACTGGGGTCCTTAGGCTTCACAGGCAAGCGCTTAACCGCTAAGCCATCTCTCCAGCCCTTATCTAATCTTTTATAACTTTTGTTTCCTACATGCTGAAGCCCAATCAGAAAACCATGAGTTCAAGTCCCTTCACTGACAATTTATAAGCAGCAATTTTAAGCTGTACTGGGATGACTATTTAAATGTTATGCTTCTCTTTATAAGCCACTTCACTGCACTGGAAACATTTACCTCTCGATTAAATATATATGGGTTAGATCAGACTCTAGGAAAAAAATTAGTAATATTAAGAGACTAATAACAGAGTTGTAACAAGTGCATGTATTTAAAAAACGTCACATGAGGGCTGGAGAGAGATGGCTTAGCGCGGTTAAGCGCTTGCCTGTGAAGCCTAAAGACCCCGGTTCAAGGCTCAATTCCCCAGGACCCACATTAGCCAGATGCACAAGGGGGCGCACGCGTCTGGAGTTCATTTGCAGTGGCTGGAGGCCCTGGCGCGCCCATTCTCTCTGTCTCTCTGTCTATCAGCCTCATTCTCTCTCCGTCTGTCCCTCTCAAATAAATAAATAAATAACAGAAAAAAATTTTAAAAAAAAGTCACACGAAAACAAGGGGAATAAGATTACCTGAGAGAGGAGAAGAAAGCAAGTCGTGTGCCTGGTCTTTGATGCCTGGAGCAGGATGGGAGTCACTGTGCCTTCCTCGGTCGTCTGCCAGGGACAGTGGCAGAAGCTGGCTCTGGAAGGGCACAGCAACCAGCAACAATGCCTCCGTTGCCTACGGGAGCACAGTGCTCTATCTTCTAAACCAAACTTCCGTGGCCAACCAGTGCACTAAGTGGGTGTGGCAGACATTTCATGTAATGACAGTAATGACCTTCAGCACTTACAAAGCAGATATGAAGAAGATTCTGGAAGATCTGGTGGGCAGATGGGCAGGATATTTAAAGGACTTAAAAGTGGAGAAAATAAACGAAGAAGGAAGGGAAGATGAGCAAGGTAGGGGTAAAATTCTCTGAAGTGAAATCTTGGTGTCCGAGCCATGCTTGTAGAAAAGGAAAGACTGATGTACAGACAATTAGTGTTAAGTAAAGACGGACAGTTTAACTGAATCTGGTGACACCATCATTTTATACATAGTTCCCAAATCATTATGTTTGATCAACATCTCTCTGCAAAGCAGTTGAATAGAATGATTTTTAAAAAAAAAATTCTCCAAAGAGGCTGGAGAGACAGCTTAGCAGTTAAGGCCCTTGCCTATAAAACCTAAGGACCCAGGTTTGATTCCCCATAGCCACATAAGACAGACAGATGGACAGTGTGACACATGCATCTGGAGTTCATTTGCAATGGCTAGAGGCCCTGGCGCACCCATTCTTTCTCTCTCTCTCTCTTCTCTCTCATAAATAAGTAAATACAAAATATTAAAAAACTAATGAAAAATACATAAAATTCTCCAAAAGAAAAAATAGTGTGTGAGTGTGTAGCGTGTATATGTGTGTGAGAGAGTACATTTTCTAGAAGCAGACGGACTTCATTAGGTAGCTAGTTGGAAATAAATTATTTTATTCCTCTGCTGGGTTAAGTAACCATTATGACATTCAAATCAGGGTCCATCCATCTCTCTTGTTCTCACTCTGCTACAAGCCTTTGACTACATACATACACACAAAAGGAAAGACTAAAAACCGAAGAACTCACTTCTTTACTTAAACAGAACTTGTTTGGCACTCTTTTACAAATTAACCACATCTCAAAATTAATAAAAAAAAAAAAATCAGAGCAAGCCAGACATGTGTTCAGAAGGCAATGGGAAAAGGTTTTGAATTTTCAGTGGTTCCAGGAGATCTGGGCCATGATAATACACTCTCAGATCCTACAGCCAGAATAACCAGAAATTCTGGGGACGAACTAATCCTCCTTCATCTTGCCTTTTCATCTTTAAGCCACACGAAAACTCTGGATTGGAGAATATACATTCTTTTTTGAATGGATGCACATTCTTTTGCAGAGGACGCCTACTTAATACCTTCTTTGACTCAATGTCTTCTGAGGTCTTAGGGATGCTAGGCACTTTCTTACAAGCTAGCCTTTCTGAAAATTCTTTTACTTTAGTTATTCTCCATATGTCCTTTGGGAAGGGGACAGCTTGATGGCAATCACAGCTAGAAAATAACCTAAATGCCTGTCTTTTCAGGCATCCCAGTGGATGCCACTCATCTGAAGAGAAGTGAAGTAAGGAAAAGAGAATTCTGAGTTTCTCATTCCAATTTTTATAGAGATTTGCTTGTATTGGATTTCCTTCTTTTTTCCTCTATGTGCAACTCAGGGTTTTATAAGTATAAACTGACAACTACCTACACCAAAATCAGCGGAGATTCAAGTTTCTGGACCACCCCCCCCCCAAACAATACTTACTTAAATCACTGGAAGGGGTTGAAAATGAGAATGAACAGCCTTCATTTCAGAAGTGACCCAGGTGATGTCATGAACACTCAAGTTTGATCCTCTACTTTTCCCTAACGAATTTTACCCACCAGACATGGTGGTGCAAACCTTTAATCCCAGACACCGGAGGCAGAGGTAGGAGAAGTGATGTGAGTTCAAGATCACCCTGTGCTACAGTGAGAACCTGTTTCAAAAAAGACCAAATGGGGCTGGAGGGATGGCTTAGCAGTTATGGCGTTTGCCTGCAAAGCCAAAAGACCGAGGTTCGATTCCACACGACCCACGTTAGCCAGATGCACAAGGGGGCGCAGGCGTCTGGAGTTCGTTTGCTGTGGCTGGAGGCCCTGGAAAGCCCATTATCTCTCTCTCTCTTTCTCTGTCAAATCAATTAATTAATTTTTTTTTTTAAAGACCAGAAAGAAAAGAACTCTAGCAAGATATAAATTCATTTTTCACATCATCCAAGATCAGCGAGTGCAGTAAGAGGCCTGTCTTCCCCTTGCCTTTTCAAATCCAGGGGGACAAGGCAAGAAAGAAGGAGGCTTGGCAAGTGGAACACGAACCCAATGTGAGACATCAGCATAAATCCAGACCCGTCCGCCCGGCTCTGTGGCGACTGCCAATTACAGTAGCCAGACCTGCAAGAGGACCTGATTACATGTAATTTATAAAAAGTAAACAAGCTGGGCAGCTTATGAACAATGAATGGTGATATTCCAGCCAAGAGGTAATAAAAAACATGAATAAATGACTCAGCGTTCCCCCCCACGCCACCCCCAGACAACAATAGGTTGGGTTTTAGCGAACGAGCAGGGGCAAAGTGAGTATCTGGCTAATGATTCAAAGGACAGCAGAACTTGGGAGGGAGATTCTGCCTGTCACGTACGCCTTTCATCACCTCTCTGGTATTCAAAATCTCAGCCGCTGATAGCACTGGCTGGTGTAAACACTTGACTGCAGTGCTATAAAACACGGGCCTGTATCTCAATGTCAGGCTCTTAAGGAGAAACCCGGGGAAATACAAAGACAGCAGAGGCATAAGAACACGGCAGCTCCATGCAGGGCTTTCTCAACGGTGCCACACTGTAGTTGGAAATGGATGGTTCTTTGATGTGGGGCTGTCCCATGGGATACGGGGTGGTTAATGCCAACTCTGACTCGATCTCCCCTACAACTGTGGCAACCAAAAATGTCCCCAAACATGGCCAAATGTCCCCTAGAAGGGGCAAAAAAAAAAAAAAAAAAAAATCCTCCCAACCCCACTGCTCTACACAGGAACATCATGAAGAAAGGTGCTTACTAGTTAAGTAGCTCGTGGTTGGAGCTGTAGCTCAGATGGAAGAGAGCTTGCCTGACACACATAAAGCCCTGGGTTCCACCCCAGCACCTAAGAAACTGAGTACAGTGGTGTACAACACTCCAGGGGATGGAGAAAGAAAGATCAGAAGTTCAAGACCAGCCTAGGATACATGAGATCCAATCTCTAAGAAGTCTTGTGAGGCCTGGAGAGATGCCCCAGCAGTTAAGGCACCTGCCTGGGAAACTGAAGGACACAGGTTCCCCAGTTCCCTACGTAAGCCAGACACACAAGGTGGCACATGCATCTGGAGTATGTTTGTAGTTGCTAGAGGTCCTGGCATGCCCATTCTCTATATGCCCTGCCCTCTTCTCTCAAATAACTAAAACATTTTTAAAAAAAAAAATCCTATGAATTTAAAAGCCCAGGTCTTTTATCAAATTTCCCAAGGAGTTCACAACCTCTCAATGCATGAAGAGCCACTGGCAGAGGAGGGAGAACACAGGCCAACCAATGTCAGCATTGTAGCCTTACAGCCCTATACAGACCACAGCCTACGTCAGCAAGATACACGGGGCGGGGGGGGGGGGGGGGGGGGGGGAGGGCATGACTGAGAAGAGGCTTGGCCATCTCCCACAATGTATTCAAGAATTTCATAACAAAGCAGAAAAAAGAACTCCAGTGTGCCCTTAGATTTGGCAATGAGGGGATCACTGGGGGAAGTTGGTGGGAACAGCTTGCATAAGAGTGATGGGAAAAGGACCCCATCAAAAGGAGGGGGAGAGCAAGGAAGTGGACAGCCACATCTACACTCTCAACTCAATATTGGCTGGGAAAGGGAGAAATGCAAACTGAGTCTCCAGTTCACCACTGAAAATGGGTCCTTTAAGATCTGAAGAAATGGTTCTTGCCACCTTTGTGAAGCCTTCTTAGAATTCCTGAATTAATCTCTGTGTGCTGAATTCTACCTAAGCCCCACTTCACATATCCGTGACTCATCATGCAATCTGCAGTACCAGCACATCCCATGTCCCCTGCTAGCATATAAGCCCTTAGGCGTGAACGCAGGGGCTTGAGAGATGGCTCAGCAGGTAAGGCACTTGCCTGCCATCCCTAACGACCCGGGTTTGAGTCTCCAGTAAAGCCAGATGCACAAAGTGGTGCATATATCTGAGTGTGCAGTGGCTGGAGGCGCTGGTGCACCCATTCTCTCTCTCTCTCTCTGTCTCTGTCTCTCACTGACTCCCTCTCTCCCTCCTTGCAAATAATAAAACAAAAAGTGAAGGCAGTGTCCCCCTGGCCGCTTCGTTTGAATTTTCCACAGTGCCTGCCTCACAGCCGGTGCTCACCGGGTGACCAGAGGAACTGCCCCTGAGAGGTGACACATCTGACCCCCAAGGAGCAGCTGGTTAAGTTGTACGACCTCGGACAAATCGATTCGTCTCCCTGAAGCTAATTTTCAATTCCCTGTAAAATAAGGAGGCTGGACTCCTCTGTACTGGTGGGGAAAGAGACACAGATAATTGGTAAAGAGATATTCAATATAGCTATGGTTTTTGTAATGCAAATTGTACAAAATAAGATGGGCTGAAAAACCAAAGAACACTCATCATGGAGAGGAAGGGGTTAGGAAAGGCCTAGGAGCCTGGACAAGGTGGTTTGTGATTTTAGGAACCACAGTCACACTGTTCAAAAGTATATGCAGGGCATCTCACGGTATACTTTTTTTTTTTCTTCATGGTATACTTTAGACAAAGCGCAAATGCCCTCTGTTCTCTGGAAAAGAATATCCTGTTACAAACACCAAAGAACAGTATATAAAGCCGTAGTTATTTTGTATAAGCACCTTCATACCTTTCACTCTGTGTATATTGTGTAAATGGATCATATGTATACACACATGCATCTGTACCTACATACTTCTCACTGTGTCTATGTTGCGAATCCTTATGAAAATCATCTAGAAAAATATACTAGGTTTGCTTTTCCTGTTTGGAGCACTGCACATTGACAAATTTGGTCTGTGACTATTTGCTTAAAGAAAAAAGGAAAAAAAAAAAAAACCAACAGGAAAAACAGAAAAGAATGCTGCCCCTTTCCTTGGAGACAAATGACCTATACACCCAGTGGAGATGACTCAGACTTTTGTGTAACACCATCACTAAAAAACAAGTTACCTTCCTTAATATTTTTCATTCCTGGGAATTTCTCAACACTTCAAACATTTAAACCTGAAATTACAAAACATTCCTATATAACATGAAGGTTACTGATAACTTTGCAGGAGGGGAGGGGGTTCAAATAACATCCCCCTAACTAAATGAGGTCATCATTCTTACCCCAGCCCTACAAACCACCACTGGAATTCAAAATATGGAGGGTGGCATTTTACCAAGTAGTCCTTGTTCAAAGCTGAGAAATTACAGTACTTCTCAACCAAAATCCAAGGGGTCATCCTTCAACCAGCAGCACTTAAATCTTGGCTCCTAGACTCTGGCCGGAGCCTTTTACGGGACGGTGCTACAGAAAGGAGCTGAGAAAACAGAGCAGGCATTTCAGTCTCCTTCAGGTAGTCGCGTCAGGGAGGCGTTCTGCTGGTCAGAAAGTGGCCGAACCACATTTCCCGATACAGTAGTAACTAAAAACTGTACATCAGGAGGGAAAAAACAATCTACCTGCTGACTGGGACACTCACATCCAGTTTTTTTGGTTTATTTTTATTTATTTGATAGTGACAGAGAGAGAAAGAGGCAGATAGGGAGAGAAGAGAGAGAATGGGCGCGCCAGGGCTTCCAGCCTCTGCAAACGAACTCCAGACGCGTGCGCCCCCTTGTGCATCTGGCTAACGTGGGACCTGGGGAACCGAGCCTCGAACCGGGGTCCTTAGGCTTCACAGGCAAGCGCTTAACCGCTAAGCCATCTCTCCAGCCCTCGCATCCAGTTTTGATTACCTTCCAGCAGTGACACAACTCAACACTAGAAGGGAGTAAACAAAACAGGGGTGCAGAGAAGAAAGTAAAGAGCTTTGCTTTTTTCTGATGACAGGCAAACCACTACATTACGTTCAACGAAGAAAAAAAACAAAACAAAACAAGAAGCTGACTAAAACTATACTCACTTGCTTATTTCATGTAGATTAGCTAAAATATGTCTTAATAATAATAGCAAATATAGGGGCTGGAGAGATGGCTCAGTAGCTAAAAGGGTTTGCTTGCAAAGCCTGCCTCCTGGATTTAATTTCCCAGCCACCCACATAAAGCTGGATGGGCATTAATTTGCAGCAGCAACAGGCCCTGGTACATACACATGCGTGCGCGTGCCAGTAAAAATAATAATAATAATAATAATAATAATAATAATAATAAATTGGGATGGAGAAAGCCAGGCGTGGTAGCGCATGCCTTTAATCCCAGCACTCGGGAGGCAGAGGTAGGAGAATTGCCATGAGTTCGAGGCCACCCTGAGACTCCATAGTGAATTCCAGGTCAGTCTGGGCTAGAGTGAGACCCTACCTCAAAAAAAATAAATAAGGGCTGGAGAGATGGCTTAGCGGTTAAGCGCTTGCCTGTGAAGCCTAAGGACCCCGGTTCGAGACTCGGTTCCCCAGGTCCCACGTTAGCCAGATGCACAAGGGGGCGCACGCGTCTGGAGTTCGTTTGCAGAGGCTGGAAGCCCTGGCGCGCCCATTCTCTCTCTCTCCCTCTATTTGTCTCTCTCTCTGTGTCTGTCACTCTCAAATAAGTAAATAAAAAAAAAATTTAAAAATAAATAAATAAAAAGGCCAAGATAGCTTAGCGGTTAAGGTGCTTGCCTGCAAAGCCAAAGGACCTAGGTTTGACTCCCCAGGACCCACGTAAGCCAGATGTACAAGGGGGCGCACATATCTGGAATTCGTTTGCAGTGGCTGGAGCCGTGGTGCACCCATTCTCTCTCCCTCTCTCCCTGGCTATTTCTGTATCTCTCTCTTTCTCTAAAATAAGTAAATAAAAATAAAATATTTAGCCCATTCTTCTTTTAAAATACCATACATGGTAGCCAGGCGTGGTGGCGCATGCCTTTAATCCCAGCACTCGGGAGGCAGAGGTAGGAGGATTGCCGTGAGTTCGAGGCCACCCTGAGACTCCATAGTGAATTCCAGGTCAGCCTGGGCTAGAGTGAGACCCTTCCTCGAAAAACCGAAAAAAAAAAATAATAATAATAATGGCATATTGAATTGAATCTGGCATCGGCAAAATTGTGAAGCCTTAGGATTGACATCTTGCCCTTTCTTCAGATCAGAGGAAAGGCCTCCTCTCTTGTAACTACTGTAAAATGGGATTTTTATGGGTTATTTCCATTGTGTATTTTTTTTTTAATTGGTTTTCCAAGTTAAGGTCTCACTTTAGCCCGGCTGACCTAGAATTCACTATGGAGTCTCAGGGTGGCCTCGAACTCACGGCAATCCTCCTACCTCTGCCTCCCGAGTGCTGGGATTAAAGGCATGCGCCACCACGCCTGGCTACCATGTATGGTATTTTAAAAGAAGAATGGGTAAAGCTGTTTTCAAAAAAAAAAAAAGATTCAAAACATATCATGTTAAAGCAAAAAAAAAAAACAAAAAACAGAAAAGAGGAAAGGAAACACAATGAGCAGTATAGTAAAAACAAAGTTTAGTATTTTTCTTCCTTACAAATTAAAAAAAGATACCAAGATTTTTTTACATTGAAAAGAAATGTTTGGACTCTCAGTATGTTGTTTTTAATTCATAAAACAATGTAGACATTCTTTCCTCCCCTCCTTTAGGACATTGTTTTCTAGAATGTATAGCTTAGAAAATTACCTAGATCATGTAAGCATTCAAAGCAAAAAGCTGAGAAAACACACACACACCACCACCACCAGCAGCAGAAGATTAAAAGGAAAGAAAAAAAAAAACAACCTTTGTATATTTGACATTCTTTCTGAAGGAAAACATAGTTTAGGAATATGACAAACATTTCCGAAATGCATGGAGGTAAGGAATGAACAATTAAACGCTAGAACACAAAATAAGGGTAACTCACATTTCTCCTCCTAGGTGCGCTCTCCTTTATAATTTATACCTTCATGGTACAGCGTGCCTATAGCAGAGTGCTAAAGTAACCACATGGAAAATTTTTTGTTCCAGATAATACTGCAGGACAGGGCTTGGCAGCGACAAGTTGTAATCAGCAAGCTTCAAGAGCTAGAGTAACAAGAGATAACCACCAAATATGCATTACAATGCACAAACCTCACTCGGGTGTTGTTATGTCTGTTTTTTGTTTTTGCTTTTTTTTTTTTTTTTTTTACAAAGTAGGCAATAAGAGGGTTAAAAGCCTGTTAGGTTAGACTTTATGCATTTGGAAATTAGAACTTTTCAACTAGTGAGATTTTTTTTCTTCTTCTTCCCTAGATGAAGAGAATTGCTTAAAATAGAAAAGCCTCTTTCTTCCACTTAAGGCATTCCTGGATTATTTAAGGTGCTCACACATACAGGCTTGGCATGGGTCAGAAACTTCCAGCTCCTAAAATGACTTGCCCCAGAATAGAACACAGGCCTTTAAGTTGCCACCTACAATTTCATGGGGCTCCTCTGTCGTGCTAGCAATGGAGCAGGCTGCTTAGTTAAGAGATGTGGAAATCCAGCGTACAATAGGCCACTTCTTCCTCAGTAATGTAAAGAATACTAATTTCACTTGGGTCCAAGAAGCCAGAATAAAGGGAGCTGTGACTCTAAGTTTTCTATACTTAGCTGACACACAGACTGTGAGGCTGGAGTCTCAGAAATGCGACTCCAGCAGTCCAAGTTCAAATGGCAAATACAGCTGGGGCTCTAACTCAGTGGAAATCAGCCACCACGTTAATGTGAGGAATGCGAGCTGGAAGCCCCCCCCCCCCCATCAACAGGCAGAAGGGGTTCAGGGAACCCAATGGCGGTATTCTCTTCCCTCCAGCACTGGCTGGCACTCTCACAGCTGGGCTAAGATGGCCTCCAAAGTCCAAATTCAGAAGCTAGCCCAGGGCAGCACTGGCCCTCCTGCTGAAACTCAGAAGCAAACGAATCAAAGGCCCTTTGATTCCTCCACCCACCAGAACACTCTCCCTCTCCTGTTGTAAACTAAATGCTTGCCAGAATGAATTATTTAGCCGAAAACAGACATAAAGAAATCTTAAATAACACATGTCCCTTGGAATTTTAATCAGCTCAGGTGACCAAACAGGTTGCTTGTGGTTTAGGGAACCATCGAAGAGTATTCGTGGTAGAAGCAAAAAGTGCTCGGCCATACAAGCTCCAGGCATGAAAGTGAAGTGTCCCAAAGAGCTTCTTGTCGCTAGGATGTCTTCTCCCCCCCACCTTTCCCCCCTTGCACGTGTATACACGCATGTTCACATGTGTGGACACACAAGCAATGTGGGTGTGAGGAGCGTATGCATGTGGAGGCCAGAGGTTGGCATTGGGTATCTTCCCACATCTCTCTCCACTTCACTGAGGCAGGGACAAATAAGGCTAGAAGAGCTACTAACGAGCTTGGTCCTATCCCTGGTCAGCTCCTCCCCAGGGCTGAGATTACAGGCCACGCCCACCTAGCATTTATGTGTTCCAGCCCCTTTCTCTCTGTAAAACATTAGAATTTGGGGGTTGAAGAGATGGCTCAGAGAGTGGTTAAGGCACTTGCCAGCAAAGCCTAAGCACCGGGCTTCGATTCCCCAGGACCCATGCAAAGCCAGATGTACAAAGTGGCGCCCACTCCTGGAGGTTGCCTGCAAGGGCGTGAAGCCCTGGTGTGCCCATTCCCTCTTCTCTCTCTCTCTCTCTCTCTCTCCTTGCAAATAAGTAAAAAAAAAAAAAAAATTCTTTAAAAATTAGAATTTTGCTACCAACCTCAGCTCTTCTAGGACCAGAGCTTGGGACTCACCTGTGATTTTCTCCCTGGCAGCCCTTAGACTCCCTCTACTCTGAACTCTTGGGCAATTACAAAACCCCACAGCCCACATCTGCCAATTAATCACAGATGGCCCCATAACTAATCTCTTGACACCTTCTGACGGCACGACAAAGTTACTCAAATGTTCACGTGTCTACAAACTGTCTTCACGAACAGATTAGAAACTAAAGGGCAGGGAGCGGGCCTGGGCCTCCACTGCATTCCACACACGGCATGTTACAAAAGTTCCTGAAATACCTGTTTCTTATTCAATCAACAGACACTGGCAGAACCTTCTACTATGAACCAAGCAGTGCTGTGGGTGCTGGAGCGGGGCACCCAGTGTCCACAGCTCAGCAGCCAAGTGTCCTGGGTTCTGTATACCTAAAAAGACGAAGGGGGCTGGAGAGACGGCTTAGCGGTTAAGCCTCGCCTGTGAAGCCTAAGGACCCCGGTTCGAGGCTCGGTTCCCCAGGTCCCACGTTAGCCAGATGCACAAGGGGGCGCACGCGTCTGGAGTTCGTTTGCAGTGGCTGGAGGCCCTGGCGTGCCCGTTCTCTCTCTCTCTCTCTCTCTCTCAGTCTCTCTCTCCTCCTCCTCTCTGTCGCTCTCAAATAAATAAATAAATAAACAAAAAAATTTAAAAAAGATGAAGGGCTGGAGACGGAGCCACAGGTGAGATCCCAGCACTGACTGCATCGACCAGGTTCATTGGCACACATGCAATTCCAGCACTTGGGAGGCAGAGGCATGTGGATCACGGCTTGCTCAAGGTCATCCTCAACTACACAGACTACATGACACCTTGCTTCAAAATTACTAACAGTAAAACCGGGTGCGGTGGTGCACTCCTTTAATCCCACCAATTGGGAGGCAGAGGTAGGAGGATTGCTGTGAGTTCTAGGCCACCCTGAGACTACACAGTAAATTCCTGGTCAGCCTGGGCTACAGTGAGACCTTACCTCAAAAATAATAATAACAGTGGGCAAGAGAGATGGCTTACAGGTTAAGGTGTTTGCCTGCAGAGCCTAAGGACCCAGGTTTGATTCCCCAGTACACATCTAAGTTGGATGCACATGGTGGCACATGCATCTGGAGTTCATTTGCAATGGCCCTGGCACATCCATTCTCTCTCTGTAGTAAAACAAAACAAAACAAAACAAAACAAAATAAAATAAAATAAAATAAAAATAGTAACAGCAATAATGTATTCAATGAAACCATCTGTGCTTGGATCAAATTATTATTATTCTAAGACAGGGTCTTGTTATGGAGCCCAAATTGTCCTCAACTTTTAAAAAAATATTTTATTTATTTTTGGAAGCAGAGAGAAGTGTGGAGAGAGAGAATAAGAACAAGAGAGAGAGGGAATAGGCACGCCAGGGCCTCCAACCACTGCAAACAAACCCGAGATGCATGTGCCATTTTGTGGCCGATGTGGGTCCTGGGGAATCAACCCTAGGCTATCGGGATTTGTAACAGTTGAGCCATCTCTCCAGCCCCACCCTCAAAGCTTTTTTTTTTTTTTTTTTTTGAGAGGGTTGAGGTAGGGTCTCACTCTAGCCCAGGCTGACCTGGAATTCACTATGGAGTCTCAGGTTGCCTCAAACTCACAGCAATCCTCCTACCTCTGCCTCCCAAGTGCTGGGATTAAAAGTATGCACCACCACACCGGCTCCACCCTCAAACTCTTAATCCTCCTGCCTCTGTCTCCCAGGCATGCATCACTATGCCAGAGTAAGACCCTACCTCAAAAACAAAACAACAAAAATTGGAGGCTGGAGAGATGGTTTAGCAGTTAAGCACTTGCCTGTGAAGCCTAAGGACTCCGGTTCAAGGCTCAACTCCCCAGGACCCACATTAGCCAGATGCACAAGGGGGCGCACGCGTCTCAAGTTTGTTTGCAGTGGCTGTAGGCCCTGGCACGCCTATTCTCTCTCTCTCTCTCTGCCTCTTTCTTTGTCTGTCACTCTCAAAATAAATAAATAAATAAATTTAAATTTTAAAAAATTTAATTTTTTTATGTGTTTTTTCAATGTAGGGTCTCACTCTAGCCCAGGCTGACTTGGAATTCACTATGTAGTCTCAGGGTGGCCTCAAACTCATGGCAATCCTCCTACCTCTGCCTCCTGAGTGCTGGGACTAAAGGCATGCGCCACCGCGCCCATCTAAATTTTCTTTTTAAGCAGCAGAATTCTAAAACTGTCACTGGACGTTCTGCATAGGTGACCTAGCCGATTGTGTACCCTGTCCTTATCTTGTTTACCTGCCAGAACAAGTGGCCTGAACCCTAGCAGTTCCTCCTCAGGTGGGCACCGTGAAGACCCAAGCTGGCTGAGAGCTAACTACCAGCAGTGGACCTCTAGCTTTATGACAATCCCAGCTGCATGCTAAGTGACAAACCTGATGTTAGGACAGTTTGTAACTGCCAGGTTGACAACTGGAAAGAACCAGAAACGTTGGGGGGTGGGGGGAGGCTCACGCCCATTTCCAGGAGAAATAAGAACATTCCCTTGCTTCGTTAACCTGTCTCTCCCTTCATTTCTCTTACCCTATGTAGTAACTTCCTCAATCCCAAGAGTTGAAAAGTTAATTCTGGAAGTGTGTCTCCCACTTCTGCTCTTAGCGAAGAATGAGCCTCCTCTGATGCGGCTGGAATAGACGGCCCTCAGTCTATTCAGTGTTTTATCAGTCTGTGGTTTGCATCTGCAGCCACCAGGCTGGAGGAGGTGTCACTGGGCGGATCTCAAGGTGTGGTGGTGGGTTTGAAATTCCAATCTAAAGATATACGAAGTGTTTAGTTCCACCTGGAGTTCCTTAAGCCTGCTGTGGGGCTTTTGACTTCCTTGTGGCTTCTCACTCTCTTCTTGGACCTGTGAGAGCAGGTCAGCTTCTTCTGCCATCATGGAACTTCCTGGTCAGGAAGTTCATCTCAGTGAGCCCGAAGCTGTCTGCTGCAACTGACCACTGGGCACTCAGCTACTGTTTGCAGAAGAAAAAGGGACTCCTTCTGAGGGTAAAAACTGATAGGCAGCAGATTGTATTGGCACGTGGCTTTAATCTCAGCACTTGGAAAGCAGAGGTAGGAGGATCGCTGCGAATTCCAGGCTAGCCTGGGACTATATAGAGTGAGTGCCAGCTCAGCCTGGGCTAGAGTGAGACCCTACATCAGGGGGAGAAAAAAAAAGGTAGCCAAATAGCCATATTTTCCAAATAGTAATTTTGAATCCTCAAAAGACAGCAATTATAGTGAAAGACTCAGCAAGAGTTTTGTACTATTTATCATTACGCCCAGGCACAACAAAAGAATTAACTATCATTATACTTGGTATAAAAGCTTAATGTAATTACTAGTTACAGATCTGTGTTCATAGAAACAATGGCCTGTCACAGTTGAAAAGGTGAACAGAAAACATGGGAAATTTGAAAGGATTGTTTACTGACATGAGATAACAGGGAACGTTTTCCTTCGACAGAGTAATTCTGCTCCTTCAGTCTCTCCATAAACACAAGCTCGCAATTTGTCAATGGCTCCTGGGGATCCCAGGAACGGCAGGAAGGGCTTGGGCAGAGCTTCACGTTGAGCACACATGTCCAGGCTGTCCTTCACCCAAGGAGATGGCTGCCCAGGCTTTTCTCCTCCACATCAGATGTCAGGTGCCCACCCAGTGAGAAAGGTTATTTCTGGGTCCAGGCCCATTTCCAGAACCAGGGGTATGCTCTCAAAAGTCCAGACAAGAGCCATCCTATGAATTGACGGCTGCAGAACAGACACTTCAAGCTGGGTGACAAATTATCCACCTAAGAACCGGCTGAGGACCTGCTTTCCGGCTGGCTCCCTGATGACAGGCCACCTTGCCCCAGCCTCACTGGCAGGTTCTCCTGCCGAGAGGGCACACCTGCCCAAGGCTGGAAGTCCAGAAGGCGGCGCAGGAGGCCCCACTGGGTGCCCAGGCTGGAGAGGCTGGCCACGGGGCAGCGCCCCTGCGAGCCAGGGTGGCAGCCAGCTGGCTGGAAGCAAGCCTTTGTTTCCACACTTACATTCATCTCAGTGAAAATCCCGAGTCCTGACGGAAATTCCACCATTACTGCTTTAAAGAACTCATCGTCAATCTGACATCCAGCCAAATGTGTTATTAAGCAGTGTACCAAGAACTAGAAGAGAGAAGTTCAAAAGTTGTTAACACAAAGAAACAAGGGATGTTCAAGGAGATGAAGATGCTAATGACTCTGAGCTGCTCATCACATTTGATACATGGATTGAATTAACCACAATGATCCCATGACTAGTTCGAAAGATTTAAGCTTAAATTTAAAAACTAAAAAAGAATCTAGGGGCTGGGGAGATGGCTCAATAGTTAATGGTACCGGAAAGCCTACCAGCCAGGGTTCAGCTCCCAAGCCACCTAGATTAAGATGGATAAGCCTTTGTTTGCAGCAGCACGAGGCAGTAGTGCATGTATGCGTGTGAGCATACACACACATACGTGCAAACAAATAAGTAAATTTAAAAATTAAAAAGAAAAGAGCTGAGCGTGGTGATGATCGCCTTTAATCCCAGCACTCAGGAGGCAGAAGTAGGAGGATTGCCATGAGTTCAATGTCACCCTGAGACTATTCCAGGTCAGCCTGAGCTAGAGTGAGACCTCACCTCGAAAAGACAAAAATAAAATAAAATAAAATTTTAATTTTTAAAAAAGGAATCTGGGCTGGAGTGATGGCTGAATGGTTAAAGTGCTTGCCTGCAAAGCCAAAGGACCCAAGTTTGATTCCCCCGGGCCCATGTTAGCCAGATGCACAAAGTGGCACATGCATCTGGAATTCATTTGCAACAGCTGAGGGCCCTGGCGTGCCCACTGTGTTTCCTTCGTCTTCTCTCTCAAATAAATAAATAAAAAGGGCTGGAGAGATGGCTTAGCGGTTAAGCGCTCACCTGTGAAGCCTAAGGACCCCGGTTCGAGGCTCGGTTCCCCAGGTCCCACGTTAGCCAGATGCACAAGGGGGCGCACGCGTCTGGAGTTCGTTTGCAGAGGCTGGAAGCCCTGGCGCGTCCATTCTCTCTCTCTCCCTCTCTCTGTCTTTCTCTCTGTGTCTGTTGCTCTCAAATAAATAAATAAATAAATAAATAAAAATCCAAGCATCACTGTTGAGAACATATTACTAGGAATTTACTTATGTCTGTAACCCTGGTAACAATGCTTTACAATTCCTTAACAAAGTTAAAAAAAAATAAAAAGTAGTAGTAAAACTGTAAAAAGGGCTGGAAAGACGGCTTACTGGTTATGGT
Source organism: Jaculus jaculus (assembly GCF_020740685.1). Classification (NCBI taxonomy): domain Eukaryota; kingdom Metazoa; phylum Chordata; class Mammalia; order Rodentia; family Dipodidae; genus Jaculus; species Jaculus jaculus. Next base: position 91,538,080 of record NC_059113.1, on the reverse strand, counting down.
ATTTGCCTGGAAAGCCAAAGGGTCCCAGTTGGATTCTCCAGGACTCATGTAAGCCAGATGTACAAGGGAGCACATGCATCTGGAGTTCGTTTGCAGTGGCTGGAGGCCCTGGTGTGCACGTGCGCGCGTGCTCTCGCTCTCTCTCTCTCTCTCTCGCTCTCTCTGCCTCTTTTTCTCTCAAATAAATAAAAAAAATATATTCAAAAAAACTGTAAAAAATTCCTGGAATTTATCACCAGCGAAGATACTCCACAGTGGACACTGCAAGCCTTATATTTTGCCAAACAGGCCAAATTAGCCAATGGGTGCAATAGTGGCACATCTGTTATGGGGGAAATCGACCGCCCTCTAATTGGACTGGAAGCCCATTCCATGGGAGGGAGTATACCCTTGATACTGAAAATCTACAAAAGGGGTAGTCATGAGCCCTAGGGGTGTAACATCTGCTGCTATCTGGCTAAATGTATATATGTTCATCAAACTGTCCAGTAAGCACTTCTCTTAATGCTCATACTTATATATTAACGCTACTCTCACTTTTTCATTAGAGAACGTTTTCTTTTCAGATGGCAGTGACCTTGGGATGACTCAGAAGGCATCACAGTGCTGAGAAGAATTGAAAGAGGAGTGCTCAGCACTGCAATATCTCTATCACACCTTCCAAGGCTCAGGGTCTATAGCGGAAGAGGTGACAGAAAGGATGTAAGAGCCAAAGAAAGGGTAGGACTCCTTACAATGTGCTCCTCCAGACACAAAATGACCTGGATATCCATGACCTCACAGTGCCTGACACTACCTACACAAGACTGTCATAATAAGAAGAAAAGATCATGACATCAAAATAAAAGAGAGACTGATCGAGATGGGGAGGGATATGATGGAGAGTGGAGTTTCAAAGGGGAAGTGGGAGAAGGGAGGAAATTACCATGGAATATTGTTCACAATCATGGAAGTTGTTAATTTTAAAATAAAAATTAAATCGTAGGATTTCTCACTTTCCATCTAGGTAGATTTTAAACAACCTCACAGAGAATGAAACACACTTACATAGAAAAGATTAAAAAGAAATGACTGCAGAATTTATTCTGGAGGCTCACTTGAACTATTCAATTTCCCTCTCTGGGACTTACCAAGAAAAGTTTCCCCATCAGATGAACACACTGGCAAATGAAGGAAACAATGTAAGAACCAACTGGGAGCTGGAAATGGAATTCATCTGGGACCATAATTCAAGAGGGCACTAAGAGATAAAACTAAGACAATTTTTTTTTTGTCACTTGCAAGCCCTTAACAATCATGTTAATCAGTGTTTGCACTGATTATAAATACTGTAAGCAATGAGACAACTGTCAAAATTCCCAGAATGACACTTCTTTCCCAGCAGAATCAGAATCATGATGCTGAAACTCCCTGAAGGCTCATTTAATAACTGCGGTATCAAGCATCCAAGATATCTTTTCACATTGACTCTGCTCATTTATACACACACACACACACACACACACACACATATTTAAACTAAATATATACATATATGAGACTGAAGAGAGAGCTTAGTGGCAAAAGGCGCTGGCTTACAAAGCCTGACAGCCTGGGGTTCAATTCCCCCAGTACCCTCTTAAACCAAGCGCAAAGTTCCACATGCATCTGGCCAGAATGCATTTGCAGTGTCAAGAGGCCCTGGAACACCCAAGCCTATTCTCTGGCCCCTCACTCCTGCATCGTTTGCAAATAAATAATATTGCAAAAAATAAAGAAAATAAATAAATAAATAAAGAGATGGCACAGTGGTTAAGGTACTTGTCTGCAAAGCCTGACAACCCAGATCTGATTCCCCAGTACCCACATGAAGCCAAATGCACAGTGGTACACGCATTTGGAGTTTGCGGCAGCTGGAGCCCTGCTCCCTCGTCCCCGCTTGCAAATAAATTAATAAAAAAGAAAAGAAAAGAAACACAATTATTAGGGCTGGAGAGATGGCTTAGCAGTTAAGGCACTTGTCTATGAAGCCTGAGGGCCCAGGTTCAACCCCCCAGGACCCACTTAAACTAGATGCACATAGTCGGGCATGCATCTGGAGTTCTTTAGCAGTGGCTAGAGGCCCTGGTGCACCCATTCTCTCTGCCTTTTGCTCTCTCTGAAAGAGAAGAAAGGAAGAAGGAGGGAGGGAGGGAGGCTAAAAGGAAGGGAGGGAGGAAGAAAATATTAAAACAATTTATCTAGGAGTTAGGGGACAGCTCAGAAGCCTACTATGATGTGTGAAGTCCCCAGCAACACAAAATATTTAAAATATAAAAACCAGGGGCTGGAGAGATGCCTTAGCGGTTAAGCGCTTGCCTGTGAAGCCTAAGGACCCCGGTTCGAGGCTCGGTTCCCCAGGTCCCACGTTAGCCAGATGCACAAGGGGGCGCACGCGTCTGGAGTTCGTTTGCAGTGGCTGGAAGCCCTGGCGCGCCCATTCTCTCTCTCCCTCTATCTGTCTTTCTCTCTGTGTCTGTCGCTCTCAAATAAATAAATTTATAAAAAAAAAAAAAAAAAAAAAACCAGGGCTCGGCCAGGCGTGGTGGCGCATGCCTTTAATCCTAATACAAGGGAGGCAGAGGTAGGAAGATCACAGAGAGTTCGAGGCCACCCTGAGACTATATAGCAAATAGTGAATTCCATGTCAGCGTGAGCTAGTGTGAGATCCTACCTCAGAAAACAAAACAAAACAACAACAACAAAAAAAACAGGGCTGACTCGAGGACTCAGTTGGTAAAGTGCTTGCCATGCAAGCATGAGGGCCTGAGTTCAAATCCCCAGCACCCACTTAAACGTTGGTTATCGCAGCATACCTATAACCCCAGCAGAAGGCAGAAACAGGCCGATCCCCAGAGCAAAGTGGTTTGCTGGACTAGACTAGCAGAATCAGGGAGTTCTGCCCTTAGTAAGAGACTGCGTCTCAGTAAGAAAGGTGAAGAGAGGGCTGGAGATACGGAGCCGCAGTTGAGGCACTTGTCTGCAAAGCCTAAGGACCCAGGCTTGACGGCCCAGTACCCACATAAAGCCAGACGTGCAAGGTGGCACATGCACCCATCTGGAGTTCGTGTGCAGAGTCTGAGGGCCCTGGCGTGCCCATTCTCTCTCTCTCTCTATCTGCCTCTCTCTTTCAAATAAATGAATTAAATTTTAAAAGTTAAGAGGAAGGAGAGACTGAGGCGGCCACTAGACATCCAAAAGCACACACACATACTCATGTGCATTCACACACGTGTGCGTGTACACTCACCCACACATGCACACATGCGTGCACACACCACACACACATTCCGGAAATAAACAAAAACCGTTACCAAGCAGCATTTTGCCTTCTCTATGAAGCAAGCACAGAAAATAGGTGAGCGCACACGCCTCCATCGTCGGTAGTGGTAAAAGTTCCTTTCACAAAAAAACCAAGCTGGATATCAATAATCAGAGAAAGTCAAAATCTTCTGGGCAATCAACCAAACAAATAAGATAATATAACCACCATCCATGTCATCATCTAACCCCTCAATCCTGGGTCACGAACCAGTCCACTGTCTTCCTGGACCAGCCTCAACCCTTCAGTACCGTGTCAAGTAAACACTTCTGGTTCCGCCCAGCAAGAAACCCCTAAGACCCGCTGGCTTCCCCCATATCCTGCCTTGTGCTAAAAGCACAATTTAGGGATTGACCTGATTTCTCAAAGCACCTATAAAATATAAAATATCCACACCACTCAACTTGGGACACACAGATTAAAAAAAAACAAAACAAAAAATAAAAACACACACCGACACCATACTTGTCTCGCTGTCCCCAAACTTCAAAAGCTACTTGAGTCAAACAAAGGGCCTTATGTACTTCGCAGTACCTCTGATCCACACCTCTTTCTTGCTTCTCAACCAATATTCTGATATTAGCATCCAAAAGGACTTCCAGAGATGACTTAACCTGAGCTGTGTTATTTATTTGAGAGAGAAAGAAGCAGACAGAGAGAGAGAAAAAAAAAAAATGGGAAAGTCAGGACCTCTAGCCACTTTAAGGAATGAACTCCTAGATGCATGCATCACCTTGTGCATCTGGCTTTACATGGATACTGGGGAATCGAACCAGGGTCCTTAGGCTTTGCAGGCAAGTGCCTTAACCACTGAGCCATCTCTCTGGCTTTGAGCTGTATATCTGAAGAATACTGAAAGAGAGACTCACTAACCTTTTATAACCAAGACCTGGTTCAAATGCCACTGCTGGCATGTTTGTGTTATTTAGCTTGTTCGCTCTGTTGGTAAACACACAATCCATACCTTAGAAAAACCTCTGGGGTCATCAAATGTCATACATACACATGCAAACATCTATCTACACACATATTTGCTAAAAAAAAAAATTGTAAATGGAATATATAATCCCCCACATACACATTTATCTTATTTGGTTTTAAGATGATCTTTTGGTCGGTTTTCTTCCTGACTGATAACTGCATTAAATTGCAAGCCCAGGAAGCAAGCATTATCCTACAATATTCTAATCTTAAGGCTGGTAGTCCTAATACGGTGCTCAGCATCTTTTGTGAGCGCTGAACTATGTGAAAGAGCATATTAGGTGTCTATTATCATTAGCAGGAAATATCCTTGTTTCCCCAAGAACCCTAAAAGTGTTTTCCTAAACGATGCCTTCTGAAAACAAATGTATCTATCTACCTGCCCCCTCCTGCTTCTGTCTCTGTCTCTGTCTCTCTCTCTCTCTCTCTGTCACACACACACACACACACACACACACACTTCCCTTTAGAATTAAGAGCTGAAGAAGCCACTGTCACTATCCTATTTTTGGAATAAAGTTAGCATCTTTACCAGGATATCCATGACAGATGGAGAGGACTGCACAGTTTTGGAGAGCTTTCTTATGATCTGTGGCAGCAAGTCCTTCAGTGAAATTACTTGACTGTAATAAATTCTGGCAGAAGGTAAACCAGAAACTCACTGGTAAGCTGTCAGCGAAGTTCACTATTGCACCTCTGTTTTATGCAAGCAAACAGTGACTAATGGGATTAACTTGAGTTCTCAGTACTGGGTGTAGATATCCCTCAAGAAACAGGTTCCATCAGTAGGATAAGGAGTACAGGGTTTGGTGTGGGTTTGGGAACCAAATTTTACCGGGGGGGGGGGGGGGGGCGTAGGGGGGGGGGAAGCACTGCTTCAGATGGCCAGGCCAAAGTGTCATTTCTTTGGGAACAGCGGAAAAATTAACCATGGGTTGTGGGAATAAGATTCCAGACTCCTGGAGAGATCACAGATTTCCACTCCAGTAAGGTTGGCTGCTCCAAGGAATAGTTTTCCTAACAGCTAAAACAGTTTAACACAATCAACATCTTGAATCAATTACCCAAATACCATTTAAGCCGCTCTGGTGCCCTGGGAAAGATTCACAGCACCCAGAAATCCCTGCTGGCTTCAGCTGTCCCTTCCTGCGAGGGCTGGACAGAGCGAGCGAGCGAGCGTCCAAGGCGCCCAAACACCAGCCACTAGGCTCCCCCCAGCGCCCTCCGGTCGCATCCGACGGACTCGAGCTCCCTCCCGGGCCAAACTCCAATGTCCCTCGATTCAAAACCGCGAAAATGCGAACCCTGCTAAGCAGACGGTAGGGCGCGTAACAACTTCTCTTTCTTTTTTTCCTTTTTTTTTTTTTTTTCCTTTTTGCGCGTGCACTTGAGAGGTGTTCCCTCTGCCCTATTCCTCAGATTTCCATCTCTCTTCCCTCGACCACCTCCTCCGAGGGGCATGAAAGAGAGAGCGCGGACCCAAGGGAGGACTGGCAGAGTGCAAATACCTCGATGGTTTTTCCAATGCAGGGAAGTGAGCAGTGCCATTGTAATCAGAGGTAGGTAGGATATAGATAGATAGATTATATACATATATACATATATATACATATATATATATATAGAGAGAGAGAGAGAGAGAGAGACTCCCCTCCCCATCGCACCCCACTCTTACTAAATGGAATTAACAAGAAACATGCAACAGGCACTAAGTTGGAAATCCGGGCCCTCCCAAGGGGTGACGACGAGGCCCGGGAAAGCCGGCTGTCTGCAATCCAGTCCGGAGGAAGAAAGTTGCCGGGCCAAGTGGACTCCGGCGACGGGAGTGAGCAGCAAGCACCGGGGAGAAAAGGGACCGAAGGAAAAAACGAGCAGGGTTCGTGGAAGACCCGCTGCAGCCAGGGAGGGGAGTGGGTACCGAGGCCCGCAAAGCAGCGGCCAGGAGGACCTCTCTTCACTTACATAACGCTTCAACTTTTTCTCCGGGGGGGACTTGCGGAGCCATCCGGAGCAGACCACTTCGCCGCCGCTCATGGTGCACGCCGGGCGGGTTGCGGAGCGCAGGAGGGGGCGGAAAGAGTCCGGGCAGCCCCGAGGGTCAACGGGGAGGTAGACGCTCCGGACACCGGAGCAGCGCAGCCCGGACGAGCTGGCCGGCTCCCCGACGGGGCGGTCGGAGTCCTCGGCGTGCCGCCTGCGCGCGATCGAGCCTCGCCTGCGCCGCTGGGCCGGGGAAGGACTTCACCCACCGGCCTCCGCTCGGTGGCGCCCCGCCTCGCCTCGGCTCGCCGCCTGGCGCGTCGTCCCTCCGGCCACCTCGGGCGGCAAGCGATCGGGCTCCGGTTGAGAGTGCGGTGTCCGGGGACGCGGGGCTGGGTCCTAGGCGCTCCGCCCCTCGTGGGGGAGGCGGCGGGGGTACGGGACCTCCCCGCGAGCGCAGGCTCTCCGGAGTGGGCTCGGCGCGCGCGCGCGCACAATGCCCGCTCGGGTGGCCGTGCGCCCTGGGCGCGACCCTCTCCTCCTTCCGTCCGCTCCTCCCGCGAGCGCTCCCGGGGAGGAGAACCGAGCGGGGCGCAGCGCAGGGCAAGGACGCACGGGCAAGATCCCGGACGACCGAGGGGAGGGGAGGCGAGGCGAGGCACGGGGCGTCGCCGGGGAGGTCGCAGGTCCGCGGCCGGGAGGGGTGGGTCCCGGGTTCGCGGCCAACCCGCCGACGAGGGCGGGGAGGGGTGGGGAGGACGCGGCGCTGGGCGGCTCTGGCTCCCGGGGAGGGATCCCACGGTCCCGTTCCCGGCGCTCCTCCCCCAGCCCGGGGCGCCAGGCGGCTTCTCCACCACCCCCTCCTCCTCGGCCTGCGGACCCCACCCCCCAACCCCCAACTTCTTCCTCCCTTCCCACGTTCGGCCGCCCCTGGCTCCTGCCCAGACTTTCTCTGAAACTCCGCCGGAGCGCTTCCAGCCAAAACAACAAGGGCCGGGGAGGCGGGGCCGGGGGGAGGGCGCGAGCGCGTTCCCAGAGGCACCCTGGGAGCTGTAGTCCGCAGGCGTCCCCGGGGTCCTCGCTGACCCCCGCCCCGCCACCCAACCCCCCGGTCCAGGGAACCCCGCCCAAGCCTCCGGGATCGATCGGGATCGCGCCGTCGCCTGGGTTGAGGAGTGGGCTGGGGTGGGCTGGGGTGGGGGGCAGCCCGCACGTGCCTCCCGCTTGGTCGGGGGGGTGTTTGCCATCTTCATTCTTGTCCGGGTGTCACTGCGGAGTTTGTCCCCCAAGATCGGGACTTTTCCTCCACTTGATAGCCTGGAAGTAAAACCCCACCTGGGAAGGAGAAACCGCGCCCGGGGTGTGAGTGGCGGGGAGACAATGAAAGGTTGCGTGATCCCCACCTTCCCCCCAGGACAAGGACACGCGCCGTGGCCACCATCTGCACGCGAGGACCCAGGGGGACCGAAGGCCTGACCACCCCCCCTCCCAGCAGCCCTGCGGTGCGGTGGGAGCGCTTGGCACTGTAGAGTTGGGTATGACTTTGTGGCACGTTCGGGTCCCACGTTCCCTCCTTGGGTCAGCTGTTTCCTGCATTTGACTTTTGTATACACGCTTAAAAATCTGCTGGGGTGGGGCAGGGGCTGAAACGGATGGCTCAGCGTTGCTTGCAAAGCCTGGCACGTGCGTCTGGAGTTCGTTTGCAGTGACAGGAGGCCCTGGCAGGCCCCTACTCTTGTCTCTTGTTTCTCCTTCTCTCTCCTCCACTTATTTAAATAAATAAATAAAATATTTTTAAAACTCTGCTCAGGGGTGTTTGGCAAGAAAACAGACCCTGATTCTGTGTGTCTACGCATGCATGCTTTACTATTATTACACCTGGTCCTGAGTTTGCTCTGGTCGTGTAATAGAACTCTCAATTTCTTGTGGATTTGCGACAAAGCCTCAGAATTTTAGAAGAAAATATAATTCCATAAACGTGCTGAAGATATGAAGGGATAAATGAGCATTTCTGAAAACCATAACCTCAGGCATGTTCTTAACAAGCAGCACTCATACTCAGAAGTTCTTATGAACATGGTATATAGTTTAAAGAACCACTGTCTGGGCTGGAGAGATGGCTTAGCGGTTAAGCACTTGCCTGTGAAGCCTAAGGACCCCGGTTCGAGGCTCGATTCCCCAGGATCCACGTTAGTCACATGCACAAGGGGGCGCACTGGTCAGGAGTTCGTTTTGCAGTGGCTGGAGGCGCTGGCACGCCCATTCCCTCTCTCTCTATCTGCCTCTTTCTGTGTCGCTCTCAAATAAATAAATAAAAATCAACAAAAAAATTAGAAAAGAAACAAGTGCTGGGTTAAGCAACAGAACAAAAGTTCCTGCATGTTAGACGTGACCACATCCCACCCACTTCCTCCATTCTTGTCATAAAGTCTATTTAAAATGGAAAATTGTAGTGTAGCTTGCGGATTCTTTTAGCTTTTAAAATTTCAAATATCTTTTTCTTTATTTTAAATAGAACAATTAATCGATATTTTCTTTCCCTTTTTCTTTCTTTCTTTTTTTTTTTTTTCTTTCAGTTTTTTGAGGTAGGGTCTCTAGCTCAGGCTGACCAGGAATTCACTATGTAGTCTCAGGGTGGCCTCAAACTCACCGCGATCGATCCTCCTACCTCTGCCTCCTGAGGGCTGGGATTAAGGGAGTGCACCACCATGCCCGGCTTTCAGTCTCATTTCTTAGTGGGCTGATAACTCTTGTCTGTAATGCTAGCACTCAGGAGTCTGAAGCAGGAAAATTGCCAAGTGTTTGAGGCTAGCCTCTGCTACTCTGCCTCAAAAAAAAAAAAAAAAAAACCCTTTAGGGAGCTGGAGAGATGGCTTAGCAGTTAAAGTGCTTGCCTGCAAAGCCTAATGACCCAGTTTGATTCCCCAGTATCCACCTAAAGCCAGAAGCACAAAGTGGCAGTTGTGACTGAAGTTCATTTGTGGTGTCTAGAGGCCCTGGAGCACGGACTCTCTGTCTCTCTTCTCTTCTCTCTCTCTCTCTACTTGATAATAAATAAATAAAACTTTTATAAGTAAGTAGTAATTCCTTCCCTGTCTTCTACTGTGTTGTTTTAAAATCATATTTGGAGAGGTCATGGCAGGGTTAACATGAGGCTGAAGACAAACACACTTCTATGTATTATAGAAGGGAAATTTGGATTTTAATGTATCATTTATTAAATCATGCTTTATATCTTTGTGCATGTAAAGATTTGCTAGTGTAGTGGTTCATACGTGCAATTCCAGCACTAGAAAGTTGGGGGTAAGCTGGGGGGCAGAGTATAAGACCTTGTCCCTAAAAATAAATAGATAAATAAGTAAGTTACATGCCAGGAAAAGCTATAACAATATAAATAACTTAGATTTTGTTCACAAAACCAAGTATGTATGGAATGTCTAGTATTTGCAAGTGGTTCCCAGAGGATCTGGGATACAACAGAGGAAAGCCCGGATTGTTCCTGCCATAGTTGATCCAGATAATTAACCCCACAATGTCTATAATTTAGCTGATAAATGCTGTGGAAGAAAATGCATAGAGCATTATTTGGACATTCAATATAGGATCTGCCCCCAGCGAGAGAGAAGACATGTAGGTTGGGGAAAGTCTAATTTTTTAAAAAATATTTTATTTATTTACTTGAGATAGAAAGAGACAGACAGAGAGAATCAGTGCCCCAGGGCCTCTAGCCACTACAAACAAACTCCAGAGGCAAGCACCACCTTGTACATCCACCTTTACTTGGTATCGGGGTTTCATTTTATTTGGGTGTTGGGGAATCAAACCTGCGTCCTTTGGCACCTTAACTACTAAGGCATCTCTCCAGCCTAGGAAAAGTCTTTAAACTGAAAAGGATAAGCAGAAATTGGTGTGGTCTGGGATTAACCCACCACCATACCAGGCTGGTTTTAGTTTCTTTTGGAGTTAGGGTCTCACTTTAGCTAAGGCTGACCTTGAGCTCACTCTGTAGCCCCAGGCTGGACTCGAACTCATAGTGATCTTCTCACCTCAGCCTCCCAGTATCGGGAATATCAGCGTGCGCCACAACGCCTGGCTCCAACTTGATACTTTCACCTTCAGTCTTTGCAGTCGTTCTTTCTTCTCAATGCCTTTGCTAACCCATGGACACCTCTGCTTTTTCATGATCTGTCAGATCTACCCTTCCTTCGTGGCCCTCTCCCACCTCACAAAACCCGGTCTTCGATAACCTCAGCTCTGCTGTCTTCTATACCCAAGCAACAAAGTGCTGTTGGAGCAATCCATGCTCAGCACTGAGGTCTTGCTTTGCTGAGATCTAAAGTTTAAGCAGTTTAAACTGAAAAGGATAAGCAGAAATTGGCGTGGTCTGGGATTAACCCACCACCATACCAGGCTGGTATGGGGCTGGAGAGATGGCTCAGCTGCCTGCAAAGCCTAACGACTGGGTTCAGTTCCTTAGTACCCACATAAAGCGAGATGCACAAAGAGGTGCATGTGTCTGGAGTTTGTTTACAGAGGCTAGAAACCCTGGTGTGCCCATTCTCTGTCTGTCTCTCTTCTATCTCTCTCTTCTTACAAATAAATAAAATATTTCAGGGCGGGAGAAATGGCTTAGCAGTTAAGGTGCTTGATATTCCCCAGAACCCACATAAGTCAGATGCACAAGGGGCTCATGCATTTGGAATAGATGCCCTGGTACACTCATTATCTCTCCCCCCCCCACCCCTCTCTCAAATAAAGGAAGAAAAAAAATTAAAAATATTTGAAAGTTTATGCAATTTGAGAAGTCCTTTTTTTCTTCTTTTTTTTTTTCCCGAGGTAGGGTCTCACTCTAGCTCAGGCTGACCTGGAATTCACTCTGTGGTCTCAGGTTGGCCTCAGACTCATTGCAATCCTCCTACCTCTGCCTCCCAAGTGCTGGGATTAAAGGTGTGCGCCACCACACCTGGCTTGAGAAGTCCTTTTAAAGGAAAAGGACAGGAAGCTGCATATACAAAGTTAGAAGGAGTATTTAGAATAAGGAAATAAGTCACCAAGAAATGATTGAAGCCCTTCTTCGAAGACCTGGAGGTGATTCTCAGAATTCACATCTACATTTTCTTCCTGCGTACAACTTGGTTCCCCTCCCAGCTGGAGCATGCCCCCTCTCACTCCAGGTCCATGTCTGTGCAGAGAGAGGCCCTGAGCCACACTGAGGTCTCCTGGGGATCTCAGTCCACTCAGGCTGCTATAACAAAACAGACTGGGTATGTGCCACCACACCCTGCCTTTTCTTTTCTTTTTTTTTTTTTCTCGTTTCTTTTTTCTTTTGAGGTAGGGTCTCACTCTAGCCCAGGTTGACCCGACCTGGAACTCACTATATCATCTCAGGGTGGCTTTGAATGCATGGCCATCCTCCTACCTCTGCCTCCCCAGTGCTGGGATTACAGGTGTGTGTCACCATGCCCGGCAATTTTATTTTTATTTTAGACAGAGAGGGAGAGAGAAAGAGAGACACAGAGAGAGAATGGGAGTGCCAGGGTCTCTAGCCACTGGAGACGAACTCCAGATACTTGTGCCATCTCGTGCATCTGGCTTACATGGAACCTAGAGAATCAAATCTGGGTCCTCAGGCTTCACAGGCAAGCGCCTTAACCTTTATGCCATCTCTCCAACCCTTTTTCTTTTCTTTTCTTTTTTTAAATACTTATTTATTTATTTGACAGAGAGAGAGAGAATTGGCATGCCAGAGCCTCCAGCCACTGCAAATGAACTCCAGACGCATGCCCCACCCCCACATCTAGCTAACGGAGGTCCTGGGGAATGGAGCCAGGGTCCTTTATCTTTGCAGGAAATGCCTTAATTGCTAAGCCATCCCTCCAGCCCCCTTCTGCTTTTCTTGTTAACCTTAGCTTTATTAAGCTGTAATTGATTGATAGGCCACAATATTCACCTTTGTAAAGTGTATAATTCAGTGAATTATGATATTCACTAATTTGTTGAACTCTCAACTCATCTTAACACTCACAAAGGAAACCCGGTTGTGTTTCTGTTTGTTTGTTTGTTTGTTTGCTTTGATTTGTTTGTTTTTGAGGTAGGGTCTCACTCTAGCCCAGGCTGACCTGGAATTTACTATGGAGTCTCAGGGTGGCCTTGAACTCACAGCGACCCTCCTACCTTCATCTCCTAGATGCTGGGATTAAAGGTGTGCGTCACCACGCCCGGCTGAAGCCCATTCCCCATTTCCTGTGCCCCTTTGACTCTGACAACCTCTAATAGTTCCGTGTGCTTATCTCCCTTGGACGTGCCATATACATACATTCCTACGATTTGTGACTTTTTCCTCTTGGCATGGATTTAAAAAAATTTTTTTTTGTTTATTTATTTTTATCTATTTGAGAGCGACAGACAGAGAGAAAGAAAGAGGCGGGGGGAGAAAGAGAGAGAGAGAGTGGGTAAGCCAGGGCCTCCAGCCACTGCAAACAAATTCCAGACGCGTGCGCCCCCTTGTGCATGTGGCTATTGTGGGTCCTGGGGAATCGAGCCTTGAACCGGGATCCTCAGGCTTCACAGGCAAGCGCTTAACTGCTAAGCCATCTCTCCAGCCCTTGGCATGTTTTTTAACATGCATCTATGTTATATCCTTTTTTTATATTTTATTTATTTGAGAGACAGAGAGAGAGAGAGAGAATGGGTGTGCAAACGAACTCCAGATGCATGTGCTACCTTGTGTGTCTGGCTTTACGTGGGTGTTCGGGAATCGAACCCAGGTCCTCAGGCTTTGCAGGCAACTGCCTAAGCCATCTGTTGCAGTCTGGTTCGCCTTGCTGGTAGAAATCACCCAACCAAGAGCAGCTTCTGGGAAAAAGATTTATTTTGGCTTACAGGCTCGAGGGGAAGCTCCACGATGGCAGGGGAAAACGATGGCATGAGCAGAGGGTGGACATCACCCCTGGCCAACATAAAGTGGACAATAGCAACAGGAGAGTGTGCCAAACACTGGCATGGGGAAACTGGCTATAATACCCATAAGCCCTCCCCCAACAATACACTCCCTCCAGGAGGCATTAATTCCCAAATATCCATTAGCTGGGAACCTAGCATTCAGAACACCTAAGTTTATGGGGGATACCTGAATCAAACCACCACACCATCTCTCCAGCCCAGTTTTTTGTTATTGTTGTTGCTATTTTAAGACAGAGTCTCATGTGTTCCTGGCTGATCTCAAACTCACTATATAGCATGTTGAATCCCTAATCCTCCTGCCTCTACCTCCCAAGTGCTGAGGTCGCAGGGGTGCACTACACCTGGTTCATGTGGTCTGTGGACCGAGCTCATGGTCTCATGCGTGCCAGGAAAGCGCTCTACCAACTCAGCTACAGCCCAGCCCCGTGTCAGCACTTTATTTCTTTTCATTGTGAAACAACATTCCATTGCAGCATATATGCACTTCATGTTTATCTAGTTGATGAAAATTCAGATTAATTTCATTTTCTTTGTTTTTGCTATCATGAATAATACAATGCTCCTTCCTTCCCTTATTCCTTCTTTTTTTTTTTTTTTTTTTTTCCTGAGGTAGGGTCTCACTCTAGCCCAGGCTGACCTGGAATTCACTATGTAGTTTCAGGGTGGCCTCAAACTCACGGCGATCCTCCTACCTCTGCCTACTGAGTGCTGGGATTAAAGGCATGCGCCACCACACCTGGCTTCTTCTTTCCTTCTTTTATCAGGGTCTTGCTATATAGCCCAATCTGTCCTTGAACTCTCAATCTTCCTGCTTCAGCCTCCCAAGTACTGATATTACAGGTGGACACCACCACATTCAATCTTGCAATGACTCTTAAACCTTGTTCTAAATTACCAAATTTCCAAGCCCTCCTTTTTATTTTATTTTTTTGTGAAAGTGTGACAGACAGAGGGAGAGAGAGAGAGAAGAGAGACAGATCACAGGCATGCCAGGGCCTCTTGACACTACAAACAAAGACAAGATCAAGATGCATGTACCACTTGGAACACCTGGCTTTAAGTGGGTACTGGGGAATCAAACCTGGGCTGTAGGGCTTTGCCATCTCCCCAGCTTCAAACCCTTCTTTCCCCTCCCCAACATCTAGTTATCTTTTTTGTTTTGATTTGATTTGGTTTTGGCTTTTCGAGGTCCAGTCTCACTCTAGGCCAGACTGACCTGGAATTCACTATGTAGTCTCAGGGTGGCCTCAAACTCACTGGGATCCTCCTATCTTTGCCTTCCAAGTGCTGGGATTGAAGGCGTGCGCCACCATGACCCGCACAGAGAGAGAGAGAATGGGTGCACTGGGACCTCTAGTGGCTGCAAACAATATCCAGACACATGTGCCACTTTATGCATCTGGCGTTACATGAGTACTGGGGAATTGAACCCAGGTCCTTAGGCTTTACAGGCAAGTGCCTTAACCTCTGTACCAGCTTTGCAGCCCCCAATTTTAATTTTCTGCCTCCTTGATCCTCCTGGGTTCACATTCACACACGGCAGATACTTTTTTTTTTTTTTTTTCACTGCACTGCACTCTAGTTCAGGCTGACCTGGAACTCACTGTGTAGTTTCAGGGTAGCCTCAAACTCATGGCGATCTTCCTACCTCTGCCTCCCAAGGGCTGGGATTAAAGGCGTGCAACCACCACGCCTGGCACTTTTTTATTTTTTTTGGTGGAAATGAGTCATTACTCTCATGCCCACTTATTGAGATTTCTGTCTAATCTTTCCTACTTGTTACTCTTAAAATTTCTTGGGGCTGGAGAGATTGCTCAGTGGTTAAAGGTGCTTGCTTGTGAAGCCTCATGGCCCAGGTTCAATTCTCCAGTAGCCACATAAAGCCTGATGTATGAAGTGGCACATGCATCTGGAGTTTGCAGAGGCAGAAGGCACTAATGTGGCCATTACCTCTTTCTCATCCCTCCATTCTCTCTCTTTCTCTCTCTCGTTCTCTATCCTTGCAAATAAATAAATAAACAAACATTTTTTTTTAATAGGATCCACATATGAGAGAGAACATGCGACATTTGGCAACCTACAGAATGGGAGAAAATCTTTGCCAGCTATACATCTGACAGAGGATTAATATCAAGAACACACAATGAACTCAAAAAACAAACCAATAAGAAATCAAACCACCCAATTAAAAAATGGTCTATGGAGCCAGACGTGGTAGCACATGCATTTAATCCCAGCACTCGGGAGGCAGAGGTAGGAGGATCACCACGAGTTCGAGGCCACCCTAAGACTACATAGTGAATTCCAGATCAGCCTGAGCTAGAGTGAATCCCTACTTCAAAAAAAAAAAAAAAAAAAAGGGGGGGGGGGCTGCTGAGGAACTAAATAGAGAATTTTCATTGGAAGAAATATAGATGGCATATAAACAGCTGAAAAAGTGTTATACATCCTTAGCCATCAGGGACATGATAAATAAAACTACTTTGAGAGTCCATCTCTCTCCTCTCAGAATCGCTATCATCAAGAAAACATATGACAAGCCGGGCCTGGTGGCGCACGCCTTTAATCCCAGCACTCAGGAGGCAGAGGTAGGAGGATTGCCATAAGTTTGAGGCCACCCTGAGACTCCATAGTGAATTCCAGGTCAGCCTGGGCCAGAATGAGACCCTACCTCATGGGCAGCAAGATCACTGAAAAATCAAGCTGGTGCTGAGCAGAAAACCTTCTCCCTGTAGACCAGCTGACTGAAAGCTGGAAAAAGCTGCACTGCTTGCAGCCCTATGGTAGACAGAAGTCATCAGCGGTGAAAACAGTGGACACTGGAAGCCTGAAGTTTGGCCAGACAGGCCAAATGACCAAATGGGTGCAACAGTGGCATGTCTGCTCTGGGGGAAACCAAGTGCTCTCTAATTGGATTGGAGGCCCACTCTATGGGAGGGAATGCATGCCTGGTTCCAAAAACCTAATCAAAAGCCTGCAGCAGGGGAGGTCATGAGCTTTAAGGGTATAAAGCCTGCTCTTTCTGGATAAATGCATATATTATCCTCACCAATTTGCCCTGTAAGCATTTCACTTAGTGTTCATATTCATATGTTAATGCTACTCTCACTTTTGGTTGGAGAAGCTTCTCTTTCAGATGGCAGTGACCACTGGGATGACCCAAAAGGCAACATAGTGCTGAGAAGTGATAGAGGAGTGTCCAGCACTGAAAAATCTCTACCACACCCTCCTAGGCTCAGGGTCCATTGTGGAGGATGTGGCAGGAAGAATGTAAGAGCCAAAGGAAGGATACCACTCCTTACACTTCAACTGCCCAGACAGAAATTGGTTCCAATATCCATGACCTCGCGGTTCCAAGCAATACCTTCACAAGACCTTCATAATAGGAGAAAAACATGATGACATCACAATAAAAGAGAGACTAATAGAGAGAGGGAGGGGATATAATGGAGAGCAGAGTTGTGAAGGGGAAAATGGGGGAGGGGAGGGAAATGTCATCCGTTTATTGTCTGTAAGTATAGAAGTTGTCAATAAATAAATAAATAAATAAGCTGGCTATGGTAGCACACGCCTTTAATCCTTACACTTGGGAGTCAGAAGTAGGAGGATTGCCATAGTGAACTCCAGGTCAGCCTGGGCTACAGTGAGACCCTACCCCCAAAAAACAATAAATAAATAAATTCTTACGGTTAGGCCAAGTGTGGTGCCATTAATCCAAGCATTTGGGAGACGGGAGCAGAAGCATTTGGAATCCAAGGTCATTCTTGAGCAGCTAAGAGAGTTTGAGGCCAGCCTGAAACGCATGAGACCACCTTGCTTTGTGTCAAGGCATCAAAAACTAATGATCACAAAGAGAAAAGGTATTATAAGCGGAATCTTATGTAAAATTGCTGAAAACATTCCGTTGAAGACTGTTCAATTCTTTCCTAACACTGGCACTATTCTGAATACACCGTTGTGGTGGTTTGATTCAGGTGTCCCCCATAGTCATGGGTCTGAATGCTTGATCCCCCCAGCTTATGGCTATTTGGTAATTGAAATCTTGTTGGAGGTGTGTTGTTGAGGGCAGGGTTACGGGTGTCATAGTCAGTCCCCGCTGCCAGAGCTTGGTACACTCTCCCGCTGCTGCCCACCTGATGTCCAGCCTCTGTGTGGTGCTATCAGTAACTATCTATGACAAAGAGGGATCAAGTTTCCGTTTCTCACATAAATAACCAACCTATAAATGCTACTGCTTTTTTTTTTTATGTATTAGAGACATGGGGTGGGGTATAGAGAAAGAGAGAGAGAGAATGGGTGTGCCAGGGGCTCTAGCCACTGCAGATGAACTCCAGATGCATGTGCCACCATGTGCATCTGGCTTACATGGGACCTGGGTCCTAAGGCTTCACAGGCAAATGCCTTAACTGCTAAGCAATCTCTCCAGTCCTGCATTTTGATTTTTTTTTTTTTTAAAATTTCCTCTTGTGTCCATGAAATAAAAGAGGATCATGGTCTGTTCCCAAGACCTTTCCAATCTACTGTCCTCCAGTTTCTATAACTCTCTCAGTAGTTCCTTGGAATCATCCTTCTTTTAAAAACAATATTTTTTTTTTTTTTACCATTTTGTTTTTATTTATTTATGAGAAAGAGAGGAAAATAGAGGGAGAGAGAGTGGGCAGGCCAGGGCCTCTAGCCACTACAAACTAACTCCAGATGCATGTGCCACCTTGTGCATCTGGCTTACATGGGTCCTGGGGAATCCAACCTAGATCCTTTGCCTTTGCAGGCAAGCACCTTAATTGCTAAGCCATCTCTCCAGCCTTTATTTTTTTTTTTAGGATTTTTTTAAACCATTTTATTTATTTTTTTGAGGTAGGGTCTCACTCTAGTCCAGGATGACTTGGAGTTCAATCTGTATTCTCAGGGTGGCCTCAAACTCACAGCGATAGAACTCACATTTTATTTGTATTTGTCAGAGAGAGAGAGAGAGAAAGGGAGAGAGGAAGGCAGATAGAGGGGGAGGGAATCATCATTTTTATTTTACTTATTTACTTGCATGCAGAAATATACATGGAGAGAGAGAGAGAGAATGGGCATGCCAGGGCCTCTAGCCACTGCAAATTCCAGACACATGTGCTGTTTTGTGCATCTGGCTTTACCTAGGTACTAGAGAATCGAACCTGGGTCCTTTGGCTTTTCAGGCAAGCGCCTTAACCACTAAGCCATCTCTCCAGCCCCCTGGAATCATCCTTTGTATCTTCTTCTCTCATTACCTTTCACCAGCCCACTCCTAGATATAGAAGAGCTTGCCTATGAAATGTTCTCCATTCTAGCCACTTCTGTGTACTGTCACTGTGGAAAGCTAGGTCATCTTTCACCTGGCTCTCTGCTCATGTACCTGAGTGCATCTACATTTTCTTTTCCTCAATCAACTTCATTATTTTTCAGCCATAGCAATACTCATAAAGCACAAACATGGGCTGGAGAGATGGCTTAGTGGTTAAGGCGCTTGCCTGCAAGACCTAAGGACCCAGGTTCGATTCCCTAGAACCCACGTAAGCCAGATGCACATGGTGGCGCATGCATCTAGAGTCTGTTCATACTGGTCAGAGACCCTGGTGCATCCATTCTCTCCCTCCCCCTCTCTCTAATAAATAAAGAAATTAAATTAAATATTTAAATCAAAAACATGGGCTAGAGAGATTGCTTAGTGGTTAAGGCACTTGCATGCAAAGCCCAAGAACCTAGGATAGATTCCCCAGATCCCACATAAGCCAGATGCACATGGTGGTGCATGGATCTGGAGTTCACTTACAGTGGCTAGAGGCCCTGGAGCACTCATTCTCTTTCTCTCTTTCTGTCATAATAAGTAAAAATTAATATAAAACAACATAAACTACAAATATCACATCATGGGCTGCCCACTGATCACAAGATAAAGGTCAAAAATCTGTAACATGGGCTTTGTCAAACACACACATGCACGGCCTCTCTTCTCGATAGGCGTGCATTTATCTTCATTCATCTCACTCACTCTTCAGCACCTTCTGTGCCGAACCATGGAGGCCTTCTTGCAAACCTCAACCACACTGATCTCTCCTTTTACTGCCTGCCACCTCTTCCTGCTATTCCTGTGCTTGGAATGCTGCCAACCCCTTGCTTGTATTGAAGCTGGTTCATTCCCGCCCAACCTTCGGATCCTAGGTCAACCTTTGCTTCCATGGGAAATCTTTCCCTCATTCCTTCAGTCTAAATATTTCTAAAGAAATCTGAAGTGTTCTTGGGTTCTAAAGACATAGCCCAGTTGGTAGAATGCTTGCTTAGTACGTGCAAGGCCACCCTAGGTTTGAGTCCCCAAGCCCTATATAAAACCACACATGATGGGCTGGAAAGATGGCCCAGTGTGAAGGGCACTTGTCTGAAAAGCCTAATGACCCAGGTTTGATTCCCCAGTACCTATGTAAAGCCAGATGCACAAAGTGGCACGTACATCTGGAGTTCATTTACAGTGGCAGGAGGCCCTGGTGTGCCATACTTGCTCTTTGTCTCTTTCTTGCTTGCTCTCATAAATAAATAGTAAATAAATAAATTTTTAAAAACATACATGGTGGTGCAGCACCTGTGATTCCAGCACTTGGAAGTAGTGGCAGGAGGATCAGGAGTTCAAGGTCACATTTAGCTACACAGTAAGCTTGAAACCAGCCTAGATACATGATACCCTATGCCCAGAAAGAAAATATATTCTTTTTGTTTGTTTTTGTTTTTCCAGGTAGGGTTACACTCTAGCCCAAGCTGACCTAGAATTCACTATGTAGTCTCAGGCTGGCCTCGAACTTATGGCAATTCTGCTACCTCTGCCTCTCAAGTGTTGGAATCAAAGGCATGCGCCACCATGCCTATTATGATGGTCTTGTGTAGGTAGTGTCAGGCACTGTGAGGTCATGGATCTCCAGGCCACTTTGTGTCTGGGGGGAGCACATTGTAAGGAGTCCTACCCTTCTTTTGGCTCTTACATTCTTTCTGCCACCTTTTCCGCAATAGACCCTGAGCCTTGGAAGGTTTGATAGAGATACTGCAGTTCTGAGTACTCTGGTCACTTATTTCCACCACCGTGATGCCTCCTGAGTCATTCCAAGGTCTTTGCCATCTGAACAGAGAAGATTCTCTACCAAAAGTGAGAGTAGCATTAATATAAGGGTATGCACATTAAGAGAAGTGCTTACTGGGCAGTTTGATAAACATAGTATATACATTTAGCCAGACAGCAGCAGACGTTACAACCCTAGGGCTCATGACTACCCCATGTGTTCCCTCGCATGGGGTGGACCTCCAGTCCGATTAGAGGGCAGTTGGTTTCCACCATGATAGATGTGCATTATTGCACTGGTTGGCTCATTTGGCCTGGCTGGCCAAATACAACGCTTGCAGTGTCCACTGTTGAGTATCTTCACTGGTGGTATCCCTTTCTCCCACTGAACTGCATGCAGAATGGTTTCTTCTAGCTTTCTGTCAGCTGGTCTACATGGAAGAGGTTATCAGGTCAGTTCCAGCAGGATTTCTCAGTGGCCTTGCAACCTAAGTATGTGGAGTCTTCAGCAATATAAAAAATATTTTATTTCTTTATTTATTTAAGAGAGATGGGGGAGGGAGAGAGAATGGGCATGCCAGGGCCTCCAGCCACTGCAAACAAACTTCAGACACATAGGTCCCCTGTGCATCTGGCTGACGTGGATCCTGGGGAATCAAACCAGGGTCCTTGGGCTTCACAGGAAAACCCCTTAACCGCTGAGCCATTTCCCCAACCTAAGAATTTTTACTCTTCATAAAACACTGTCGAGGGATTGGAAAATTAAGCCTCAAAGGGAAAAAAAAATTTTGCTGATTACATCGGATGGACGACCATGTCCAGAGTCCATTAAGAGCTATACAAATGCAATTTTAGAAAACAAACGCCCTGTAACAGTTACCTTCTTGTTGCTAGGATCAAGTGCCCAACCAGAAAATAGCTTATGGGAGGAAAAGTTTTATTACAAGCTTACAGTTTACAGGGGAAACTTTATCATGGCGGAGGAATCTGGCTCAGCACTTCATGACACATCCACAAGCAGAGAGAAAAAAAAGCAGAGAGCAAGTTGGCACTTAACGTCCAGTGGTCTGGACTAATCAACCCCAAGATCCACCCCTACCACACACCCCACAGCCTACCCCCAAAATACATCTCCTCTAGCAAGGCTCCACCTCCCAAAGGCTCCACCAGCTGGGACCAGTAGAAGACTTAATTATAAACACATGAGGTTACGGAGGAGATATCTTATGTTTAATCCACTACACAACTCAATTTAAAAAATTGGCCGGGGGTTGGAGAGATGGCTTAGTAGTTAAGGCATTTGCCTGCAAAGCTAAAGGATCCTGGTTCTATTCTCCAGGACCCATGTAAGCCAGATACACAAGGGTTTGCATGCATTCGTTTGCAGTGGTTGGAGGCCCTCACGCGCTCATTCTCTCTCTCCCTCTCTCTCTCTCTTTGCCTCTTTCTCTCTCTCAAATAAATAAATAAAATATATTAAAAAAAATTGGCCGGGCATGGTGGCCCACACCTTTAATTCTAGCACTCGGGAGGCAGAAGTAGGGAGATCACTGTGAGTTCGAGGCCACCCTGAGACTACAGATGAATTCCAGGTCAGCCTGGGATAGAGTGAGACCCTACCTTGAAACCACCCCCACCCCCCCCCAAAAAAAATGCAAGATTGGTACAGACAACCAAGAACAAGAGAAATAAACACATCAAGAAACATGCACAAACCACTAGTCGTTATGAAGACACAAATTAAAGTCACTATGAGATGCCATCATGTAATGCATTAGAATGTCTGAAAAGACTGATCAAACCACATGTTCATGAAAGCTCTCACACACTGCTTTTGGGAACATGAAATGACAAGGATTTGGTCAGGTTCTTGTAAGTCCAAAATACACCCAACAAACGACCTTATAATTCCACGACCAAATATTTATGCAAGCTATGCCCACACTGTTAGCTGACAGACGGGTCCCTTGACTGCTCTGGATGTTTAGCAGCCCCACAACTCTGCAGTTCCTCTCCGGTCCCTGGGTGCAGCAGTTAGAACACAGGTGGACACAGTAGGGCTGGACCACAGGATCGCCTTCCTGTTGTCTAGACCCAAGGCTACCAGATTCTAGTACCTTCTATAGCTCCTAGCACATATCAGTCCCAAGTCACATTCACTTCTAGTAAGGCCTTATCTCTGTCAGAGGCTCCTCCCTTGAGAAGTATATGCCTAAGGACTTTCTTTTGTTGTTGAATCTCCTAACCCAGCTTCTCCCTCTGAGGCTGGAGGTGAGTGCTTCACATGAAATCTGCCTCAGTATCTCCTTATCAAACCTGGAAAGGACCCTTATTATTTCAACTACATACAGATACTTGTGCACAGATTGTCTGTACTTTTATCTTCAGTGGTCCCGTTAGGGTTAAAAGAAAAGCTAGGAGGAAAATGGGGAGGTCGGGAAGAGAAAGCTTGCAGCTGGGCATGGAGATACTAAGCTGACCCAGGAAGTGATAGGAAAACAATGAAGCCAGACTCAGCAGGTTCTGGTCAGTCGCCAGGAAGCTCCTTCTTGGAGAGTACGCACAGGGTACCACTTTCTAGATACTTACACCTTTATACACATTCCTGCATCTAAACTGAATTGTGGGTAAAAGGAGTTCCCAAGACTGGCTCTTCCTATTCCAGGAAGGGGGCTACCCTGGGCCACCTGAGCAAAGGAAGGAGAAATGGTAAAGAAAAACTTTAAACATTTTTAAATTATTTATTTTTATTTATTTATTAGTCAGAGAGAGAGAGAGAGGGAAACAGAGAGTGAGCGAGAGTAAGAATAAGTGTGCCAGGGCCTCCAGCCACTGCAAACGAACTCCAGATGAATGCAACCCCCTTGTGCATCTGGCTAACGTGGGTCCTGGGGAATCGAACCTGGGTCCTTTGGTTTTGTAGGCAAATGTGTTAACTGCTAAGCCATCTCTCCAGCCCCATATTTGCTACCTTGATTGTGGTGATATTTTCATGGTATGAGCATGGGCCAAAACTTATCAAGCTGTATGCTTTATTGCCCGACAATTATAAAGGTATTCAAAGAAGCAAGACTTCTGGGTTAGGGAGACAGTTCCGTTGGTCAAGTGCTTGCCTTGCAAGCCTGAGGACCTGAGTCTAAATGCTGGGCGTGGTGGTGCATATGTGTGCTCCCAGTGCTGATGTACTCTGTGTTGTCCTGCCTCCATACATGTGTGCGCACACACATGGGCATGTCCTATTTGTGGGAGGGGCACAGCCCTGAATTTAGAGAAGACTAACCTCTGGAACTTTCCTATCCAGAAGTAGGCAAACTGCTTCTGACAGCGGAGCCTGGGAGGTGAGAAAGAGCTATCTCCTGACACCCCCGTCTCAGGAGTGGGCTAGCTGCCTCTAGCAGCAGCCCGAGGAACAAGGAAACTGAAGAGAAGTTTAGTTGAAGCTATTAGTAGATCTGCCGCAGCTACTGTCACCACAGCTCCGCTGGTGCTGTGGCTGTGGCGTCCTCTGCTTCAAGGTGCTCACTGGCACTTCTTTGAACAGACAAAAACCAGTAATAAAGCCGAGCGTAGTGGCGTACGCCTTTAATCCCAGCACTTGGGAGGCTGAGGTAGGAGGTGGCTGTGAGTTCGAGGCCACCCTGAGGCTGCATAGTAAATTCCAGGTCAGTCTGGGCCAGAGTGAGACCCTACCTCAGCCCCCGCCCCCCCCCCCAAAAAAAATAAAACAGTAATACTTGAACAAGTGGTACATTCCATGAGCAAAAGGTAAGGGATTTTCAACTTTGGGTAGTCCTTAAGAATTTGTTAAAGGAATGGATTTAGGGGTATGACCTGCTGGTCTCCACTGATCCAGAGCATACACACTCTCTGATCACAAGAGCAATCACATTAATTAAGCCCATCTGTTGCCCTCCACAGGACTGGTGCCCCCAGTGACTGACCTCATCTTCACCGCTGTGATCAGCACTTATGCATGGATGTTTGTTCTGAGCCAGGGGTCCAACCAGGCCCCTGAAGAGCACAGATCATAGCTTAAGATCAGTCAGCATCTCTAAACATTGCTTGTCAATATTGATCATCTGGGTTGATCAGGCCAAAGGTACACCAAGGCTGAGGAAAGCTAGTCACACTTTTTATTTATTTATTTTTTTTATTTGAGAGTGACAGAGAGACAAAGAAGCAGATAGAGAGAGAGAGAGAGAGAGAGAATGGGCATGCCAGAGCCTCCAGCCATTGCAAACAAGCTCCAGACACATGCACCCCCTTGTGCATCTGGCTAACGTGGGTCCTGGGGAATCGAGCCTCAAACCGGGGTCCTCAGGCTTCACAGGCAAGCACTTAACTGTTAAGCCATCTCCCCAGCCTCCACTTTAAAAAAAAATTTTTTTGTTTTTATTTATTTGACAGAGAAGAGAGGGAGAGAGAGATAATGGGTGCACCAGGGCCTCCAGCCACTGCAAACAAACTCCAGATGCACACACCCCCTTGTGCATCTGGCTAATGTGGGTCCTAGGGAATCAAACCTGGGTCCTTTGGCTTGCAGGCAAATGCCTTAACTGCTAAGTCCAAGCCATCCCTCCAGCCACCCCTGCCTTTTTTTTTTTTTTTTTTTTGAAAATTTTTGTTTTGAGGTAGGCTCTCACTCTAGCCCAGGCTGACTTGGAATTCACTATGTAGTCTCAGGCTGGCCTGGAACTCATAGCCACCCTCCTACCTCTGCCTCCTGAGTGCTGGAATTAAAGGGTGCGCCACATTATTATTATTTTTAAAATGTAGTTGATTTATTTATTTGAGAGAGAGAGAGAGAGAGATGGAGAGAATGGGCGGGCCAGTGCATCCAGCCACTGCAAACAAACTCCAGACACATGCGCCCCCTTGTGCATCTGGCTTTCCGTGGGTCCTGGAGAGTTAAACTGGGATCCTTTGGCTTTGTAGGCAAATGCCTTAATGGCTAAGCCATCTCTCCAGGCTCCATCCCATTATTTTAAGAGGTAGATTACACAGTTGTAAGATTAACTTTACAGCAAGTGACAGAAGGAAGAAATCCAATATCTCACAGTAGTAATACCGCAAAAGCTATTTGTAAGGTCCATAAGAAACATTCCCAGTTCTTTCCCATAATTTATTCACATAGCTTGTTCCCATAGTTCATTCCCACACATGCATATGTACTTGCACACACATGTACATGCATGCATACACCCCCCCACACCAATAAATAAATAAATAAACAAAAGACAATTCAATCGACACAAAAACACCAAAAGAGGGCTGGAGAGATGGCTTAGCAGTTAAGGCACTTTCCTGCAAAGCCAAAGGACCACGGTTCGATTCCCCAGGACCCATGTAAGCCAGATGCACAGGGTGGCACATGCATCTGGAGTGGCTGGAGGCCCTGGCATGCTCATTCTCTCTTTCTCTCAAATAAATAAATAAATAAAAATAAGAATAATTAAATCAAAAAACACCAAAAGACTTAAGCAGGAATTTCAGGCAAAGCTGATCTCTGAGAAGTCAGGAGCGACTGGTGCTTGGGAGAGGCTGGAGGAAAGGGAGGGCCCCTCTTCTCCCCCTTCTTCTGGGATGAGAATGTTGACCTGAGTGCTGGCTGCAAGGGTGATCCTGCTGCGCGCTTGTGAGCTGTGTACATTCCTGGATTTGGGTTACACTTTACCTCCAAAAGCTTACTTATAATAATAATAATAATACAAACCTTATACGTGCATCTATTCACACGCTGCCAATCTCTGCCAATCTATTCTGGGAGATGAACCCTCTCACTGTGCTTTTCCAGGTGGCAGAAAATTTTCCTCAGAAGTTTCTCAGAAAGCTGTTTATTGTTTTTATAAGTGAGGGCTGCGCCTATTTTAGCTTCAAAGAAATCAGCAACCTCTTCCAGACAGGAAATCGCTTGAAAAATGCAATTAGATTGTTCAGAAATGCTAATGCAGTTAGATTCCAGCGGGTGGTGCCTTGGCTCTAACCCATTTGTTGGTCCCATCCATAGGCCTCTTCCCTGAGAACTCCCTCCCTTCCCAAGCCCACCAGGGTGGACCCTTTAGTCACAGCATCACCCTCCGATGCTGTCATGAGTTATGGGAAAACAATTGGTAATCTGTGCAAAATCAGTCATAGTTGTTCGTGAAGACTTTGGAATTGGAGACTGTGAGTGCGTTATTGATGGGGCCTGGAGCTGGGAGGTCTGCAGCTCTCCAGTAAGGAGCAAGGGGACGTTTGCTGAGGGAGAGGCATGTTCACAAAGCACCACAAAGATTGAGACCATCTGGCTTCAGTCTCTCAAGGGATCCCATTTGATTTCTTGCCCTTAGAGGCAGTCCGTGAGATTTCATGTGCTGAATGAAAACCGCTCTGACTTAATGTAACCTGAGTGGTTTCTCTTTTTTGTGCCCTGATTCTTCCTAAGACACTTGGCAAATAATAAACTGAAGGAAAGCTGGTTTTCCAAGGCAATAGAGTGAAACCCTGTCTCAAAAGTAAATAAACGGGGCTGGAGAGATAACTTAGATTAAGACGCTTGCCTGCAAAGCTAAAGGACCCAGGTTGGATTCCCCAAGACCCACATACAGCCAGATGCACAAGGTGGCACATGTTTCTGGAGTTTTCTGTCTGCCTTTTTCTCTAAAATAAATAAAATGTTACAAATAAATAAATAAGTAATTGAAAATAAGCAACAACAACAAAACTATGTTCTGGTAGGGGGCAAGAGTCCTCTCATTACAGAATTTTAGATTTGCAATAAAGTTTTGAAGTTGTCCAAGCCAGAACCCTCCCTCATTTCACAGGAATTCCTTTGCTGTGCAAGAACAGCCTCCTCTGCTTCATCATTTCTCCACATCTCCACTCCTTTTCCTTTTCTCTATTCTTTTTTCTCCTCCTTCCTTCCTCTGTCCCTCCAGCAAATGTCTAAGGAGTATTTATTTACTATAGCCAAGAACTGTCCTGGATGCTTGACATTAGACAAATCAAACAAACAGAACCCCATTTAAAAATTTATTTATTTATTTATGAATGAGACAGAGAGAGAGAGAGAGAGAGAGAAGACTGAGTCTCATATAGTGGAGCCTGGCCTCCAACTCACTGGGCAGTTGAGGATAACTTTGAACTCCTGATCTTCCTGCCTCCTTTTCCCAGGTGCTGGGATCACATGCCTACTTTGTACCCTATTGATTCCAGGGCTTTGTGCATGTTAAGCAAGCATTCTACCAACTGAGCTCCATATCCAGCCTTTACCTCAAATTAAAAATAAAAGAAGCCTGCTTTTGGAAAACGTTTCATATGATTACAAAAATGACCATATTTGGGCTGGAGAGATAGCTTAGTGGTTAAGGTGCTTGCCTGCAAAGCTAAAAGACCCAGGTTCTATTCCCCAGTACCTACATAAAGCCAGATGCACAAGGTGATGCCTGCATCTGGAGTTCGTTTACAGTGGATAGAGGCCTTGCCACACCCATTCTCATTATCTCTATAATAAGTAAATAAAGGAAAAATGTTTTTTAAAAAGTGGCAAAAAATGGCCAAGTAGGTTCCTAGGAGGAAAATTGAAAACAAAATCAAAAAAATGAATTGTTCATTGTTGTGCTTCCAGAGAGAACCTTGTTTGTGTGTGTGTGTATGTATGTGGCATCCAAAGTTGGTTACTATGGATACATTTACATATTTTAATCCCTTCCTTAGTAATTCTTCAGCTACTGAATGACATGTAATCACATTTTCTCCCATAAATATTTGATTCTAGGGTCAAGATTTCATAATCAATGGCTACATCCCATGAAGTTCTAGGGACATCTTAAACTCATAAACGAAAGTGTGTGTGTGTACTTGTGTGTGTGTGGGTGTGTGCATGGGCATGTCCATTGTGCAGCAGTGGCATGACTGTTGTGGAGGTAACCAATACCTCTCTCAACTGCATCTGAGGCTCACCCCACAAGAGAATTCATGGCTGGTACCGAAAGCCTAGTCAAATCCTATGACTGGGAAGCTCACAGACCCTAGTGAGAAGATACTACTGTTGATTGACTCCATGGACCCATCAGATTGCACTCTACACGTTTATGTACTATTTATGCCCATAGATCTGGCTGTTCTCACCTTCGGTCACAGTAGCTTCTTCCTGCATACGGTGATGGATCCTGGGGACACTCAAAGCTCATCAGTAGCTGGGCGCACACCTTTAATCCCAGCACTCGGGAGGCAGAGGTAGGAGGATTGCCGTGAGTTCGAGGCCACCCTGAGACTACATAGTGAATTCCAGGTCAGCCTGGACCAGTACGAGACCCTACCTTGAAAAAAAATATGTCAAAATGCTGAGCACAAGTGGCAGTTGAATGCACAAGGGTAAGTGAAGCATCTCTATCACAGTCTCCAATGCTCAAGGGATATTGAAGAAGGGGGTGGAAACAATGTAAAAGCCAGAGGATAGGGAGGAGTATTTTGGGACACTATCTTCTGGACATGACTATTATATTCATGACCTCATAGAGGCTGTCATGACCTCCACAAGATCTGCACAATATCGAGCCCATCAAACTTCAACATAGGGCTGGAGAGATGGCTTAACGGTTAAGGTGCTTGTCTACAAAGCCTAAGGACCCAGATTTGATTCTCTAGAACCCATGTAAGCCAGATGCACATAGTGGCACATGTGTCTGGAGTTTGTTTGCAGTGGCCAGAGGCCCTGGTGCCCACCCATTCTCTCTCAAATAAGTAAATAAATAAACATTTTTTAAAAGAAAAAAATCAACAAAGATGATGGAGAGGAGTTAAAAAAAAATATAGGCTGGAGAGATAGCTTAGTGGTTAAGGTGCTTGCCTGCAAAGCCAAAGGACCCAGGCTTGATTCCCCAGGACCCACGTAAGCCAGATGCAGAAGGTGGTGTATGTGTCTGCAGTTCACTTGCAGTGGCTGTAGGTCCTGGTGCCTCCATTCTCTCTCTTTCTCAAGTAAATAAAAATTTAAAAAGAGACTCATTGAAAAGAAGAAGGGATTCAGTGGAGGGGAGTGGGGGAGGGAGACTAAAGAAGGTAATGGAAAGGGATTATGATCAAATTACAATATGTTCACGTGTATGAAAATTGTCAATTAAAAGTTAAAAATAAAGTATGTGTGTGTGTGTGTGAGTGTGTAGAGAGAAATGTCCCCAACTTGTCAAAGAAACGTTTAATAAGCAAGATGACTAGGAAATAGCTGTAGGATGGGGCAGACGGGTCAGTGGTTAAAGGCACTTGCTTGCAAAGATTGCGGTCTAGGGTGTAACCTCCTAGTTCCCAAGTACAGCCAATTGCTCAAAGTGGTGCATGTGTCTGAAGTTACTTCGCAGTGGCAAGAGGCCCTGCATGTCCAGTCATTCATTCTTTTTTATATAATATATTTTTTAAATCTTTTCTTTTGTGTGTGTGTGTGTGTGTGTGTGTGTGTGTGTGTGTATATTGTTTGTTTGTTTGTTTTTCAAGGCAAGGTCTCACTCTAGCCCAGGCTGACCTGGAATTCACTATGGAGTCTCAGGATGGCCTCGAACTCACGGAGATCCTCCTACCTCTGCCTCCCGAGTGCTGGGATTAAAGGTGTGCACCACCACGCCCAGCTTCTTTTGTTTATTTATTTGAGAGTGACAGACAGAGATAGAGATAGAGAGAGAGAGAGAGAGAGAGAATGGGCATTCCAGGGCTCCAGCCACTGCAAACGAACTCCAGACACGTGAGCCCCCTTGTGCATCTGGCTAACGTGGGTCCTGGGGAATTGAGCCTCGAACCGGGGTCCTTGGGCTTCCCAGGTAAGCGCTTAACTGCTCAGCCATCTCTCCAGCCCCATTCATTCATTCTTTCTCTCTCTTGTCTCTGTTTCTCTGTGTGTGTGTGTCTGAAAATAAATGCATATATGTGAACACACACACATATATAAGAAATGGTTGTAGAAAGTATTGAGATGGCAGCTGGGGATGTAGCTCAATTGGTAGAATGCCAGCTTAGCGTGCATGAAGTCCTGGGTTGGGTCCTTAGAACTGCATGTCAAGTATCACATGTCTGTAGTCTAGGTTTGGGAGGTGGAGGCAGGAGAATGAGAAGTCATCCCTGGTGATATATGGAGTTCAAGCTCAAGGGCATTAAGACTCTGTTTCAAAAACAAAAAAAGAAGTTTATGGTGTTTTCATGATACTTGCTTCCTATAGAATGGTCTCTTTAATCATCTCTGCCAATTGACAAGGAGAGTTTCAAGCACCGAGGTCAATGGTGGGTACTCCAGCCACTTGGCCGCAAATAGCAGAACAGGGTAATCACTTGACCCAAGCTGTAGCAAGCAGAATCCCTTCTGTTGGACTTCAGAGCTGGGAATGAGAGACAGGCGGTTTCTGGCAAGTTGACTAGGGTCTGGAGAAAACTATGTCACACAAACAAAGGAGAGTGGCTCTGAGGGGAGGCGCAGGGGCCAACACCAGGCTTTCCCTGTCGTCGATGTCCCATTTCCTGGCTCTGGCCCTTCCTCAGCTCCCTCAGCTGTATTCTTAACTGGGATGCTATGAGACACTCTTGTTTCCAGGGGTGACACTCAAAATATTTAAAGCTAGTGCTCTATGGGAACCAAAGAGTCCGAGTAGATGCTAAAGATAAACAGCTAGTTTAGCTCACCCTGTGCCTCTCATCTCACTGGCAGCTCATCAGGCTTTATACGCCTCCCTTAGCCTATACCAACTGAACCCAAAGAGGTGGTTTAAAAAAAATATTTTATTATTTATTTACTTGACAGAGAGAGAGAGAGAGAGAGAGGGAGAGAGAGAGAGAGAGAGAGAGATGAGAACTGGCATACCAGGGCCTCCAGCCATTGCTAAGAAACTCCAGATGCATGCGCCACCTTGTGCATGTGGCTAATGTGGGTCCTGGGGAATCGAACCTGATTACTTTGGTCCTGCTGGCAAACGCCTTAACCATGAAGCCATCCCTCCAAGCTGAGGTGGGTGTTTTTTTTTTGTTTTTTTTTTTTAATATGTTCTACTTATGAGAGAGACAGAGAAAGAGTGAGAGAAAATGTGGGTGAGCTAAGGCCTCCTTCCATCGCAAACAAATTCCAAATTCATATACCACTTTCTGCATCTGGTTTTACGTGGGTACTGGGGAACTGAACCTGGGCTGTTAGGATTTGCAAGCAAGTAACTTTAACCATGGAGCAATCTCTCTAGCCCTCAAAGAGTTTTTGTTGTTGTTGCTGTTTGGTTGTTGTTTGTTTGTTTTCAAAGTAAGGTATCACTCTAACCCAGGCTGACCTGGAACTCATTCTGTAGTACCAGGCTGGTCTTGAACTCGCAGTGGTCCTCTTACCTCTGCCTTTTCAATGCTGGGATTAAAGGCATGCACCACTACACCCAACTTTTAAAAAACTTTTTTTTTTTTTTTTTTGAGGTAGGGTTTTACTCTAGCTCAGGCTGACCTGGAATTCACTACGTAGTCTCAGGGTGGCGATCCTCCTACCTCTGCCTCCCGAGTGCTGCTGGGATTTAAGGCGTCCACCACACCCGGCCCCGAAAGCTTTAACAAGCCTCTATCGTATTAGCCATCTCTTCTGACTTTGTGTCATCCAGAGATCTAAAGTCTTTTGCTCTTTTGCACCCCTGAATGATTAGGCTTCTGTGAAAGCCCAGCCGGGGTTATGCTCAGTGAGTAAGGACAGTCCCAGTGGGGAGTCAGATCTGGCCCAATTTCTGGAAAGCCAGAGTGTGGCACACAGCTGACCTGGCAGCCGAGAGGGCTCCCAGAGGTGGACAAACCTGTAGATAGGAGGAGCAAAGATGAGTTGCAAAACCAATGGAATCGCCAGGGTTAGAAACAAATGCAGGTGGACGTCTTAGTAACTTGAGGGTGGGTGGTGTAAGCGTGGCGGGTTCAGTCTCACGGACAGAAGACACGGCCCAGAACCGCTTTCTGCTTGAGTATTGGCCTCTGCTCTTCACTGGCCTCCCTGGCCCAGTACCCGTTGGGAACTCTCCCAAAGTGTGGGTGCCTTCTTCCTTTGCCCCCCCTTCAAGATGTTTGATACAAATACTCACCGGGGGCTGCATGGGGCCAGCCTCCTGAAGACTGGAATTGCAGACATGTACCATCACACCTGGCTTCAAACTTTGGATTTGATTTATCTATTAGAGAGAGAGAGAGAGGGAGAGAGAATGGGTGCTCCAGGTCCTCTGGCCACTGCAAACGAACTCCAGATGCATGTGATACTTTGTGCACCTGGCTTACATGGGTATTGGGGAATCGAACCTGGGTCATTCGGCTTCACAGGCAAGTGCCTTAACTGCTAAGCCACCTCTCCAGCCCTGCGATTTGGATTTGGATTTCTACCCAGGCTGGGGATATGCACTAAAGCACAGGGCTGAGCAGTTGCAGGGAGCCACAGCGCCTGTCCAGCCACGTGATCACCAGTGAACCACACTCAGATCTCTACAGCACACTGTGTTTGGTAGGTCAGGTGTATTAGATGCATTTTAAAAGACTTCGAACCGTGTTTGTTATGTTTTGTTTTGTTTTTTTTGAGGTAGGGTCTCACTTTAGCCCAGGCTGACCTGGAATTTACTATGTCGTCTCAGGGTGGCCTCAAACTCACGGTGATTCTCCTACCTCTGCCTCCTGAGTGCTGGGATTAAAGATGTGCACCACCATGCCTGGCTAAGACTTTGAATCTTTTTGACCTACGTGATGGACTTACCAAGATACAACCCTCATTGTGCACAGAGGAGCACATCTATCTGCCCTATAGGTGTGATAAAAAGTGTGGTGCACACATCTTTAATCCCAGCACTCGGGAGGCAGAGGTTGCTTGATCGTCGGGAGTTCGAGGCCACCCTGAGACGACAGAGTGAATTCCAGTGAGTGAGACCCTACCTCAGAAAACAGAAAAAAAAAAAACAAAACAACAACAAAAAAAGCAGCAGCTCATAGTGGGCAGCAGTACTGAAACGCTCAAATTGCAGCTTCTGAAGTTAAGAGCATCCCTCTCACATCATGACCTTTCCTGCTGGGGTATTTCCTCCTGTGTGACTCCAGAGATCTCCTATTTGGCCTTCTGCTTCTGCCTCCTTTGGGATTACAGGTGTGTGCCATCGCGCACAGTTTATGCTGTGCTGGGGATTGAACCTGGGCTTTGTGCGTGTCAGACAAGCTCTCCACCAACTGAGCTGTAACACCAGCCTCTAACTTTTCCTTAATAGGAAGATGTCAGTCACATTGGATTAGGGCCTAACTTATTGATTTCATCTTTTTTCAAAAAAATATTTATTTGAGAGAGAGAGAGAGAGAGAGAGAGAGAGAGAGAGAGAGAGGGAGAATGGGTGTAGTGGGTGTACCACGGCCTTTAACCACTGCTAATGAACTCCAGCTGCATGCACTACCTTGTGCTTCTGGTTTATGTAGTGTCCTAGGGAAACAAACCTGGGTCTTTGGCTTTCAGGCAAGCGCCTTAACCCCAAGCCATCTCTCCAGCCCTTGACTTCATGTTAATTGGACTGCATCATAGCTTGCCTGCCTCCAAATAAGGCCACATTCTGAGGGGCTGGGGATCACAACTTCAGCACATCTTTCTCGAAGGGCAGGATTTACCCCTTCATAGGACAAAAGCCAGATTGCAGAAATAGATGTAAGAGAATATATTGAAGGCATCACAAAGTAAAAAGGCCAGGAATGCTTGGAAACATGTGATAAGGCCCTGGACTCACACACTCGGGGAGTTCAAATCAAGTTTACGTAAGCCTCCAAGGGGAGAGAAGCTTTCATGAGACCTGGGATGCGGGATCACAGGAAGAGGCGAGGACACTGCCTCCCGGATGGGAACACCCTCTTTGATGGGGCTGTAAGAATCCTCACCCTGTGGGGTGGATTCAGGTCCACAGGAAACCTGTCTCACAAAGCCACTTCCAAGCATTTTTAAGATTGATGTTAAGGAGGTTTTCCAGCTGCCACCAGGAAACACAAACCCAAAATACAATCTTACACCAAGTTATATCACCATCAAAGCAGAGTGCAGAAGGGAGATGTAACCGATGGATTTGCACTGACACAAAGAGAAGGGACTCTTAAAAAATATACTTATTGGGCTGGAGAGATGGCTTAGTGGTTAAGTGCTTGCCTGTGAAGCCTAAGGACCCCGGTTCAAGGCTCAGTTCTCCAGGACCCACGTTAGCCAGATGCACAAGGGGGTGCACGTATCTGGAGTTCATTTGCAGTGGCTGGAAGCCCTGGCGTGCCCATTCTCATTCTCTCTCTCTCTCTGCCTCCTTCTGTCTCTGTCATTCTCAAATAAATAAATTAAAATGAACAAAAAATTAAAAAAATATATATACTTATTGATTTGAGGAAGTGAGGGAAATACAGGGAGAGAGACAGTGAAAGAGAGAGATAGAAAGAGAGAGATAGAAAGAGAGAGAGAGGTGCTGGAGAGATAGCTTAGTAGTTAAGGAGCTTGCCTGCAAAGCTTAAGGACCCAGTACCCACGTAAGCCAGATGCACAAGGTAGCACATGTATTTGGAATTCGTTTGCAGTGGCTGGAGGCCCTGGAACGTCCATTCTCTCTCTTTCTGTCTCTGCTTCTTTTTCTCTCTCAAGCAGATAAAATAAAATTAAACAAAAAAAAAAAAAAAAAAAAGAAGAAGAAGAAGCAGCAGCTGGGTATGGTGGTGCACGCCTTTAATCCCAGCACTCTGGGAGGCAGAGGTAGGAGGATAGCTGTGAGTTCGAAGCCACCCTGAGAATACAGAGTGAATTCCAGGTCAGCCTATACTAGAGTAAAACCCTACCTTGAAAAAACAAGAAAGAGAACAAGAGGGGGAAAGGGGAAAGGAGAAGGAGGGTACGGGGTCCTAGGGCCTTTTGCCACCGCAAATGAACTCCAGATGTTTGTGCCACACTGTGTGTCTGGATTTACGTGGGCACTAGGGAATTGAACTCAGGCTGGTAGGCTTTGAAAGCTTGGCATGTAAGTAAGCCATCTCCCCAGCCCCACGGAAGGAAGTCTTAAGAAAAGAGAGTCAAGTGATCATGGCCTTTCCTTTGGCATGATCAGTGGCAGGGGGCACTGATGCTGCATTAGCAGTGTTGGCTGCCACCCCCACATAGCGCCGCGGGGGTTCGTCACCCCTGGCTCTACAGTGTGCCCTCTGCTTCTGCTGAACTTCGGGAAACTCTACAAGGTAGGCTGCGACCTTTCCCAATGTGCCTCGCTTCTGATCATTTCCAAAATCATTCCAAATAGAGACAGGGTCACACCAGTCACTCTGCGTTCCCCTCGAACCATCAAAGTGTCGCTGTTTAACACCCTTACAGGTTCGTCTCAAATATTAGACCCCTTTTTTTTTTTAAGATTTATTTATTTGAGAGCGACAGACACAGAGAGAAAGACAGATAGAGGGGGAGAGAGAGAATGGGCGCGCCAGGGCCTCCAGCCTCTGCAAACGAACTCCAGACGCGTGCGCCCCCTTGTGCATCTGGCTAACGTGGGACCTGGGGAACCGAGCCTCGAACCGGGGTCCTTAGACTTCAGGCAAGCGCTTAACCGCTAAGCCATCTCTCCAGCCCTGTTTGTTTGTTTTTTGAGGTAGGGTCTCACTCTGGCCCAGGCTGGTCTGGAATTCACTCTGTATTCTCAGTGTGGCCTCGAATTCATGGCGATCCTCCTGCCTCTGCCTCCTGAGTGCTGAGTGCTGGGATTAAAGGCATGGGCCACCTCGCCTGGCTCCCAGATATTATACCCTTTGTGCTCCAAATCGTTGATGATCCCTCAGTCTCCATAATTTGTGATTTACTTATCTATGGTGATTTTACTTTGCTCAATGTAGTTAAGGATTCTTGCCTGCAGTTTTTTTTTTTTTTTCTCCCTCCCAGCTGACCTGGAATTCACTATGTAGTCCCAGACTGCAGACTGGTCTCAATACTCACAATGATCCTCCTACCTCAGCATCCTGAATGCTGGAATCAAAGGCATGCACCACCATGGCTGGCTTACAGATAATTTTATATATATATATATATATATATACATACATATTTATCCAATAAATTTTTTAAATTTATTTTATTTAAAATTATGATTTAAAATAAGTTGGGTAAATAGAGTTAGCCAATAAATTATTATTATTTATTAATAATTATAAGTTATTATTTCTTTATTTGAAAGAAGAGAAGACAGTGGGTGCACCATGGCCTCTCGCCACTGCAAAAGCACTCCAGATGCATGTGCCACTTTGTGTATCTGGCTTTATGTGGGTGCTGTGCATTGGAACCTGGGCCAGACCTGGGCAGGCAGGCTGTTGCAAGGAAGCACCTTTAACTGCTGAGCCGTCTCCCCAGCCCTGCTCCGCCCATTTTGCCAAATGTGAATACCACTGCTATGAGCAGAAATGTACAACGATCTCTTTGTATCCTTTTTCGTTTTCTGGGGACTATGCCCCAGTGTAGAGTAGCTGGAAAATATGGTCATCTATGTGTAACTTTTTGAGGAACTGTCAAATTACTTCCTACAACATCAGCACCATCTTATAGTCCCATAAGCAATGTAGAAGGCTTCCAGTTTCTCAACATCCTAGATGGCAAGGCACCTGCCTACAAAGCCTAAGGACCCAGGTTCGATTCCCCAGTACCCATGTAAAGCCAGATACACAAAGTAGTGCATGGATTGGTTCATTTGCAGTGGCAGGAGGCCCTGTAGCTTCTATTCTCTCTCTCTCTCTCTCTCTCTCTCTCTCTGTCTGCCTCCTTCTGTCTTATTCTCTTAAATAAATAAAAAATCTATTTTTAAAGTTTTTTTTAAATTTATTTTTTATTGACAACTTCCATAATTATAGACAATAACCCACGGTAATTTCCTCTCTCCCCCCCACTTTCCCCTTTGAAACTCACTCTCCGTCATATTTCCTCCCCTCTCAATCAGTCTCTCTTTTATTTTGATGTCATGATCTTTTCCTCCTCTTATGATGGTCTTGTGTAGGTAGTGTCAGGCACTGTGAGGTCTTGGGCATCCAGGCCATTTTGTGCCTGGAGGAGCATGTTGTAAGGAGTCCTACCCTTTCTTTGGTTCCTTTTTTAAAAAAATTCATTAATTTATTTTTTATTGACAACTTCTATAATTGTAGACAATAACCATGGTAATTCCCTGCCTCCCCCACCCCCCTTGGCTCTTACATTCTTTCCACCACCAGCTTCTGCAATGGACCCTGAGCCTTTTGCCTGCAATTTTTTTTATTTTTATTATTTTATTTTATTTTATATTTTTTAATTTTTATTAACATTTTCCATGATTATAAAATATATCCCATGGTAATTCCCTCCCTTCCCACCCCCACACTTTCCCATTTGAAATTCCATTCTCCATCATATTACCTCCCCATTACAATCATTGTAATTACATATATACAATATCAACCTATTAAGTATCCTCCTCCCTTCCTTTCTCTACCCTTTATGTCTCCTTTTTAACTTACTGGCCTCTGCTACTAAGTATTTTCCTTCTCACGCAGCCAATCATCTGTAGCTAGGATCCACATATGAGAGAGAACATGTGGCGCTTGGCTTTCTGGGCCTGGGTTACCTGACTTAGTATAATACTTTCCAGGTCCATCCATTTTTCTGCAAATTTCATAACTTCATTTTTCTTTCCTGCTGAGTAGAACTCCATTGTATAAATGTGCCACATCTTCATTATCCACTCATCTGTTGAGGGACATCTAGGCTGGTTCCATTTCCCAGCTATTATAAATTGAGCAGCAATAAACATGGTTGAGCATGTACTTCTAAGGAAATGAGATGAGTCCTTTGGATATATGCATAGGAGTGCTATAGCTGGGTCATATGGTAGATCAATCTCTAGCTGTTTTAGGAACCTCCACACTGTTTTCCACAATGGCTGGACCAGATTGCATTCCCACCAGCAGTGTAGAAGGGTTCCTCTTTCTCCATATCCCTGCCAACATTTATGATCATTTGTTTTCATGATGGTGGCCAATCTGACAGGAGTGAGATGGAATCTCAATGTAGTTTTAATCTGCATTTCCCTGATGACTAGTGACGTAGAACATTTTTTTAGATGCTTATATGCCATTCGTATTTCTTCCTTTGAGAACTCTCTATTTAGCTCCATAGCCCATTTTTTGATTGGCGTGTTTGATTCCTTATTATTTAACTTTTTGAGTTCTTTGTATATTCTAGATATTAATCCTTTATCAGATATATAGCTGGCGAAGATTTTTTCCCATTCTGTAGGTTGCCTCTTTGCTTTTTTCACTGTGTCCTTTGCGGTGCAAAATCTTTGTAATTTCATTAGGTCCCAGTGGTTAATCTGTGGTTTTATTGCCTGAGCAATTGGGGTTGTATTCAGAAAGTCTTTGCCAAGACCAATATGTTGAAGGGTTTCCCCTACTTTTTCCTCTAGCAGTTTCAGAGTTTCAGGTCTGATGTTAAGGTCTTTAATCCATTTGGACTTAATTCTTTTTTTTTTTTTTTTTTGGTTTTTCGAGGTAGGGTCTCACTCTAGCCCAGGCTGACCTGGAATTCACTATGGTGTCTCAGGGTGGCCTCGAACTCATCGCAATCCTCCTACCTCTGCCTCCCAAGCGCTGGGATTAAAGGCGTGCACCATCACGCCCGGCCCTGGACTTAATTCTTGTGCATGGTGAGAGAGAAGAATCTATTTTCATCCTTCTGCAGACATATATCCAGTTTTCAAAACACCATTTGCTGAAGAGGCTGTCTCTTCTCCAATGAGTATTTTTGGCATTTTTATCGAATATCAGGTGGCTATAGCTACTTGGGCTTACATCTGGGTCCTCTATTCTGTTCCACTGATCTACATGTCTGCTTTTGTGCCAGTACCATGCTATTTTTGTTACTATGGCTCTGTAGTATAGGTTAAAATCAGGTATGGTGATACCACCAGCCTCATTTTTGTTGCTCAGTATTATTTTAGATATTCGAGGTTTTTTGTGATTCCAAATGAATTTTTGGATTGTTTTTTCTATTTCCATGAAGAAAGCCTTTGGAATTTTGATAGGGATTGCATTAAATGTGTAGATTGCTTTAGGTAAGATTGCCATTTTCATAATATTGATTCTTCCAATCCAGGAATAAGGGATGTTTCTCCACTTTCTAGTGTCTTCTGCAATTTCTCGCTTGAGTGTTTTAAAGTTCTCATTTTAGAGATTCTTTACTTCCTTGGTAAGGTTTATTCCAAGGTACTTTATTTTTTTTGATGCAATTGTGAATGGGAGTGATTCTCTGATTTCATCCTCTGTGTGTTTGTTGTTAGCATATACGAAGGCTACTGATTTCTGTGTATTTATTTTGTATCCTGCTACATTGCTGTAGGTTTTGATCAGCTCTAACAGTTTGCTAGTAGAGTCTTTAGGGTCCTTTATGTATAGAATCATATCATCTGCAAATAATGATAACTTGATCTCTTCCTTTCCAATTTGTATCCCTTTTATGTGTGTCTCTTGCCTTATTGCTATGGCTAAGACTTCCAAAACTATATTAAATAGTAGTGGGGACAGTGGACACCCTTGTCTTGTTCCTGATTGTAGTGGGAAAGCTTCCAGTTTTTCCCCATTTAGTAATATGTTGGCTGTAGGCTTGTCATAAATAGCCTTTATTATATTGAGATATGTTCCTTCTATTCCCAGTCTCTGTAGGACTTTTATCATGAAGGGATGTTGGATTTTGTCAAATGCTTTCTCTGCGTCTAATGAGATGATCATGTGATTTTTGTCCTTGAACCCGTTTATGTAATGTATTACATATATAGATTTGCGTATGTTGAACCATCCCTGCATCTCTGGGATAAAGCCTACTTGGTCAGGGTGAATGATCTTTTTGATATACTCTTGTATTCTGTTTGCCAATATTTTGTTGAGAATTTTTGCATCTATGTTCATGAGGGAGATTGGTCTGTAATTTTCTTTTTTTG
The DNA here is from genome assembly GCF_020740685.1 of Jaculus jaculus. NCBI lineage: Eukaryota > Metazoa > Chordata > Mammalia > Rodentia > Dipodidae > Jaculus > Jaculus jaculus. The sequence continues at coordinate 91,497,795 of NC_059113.1, read as the reverse complement.
TTCTATCTTTGCCTGGTTTTGGTATCAGGGTGATGCTGGCCTCATAGAAGGAGTTTGGTAGAATTCCTTCTTTTTCTATTTCCTGGAAAAGCTTAAGAAGCAATGGTGTTAGCTCTTCCTTGAAGGTCTGGTAAAATTCAGCAGTGAATCCATCCGGGCCTGGGCTTTTTTTAGTTGGGAGATTATTGATAACTGTTCGGATCTCTATGTTTGTTATAGGTCTATTTAAGTGATTAATCTCATTTTGATTTAATTTAGGTAGGTCATATAGATCAAGGAAATCATCCATTTCTTTCAGATTTTCATACTTATAGTATGTCCCTATGATTTTTTGAATTTCTCTGGAATCTGTTGTGATGTTACCTTGTTCATCTCTGATTTTATTAATTTGTGTCTCTTCTCTCTTTCTTTTGGTCAGATTTGCTAAGGGTTTATCAATCTTGTTTATCCTTTCAAAGAACCAACTCTTTGTTTCATTAATTCTTTGGATTGTTCTTTTTGTTTTTTTTTCATTAATTTCTGCCCTAATCTTTATTATTTCTTCCCGTCTACTGATTTTTGGTTTGTCTTGTTCTTCTTTTTCCAAGGCTTTAAGGCGAAGCATTAGGTCGTTTACTTGCGACCTTTCTAATTTCTTAATATAGGCACTTAAGGCTATAAATTTACCTCTTAGAACTGCCTTCATTGTGTTCCAGAGATTTTGGTATGTTGTGTTCTCATTATCATTTGACTCTATAAATTTTTTGATTTCCTTTTTGATTTCTTCATTGACCCATTCATCATTTAGTAGTGTATTGTTTAGTTTCCATGATTTTGTGTATGCTCTATAGCCTTTCTTGCTAGAGATTTGTAGTTTAATTCCATTGTGCTCAGATAGAATGCAAGGAATTATTTCAATTTTCCTGAATTTGTTAAGATTTGCTTTGTGTCCTAATATATGTTCTATTTTAGAGAATGTTCCATGTGCTGCTGAAAAGAATGTATATTCTGTAGCCTTTGGATGAAATGTCCTGTATATATCTGTTAAGTCCATTCCTTCTATGATCTCATTTAGTCCAGATGCTTCTCTGTTCTTTTTTTCTCGGGATGACCTGTCAATTGATGAGAGTGGGGTGTTAAAGTCAACCACCACCACTGTGTTTGGTGTTATCTGTGACCTTAGTTCTAATAGTGTTTGTTTGACGAATTTGGGAGCCCCCATGTTAGGTGCATATATGTTTAGGACTGTAATGTCTTCCTGTTGTAGTGTGCCCTTAATCAATATAAAATGACCTTCCTTATCTTTCTTGACTGACATTGGACTAAAGTCTACCCTATCCAATATTAGGATAGCAACCCCTGCTTGTTTTCTAGGCCCATTTGCTTGAAACACCGTCTTCCAACCTTTCACCCTAAGGTAATATCTATCCTTTGTAGAAAGGTGAGTTTCTTGGAGACAACAAATTGTAGGATCCTGCTTTTTAACCCAGTCTGTGAATCTATGTCTTTTCGTTGGGGCATTGAGGCCATTGATATTAAGAGATATTATTGAAAGGTGTGTATTTATGTTTGCCTTTTTTTTTTTTTTGTGGTTCTGGTTCTATCTGTGCTCTCTTCTGTTAACTAGTATTTGAGTATTGCTTGTTTTTTCTAGGTTCCTTATATGTGTGCTTTTCCTTTTTTTTAGCATTGAGGATTCTATCAAGTATTTTCTGTAGAGCTGGTTTTGTCTTCAAATACTCCTTTAACCTGCTTTTGTCATGGAATGTCCTTATTTCTCCATCTATTTGAATGGATAACTTTGCAGGATAAAGTAACCTTGGTTGACAGTTGTTATCTCACAGAACTTGGAATATATCACCCCTTCTGGCTTTAAAAGTTTGTGTTGAATAATCTGCTGTAATCCTGATGGGCTTACTTTTGTAGGTAACTTGATTTTTCTCTCTAACTGCTTTCAATATTTTTTCTTTGGTGTGTTTGGAAGTTTGATTATAATATGGCTAGGAGAGGTTCTTTCTGGGTTTTGTCTGGCTGGGGTTCTAAAGGCTTCCTGTATCTCTATTGGCACCTCTTTCCCAATTTGGGGGAAATTTTCTTCTATGATTTTGTTGAAGACACCTACTATGGCTTTTGAGTGAAATTCTTCTCCTTCTACTATGCCCTGAATTCTAATATTTGATCTTTTCATAGTATCCCGAATATCTTGAAATTCCCACTCATACTTTTCTATAAGTTTGTCTTTCTCTTTGTTGGACTGCATTAGGTCTGCCACCTGGTCTTCTAGCTTAGATATCCTGTCCTCTCCCTCATCCATCCTATTGGTGAGATTTTCTACAGAGTTTTTTATTTCATTAACTGTGTTCTTCATTGCTAGTAATTCTGACTGGTTTTTCTTTATTATTTCTATTTCCTTATTTATGTCTTGTATTGCCTTCTTTATTTCATGAAATTGGTGTCCTGCATCTTCTTTGATTCCTTTGATTTCCTCTTTAAGTTCCTCTTTGACTCCTTTGATTTGTTCTCTGACTTCTTTGAACATATTTACAATCATTCTTTTGAAATATTTTTCAGGCATTTCCTCTAACTCGTTCTCACTGGACGTCATTTCTGATGCATTAATACTTTTAGGTGGATTTATATCGTCTTGCTTTTTAGTGTTTCTTGTGTTATAATGTATATATTTTTGCATCTTGGATTAAGTTAATGCTTGGATTTTCTAGCTAGCTGGGTATTCTTAGCTGTATCAATTGATTTGATGTTATATATTTTCAGGGTAGGAGCTTAAGTTGTTAGATGTGGCTCTTAAGACTCTGAGAGTATCTACAAAGGTGTTCCTAGGTGTTGAGTTTCCCTGCTATGGGAGTATTCAAGCAGGCTGAGTGGAATAAAACATCAGTAGATTCTCAAAGTTAACTAAACACTGTACCCATTCAGTCAAAAACAGCCCCAAGTATGTATGCCAGAGTAGTTATTATAACAACCAGATCCTCTATCAACACAGAGGTTAAGATTTCTGGTCTGTTGAGGGATCCCAGTCAGCTTGTGACCAAGTGAGACCCTTCCCTGGTGCAATCCCAGTTACCTTGGATGAGTTTGGTCTCAGTCAAGTTGCTGCCTGGGTCGTCAGGCTGCTGTTCTGATTTCTGGAGCTGGGCACAGGCTTTTCCTGCGGGGCAAACCGAGCCTGGCAACTGTGGCCCTGCAGATCAGCTCCCCCACTGCTGGAACTGCTACTGCTTCTGGGTCTGCCGCTGCTGCCGCTCCTGGGTCTGCTGCTGCTGGGGCCACTGGTACCAGTTCCAGAGCCGCTGAAGTTGCTGCCGACCTCTGCTCCTGCTTGGGTCCCGCTGTCGGCTCAAGTTGGCGTGGCTGGTCCCAGGCCGCTGCTGTGTTCGCTGGAGCTGGGTTCAGGCGGCGGGGGAGGGGAGGGAGCCGCGGCTGCTCTGGTTGTCTCGCTGCTCCACGTGTTCTTCTACCTCGCGGTCTTCTCCTCCCCTGCTCGCTGCCGCTCTCCCCTCACATTTCCCGAGTTGCGGAGAGCGCGGTGTGAGGGGAAAATCCCGCACCTGGCTTGTCCTGCGGCTCGAGCCGAGTCTGGCGGCTTTCTGGTGCGCCGCGGCTGCGGCGGTTGGCGGAGCTGTCGGAGCCGCTTTTCCCGCCTGTGCGGGCTCTGGATGCTCTGGATCTCTCCTACTTCTCCGCTGCCGCTTCAGTTTCCTATACACCTCACTTTTTAGTAAAAGTGTGTATTTTTCTGAGGTTTTTTGGTCTTTTTTTCCCCCCAGGCTGCTTTGGCGTGGTACCTACGCCGCCATCTTAACCGGAAGTCTTGCCTGCAACTTTTGAGCACACACACACACACACACACACACACACACACACGCATGCACACACGAGTTAATTTCTCTAGGGTCTTTCTATCCACTGGGAACAGGGACCAGCATCTCACGTTTACTTGCGTACAGCCTAGCGTTGGTGATTTGGCACAGCTCAAGGAACAGCAAAGCTATTCTCTGCAGGCTGCACAGCAAGTGTGTAAGGTTTTGAAGGCCTTGTGTGTTCAGTTCTGCAGTTGAAGCCCAAAGGCAGCTACAGGCAATGTATAAAATCCTGGGAATCCTTGTGTACTAATACATCTTTACTTTTGTTGGGGGAGGTTGTTCAGGTAGGGTCTCACTCTAGCTCAGGCTGACCTGGAATTCACTATGGAGTCTCAGGGTGGCCTCAAACTCATGGTGATCCTCCTATGTCTGCCTCCAGAGTGCTGGGATTAAAGGTGTGCACCACCATGCCTGGCCCCACCTCTACTCTTTTTTAATTTTAATTTTAATTTTTTTGTTTCCTAACTTTTTAGACAGAGAAAGAGAATTGGTGTGCCAGGGCCTCAGCCACTGCAATCAAACTCCAGACACTTGAGCCACCTAGTGGGCATGTGTGACCTTTCACTTGCCTCACCCTTGTGTGTCTGGTTTATGTGGAATCTGGGGAGTTGAACATGGGTCCTTAGGCTTCACAGGCAAGTGCCTCACTTGCTAAGCCATCTCTCCAGCCTGTAATAAATCTTTATTTATGAGAATAGATAACAGGACTTCCAGTTAAGATGGCGGCATAGGTACCACGCCAAAGCAGCCTAGGGGGGAAAAAGACCAAAAAAACTCAGCAAAATACACACTTTTACTAAAAAGTGAGGTGTATAGGAAATTGAAGTGGCAGCGGAGAAGTAGAAGAGTTCCAGAGCATCCAGAGCCTGCACAGGCGGGAAAAGCAGCTCCGGCAGCTCCGCCAACCGCCGTGGCCACGGCGCAGCAGAAAGCGGCCAGGCTCCGCTCGAGCCGCAGGAAAAGCCAGGTGCGGGATTTTCCCCTCACACCGCGCTCTCCGCAACTCGGGAAACGTGAGGGGAGAGCGGCAGTGAGCAGCGGAGGAGCAGACTGCGAGGTAGAAGAACGCTTGGAGCAGCAAGACAACCAGAGCAGCCGCGGCTCCCTCCCCTCCCCCACTGCCTGAGCCCAGCTCAGTGGTCCTGGGACCCGGCCACACCAACTTGAGCTGACAGCGGGACCCAAGCAGGAGCAGAGTTCGGCAGCAACATCAGTGGCTCCAGCACAGGTAACAGCAGCCCCAGCAGCAGCAGGTCCTGCAGCAGCAGACCCAGGAGCGGCAGCAGCAGCAGACCCAGCAGCAGCACCTTCAGTGGCAGCAGCGGCAGTGGACACAGCAGCAGCAGCTTCAGCAGCAGTGGTGGCTCCAGCAGGGGCAGCTACAGCAGCAGCAGAGGCAGAAGCAGCGGTGGGTCCAGCAGCAGCTGCTTTAGCAGCAGCAGTTCCAGCAGCAGGGGTGCTGATCTGCAGGGCCACACTTGCCAGGCTCGGTTTGCCCTGCAGGAAAAGCCAGTGCTCAGCTCCAGAAATCAGAACAGCAGCCTGACGACCCAGGCAGCAACTTGACTGAGACCAAACTCATCCAAGGTAACTGGGATTGCACCAGGGAAGGGTCTCACTTGGTCACAAGCTGACTTGGATCTCTCAACAGACCAGAAATCTTAACCTCTTTGTTGATAGAGGATCTGGTCGTTATAATAACTACTCTTGCATACATACTTGGGGCTGTTTCTGATTGAATGTGTATAGTATTTAGTTAAATTTTGGAATCTACCTGTATTTTATTCCACTCAGCCTGCTTGAATACTCCCATAGCAGGGAAACTCAACCCCTAAGAACATCTTTGTAGATACTCTGAGAGTCTTAAGAGCCACACCTAAAACCTTAAGCTCCTACCCTGAAAATATATAACATCAAATCAATTGATACAGCTAAGAATACCCAGCTAGCTAGAAAATCCAATCATTAACTTAATCCAAGGTGCAACAATATATACATTATAACACATGAAAATAGACAACAGGTTAGAGATTTGACCCAAGGGCCATTGTTTGCAGTACCACTGGTCTGAACTGTAACTTGTGTCTCCATGGCCTCATTTGCTATTCTCTAGCTTCTACTTCTGACTCTTCCTTTATATTGCTGATAAAAGAGTATCATACCTTAATATTAAATCCCAGCATAGGACACTAGTCCACACTCTAGACGAACCAAGAAAAACTGCCAGACATTGTGGTACACACCTTTAATTCCAGCACTCAGGAGGCTGGGGTAGGAGGATCACTGTGAGTTTGAGGCCAGCCTGGGGCTTCTTAGTGAAGTCCAGGTCAGCCTGGGTTAGAGCGAGACCATACCTAAAAATAAGCAAGCAAACAAACAAACAAAAAAAACCTGGGGGGCTGGGGAGATGGTTCAGCGTTAAAGGTGCTTGCTTATAAGGCCTGACAGCCCAGGTTAGATTCCCCAGTACCCATGTAAAGCCAGAAGCACAAAGTGGTACATGCATCTGGAGTTCATTTGTAATGGCTAGAGACCCTGGAATACCCATTCTGTCTCTGTTTGCAAATAAATAAGTTAATAAACAACTGAATGTGGCAGTGTGTACTTGTAATCCCAGTGCTGAGTAGGCAAAGACAGGTGGATTCCTGAGACTCCCTGACCAGCCAGTCTAGACTTCTTGGTAAGCTCCAGGACAATGAGAGACCCTGGCTTTAAAAATTGTAACAGTGGACTGGAGGAATTGCCTAGTGGTTAAGGCACTTGCCTTGAAGACTAAAGACCCAGATTCGATTCTCTAGGTCCCATGTAAGCCAGGTGCACACAGTGGCACATGCATCTGGAGTTCGTTTGCAGTGGTTGGAGGTCCTGGTGTGCCTACTCTCTCTCTCTCTCTCCCTCTGTCTTTAATAGATAAATAAATAAGAAATAAAGAAATCCTTAAAAAAAAGTAAGCCAGGTGTGGTGGTACATACCTTTAATCCCAGCACTTGGGAGGCAGAAGTAGGAGGATCACTGTGAGTGTGAGGCCACCCTGAAACTACATAGTGAATGAATCTCAGGTCAGCCTGGAATAGAGTGGAACTCTACCTCAAAAAACCAAAAAAAAAAAAAAAAAAAAAAAAAGACTGCAGAGTTGGCTTGCTTAGTGGTTAAGGCACTTTCCTGCAAAGCCAAGGGACCTCAGTTCGATTCCTCAGGACCCATGTAAGCCAAATGCACAAGGTGGCACATGTGTCTGGAGTTCATTCATTTGCAATGGCTGGAGGCCTTGGTGTACCCATTCTCTCTGTATGTCTGTCTGCTTCTTGCTCTCATAAATCAATCAATCAATCAATCATACACATGAAAGAGTGGCATGAGGAAAATCCCTGACACCCCCCCCCCCCCCCGGTGTTTGATTGCCATTGTAGGGGAATAATATCTTTGCCGTTACTCAGACCTATCTTGAGACCATGAATGAAGGCAACCAGGATTGCCCTCAAAACTGTAAGCTAGGGATGGGGAAATGGCTTAGTGGTTAAGGTGTTTGTTTGCCTGAGAAGCCTAAGGACCCTGGTTCCACTGTTCTGCAGGAAGACTAGAGTTGTGGTTTGGTTTGGATCCTAAATGTCTCCCAAGTTCCACGTGCTCCAGCCTATGAGGAGATAAAGGAATATTTTGTAGAAGGAATTTAGGGCATTGGGACACTGGATCCTTCCTCTCTCCTCTCTCTCTCTCTCTCTCTCTCCCTATCTCTGTTCCTCAGAAATTTAACCACTGAGTCATCTCTCTAGACTCTTTTGGGTTTTTTTTTTTAATTTTTATTTATTTATTTGAGAGCGACAGACACAGAGAGAAAGACAGGTAGACGGAGAGAGAGAGAATGGGCGTGCCAGGGCTTCCAGCCTCTGCAAACGAACTCCAGACGCGTGCGCCCCCTTGTGCATCTGGCTAACGTGGGACCTGGGGAACCGAGCCTCGAACTGGGGTCCTTAGGCTTCACAGGCAAGCGCTTACCTGCTAAGCCATCTCTCCAGCCCTCTTTTGGATTTTTTGAGGGGGGGCGGTTTCTTCAAGATAGGGTCTTGCTCTAGCCCAGGCTGACCTGGAATTCACTATGTAGTCTCAGGGTGGCCTCAAACTCATGGCAATCCTCCTACCTCTACCTCACAAGTGCTGGGATTAAAGTCATGTGTCACCATGCGTGGCTGAATTTTTTTTTTTTTTGTGTCTGTGTGTGGGGGTGGTGTGAATGTCTGGATGTGTGCATGTGGGTGCATGGATGTGAGCATTTGTGCATGCATTAGAGACCAGAGACGGATGTCAGGTCTTCCTCAAGTGCTCTCCATTTACTACTTCAGGATGGGTCTCTCAATGTACCCGTAGTTCCCTTATTTAGTTAGCTGAATTAGCTAGCTAGCAAGCCTTGGGATTCTCCTGTCTCTGGCTTTTCAGCCCTGGGAATTACAGGCACCCACCGTCACGTCTGGCTTTGGGCAACAAGAACTTCCCCCCGCCCCAACCATCTCCACAGTCCCCTCAAGGGTTTTAAATGAGTTCCGGACTTGTCCTATAATTTGGATTCTATATTGGATAATAAAATCCCATTTTAAATATTTAATTAATTAATTAATTTACTTGTTTGGGAAGAAGGGAGAGAAAGAGAGAGGAAGAGGCAGATAGAAAATGGGCACACCAGGACCTCCAGCCACTGTAAAGGAACTCCAGACATGCACCACCTTGTGCATCTGGCTTTACATAGGTACTGGGGAATCGAACGTGGATCCTTAGGCTTTGCAGGCAGGTGGCTTAACCGCTAAGCCATCTCTCCAATCCTAAAATCCCATTTTTAGGGTGAATAGTGTCTCTGGGCTCCAAGAGAGCAAACTTTTATTTCATTTATTTATTTGAGAGAGAGGGAGAGAATGGGTGCGCCATGGCTTCCAGCCACTGCAAACAAACTCCAGATGCATTAGCCCCCTTGTACATCTGGTTTATGTGGGTCCTAGAGAGTTGAACCAGGATCCTTTGGCTTTGCAGGCAAACACCTTAACCGTTAAGCCATCTCTCCAGCCCCAGAGCAAACTTTTCATATACTAAAAACGGAGATGCCTTCATTTGTCCAGTACATCCCCAGGTTCTCTGCCTCATCGAGTTCAAGTCTACAGGCAAAAAGAAATGACCTGTGAGAATTTAGAGGTGCTCTCTCCCAAGGTACCCATCTGTATTTTGTGAAGGATTCAGCAGCGAGCCTGACGTTTCCTTCCTTCGTCAGCGCCCAGTAGAGGCATTCAGGGAAGAGAAAGATCAGCTCTCTGCTGTCCTGACCTTCTGTACAATTGAAATAGACAACGGCCACGAATGATTTCTCGTTTCCCATCAAAGCTTCCCAGTTGCATCACTTTCCCCCTTTTTGTAATAAAAAGTCAGTACATTTGCTTGGTTGATAAAAATCTGTTTTTTAATAAGGCCTGTGTACCTTGGGTGGCCCACCAGGAACCTCCACGGCAGTAAATTGTATCTTGGAAATGTAGGCTTTTTCCAAATGTGTCTGCATCAGGTCTCCAGGGGGATGGAAATGCAAAGGGATTTGCAAGGTTTGAATTTTTCATTCATTAAGGCAACGCCGCTGCCAAACGTCTCTTCCTGTTAGTCATCCCGGGAGGAGGGGTCAACACGGTGGGCTGGTCGTAAATTACCACCCCGCCTGGGCTCCAGCTCCGGCTCGGAGCAGCCCAAATGGAATAACCAAGGGAAACAGATCTTGGCAGGAGTCTTGTGAACGAACTGTGAGAAATCGAAACGTATTGAAAAAAAAAAAAAAATCACATGTTTGCAGAGGAATGAAAGATGTAACCTATCTTTAAACTAGGCAGACTAAGAACGAAGCCTGTCCTTTATCTAAACCAGCCTGTGAACCCTAGCATTAGTCGGCTGTAAATAGTCTATTTTTGTAGCATTCCACAGAAAACGACTGCAGCTAAATTGTGGTAATTTTGTCTTGACCTATAACCTTTAATGTTTTTTTTTTTTTCTTTTTCCGTTTTGGTATTTCGAGGTAGGGTCTCGCTCTAGCCCAGGCTGACCTGGAATCCACTATGTAGTCTCGGGCTGGCCTCAACCCATAGTGATCCTCCTAACCTCTGCCTCCCAAGTATGTGTGCCACCACACTTGACTTTTTTCTTTTCTTTCTTTCTTTCTTTCTTTTTTTTTTTTGATACCTTTAAAAATCCAAAGCAAATTCTGCACCTCTGACCAGAAATTGCCTGCAAATGCAAACATAATCATGCATGCACATTCCGGAGGTTTGTGGCTTACCCATAATTCTCAAGTAAGAATCCCTCCTCTTTCAATGGGAAGCTCCTTAGTGGTAACGACTGTGTCTAATCTTTAATTCTGATCTTGACTCACCTACACAGCAGCCTCTTGGTCTACCCCCAGGCTCCATTATGCACTCAGAAATTCTAGCTGGTGTTCCCTCTATAAACTTACAGTAAAAGGTTCCTTCCTATTTTATAGTATTCTTGTTTTTTTTTAAAAAAATGTTTTATTATATAATTATTTATTTGCAAGAAGAGAGAAAGAGTGGATAAATGGGTGAATCAAAGGGCCACTGCGAACAAACCCCAGATGCATGCACTACTTTGTGCATCTGGCTTTACGTGGGTACTAGGGAATTGAACCTGGGTTGTTAGGCTTTGCAGGCAAGCGCCTTAACCACTGAGCCATCTCTCTAGCCTTATAGTGTTCTTTTGAAGTCCAAGATATTTATTTGATCACAAATTCAGGTCTTTCCTTTAAATAGCTTCTGCAATGTGTTATCACAAACCCTTGATGCAGGGGAAAAAAAAAAGACTCATCCTCTGTAGTTCCAGAATCATTCTGAATCAAATTTATACTCAGGAAAAAATGAACATGTCATTGTGGCTCCTGGGAATTGCCCCTAGCGGTCTCACTTTGGCTTCCTGTGGACTGTATGGTTCCTCACGTTTACTTGTATCTTCTCACTACTGTAGGACAAAAGGTCTCGCAGGCATTGCCTTGAGCAATCCCAGAAGCGCCATTCCTACAGGAACACGCAGAGATCTTTACTCCATCTGGTCATAAGTGCCAGTACCGGGTCCTTACCAGGCCTGGGGCCTGTAGTCTCTTCACAGTCTGCCAAGCTAGATGGTGGCTGCTCTGTTCCCTGCAGGACACAGGGGCTAAGACGTTGAAGCTATATGCTCCCATTCCTAGTAAGTGACAGAGCGACAATCTGGACCAAAACTTTTCTGACTTGATTTTGATTTTGTAAAATATTTTATTTATTTGTTTGCACACAGAGAGAGTCAGATGGAAGAAAGACAGAGATAGAGATAGATAGATAGATAGATAGATAGATAGATAGATAGATAGATAGATAGATAGATAGATAGAGAATATGGCTGTGCCAGGGCCTCTCTAGCCACTGCAAATGAGCTCCAAATACATACACCACTTTATGCATCTGGCTTTACATGGTTACTGGGGAATCCAACCTGGGTCATCAAGTTTTGCAGACAAGAGAGATAACCACTGAGATATCTCTCCAGCTCATAATTTATTATGTATGTATGTATGTATGTAGGTCCATATGGATGTATGTGCTATGACATACATGGGAGGTCAGAGAATTGTGCTCCACCAGGGTCTCTGGCTGCTGCAAATTTGCATTCTCCTGGCTCCCCTTTCCAATGATATGGGGTCACTTTGACTCGGACTTTACATGGATGCTAGGGATTTGAACCTGGGCCAGCAGGCTTAGCAAGCAAGCACTTCTCCCCAGCCCTGTGTGGTTGCTTTAAAATTTTCATTTCTGTGTGTGTGAGAGAGAGAGAGACAGACAGAGACAGAGACAGAGAATGAATGCATGGGCCACTTTGTGTATTTGGCTTTATATGGGTATTGGGGTGTCAATCCCCAGCCAGCAGACTCCTCAAGCAAGCACCTTTCCTCACTGAGCCATCTCCCCAACCCATATTTATTTATTTTAGATAGTAGCATGAGGTCTCAGATGGGCCTCAGTCTTGCCATGTACGCAAGGATGACTTTGAACTTCTGATCCTCTTGCCTTCATCTCCTGAGTGCTGGAAGTATAGGCATGTGCCACAGTTGTGTGTGCCTTAATACAGAGATGTGTGTATACGCATGATGGAACTGGGTGTATAGGAAAGGTTTGTGCTCAAGCTAGCTGAAAAGGAGCTTCCACTCCGTGTATTGTAGTACATGCATGTAATTCTAGAACTCAGAACACTGAGGCAGGAGTCTGAGGTCAGCCTGGGCTACACAGCAAGACATTGTCTCATAATTGATTATTTAATTAGTTGACAAATTAATTAAAATAATAAAAAGAAACAATCTTTCTCTTTATCAGATTTGTTGATCAATTTCCCTGGGAACTCCTGGTTGGAGAAGTATTTATTTTCTTTCTTTTAAAAAACATATTGTTACTTATTTAAGAAAGAGTGTGAGAGAGAATTGGCACACCAGGGTCTTTTGTCACAGCAAATGAACTCTAGATGCAAGTGCCACGTTGTGCATCTCACTTTAAATGGGTATTGGGGAATCAAATGTTGGTCATCAGGCTTTTCAAGCAAGTACCTTTAATTGCTGAGCCATCTCCTGAACCCCAAGAATTGAGAGCAATAGCCATGTCGTCTGGATCTTCCACTGTGATTCTTGCATTTCCTGTTTCTGTGTGTGCATAGTATGTGTGTTGTGGTATTGTGGTGTGGCGGGTGTGGTGTGATGTGGCATGATGTGGTGTGGTATGTGTGGCATAAGCCAGTATTTGGGCTCACCTGCAGTGGCTAGCGAAATAGATCAGATGTCCTCCTCTATCCCTTACCTGTCTGCTCTTACCTCGCAAAGGAATTGCTTGCTGGTCACCAGTCCCAGCGATTCTCTGGTCTCTGCTCCCCACAGGCCTGGGGTTACAGATGTGTGTGGTGCCCAGGTGTTTACATGGGATCTTGTGATTCAAACTCAGGCAATTCAGGCCCCTCACACCTGTACGCTTGTGTGGGAAGTGCACTTAACCTCTAAGCCTTCTCTCCATCCTGAGCTTCTAGTTATTAGTGTTTTTCTTTTTCCATAACACTTGAACCCAAGGTCTTGCACATGCTGGGTCACTAAGCCATAACCCAGTCCCTCCTGTTTCCCACAGCCATGTTCTATGATACCTAGTGGTTCTGGACCGCTAGAGTCCAGATTGCTTCATGAGGAAGTACAAGAAGTATCCTACACCCTAGTGTATTAGTTACTTTTCTCATGGCTGTGACCAAATACTTGGGAAAAAAAAGCAAGTAAAAATATTTTGTGGGCTGGAGAGATGGCTTAGCGGTTAAGCGCTTGCCTGTGAAGCCTAAGGACCCCGGTTCGAGGCTCGGTTCCCCAGGTCCCACGTTAGCCAGATGCACAAGGGGGCGCACGCGTCTGGAGTTCGTTTGCAGAAGCTGGAAGCCCTGGCGCGCCCATTCTCTCTCTCTCCCTCTGTCTGTCTTTCTCTCTGTGTCTGTCGCTCTCAAATAAATAAATAAAAAATTTAAAAAAATATTTTGTTTATTTTTTGTTGAGAGAGAGAAAGAAAGAGAGAGAGAGAATAGGCTCACCAGGGGGTCTAGACACTGCAAATGAACTCCAGATGCATACGCCACCTAGTGCATCTGACTTACATGGGCACTGGGGAATTGAATCTGGGTCCTTAGGCTTCACAGGCAAGTGCCTTAATTTCTAAGCCATCTCTCCAGTATGTAAAAAAGCAATTGAAGAGAGATGGCATTTTTGTCTTACAGTTTGAGGGGACACAGTACCTCACGGCCGGCAAGGAGTAGCAGCAGCAACGTGAGGCAGCTGGCCCTATTGAGTCCACAGTCCGGAAGCAGAGAGTGGACAGGACCTGAGCCTGCCTCAAGTGATCCAGGCAGCACCATGAGCCTTCTCCTCCTAAAGGTTCCACAACCTTCCCAAACAGTGCCAGTGACTGGGCTCCAAGGGTTCAAACATATGAGCCAGTACGGTAGGGGAATATCTCATATTCAAACCACAACACCGAGTGGTGAATAATGAAGGGATTACACTGGAGTTTATGCCCTGACAAAGGAGAGCTGCAAGAAGAGAAACCTGGCTGGACAGGGCACACAGGATAGTGGGAAAGGAGGAAGGAGGCTGTCTTGGAACACATTGTCTGGCAATGTCCCGGACAGAACTGTGGAGCCAAGGACAAGGCTTTCCTTAGCCTCACATTACCCCTGACAAGGAGCCAGGGTCTCCTGGAAACTGCATTGCTTCTGCCCAGATGGACTTCTCATCAGCAGATCCGGCTGCCTGATTCTGAGCACTGCCCCTCTGTGATCAGAAGTCCGGACCCCGACCCCTGTGGACAGTGATAGTGTGGGATGGAAAGAGAGAGAGGCTGGGCGATGGGAAAAGCGTCTTGTTACACCGCAAATTCCAAACTTATTTAGTAAAATTAAGATACTTCAAGGATAATTGGGCAACATACAAAGCAAGCAAACAACAACAACAAAAAACCTCACAGAGATTCTTTCCTGATTGCTACCTAAATCCACATTTTCACCGGCATTTAAAAAAATAAGTTGCTGACTGGGTTTAGTGGTGCACGCATTTAATCCCAGAACTCAGGAGGCCTAGGTAGAAGGATTGCTGTGCGTTCAAGGTCAGCTTTGGACTACATAGTGAATGACAGATCAACAGGCTAAAGAGACAGACCCCACCTCAAACCTCCCCTTCAACCTCCTCCCCCCAGGATAAATGAAAATATATTGTCTGATAGCATTACTCATAGGAGACTGTGAGGTCTCAGGACATTTGACCCTATGATTGGAAGTCCTCAGGTGTGAAAAAAGTCCTATCTATCTATCTATCTATCTATCTATCTATCTATCTATCTATCATCTATGTATGTATGTTGGTTTTTGAGATAGGGCCTCACTCTAGCTCATGCTGACCTGGAATTCACTATGTAGTCTCAAGGTGGCCTCAAACTTACAGCAACCCTCCTATCTCTGTGTCCTGAGTGCTCGGATTAAAGGCGTGCACAACCATGCCTGGCTTAAGAATATATTTTGGGGCTAGACACAGAACCTTAGTATAGAGACTGATCTTACAAGCTGTCAGGTGAATTAGAGTGGGAACCATCATTCTGCATGGTCTAGTCCTTCTGTAGGCAGAATAGTGTTCTTATCCCTCTGGATGGATGTTCTCTTCTTTGGCCAGGACAACAGTACAGAGAAGACAAAGCACTGAATTGTGTATTTCAGGCTGGAGAGATGGCTTAACAGTTAAGGTGCTTGCCTGCAAAGCCTAAGGACCCAGGTTCAATTCCCCTGAATCTATGTAATCCAGATGCACAAGGTGGCGCATGCGTCTGGAGTTTGCAATGGCTAGAGGCCCTGACGTGCCCATTCTCTTGTTCTCTTTCCCTTCTCTCAAATAAATAAATAAATAAACAAATAAATATTTAAAAACTGAATTCTGTTATTCTAAGGAGAGTGGGGATGAGTACCCGAAGATGGTGAGAGTTTAATATCGCCCTTTTCATCTTCCCCAAAGAATAAAGAAGGGATTCTCTTCTCCTCTCCTCTCCTCTCCCTTCCACTGAAAAGTCATCTATTAAACATCTCTTGTGCTCCCAAACTGTCAATTCTTACTGAAAGTGTAAGCATGGATGAGCCAGGGTTTCATTGGTGAAAAGAATACTATGTTTTTTTTTTTTTTGTTTGTTTGTTTGTTTTTTGTTTTCTGAGGTATGGTCTCACTGTAGCTCAGGCTGACCTGGATTTCACTATATAGTCTCAGGGTGGCCTTGAACTCACGGCAATCCTCCTACCCCTGCCTCCCAAGTGCTGGGATTAAAGGTGTGCACCACCAACACCCAGCCTATTATTAAAATCTTTTTTTGTTTTAAAGAATACTATGTTTTAAAGTATTTTATTTTAATTTATTTGAGAGAGAAAGAGGAAGAGAGAGAAAGAAAGAAAGAGAGAGAGAGAGAGAAGGAGGGAGGGAGGGAGAATTGGGCATGTCAGGGCCTCCAGACACAAGTGCCACCTTGGCTTACATGGGTCCTGGGGAATTGAGCCTTGAACCGGGGTCCTTAGGCTTCACAGGCAAGCACTAAACTGCTAAGCCATCTCTCCAGCCCCCCCAATACTATTTTTAAAAATTAATTAATTGTTTTTTTTTTTTTTTTAGAAAGGGTCTTCAACTGGGCTGACTGCATAGTGAGAGGATAACTTTGCACTTCAGATTCTCCTGCCCCTACCTCCTGACTCCTGAGATTGAAGAAATATGTCACTATGCCCATTTTATGTGCTACTGAGTTTTTTTTTTTTTAAATTTTAAGCACTTATTTATTTGAGAAAGAGAGGGAAAGAGAGGGAGAGAGAATGGGCACTCCAGGTTCTCCTGCCTGCAGACAAACTCCAGACACATGCTCCACTTTGTGCGTCTGGCTTTACACAGGTCGTGGGAACTCAGGCTAGCAGGCTTGCCAAGCACGCGTCTTTAGCCACTGAGCAATCTCCCCAGCCCTGAACCCTGAGTTTTGTGTCTGCTAAGCAAGCTTGCTACTAGCTGAGTTTGTTTCCTACCCCTCTTCTTTAGTTATCAGGTGTGTGCGTGCGTACGTGCGTGTGTGTTTTCCCAGGGTTGGGTTTCATTCGAGCCTGGACTGACCTGGAACTCACTTTAGAGCCCCAGACTGGCCTTAACCTCACAGTGGCCCTCCTACCTCAGCCTGGAGTGCTAAGATTAAAGGTGACCTCGAAGTTGCTATGTAGTCAAGGATGACATTGATGCTCCGCTCCCATCTCCCAGTGCTGGGGTCCCAGGCATGAGCTACCGTGCCTAGTTTTATGTAATAGTGGGTTCCCATAGGGGGAATATGAGTAACAAGCATAGAGTCATGGCAGGAAGCAAGCTTGGCTTGAATCGGTAAGGCAGTCTCTATCCAGTCTTCTTTGGAAAGCAGAGTCGTGAGTTTTTAAGTACACAAGCAGCTTTTCCTAATTAATAACTGAAGGGCACTTTATGCGACTGTGGTTTGAAAGTGAGTATCTGAACTGGCAGGGCGGCTCATGCCCACGATCCCCGCACGTGGGAGGCGGAGGCCAGCCTGGGCTGCTCCGTGAATTCTAGGTCAGCCTGTTCTACGGAGTGAGGCTCTGTCTCAATCAATAAATAATAAATAAATAAAATCACCCACATTCAAAAAAGTATCTAGCATTTGTTTTCCAGTTTCTCAAAATTGTATTAATATGGCTAACCTAGCTGACTGCTGAAGACAGGAGCCACCAGCTAGTTAGTAATCACCAGTAAGTAGCACGTTTGAATAAAGGCCATTTTTACTGCTTCATATTTAAGAATTAAAAGAAGGCTGGGAAGGTGGCTCGGCAGTTAAAGGCACTTGTTTGTAAAGCCTGTAGGCCTGGATTTGACCCCCATATATATGTTTTTTTCCAAGGTAGGTGTAGGGGAAAATACATCACATTCAATTATTCTAGAATTTGGGAAAGTCACGTGGGTCCTTGAATTCTGTTTTCTTGGCATTTTTCTACTGTAGAAGATTGTTCATGAAGATATCAAATCCATTAAATTTGACCTGGTTATATTTGGTCAGATATTGACTGGTTGGGGGTTGAGAGAGAAAAATGGTAAAGTCAGGTGAATAAATTTAGAAGAAACTCCCAAGTCGTAAAATTCTCTGATAGGGGCCGGGCAGCACTTGGGAGGCAGAGGTAGGAGGATTGCTGTAAGTTCAAGGCTACCCTGAGACTACATAGTGAATTCCAGGTCAGCCTGGGCTAGAGTGAGAAACTACCTTGAAAAACCAAATAAATTCTCTGATAGTTTGAAATTCCATAACAAGCTCTTCCTCTAAAAGGGAGAGGACCCAGGCTGATGAGAGAAGATGGCTCAGTGGGTAAGGGCTGGTGTTTACAAGGTCAGCTCAAGGTCAATTCCCCAGGACTCATGTAAGCCAGATGCACACAGTAACACATGTATCTGGAGTTTGTTTACAGTGGCAAGAAGTCCTGTCCCCTCCGTGTATTCTCTCTCTCCTCCTCTGCTTGCCAATACACAAAAATATCTTTAAAGCACAGAGATCCTTTTGAGTTGATGAACCCATCTGTCATTTATATTTCATTTAGGTATTAGAGAGAGAGAGAGAAAGGCATATAGCTAGATAGCTAGATAAGGAGAGAATGGGCACGCCAGCCACTGCAAACAAATTCCAGTTGCATGTGCCACCTTGGGCATCTGGCTTATGTGGGTACTGGGGAATCGAACCTGAGTCCTTAGGCTTCACAGCCAAGTGCCTTAACTGCTAAGCCATCTTTCCAGCCCCCATCTGTACTTAAATGATAGAAATTAAATGACTTTCTTCAATGACATTTTACTGTCTTCTCATATATTGAGCCCAGGTAAATGGAAGCATTGAAAGTTTCTTGTTGTTTTGGTTTTGGCTTTTTAAGACAGGGTCTGCCTACATGGCTCTGACTGCCCCGGAACTCTCTCTATAGATTAGGCTGGCTTCGAACTTGGTGGTATCCACCCTGGCTTGGCTTTTTCCTCCCCAGAGCCAGGGCTGCAGGCATGCATCACCTTACCTGGCTGGGTTTCTTCTTTCTTGTACAGAGGAAAGGGCACTATTAAAACTGTGTGGTCCTTGTGATACTGGGTGGAAGAGGCTAGAGAGATACTGGGAAAGTCAGGTATAGGAGAGTCACTTTTTTTTAAGCTTTTTAAAAAAATATTTATTTATTTGATAGAGAGAGAGAATGGGCGAGCTAGGGCTTCTAGCCACTGCAAATGAACTCCAGATGCCTGCGTCACCTTGTGCAGCAGCTGGCTTACGTGGGTCCTGGGAAATCGAACCTGGGTTCTTTGGCTTTGCAGGCAAACGCCTTAACTGCTAAGCCATCTCTCCAGCCCAGGGGAGTTATTCTAACCGAAGGATAATGCAGGGCCTGGGGAGAAGAAGAGACTGGGAAAGGTTGCAAGCCTGATGTCATCTGTTTCACCATATTACCCAAGGACCTGATGCTACAAATCACTCTTTCATCCTTGATAAAACTGGCAGACTGCTCCTGCCTTACTCAGTGTCTGAATGGCTTCAATAAGCTAAAAAGTACAGAGCAGGTGTGAATTCCCCCTTTCTTGCAGATAGAGGCAGGTTGTCTCATCTGGTGGAGAAGATGGCTACTTTGGAGTGGAATAGACTCTATCTAGTCCCCCGCATGGTGCTATGTGGAAATTGCACACTTATGCCTCCATAGAAAAAGCAGTAATTCCTATTTTATAGGGCTAATGAGAGAACTAAGTAACAGTTTTAAATACTTTTTTTTTCTCAATTTTTATTAACATTTTCCATGATTATAAAAAATATCCCATGGTAATACCCTCCCTCCATCCCCCCACTTTCCCCTTTGAAATTCCATTCTCCATCATATCCCCTCCCCATCTCAATCATTCTACTTATATATCTACAATACCAACCTATTAAGTACCCTCCTCCCTTCCTTTCTCTTCCCTTTATATCTCCTTTTCAAGTTACTGGCCTTTGCTATTGAGTTTTTTCCTTCTCACATAGAAGCCCAATCATCTGTATCTAGGATCCACATATGAGAGAGAACATGTGGCACTTGGCTTTCTGGGCCTGGGTTACCTCACTTAGTATAATACTTTCCAGATCCATCCATTTTTCTGCAAATTTCATAACTTCATTTTTCTTTCCCACTGAGTAGAACTCCATTGTATAAATGTGCCATATCTTCATTATCAGTTGAGGGACATCTAGACTGGTTCCATTTCCCAGCTATTATAAATTGAGCAGCAATAAACATGGTTGAGCACATACTTCTAAGGAAATGAGATGAGTCCTTAGGATATATGCCTAGGAGTGCTATAGCTGGGTCATATGGTAGATCAATCTTTAGCTGTTTTAGGAACCTTCACACTGATTTCCACAATGGCAGAACCAGATAAGTTTTAAATACTTTTTAAAAGATTTACTTTTTTAATGTTTTACTTTATTTTTATTTATTTATTTGAGAGAAAGAGGCAGAGAGAGGGAAAGAGAGAATGGGCACACCAGGGCCTCCAGCCACTGCAAACTAACTCCAGACGCATGTGGCCCCTTGTGCATCTGGCTTACATGGGTCCTGGGGGGTAGAACCGATATCCTTTGGCTTTGCAGGCAAATGCCTTAACCGCTAAGCCATCTCTCCAGCCCTTAAGATTTATTTTTCTTCTTATTTATTAGAGACAGAGAGAGAGAGAGAGAGAGAGAGAGAGAGAGAGAGAGAGAGAGACAGAGAGACAGAGACAGAGAGACAGAGGGAGGGAGTGAGGGAGGGAGGGAAAGAATGGGCGCACCAGGGTCTCCAGCCACTGCAAACAAACTCCAGATCTATATCCATTTCGCTTACATGGGTCCTGGAGAATCAAACGTGGGTCCTTGGGCTTTGCAGGCAAGCGCCTTAACCACTTAGCCATCTCTCCACCCCTAAGTAACAGTTTGAGCAAGCTCACAAGGATCCTTTCAGTAAGCACTCCATTTCCTTCCCATAATGCTTCATGCCAGTTTGGCATTCTGGAAGAACCAGCTCAGAGTGTCTAGCAGAGCCCTCAGGCCTCTAGAGGCCAAAGCAGGCTCTCCAGGCAGCCCACACCTCAGGGCTGGGACTCTGACTTGCCTCTCGTGGGACCTGGGAACAGCATAAGGAGAAATGGACTTTGGTTTACTGCCAACTAGAGCAGAGCCCTTCCAGAGCCGTCCCAAGCCCAAGGCGTTTCCCTGGAACTGGACCAACGGTGACTGGAAGAGGCCTGCCTTGTCTGCGTTTGGCTTGTGTTGGACTTTCCAAAAACCCCTGCCAGGGTCCTGCCAGACGTGAGATGAGATGCTGTTCCCCTTTTCCTCAAAGCTCTTTATGTTAATAAATCAAGGCGTTTTGGAGCAGGAATTCTTCACATCAGGGACATTTCCCACAAACATTCCAGCCTCTAACACATCTTCCAAGCTGAAAATCTTCTATGTGTTCCAACTCCTAAAACTTAGCAAATTGTCATTTCAAGTTTAAAAAATTTTTTTCATTCTTTTTTTTTTTAAAATAAAGTGCCATTACAAATGGAAGCACTGATGATTTGTACATATTCCTTAATTGAATATAATTTGAGGTGAAAAAAAAATCAATAGTTATCCCAGCAAAAATCTAATGCATTCACTATTGCCTTAACTCTTGCTTCCTTCATTTGCATGCCTAAAAGCACTTTCAAAATCATAGGCTTAAGGGAAAAAAAAGCTAATTGGGAGTTCTGTTGTTCGAGTGCTGATTACTTTTGTACCTGATTCTCTGGGAAGATGGAAACTTGCCATGGTGTTTCTTAGTAGATGTGTACTTTTATTTGCTGGTAAATAGGTTTTATAATATTTTATTTTATTCATTTATTTGAGAGAGAGAGAGAGAGACACAGGAGGGGGGGGAGAAAGAAAGGGTGCACCAGGGCTTCCAGCCGCTGCAAATGAGCCTCAGACGTATGCACCACATTGTGCATTTGGCTTTCGTGGGTACTGGGGTATCGAATCTGGGTCCTTAGGCTTCATAGGCAAGTGCCTTAACCACTAAGCGATCTCTGCAGCCCCAAATATTTTTAAAAAATATTTTATTTATTTGTAAGCACAGAGAGATAGAGGGAAGAGAGACAGAGAAAATGGGCATTCCAGGACCTCTGGCTTCTGCAAATGACCTCCAGATGCATGTGCCACTTTGTGCATCTGGCTTTACATGGGCACTAGGAAATTGGAACAGTTTGTTAGGCATTGCAGGCAAGTGCCTTATCTGGGGCATCATCTCTCCAGCCTATGGTAAATAATTCTTTTCAACCTACTTCTCCACCAAAAGTTAAATCGATAATTAGCACCGTTTCTGAAGAAGGAGTAAAGAAGCTAATTTGACTTTTGCTACTGCTTAGAACATCCTTTGGAGGGGACTAGAACTTATTTTTATTTCTATGTATTGTGGTAAGAGTATAAAATGTCCCCAGACTCATGGTTGTGAGCACCTGATCCCCCAGCTGCCGGTGCTGTTTGAGAGGGCCGCAGAACTTTTCGAAGGTGAAGCTCTGCTGGAGGAAATGGGTCACTGGGGTGGGCCTTGAGGTTGTTATAGCCTGGCCCCCACTCCCTGCTTGTCCTCTCTTCCTGACTCTGGATGCAGTGGGACCAGTCAGCCTTCCCGGCCATGACAGAAATGCGTCCCCTCGAAACTGTCAGCCAGAATGGTACCCTTTCCTTCCTGTCAAGGATCTGGTCGCAGCAGTGAGTGACATAACACACCATGTGACTGGTGGAAGACCCGAGGCCATGCAGCCATTGGAGCGGGTCCCTGTGTGAGACCAAATGTAACCATTTTAAGTAAAAAAAAAAAAAAAAAAAGGCCCAGGCCTGACTTAGATAGAGAACTAGCTGGCCAATGTGCTTTTGCTTCTGTAAGCTTTGCTTGCTTAATTGCTGCCTTTCCCCCTAACGTTTCTGAGGAATCTCCACTTCAAGGACATTGCAGAAACAGTCCACCTGCTTAGATAAGAAACTGAGGAATCTCCGCTTCAAGGACAATGGAGATGACTTCATCTGCCTGGAGTGCCCCAGCTCCTGCCCCCAGCTTTACCCGCTGAAACCCGAAGCCGATCAGAACTGTTTCAATCAACCAGTCATGCGTCTATCCCCTACTTCTTTGTTCGAATTCCTATATGAACCCCTTCCCCCAAAAGAAAGGGGCTCCATCCCTCACTACCGCTGTGCCGGACTGTGGGGACGGAGCCCAGGCCTAGGCTTGCAATAAAGAGTGTCTCGGCTTCTGTGGAGGTTCTCTGGGTGACTCCTGGGTGACTGGGGGAGTTGGCAGAACATCTGAACCTTTGGAACCCTAGGAACTCACAAGTAGGGCTCTGGGGGAAGCAGGCCTCCACAGCTGTCCTAGCCTTGTGTAGCAGTTTTCTGCCTTGGATCTTGTCCTTTTTTTTTTTTTTTTTCTTCCGAAGAGGTAGAACCCCGGGGACAAATTCTGATTTGTGGGTCTGTAACAGTGAGTCACCAACCAGACAGCGCATAAGAGATGCAGAGTCGCAGGCTCACCGCAGATGCACGCAGTGAAGGGCCCTGTGGCTGCTCCGTGTTTTAATCAAGTTAGGATACAAAGTAATTGGGTTTTGTTATGGAAATTTTAAAATATATTTTCTTTATTTATTTGAGAGCGACAGAGAGAGAAAGAGGCAGAGAGAGAGAGAGAGAGAGAGAGAGAGAGAGAGAGAGAGAGAGGGAGGGAGAGAGAGGGAGAGAGAATGGGCGCACCAGGGCCTCCAGCCACTGCAAACGAACTCCAGATGCGTGCGCCCCCTTGTGCATCTGGCTAACGTGGGACCTGGGGAACTGAGCCTCGAACCAGGGTCCTTAGGCTTCACAGGCAAGCGCTTAACCGCCCATGTTATGGAATTTTTAACACATGTCATCGTTATACTTTGTTTAAATGCTTCTTTCTCTTTACTGTCTGATAGAAGAGAAGCTAAAAGTTGAACTGATTTACTGAGTTACTACTGTAAGAGTTAATTGGCAAGAAACTAAACTTATCTTTGTCAGCACATGGAAAAATACCAAAGAGAGAAACTGTCCAGAAAGGGCCCAGAGGGACAATAAGAAAGAAAGACAGTTTAGGCTAAAACAAAGTAAAATGGAGGTCATTGTTAGGGCGGTCTGACTATACAAATGATTGATATGTAAATTGCTACATCTTGTTTGTTCAGTTACCCAGCTCCTTATGAAAACTATAAAATGGAAATAAAACCTCAGCTCAAGGCCAGGGCTTCTTTGGAGAGCTATCTCAAGCTCTTTGCCCCCCCCCCCCCAACCTCCCTTCACCGCCCCGTAAATAAACTGTTTTCACTCATACTGACTTTGGAGTGAGTGATCCTTCCAGAGAATCTCTGCAACATCTCCTTCAGCAGGTCCCCTGCACCCAACTCAGGGTGTTTTCCTTCCTGCTACCCCCTTGTTTGAAACAGGGTCTTGTTACCTAGCCCCAGGTAGGCCTGGACTCATTATCTCAGGCTAGCCTCAAACTTGTAGTGATCCTCCAGCCTCTGCTTCCTAAGTACTGAGACTGTAGGCAAGTTCCTCCACTTCTGGCCAATTTGCTTCTGGAAGAGTTTAGACACCAGCCCTGTCACCATCATCATCATCATCATTACTGTGGCGGTCTGCCGTCTCTTCCTCTTTTCCTTCCTCCTCTTTCTCTTCCATTTCTTTTGCCACCTTCCTCTCCCCACCCACTCTTTTTCTTTTTTTCCTGTGATACTAGAGATTAAACCCAGGGCCTCATGCATGGTAGGCAAGCACTCTGTCACTTTGCTGTATCGCAGCCTTACTTATGTATTTATTTTATTTACTTATGAGCCAAGGTCTTACTCTGTAGCCCCGGGTTGGCCTGAAGCTCAATATACAACCCTGGCTGGCCTCAACGTTGTTTCAGTTCTCTTGCCTCAGCCTCCTGAGTGTTGGGACTACAGGCGTGTGTCATCATGTCTGGCTTTATTTATATGTTTATTTATTTTATTTTGAGATAGTGTCTCTTGTATTCCAGATGAACTTTGAACTGGCTATATGGTTAAGGATGACCTTGAACTTATGAGCCTCCAGGTCTGGAGTACTGAGAGTCTAGGCTACGTCTTGCCTGCTTTACGCAGTGATGGGGGTGGAATCTGGGGCTTCGTGCATTCTGGGTAAGAACTCTACCAACTGAGCTATGTCTCGGCCCCAGCGTTACTTTTAAGTTTGAGACAGAGTCTCACTAAGTTGCCCAAGCTGGCCTTGAAGCCCCAGGAAGGCCTTGAACTCACGATCCTCTTGCCTTGGCCTACCAAATAGCTGGGATTACAGGCATATAAAACCAGGCCTGGCTCAGTCCTGTCTTCCAAACAGAGTTTTGTACTGACATCGAACACTTTGAGCCCTAATATTTGGCTAGCTAGTCTTTGCTAAATGATCTTTTATTTATTTACTTAAAAATTCATTTATTTGCAAGCAGAGAGAAATAGAGTAAAGAGAGACATACAGAGACTACAGGCACACCAGGGCCTCCAGCCACTGCAAATGAACTCCAGATGTGTGTGCCACTTTGTGCATCTGGCTTGATGTGGGTACTAGGGAATCGAACCCAGGTTGTTAGGCTTTGCACTAACCACTGAGCCATTGCTCCTGTCCCTTTTATTTATTTAAAAAAATATTTTTGTTTATTTATTTGTAAGGATAGAGAGGGAGGGAGGGAGGGGAGAGAGAGAGAGAGAGAAAGAGAGAGAGAGAGAGAGAGAGAGAGAGGGAGGGAGAGAATGAGCATTCTAGGGCCTCCGGCCACTGCAAAGGAACTCCAGACACATACACCACTTTGTGCATCTGGCTTTCCGTGTTTACTAGAGAACTGAACTCAGGCCATCAGGTTTTTCAAACAAGCATCTTATCCCAAGAATACTATGAATGTCTCTCAAGACTTTCCCAAGTCAACAGGTTATTATGCTATCCCTCATAGTTTACTCTTGTATTTACCTGCTAGTTTGCGGAATCAAAGTGTTGTGATTTGGGCTGGAGAGATGGCTTAGTGGTTAAGGTATTTGCCTGCGAAGCCAAAGGACCCAGCCTCAGTCCCCCAGGACCCAGATGCACAAGGTGGAACATGCATTTTGAGTTTGTTTACAGTGACTGCAAGCCCTGGTGCACCCATTCTCTCTCTCTCTCTCTCTCTCTCTCTCTCTCTCTCTCTCTCTCTCGTCTCTCTCAAATAAATAAAATAAATGAATATTAAAAATATTTTTTAAAAGTGTCATGATTTGGATATGAAGTGACCTTTGCAAAGGCTCGTATATTGAAGGTTTGCCCCCTCACTGGTAATTATACTGACAGATGATTGGATCATGAAGATGCCAACTTCATCAATGAGTTGGTCCATCAATGACTTCATACAACGGATTATTAAGAGGTGGGGCTTGGTGAGATGACGCATATCACGGAGCGTGTATCTTTGAAAGATCCCTCGCCTCCCTGGCCCTTTCCCATCTTCTGTCTGTCTCTGCCTCCTCGCTGCCATGAGACAAGCAGCTCTGCTCTGCCAGGCTCCTAACCATCACAGTCTGCCTTGCTTCAGGCCCACAACAACAGAGCCAGTTGATCATGGACTAAACCCTCTGAAACTGTGAGCACAAATAAATCTCTCCTCCCTTGTGCTGTTGATTTTGCGTAGTTTGTCACAGTGATGAAGCGTTGACTAATACAGGAAGTATGATAATTTTGAATACAGTGGTGAAGCTTTCTATACACTGGATCTATTCATATTTCTTAGTCTGTGCCTTTCCAATCAACAGCTAATATTTAGGAGAAATATAATGACACACCATTACATTACATTAGCATAGCAGCAGGGCTGAAAGCTGGTAAGAGAGAATACACTAAGTTTGACTCCACTAGGCCAGTGGTCTTGAACAACTTGCTTAGATTTAGTTTTTTCAACTTGATACAGGATTAATAATTTCTTTTACTTTCATACTTTCCTTCTTCCTTCCCTCCCTCCTTTTCTTCTTTCCTTTCTCTCCCCATTCCTTCCTCCCTTCTTTCTCTACTTATATCACTTTTTTCTTTTCTTCCTTTCTCTCTGTCTTTCTCTTTCCTCCCTCCATCTCTCCCTCTCTCTTTCTTTCTGATTTTTCAAGGTAGAGTCTCACTCTAACCCCAGGCTGACCTGGAATTCACTCTGCAGTCTCAGGGTGGCCTCGAACTCATGGTGATCCTCCTACCTCTGCCTCCCGAGTGCTGGGATTAAAGGCGTGCGCCACCACGCCCGGTTTACAACTGGTTTCTTTTCTTTTCTTTTCTTTTCCTTTCCTTTCCTTTCCTTTCTTTTCTTTTCTTCTGTTCTGTTCTTTCTTCTCTTCCTCTTCCTTCCTTTCTTTCTCTCTCCCCTCCTCTTTCTTTCTTCTTTCTTTGTTTCCCTCTCTCTTCCCTTCCTCCCTTTCTCCCTCCCTCCCCCTTCCTTCCTTCCTTCCTTCCTTCCTTCCTTCCTTCCTTCCTTCCTTCCTTCCTTTCTTTCTTTCTTTCTTTCTTTCTTTCTTTCTTTCTGTCTCTCTCTCTTTTCCTCTTTCTTTCTTTCTTTCTTTCTTTCTTTCTTTCTTTCTTTCTTTCTTTCTTTCTCTCTCTCTCTCTCTCTTTCTTTCTTTCTTGTAAAGTCTCACTCTAGCCCAGGCTGACTTGGAACTCACTCTGTAGCCCCAGGGTGGCTTCAAACTCACATCACTCCTCCTATCTCAGCTTCTCGAATGTGGAGATTAAAGGCATGTGCCACCACTCCCAGCAATTCCTACTTTCCAGATTAGAGCTAATGGAGTCAGGGCTTAATGGTAACTTTTACTGTGAACATGAACAAAGTGACAGATGCAGGCTTGATGTGGAAAAGTCTCTTCGGTTGGACCCTGAGTGAATCGCATATCTTGCAAGTTTTCTCATGTTGGTTTTGCCTTTGCGATACCATGTGGTTTGAGCCAATATTGGTGTTGGTCTTTGGTCCATGAGCGTATGCCTTGCCAGGGACCTGAAAGTTGCTGGATATAAGGACAACAAGGAAGTATAGCATTCACCATGAGCAGCTGATAAAGTATGAGGCTGGATTACTGAGCCAAACATTTCAACTGGCTTAATTATGCTTTGAAAGCGAAGGCGTGTTTTCCCTTCAGTTGACGCTGCTGTTTGCTTGACTGGGGGGGGAGCGCCTTACTAAAGGTGAGTGAGGTTGAACACCCCGATTCTGGCACCTACTAGCTGTATGGCCCGGGGCAGGTTACTTAACCTCTGACACTCATTTTCATCATCTATAAAAATAGGCTAATACTCAGCTTTCAGTGGTGGTGTAAGCTTAGAGATTCAGGTTAACCCCAATTATCTTCCTTCATGGAAGAGAGCAATAGACAACCCAGAGAAGATGGATTTCTCTTTGTACTAAGCTGCAATGATTTCTTTTTGTTTTCTTAACATTTTCTTCCTAATTCTTTTTTGTCTAAAAGTTTATTTACTTCAGAATGTAAAGTAAAATATGTTGTTTTATGCAACATATAATGGGCTTTTCTTTGTATTCTTTGAAAATAGTTTTTTAAATTTTTTTAAATTTTTATTTGCATTTTCCATGATTATAAAAAAAAATCCCATGGTAATTCCCTCCTTCCCCACCCCCCACACTTTCCCCTTTGAAATTGAAAATATTTTTATTTAGTTATTTGCAAGCAGGGGAGAGAGATAGAGAAAAGGGAGACAGACAGAGAGAATGGACACACCAGGGTCCCCAGCCACTGCAAATGAACTCCAGATGCATGTACCCCTTTGTACATCTGGCTTTACATGGGTACTGGGGAATCACACCTGGGTTGTTAGGCTTTGCAGGCAAGCACCTTAACTGTTGAGTCATCTCTCCAGCCCTGCATTCTTTTTAAACAATTCTGTTGAGGGCATGATGACAGATAAGGAATATACAATTCTTTTTGCTATAAACATAATCATATATCAAGATATCTTTAGAACCTTTTGAGATTCTGGGAGAAGGAACTCTCTTTTTGTCAATCACAAGGTAACTGAGAAGAGGCAGATTTTGTTGTTTGGCATTTTTTATTAATTTTAAAAAAATATGTATTTATGAGAGAGAGAGAGAGAGAGAGAGAGAGAGAGAGAGAGAGAGAGAGAGAGGGAGGGAGGGAGGGAGAGAGGGAGTGCACCAGGGCCTCTAGCCACTGAAAATGAACTACAGACGCTTGCACCACCTTGTGCAACCTGGGTCCTTTGGTTTTGCAGGCAAGCACCTTACTGCTAAGCCATCTCTTCAACTCTTAATTGATTCTTCTTCTTTTCTTTTTAAGGTAGGGGTTCATTCTAGGTCAGGCTGGCCTGGAATTCATTATGTAGTTTCAGGGTGGCCTCAAACTGATGTGATCCTCAAACTGATGTGATCCTCAAACTGATGTGATCCTCCTACTTCTGCCTCTTGAGTGCACCACCACGTCCGGCTCTCCCTTAATTGATTCTTATAAAAATATTTTAAACTTTTTAAAAAAATATATTTACTTGAGACAGAGAGAATGGGCATGCCAGGGCCTCTAGCCGCTGTGAATGAACTCCAGATGCATGTACCACTTGTGCATCTGGCTACATGGGTCCTGGGGGAATCAAGCCTGGGTCCTTTGGCTTTGCAGGCAAGCCCCTTAACTGCTAAGCCATCTCTCCAGCCCTGATTTTTTAACATAGGTCCCCTTTCCCAACCCCCCTTCCCTGAGAGTCTTCTTCAGTAGTTATTGGTGTTCACTGTGGGGTAATTAGGACCTCTGTCTCTAGAGGAAGCTTTCCCAATTCTTTACTGAGACCAAGAAGAAAAGTCCCTTAAGAGCCTGGCATGGTGGCCCACGCCTTTAATCCCAGCATCCAGGAGGCCAAGGCAGGAGAATCACCATGAATTCAAGGCCAGCCTGAGCTATAGAGTGAGTTCCAGGTCAGTGTGGGCTAACGTGGCATGGCATGATGGCACAGTGCTGTCCTCTGGGTTAGGAAGATAGACATAGCTGGGTATGGTAGTGGCAGAGGCATGTGCCTTTAATCCCAGCACTCAGGAGGCAGAAGTAGGTAGATAGCTGTGAGTTCAAGGCCCCCCTGAGACTACACAGTGAATTCCAGGTCCACCTAGGCTACAACGCAAGACCCTGCCTTGCAAAACCAAAAAGATACAAATAAATAAATAAGTAAAAATGAAAAGAGCTGCATGCAACCAGCCCGTGATAAGGTGCTTTACACGGCTCGCATGGGAATTAAATCAAGTCAATGAAGTCTTCTCAGACGACTTTGACTCTGTGTCTTTGTGTTCTCTTCCAGATAAGCAGCATTTTCAATCTATAAAGTAGAAAAATAGATGATCTCTCCTGATATGTTATATCATCACTTGTGAAAAGGAAAAGATCTTCCTTTCTTGAGAAGAATTAACTAATTCTTTTTCTTCCTTCATACCTTGGAAGAGCTACAGCCTAATCTTCTCCTCTTTCTATCATGAAAACAGCCTAAACTTGAACTTCCACTAGCTCCTGAGGTCGTCAAACTTTCGTTCTGCTCAACTCTGGAGACTGTCCAGTCTGAAGAAAGGGTGGGACCGCAAGACATGCTCACACCTGCCAAGTCAGCTTTGTCTCATTTTCTCAAGAATCCTGTTGGGAATAACTGGTATGCTTTTTTAAAAAAATATATTTTATTTATTTATTTATTTATTTATTTATTTAGAGAGTGAGGCAGAGAGAGAGAGAGAGAGTGAGAGAGAGAGAGAGAGAGAGAGAGAGAGAGAGAGAGAGAGCATGCCAGGGCTTCCAGCCATGGCAAATGAACTCCAGATGCATGTGCCTCCTTGTGCATCTGGCTTACGTGGGTCCTGGAGAGTCAAACAGGGATTCTTTGGCTTTGCAGGCAAACACCTTAACCGCTAAGCCATCTCTTCAGCCTTTTGTTTTTAATTTTTAATTTTATTTATTCACTTATTTGAGAGAGAAAGAAAGAAAGAGAATGGGCATAGCTGGGCCTCTAGTCACTGCAAATGAATGCCAGAAGCATGTGTTAGCTTGTGCATCTGACTTATGTGGGTCCTGGGGAATCGCACCTGGGTCCTTTGGCTTTGCAGACAAGTGCCTTAACCACGAAGCCATCCCTCCAGCCCTGGTATGTATTTGAAAAAATATTTTAGTTAGGGCTGGAGGGATGGCTTCGCGGTTAAAGAGTTTGCCTGCAAAGCCAAAGGACTTAGGTTCTATTCTCCAGGACCTATGTTAGCCAGATGCACAAGGGGGCACACTCGTCTGTAGTTCGTTTGCAGTGTCTGGAGGCCCTGACATGCCTATTCTCTCTCTCTCCCCACCTCTCTTTCATAAATAAATAAAATATTTTTAAAATATTTATTTGGCAGAGAAAGAGAGAGAGAGAATGGGCACTCCAGGACCTCTAGTTGCTGCAAACAAACTCCAGATGCATGTGCCACCTTGTGCATCTGGCTTACATGGGTACTGCAGAATTGAACATGGGTCCTTAGGCTTCACAGCAAGTGCCTTAACCACTAAGCCATTACTCCAGTCCTGTTTTTTTTTTTTTTTTTTTTTTGGTAAAGCAACAACATTTTCCTTGGTTATTCTTACTAATTCCTATATTTTAATAAGGACTATGTAGGCTTGTTTATTCATGCTTTCCCCCCTTATTTAAAAGTATTTTATTTGCATTTATTTGAGAGAAAGAAAGAGAGAGTTGGCACTCCTGGGCCTCTAGCCACTGCAAATGAACTCCAGACACATGTGCCACCTTGTACATCTGGCTTATGTGGGTCCTGAGGAAAGGAACTGCGGTTTTTTGACTTTGCAGGCAAGCGCCTTAATCACTATGCTATCTCTCCAGCCCTTTTTCCCTTTTAAGTCAGATAGAGACTATGGTCCGATGATAACATGGTGAGGTAGAAATCATGCATGCTTTTCAGCTCAGTGGGCTCAAATTAGGCTACACAGAGTGTCAAATGTTAATACTAGCTGTGCAGACAGATCACTTCATCTCTTTGGGCTTTAATGTCTTTTCTGGGGGTTGGGGAGATGGCTCAGTAGTTAAAGCCACTTGATTACAATGCCTGCCAGCCCAGGTTTTAGTCCCCACTATCCACATAAAGCCAGATACACAATGTGGTGAGTGTGCTTGTAGTTCATTTGCAGCAACAAGAGGCCCTGGCATGCTCATACTGCCTCTCTCTCTCTCCAATAAGTAAATGAAACATTAAAAATTTTCTTTTTTCGGGATGGAGAGATGGCTTAACGGTTAAGCGCTTGCCTGTGAAGCCTAAGGACCCCGGTTGAAGGCTCGGTTCCCCAGGTCCCACGTTAGCCAGATGCACAAGGGGGCGCACGCGTCTGGAGTTCGTTTGCAGAGGCTGGAAGCCCTGGTGCGCCTATTCTCTCTCTCTCTCTCTATCTGTCTTTCTCTCTGTGTCTGCTGCTCTCAAATAAATAAATAAAAAAATTTTTTAAATTTCTTTTTTCTTTGTTTGCTTATTCTTCATTTTTTAAAAATTTTTATTAGCATTTTCCATGATTACAAAATATATCCCATGGTAATTCCCTCCCTCCCCCCCACCTTTTTTTTTTTTTTTGAGACAGGGTCTCATGTAGCCCTGACTGGCTTTGAATTTGCTATGCATGTGAGGCTGGCCCAGAACTCCTGATTTCCTTGCTTCACCTCCCAAGTGCTGGCATTATAGGCTTACACAACCACATCCAGCTTCAAGTTCTTTATCAACGGAAGGTAATGATTTTGGCATAGGTAAAGGTAATATGTCAGGGGACTCTGAATAAAGTAATGATTCAAGAAAACATATCTGTGGGCTGCAGGGATGGGTTATCAGTAAGGCACTTTCATGCAAAGCCTGAAGACCCAGGTTTGATTCCCCAGGACCCACAG
This sequence comes from Jaculus jaculus, assembly GCF_020740685.1. NCBI lineage: Eukaryota > Metazoa > Chordata > Mammalia > Rodentia > Dipodidae > Jaculus > Jaculus jaculus. The sequence goes on along the minus strand of NC_059113.1, from coordinate 91,465,367 downwards.
AAGCCAGATGCCCAAAGTGGCACATGTTTCTGGAGTTGGTTTGCAATGGCTGAAGGCCCTGGCATGACCATTCTCTCTGTCTGTCTCTCTTCTCTCTCTCTCTCTCTGCTTATAAATAAATAAATAAATAAAACATATCTGTATTTGACTTGTAACATGAGAAACTTCAACTTGTCTGAAGATTTAGCTAAAGCTACGCGTTTCATAATTTCCCTTTGAGGCGCTGTTGATCTGTTTCTGAGGACAAAGAGAGTAGGTTCTGGGAAGTTAAGTAACATGTTCAAAGATGTGTAACTAGGGCTGGAGAGATGGCTTAGTGGTTAGGACATTTGCCTGCAAAGCCAAAGGATCCTGGTTCGATTCTCTAGGACCCATGTAAGCCAGATACACAAGGGGGTGCACGGGTCTGGAGTTCATTTGCAGTGGCTGAGGCTCTGATGTGTCCATTCTCTCTCTCCCCCTGCAACTAGAAAAGAGAACAACCGAGTTTCAGCCTCAATTTGTGATCCTAAATTTAGGACTTGCTGTGACATCTCATTCCCCTCCACCTAATTCTTTGCTATACCATGGGACCAAAAATTGTGACTGCTAAAAGCATGCACTTCACCTGTATCCCTTTAAGGCCCTGATAGCCTTGTACCTTTCAACAGAATTGTTTATGCATATGCATTAGACTTTCTGTTAGGCTATGCAAAAAAATTATTTTTACACCTGTCTCTATTCCCAAAAGGCTTGAGGTGGTTCATTGCTCAAGTTAATCTGTTCCTACTTTCCATGACTCATGGAAGGGATCACCAGGTTCATATGCTCATGTGAGGACAGAGAAGGGAGGATAGGCATTTTATAGTGTATCAAGAGACAAGCACTGACACATCAAAAAAAATTCTATGCAAATGAAACGTTCCATTTAAATAAATCAATTAACAAAATGTATGTGTTGCAATCATTTCCAAGAAGTGCTCTGCAAAAAAAAAAAAAAAAAGTCATCGCAGGACTTAGCCAAAACAGCATCCCTCCGCTTGGCTAAGCTATTTTGTAGGTCCTGCATCCCGCTACATCCTGTCCCACCACAGAGCCTGCACTTAATAAAACCCTTGAGCAAAAAAAGGATTCTGCAGGGATAATTATAACGCTGCTGCGGGATCATTTCATTCATGCTTTCAGAGGGAAGTGAACCTGAGAATTCACATAGTTAAGGATGTGTGGGAAAAAGCCATATAGAAACCTGAGGCTTTGTAAGTTAAATAAAAATATATAATCATTTGCAGAAGAGGAGGCGGAAAGATTGTTAGAGCCACAAGTTGGGACATTAAGCACAGAGACATTGCCTTCCTCCCCGCCCCCCAGAACTGACTGTTGCTCCCACAGTGCATGACCCGCAATCCCCATGGGGTTGACCTGCATCCCCACTGAGGAAGGCCTCTTCAGAAAAGGAGCAGGGAGGAGGAAAAGGATGGCACAACATGTGCTGTTTACATACCAAATATGTCTCTAATAAAAATAAATTTAAAGTATGAATATATATAATTAGCAATTTTAAAATTCACAGAGAAGTTGGAGAGGCGTACCATCGCCAAGCAGTCAGTGCCTCATGGGGAAAGATTTATACAACTCTGAAACCTACTGGGTGTGTTCTCAGGACATCTCAGGAATGGAGGAGATACAGGGGTGTCTGACAGAGGAGCCCCACGGTGGAGTGAACAGCAGCGGTTATGCATCATATGCTTGGGACTTGGGAGTCACCGTTTGCTTCTTGCAGTCTTGTTACCACTTTTTGGCCAGATGCTTTAGTATACATCTAGAACTGCCTTGCATGTAGGGTGTTAATCTAGAATGGTGTTTCTCAGCTGCGGGACTATTTTTGCCCCTTCCTTCTCCTGAGGATATCTGGCACTATAGGAGACATCTTGGTCACAAACCAAAATGTTTACCTAGTGGGCAGAAGTCGGGAATGCTATAAAACATCTCCCATTGCATCGGACTGTCCCCACAACAAAAATGATCCACTGGGCTGAGAAAATGGCTTAGCAGTTAAGGCATTTGCCTGCAAAGCCTAAGGACCCTGGTTCGATTCCCCAGGACCCACGTAAGCCAGATGCACAAAGGGGCACATGTGTCTGGAGTTGATTTGCAGTGGCTGGAGGCCCTGGTGCACCCATTCTCTCTCTTTCTCTCTATCTGCCTTGCTCCCCTCCTGTATCTCAAATAAACAAATAATAAATAAATTAAAAAAAAAAGACCCATTGTCAACAGGGCAGAGCTTGAGAAACTCTGATTTAAAGCGACATTGATAATGACAGAAGGTTAGACAATTTTACTTTTGCGGAATACTTTGAGATCTTTGGACAAAAGTTGCTGTGTAAGTTTAAAAACAGGGGAAAAAAAAGTCATGTTCCTACATGTTCCCAGGCCTCCATCAAGCTTGCTGACAAGCCTGACTCAGCTTTGTCCTGCATTTTAAAGGGATTTTTTTTCCCCCTCTTCTTGGGATCTGTTTGTTTTCTTTCTTTTTAAAAATTCTTTTCATTTATTTGGGAGGGGGAGAGAGAATGAAAATGGGCACGCCAGGACCTCTTGCCACTGCAAGCCAACACTAGACTCATGTGCCACTTTGTATGCCTGGCTTTATATGGGTACTGTCAAACCATGGTTAGCAGGCTTTCCAAGCAAGTGCCTTTAACCACTGGGCCATCTCCCCAGCTCCAGGGATCTGTCTTTAATGTTTTTATTTTATTTATTTATTTGCAAGCAGAGAGAGAGAGAGAGAGAGAGAGAGAGAGAGAGAGAGAGAAGAGAGGCGGCAGAGAGAGAAAGAGAGAATGGGCACGTCAGGGCATGTAGCACTGTAAACGAACTCCAGATACATGTGCCGCTGTGCATCTGGCCTATGTGGGTCCTGCAGAATCGAACCTGGGTCTTTTGGCTTTGCAGGCAAGCACCTTAACCACTAAGCCATCTCTCCAGCCCTTTAATTTTTTTTTTTTTTTTTGATCCCAGGCTGGCCTTGAACTGGCTATATAGCTGAGAATGATTCTGAACTTTTGATCTCAAGTGTGCTGGGATTAGAGGTATGGCCCACCATGCCTGGTTTATGTGGTGCTGGGAATGGAATCCAGGTTTTGTGCATGCTGGGGGAGCGCTCTGCCCACTGAGTTTCAAGTAGTTTGAATTTTATTTAAATTTTTTTTTTTTTTTCAAGGTAGGGTCTCACTCTAGCCCAGGCTGACCTGGAATTCACTGTGTAGTCTCAGGGTGGCCTCGAACTTATGGCGATCCTCCTACCTCTGCCTCCTGAGTGCTGGGATTAAAGGCCTGTGCCACCATGCCCAGCTTTAATTTTATTTACTTATTTTTATTATTTATTTATTTATTTGACAGAGAAAGAGGGAGAGATAGAGATAGAGATGATAGAGGTACAGAGATAGAGAGAGAGAGAGAATGGGTGCACCAGGGCCTCTAGCCACTGCAAATGAACTCCAGACATGTGTGCCCCCTTGTGCATCAGGCTAACATGGGTCCTGGGGAATTGAACCTGGGTCCTTTGGCTTTGCAGGCAAATACTTTAACTGCTAAGCCATCCCTCCAGCCCTAATTTTGAATTTATCATTATTATTTGTTTATTTGAGAGAGAGGTAGAGAGAAAGACAAATAGAGAATGGCATGCCAGAGCCTTTGGCTGCTGCATTCTAACTAATGACTATGGGCCACCTTGTACATCTGGCTTATGTGGGTCCTGGGGAATTGAACCTGGGTCACTTGGCTTTGCAAGCAAGCACCTTAACCACTAAGGAATCTCTCCAGCCCTTTATTTTTTTAAATTATTTATTTATTTGCAAGAAGAGAGAAAGAGAATGGGAGGGAGGAAAGACAAGAGAGAGACAGAGAGGTTCACAGAGAGAGAATGGGTGCCCCAGGCCTCCTGACACTACAAATGAGCTCCAGACCCATATGCCCCTTTGTATATCCAGCTTTACATAGATACTGGAGAACTGAACCATCAGGTTTTGCAAAACAAGTGCCTTTAAATGCTGAGCCATCTTTCCAGCCCATTGTTTGAATTTTAAAGGTTTGTTCCTGCACCACTTTATTTGTTTATTTGAAAAACACTGACAGAAAAAGGCAGAGAGTGAGAGAAAGAGAGAAGGGGTATGCCAGGGTCTAGCTGCTGCAAACGAGCTCCAGATGCATGTGCCACTTTGTGCATCTGGCTTTACCTAGGTACCAGGGAATAGAACCCAGGTCTTTAGCCTTTGCTAAGTGCCTTAACCACTAAGCAATCTCTTCAGACCCCTGAACCACATCTAACTCATTTCTAGCATGTTATTAATTTTGTTATTTTTTGAGGAAGGGTCACATTCTAGCCCAGTCTGACCTGAAATTCACTATGCAGTCTCAGGCTGGCCTTGAACTCACAGTGATAACTTCTACCTCTGCTTCCCAAGTGCTGGAATTAAAGGCGTATGCCACCACACCCAGCATGATTCTTTTATTTTTATTTATTTATTTATTTGAGAGAGAGAGAGAGAGACAGACAGACAGAAAGAGAGCAGATATGAGTGTGCCAGGAACTTGTGCCACTGAAAAAGAACTCCAGACACATGGGCCACTTTGTGCCTCTGGGTTTAAGTGGGCACTGGAGAATCAAACCCAGGCTGTCAGGCTTTGCAAGCAAGTGCCTTTAACTGCTGAGCTATCACTCTATCCCCTTATTAAGATTCTTAAAGAGAAATTTCCAAACTGGTATTCATTCTGAACTGAAGAATACTGATTTGTTGGAGGCCAAAGATTCTGACAAGGACTTCAGTCAGTCAACTAATAGCTCAGCTACATGTATAAAAAGCATAAGATTAGAAAGAACTCTTTTCTTCCTTTGCTCAGGAAAACTTCCTTCAGTGCCCCCATGGGATCTCACAGAGAATGACAAAGAAGGGGAAAAAGCTATTTCCAAAGCAGATACTCTCAAGAATCATATTTATTGTTTCTGGAACTGTCTAGAAAAAAAAAAAGAAGGAGGAGGAAGGAAGAAGGAAGGAAATGGAGAAGAACAAGAGACAGGACTGTTTTAAATCAAGTCTGCTTCTAATTTAACCCATTTCTATTCAGCTCCCCTGTCAAAATTCAAGCACATCAGATCAAGTTGGTCTTAAAACCAGATTGGGGGCTGGAGAGATGGCTTAGTGGTTAAGGTGCTTGCCTGAAAAGCCAAAGGACCCAGGTTTGATTTCCCAAGACCTACGAAAGACAGATGTACAAGATGGCACATGCATCTGGTGTTCGTTTGCAGTGGCTAAAGGCCCTGGCACACTCGTTCTGTCTCTCCCTCTATCTGCTCCCCACTCCGGTGGTCTCTCAAATAAGTTAAATAAATGAATAAATAAAACTTACAAAACAGATTGGTGCATGACGTATGTTAGAAAATTCCTTTGACTATGGCAGATAGAAGAAAATGTTAAATAATGAGCTAGAAATCTGGGAGGTCAGGAACATGGAGAAATGGTTTATTTTCATGGAAAATGGACTGTATACTTGGGCTGCTCAGAATATTTTTTTCCTGATGGAAAGATGATTTGACTAAGGCTGCATGTTGAGAAAGAAAACTCAAAACTACTGAAGACCAGAGAAAGAACAGAATTTCTACCTACACACATTTATTTTGGCCTAGAAACCTCTGCCACATTATCCATGGACGAGAATTCTGCCAGCATTCCACTTTTTCTTTCAAGGTAGGGTTTCACAGGAGCCCAAGCTGATCTGGAATAGTCTCAGGGTGGCCTTGAACTCATGGCGATCCTCCTACCTCTGCCTCCCAAGTGCTGGGATTAAAGGTGTGTGCCACCAAGCCTGGCTGCTTTTTTTTTGAAGCACAGTCTTATGTAGCCCAAACTGACCTTGAACTTGCTGTGTAGTCACAGATGACCTTGAACTGATCCTCTTATTTTCACCTCCCCTGTGCTGGGATTACAGACCACCCTACCTGGTTTATGGAATGCTAAGGAATCGAACCCAGGGCCCTGCATATGCTAAGCAAGCCTACCAACCCAGCTAGTTTACATTAATACGATGAATGAATTTCTTTCGGCGATGGTCAGAGTCATAAAAACATAGCAAGCTGGTGCTGGAGATATGCCTAACCATTAAAGCATTTGCCTGCAAAGGCTAAGGACCCAGGTTCGATTCCCTAATACCCACGTAAGCCAGATGCTCAAGGTAGTTTCTTTACAGTTTCTGGAGTCCCTGGCACGCTCATTCTCTCTCTCTTTCTGCCTTTCTCTCTCTTTTGTAAATAAAAAATAAAAATAAAAATAAACCAGTGTAGGGCTGGAGAGATGGCTTAGCGGTTAAGCGCTTGCCTGTGAAGCCTAAGGACCCCGGTTCAAGGCTCGGTTCCCCAGGTCCCACGTTAGCCAGATGCACAAGGGGGCGCACGCGTCTGGAGTTCGTTTGCAGAGGCTGGAGGCCCTGGCGCGCCCATTCTCTCTCTCTCCCTCTATCTGTCTTTCTCTCTGTGTCTGTCACTCTCAAATAAATAAATAAAAATTAAAAAAAAATAAATAAATAAACCAGTGTAGCAAGCTGGAGGGCGCCACTGGAACCTGTGGAAGAAGATTATTTAAGGAGGCAATTCAGTGAGTCAGGGAGAGAACTAGAGAAACTGGCCACCCACAGCTGGAGGCTGCAACTGTATGTAGTAGTCTGGCTGTCAGTCAGTCTTAACTCTGGATAGCAGGTCCTGGGGTTCTCTGCCTTTCACCGTTGGAAAAGGATTATGGGAAAGTGGTTGGCTCATAGTGATGACATTAGCATTATGAATAATGCTTGGGGGCTAGACCGAGGCTGCTGGGAACTGGCTGTTAGATTCCCAGAACATTTTACATAATGATGGCTCTGATGCCAGGTCAGCAGAGTGACTGTCAAAGGCAAAAGGCTCAGAAATCCACTGGAAGTAGACACTAGAAACTAGATATTCAAACAGGATTTTGCAGTGGCTTCGTGATTTTGTTTGTGGGATGGGGTGGAGGTGGTGTTGACTTTCCCATAACTTTGTTGTTCTTTTTTCATAGAGTTGTAAAGCTTGAAAAGTATCCTCTTACTGCTGCAGAATACTCTCTTTAGCCTGTGTTTCCTGTAGCCAGTCACAGTAGAGAGCTTTGTCTCAAGAAACCAGCAGTCACAGCTATGTTCTTGCAGGAGTCTTCTTTTTCATGTTGATTAAATAGAAAAATAAAATTAAGGGAGGGGATATGATGAAGAATGGAATTTCAAAGGGGAAAGGGCGGGGGGAGGGAGGGTATTACCATGGGATTTTTTTATAATCATGGAAAATGTTAATAAAAATTGAGAAAAAGATGAAATAAAATTAAGGGATGGAGGAATGGCTTAGCAGTTAAGGCACGTGCCTGCAAAGCCAAAGGACCCAGGTTTGATTCCTTAGGACCCACGTTAGCCAGATGCACAAGGAGATGCATGCATCTCGAGTTTGTTTACAGTTGCTGGAAGCCCTGGCGCTACCATTCTTTCTCTCTCTCTCTCTCCCTCTTTCTCTGTCAAATAAATAAATAAATATAAATATTAAAAAATAAAATTAAGTCATTAAAGGATATGGATATATCTCCATCTATCTATCTCTAAGTATCTATCTATCTATCTATCTATCTCTAAGTATCTATCTATCTATCTATCTATCTCTAAGTATCTATCTATCTATCTCACAATCAGATTACTAGAGTACTAAGGAATGAGATCCCAAGGTACATGCTGAGAAATTTAACTTTCAGAGTGAAGAGAGAAGAGATGTTCAAGGGTATTCACTATAGTGAGGAAAAGCTTATTAAAGCTGAGATTAATTAATTAATTATTTTTTAAAATTTTGGTTTTTCAAGGTAGGGCTTCACTCTAGCTCAGGCTGACCTGGAATTCACTACATAGTCTCAGAGTGCCCTCGAACTCATGGCGATCTTCCTACCTCTGCCTCCGAGTGCTGGGATTAAAGACATGCACCACCACACTTGGCTAGAGCTGGGATTATTTTGTAAATGATTCTTTAAAAATTCCCACCAACAAATCAAGAGGCAATGTGGTATGCAACACAGGCTGGAAAACTTTATATTTTAATTTGTTTATATATTTTAGGACTATATTTATTTTATTTATTTGCAAGGGAGGAGGGAATGAGCATGCCAGGATCTCTTGCCACTGCAAATGAACTCCAGATGCATGTGACACTTTGTGCACATGACTTTATGTGAGTACTGGGGAATTGAACCTCAGCTATCAGGCTTTGTAAGAAAGTGCCTTTAACCACAGAGCCACCTCTCCAACCCCTACTGTCATTATTATTATTATTTTGTTTATTTTTATTTATTTATTTGAGAGTGACTGATAGGGAGAGAAAGGCAGAGAGAGAAGGGGAGAGAGAGAGAGAGAGAATGGGCATGCCAGGGCCTCCAGCCACTGCAAATGAACTCCAGATGTGTGCACCCCCCCCCTTGTGCATCTGGCTAACATGGGTCCTGGGGAATCGAGCCTCGAACCAAGGCCCTTAGGCTTCACAGGCAAGAGCTTAACCACTAAGCCATCTCTCCAGCCACCCCCCCCCCTTTTTTGAGACAGGATCTCATGTAGCTCAAGCTGCCCTCAAACTGGCTATGTAGCTGAAGATGACCTTGAACTTCTTTTTAAATATTTTTATTTATTTATTTGGCAGAGAAAGAGGGAGAGAGAGAGGGAGGGAGGGAGAGAGAGAGAGTAAATGGAAGTACTGCAAATTAACTCTAGACGTGTGAGCCCCCTTGTGCATCTGGTTGACGTGAGTCCTGGGGATTCGAACCAGGGTCCTAAGGCTTCACAGGCAAGTGCGTCTTAACTGCTAAGCCATCCCTCCAGCCCTGAACTTCTTTTTAAATTTTATTTATTTGAGAGAGAGATAGATACATATGTAGAGAGATTGGACATGCCAGGGCATCTAGCCATTGCAAAAGAACTCCAGATGCATTCACCACTTTGTGCATCTGGCTTTATATGGGTAATGGGGAATCAAACCCAGGTCCTTAGGCTTTGCAGGCAAGTGGCTTAATCACTGACCCATCTTTCCAGCCCTGACCTTGAACTTCTGTTCCTCCAGCCTCTACCTTTTGAGTGCTGGAATTACAGGCAGATGGCACTACACCAAGTTTAATGTGGTGCTGGGGACTGAATCCACGGCTTCCGTGCATGCTAGGCAGGTACCTTACCACCAAGTCACATCCGTAGCTGCAAACTTTGTTTTAAAGGGGTAAGCAGTAAATATTTGAGGTTTGTAGGCCACTTGGTTCTTACAGTAACTACTGAATGGTCACATAGTATGAAAGTAGATGCAGATAGTATGAATTTGCTATGTGCCAATAAAACTTTCTCAGCTACATATCAAGTTTGAGGCCAGCATGGGAAATAGTTCTGTTTATGGATACTGAACTTTGAATTGCATATAATTGGTTTTTGAGGTAGGGTCTCACTCTGTCCCAGGCTGATCTGAAATTCACTAGGGAGTCTCAGCGTGGCCTTGAACTCATGGTGATCCTCCTACCTCTGCCTCCTTAGTGCTGGGATTAAAGGTGTGCACCACCATGCTGGCTCATAATTTTTGCAACATATGAAATTGTATTCTTTCTAAAATTTTTTTAAAATTAATCATTAAAAACATACGACAACCATTCCTAGCTTGTGGATCATGAAGTGGTGTGATAGGTTAGTCTGTGGGCTGTCGCTTGTCCACCTCTGGTGTAGAGGAGACCTCAGTGATTTTGGAATAGGACAGATTGGGCTTAAAACTCTAGCCTCCCTCACTGCTAACAAGCTACTTGATTTGGCTGGGAGTAGATCTTTTTTTCTGAGGTTCAATTCCCTCACATGGAAAAATGAGTACAGAAAAATCTCTCATACCCGGGTGTGGTGGGGCATGGAGAGATGGCTTAGCCTGAGGACCCAGGTTCAATTCCCCAGGTCTCACATAAGCCAGATGCACATGGTGGCACATGCGTCTGGAGTTCATTTGCAGTGGCTAGAGGCCCTGGTGTGCCCATTCTCTCTCCCTCTCTCTGTCCCTAAATAATAAATAAAAACAAATCTTTAGAGGTGGGCTTGGTGGTGCATGACTTTAATCCCTGCACTCGGGAGGCAGAGGCAGGAGGATCACAGTGAGTTCAAGGCCACCCTGAGACTACATAGCGAATTCCAGGTCAGCCTGGACTAGAGTGAGACCCTACCTCGAAAAACCAACCAACCAAACAAACAAACAAAAAAAGGCTCTCTAAATATTTATGTTTATGCACATATATTAGTGCTGCTCTTAGCTTTGGTCAGAGAATCTTCTTTTTACAGTCGGCGTGAACTGCTGGAGAGACGCAGAACCCATCCGAATGCTGGGAGTAAGTGATGGCTGAGAACTTGGCGCTCCAGGGCTCACCTCTGTCACCCAGGGCAAGGCTCAGGGCACGTTGCAGACGAGGGGGGGAAAGCATGTAAGAGCCAGAGGATGGGGAGGAGTGCTGTGGAGCTTCCTCCGGGCTTGACATCGCTGTGCTCCCGCACCTCAGCAGCCGTGCTTGCCCGCACAAGACCTACGCACAATGGAGCCTGTTAATATTCTCTCGTGGATGCAGGAGCCCACAGGGGCCCACTGCCCCTACGGTTGCTGAGGGAGGGAGAGGCGTTTTCCGGAGTGGTATAGCCGCTGGGAAAGCGCCCCGTGCTCTGCTAAATGACTCCACGCACACTCGCGCAGGCCCTGGTTGAACGCAGCGGCTCACGCTGTGCACAGAAGAGACCAAAGCAGCCAGGGCACGAGTTGGAAAGCAGAAAGGGTTCAGAAGGAAACGAGGTAAATATGACCAAAATTCGTCATACACGTGGTTAAAACAGTCAGTCAATCAATCAATCAGTAGATAAAGCTAGCACTACAATATGAAAAGATGGTAATAAAAACTACTTTATCAGCTACATGTACCAAGTTTCAGGGTCACTCACATCGGTAATGAGAACATGCCATTGTCTGTCTGTCTGTCTGTCTGTCTGTCTGTCTGTCTATCTATCTATCTATCTATCTATCATCTATCTATCTATCTATCTATCTATCTATCTATCTATCATCTATCTATCTATCATCTATCTATCTATCAAAGATAGAGAAACAGAGAAGGAGAGAGAGAGAGAGAGAATGGGTGCCGTAGGGCCTCTAGCCATGTAAATGAACTCCAGATGCATGTGCCACCTTGTGCATCTGGCTTTACTTGGGAACTCGGGAATCAAGCCTGGGTTCTTAGGCTTTGCAGACAAGCGCCTTAACCACTGGGCCATTTCTCCAGCCCCATTATCTACTTCTCTGATGGTAATACAAAGTCCAAAAATTTATTTTTAATATTTTATATTTATTTATTTATTTGACAGAAAGAGAAAGAGAGAGAATGGGCACTCCAGGGCCTCTAGCCCCTGCAAACGAACTCCAGACATGTGCACCCTCTTGTGCATCTGGCTAAAGTGGGTCCTGGGGAATCGAACCTGGGTCCTTTGGCTTTGCAGGCAAGAGCCTTAACCACTAAGCCATCCCTCCAGCCCCCCATTTTTTTTTTTCAGTTCTGTCAGCAGTTTTATTCCAAGATGGTGTTTTCATCCAGGTGCGTTTCTATAATCTCTTGCTAGCATCCACAGAGCTTTAAAATGAACTCAGCTCTGCATAACCTTTCCCACAAGAACAGATCAGATCAATTAACATTAAAACATGTTTTTCCTGAACTTTCTTACATTGCTCCAGGGAGAAGCTTGTCAGGTTCAAGTTTCAATTTATACCTGAGAGTGCTCGTGTTCCTGGTTGGCCCTTCTCATTAAAGCTGGCAAGACAGGAAAAGCTCTTTAGTGGCATTCTGGGGCATTTTAAATCTGGAACAAAGCAAGAGACGGTCACGAGAGCAGCACCTCTTTGCCTAGCTCATATAGGTGAGTACTCGGAGAAGACTTTAGTCAGAGTTAAGTCTTTACATCTCTGAGTGCTTGTTCTGAGGAAGGATCTTACTCTATCCTAAGCTGTCTTGGAACTTTTTCTGTAGCCAAGCTGACCTTGCACTCACAACAATCCTCCTACCTCAGCCTCCAAGTGCTATTTTTTGTCACATTTTTAAAGATAAAAGTATTCCTCCAGTCCCACATCATCATCATCATCTTCTCCTCCTCCTCCTCTTCTTCTTCCTCTTCCTTCTTTTTTGAAATGGCCTCCTAAAAGAGAGTCCAGCCTTAAAATTTGTATTCATTTGAACCTACAAACATACTTGGACTTTCCATTTGAAAGAAATGTCTGATGGAATTAAAGTCAGCGTAAAGTAGAGACACAATACAACCTAGGCTTATTGTGGCACTATCCACAATAGGCTGCATATGGAACCAGATTGTGTGTCCATCAACAGATATATGAATAAAGCAAGTATGGTATAGACACACAATGGAGGATTATTCAACTATTATGAAGAACAAAATAATGCCATTTGCAGAATAATGGGTGGGTCAAGAGATTGGGTATAGTGAAATAAACCGGAGTTAAATGTATTCAGTGGCTGGAGAGATGGCTTAGCTGTTAAGGCACTTGCCTGCAAAGCCTAAGGACTTAGGTTTTATTCCTCAGGACCAACATATATGTATTTTGGTTTTTCAAGGTAGGGTCTCACTCTAGCTCAGGCTGACCTGGAATTCACTGTGTAGTCTCAGGATGGCTTTGAACCCACGGTGATCCTCCTACCTCTGCCTCCCTAGTGCTGGGATTAAAGGCATGCACCACCATGCTTGGCTTTATTTTTAAGTACTTTTATTATTTACTTATTTGACAGAAAAAGAGGGAGAGAGAGAGAATGGGCATACCAAGGCCTCCAGCCACTGCAGATGAACTCCAGATGCGTGCACCCCCTTGTGCATCTGGCTAACGTGGGTGCTAGGGAATCAAACCTGGGTCCTTTGGCTTGGTAGGCAAACACCTCAACTGCTAAGCCATTGCTCTAGTCCCCAAATAGAATATTTTTAAAAGGTATTCATGTTGGAGAGAAGGCTCAATGATTAAGGGAGCTTTCTTTTTAAAAGTATTATTTACGTATGTAATTATTTATGACAGAGGAGAATGAGCACCCCGGGGCCTCTGGCCACTGCAAACGAACTCCACACTTATGCACCACCATGTGCAGCTGGTTTATGTAGGTTCTGGGAAATCGATCCTGGTTTCTTAGGCTTTGCAGACAAACGTCTTAATGGCTAAGCCATCATCCAGCCCTAAAGGTACTTTCTTACAAAGTGTGCGAGCCTGGGCTTGATTCCCCAGTACTTACATGAAGCCCAAAGCAAAAAGTGGAGTATGTGTCTAGATGTCATATGCACTGAAAAGAGGCCGAGGTATGCCTATTCTTTCTCTCTCTCTCTCTCAAATAAATACTTTTTTTTTTTTTTTTGGTTTTTCGAGGTAGGGTCTCTCTCTAGCTCAGGCTGACCTGGAATTCACTATGGAGTCTCAGGGTGGCCTCGAACTCACTGCAATCCTCCTACCTCTGCCTCCTGAGTGCTGGAATTAAAGGCGTGTGCCACCATGCCTGGCTTCATATATATTTTTTTAAAAAGACAAACATTACATGTTTTTGCTCACAATAGATTCTTAGGAGGATAAAAGACATAAAATACAAGGTGAACTTTGGGGGAAAGAAAGGGACTCAAGGGGCTGGAGGGATGGCTTAGCAGTTACAGCACTTATCTATGAAGCCTAAGGATCTAGGTTCGATTCTCCAGATCCCACATAAGCCAGATGCACATGGTGGTGCATGCATCTGGAGTTTGTTTGCAGTGTCTAGATGCCCTGGCATGCCCATTCTCATTCACTCACTCTCTCTCTCCCTCTTTTAAAAAAGGTAAGGGAATCAGGGGACAAGTGAGGGACCAGCTGAGGACCATAGGGGATGAATATGGTCAAAGTACATTATGTGCGTGGATGAAAATATCACAACCAAGGTCTGGAGGGATGACTTAGTGGTTAGGGCATTGCCTGCAAAGCCTAAGGACCCAGGTTCAATTCCCCAGGACCCACGTTTGCCAGCTGCACAATGCGTCTGGAGTTCGGTTGCAGTGGCTGGAGGCCCTGGTATGCCCATTCATTCTCTCTCTCTCTCTTTCTCTGTCAAATAAATAAATAAATATAAATATTTTTTAAAAAAGAAAATGTCACAACCAAACCCATTATTTTACACAATACCTCTATTTTTCCACCACTTTTTCTGACTGTTCCAAATCAAATTTGGAGAAAAGTTTGATCCATGGTCCTTGGAAGGACTAGGATGAGATAAATTGAAGTATTTGCCTTCAGTTCAAAATTTAAGGCATGCGCAAACAAAACGACTCAGTAATTATGATAAATTATGGATTTGTCGAGACAGGGACTTGCTATATAGCCCAAGAGGGACTAAAAATACATGACCCTCCTGCCTCAACTTCTTTAGAGTTAGGAATTACAGGCATATACCACCATTTTCAACAAGATAAATAATAGTTTTTAAAATTACCATACAAAATATAAATGCTTTCATAATGGAGTGTTGTGTATGTGTGTGTATGCATCGTCACATGTTTGTGTAAGGGAACACATGGAACCAAAGGGCAAGCTTGTCTCCACCTTCTCAGTGGTGGGATTGTAGGTGTTCACTGCCATGGCATGTGTCCCCTTGTGCATCTGACTTATGTGGATACTGGAGAATTGAACCTGGGTCCTTAGGCTGCACAGGCAAGTGCATAAACCACTAAGCCACCTCTCTAGCCCCATGCCTGGCGTTTTAAAACATGGGTATGGGGGACAGAACTCAGGTCCTCATGCTTGTAAGGCAAACCCTTTACCCACTAGCTGCCTCCTAAGCCCCATAATAGAATGCTTTTAAAAATCAAAAGTAGGGGGCTGGAGAGATGGCTTAGCGCTTAAGTGCTTGCCTGTGAAGCCCAAGAACATAGGTTCGATTCCCCAGGACCCATGTAAGCCAAATGCACAAGGTGACACATACATCTGGAGTTTGTTTGCAGTGGCTGGAAGTCTTGGTGCGCCCATTCTCTCTCTCTCTGTGTCGCTTTCAAATAAATAAATAAAAATAAATTTAAAAAAATCAAAAGTAGGGATGGAGAGATGGCTTAGTGTTTAAGGTGCTTGTCTGCAAAGCCTAACGAAATGAGTTTAATTCCCCAGTACCCACATAAAGCCATATGCACAAAGTAGCACATGCATTTGGAGTTTGCTTGCAGTGGCTGGAGGCCCTGGTGTGCCCATCTTTGTCTCTCTTTTCTCTCTCTCTGCTTGTAAATAAATAAGTTAATGAAAATAGGTTTTAAAAATCAAAAGTAATGCTAAACAATAATAATGAACAAAATTCAAAGATAATCAGTAACAGTGCTGGCCAAGTTCTGCCTGATTTTGTGGCAAAAGGATAAACCAGCAACACTGACTTGATGTTGGGTCCTATAGCCCAGGCTGGCCTTGAGCTCAGCTGTAGCTGGGGATAAACTTGAACTTCCTCAGTGCTATGACTGAGCCAGAACTTCCTTATACATTGCTAGGTAAGTGCTCTACTGGCTGAGCCACCTTCCCAGCCCCTCATTCACTTCTGTTCCTTTTTGCTACTTTCTTTTTTTAATTTTAAAAATTTTTATTTTTATTTATTCATTTGAGAGCGACCAACAGAGAACGAGGCAGAGAGACAGACAGAATGGGCACGCCAGGTCCTCCAGCCACTGCAAACGAACTCCAGACGCGTGCGCCCCCTTGTGCATCTGGCTAACGTGGTTCCTGGGGAATCAGCCTCCAACCAGGGTCCTTAGGCTTCACAGGCAAGCACTTAACTGCTAAGCCATCTCTCCAGCCCTACTTTCTTTTTTAAAAAAGAGTATTTTATTATTTATTTATTTATTCATTTGACAGAGAAAGAGAGAGAGGGGAGAAAAAGAAAGAATGGGCGTGCCAGGGCCTCCAGCCACTGCAAACAAACTGGTGTGCCCCCTTGTGCATTTGGCTAACGTGGGTGCTGGGGAATCGAACCTGGGTCCTTTGGCTTTGCAGGAAAACACCTTAACTGTTAAACCATCCTCCAGCCCTCTTTTTTTTTTTTGCTACTTTCTTTCTACACATCGTCTTCATCCTGCTTATTCTTCCTCAGATCTTGGGAGGAAAAATGATCAAAGCCCTCTTTTATTTACAGCCACAGTGGTTTTCCGTAAGTCAATACTAACTCTAAAAACTCCTTTCGCTGGTGGTGGTTTCTGTGCTGTTGGCCTGAAGCCGAGCGGGTGACCTCTTTAATGATTCTCATGACTCGTTGGCCGTGGAAGTCTGCAGCGTGGGAAGAGGAGCTCCACGGGAGACCGATCAAGCACCCCGAGGCCGAGGGATGCCCTTTAATCCGTCGGTGGCCATGGCAAAGTGCTGGCCAGCGCAGCGGACTGACCCCCTCCCGACTCCTGATGGGTGCCAGAGCCTTCTTCGCCCAGGATGGCTGCTGCGAGGGCGAATGCTTGAAGTCGGCACCCAGGGCTCTGTCGGGCCGCAGCATCTGGCGTTTGTAATCTGAACAAAAGCCTCTTCCTTTCCTAATCTTCATCCCAGATGCAGGCATGGCTCAGTACCAAGAAACACTCCAGTCTTTCTTCCCAAGGAGCGCGACGCCAGAAGCGCGGGATGCCGCAGCGAAGCGGCCGTGGGAACGTGGGTCGCAGCTTTCATCCGAGGCACACAAGGGCCCCCACCTCTGCCGACAGCCTTGCAAGAAAAGCACTTCCATCCACGTCCATCCAACCCAACCCCGTGGCTGCACAGCAGATAATCAGACAGAGTCAGGGTGTGGGAGAATTTGTTTTTATTATTATTACTGTTTCCCACTGTTTAACCATGAGCCCGGCCTCCTTGCTGGCAGCCGTATACATGTCATGGCTTCTTGAGCTCTAAACAGTAAAATAAACATGTCACATGTTTATCCGCATACTGTCCAAACACACACCAAGTGCTTTTGTGGCTGGTTTGAAGTTTTGATTTCGTTTTCTTTCCCCCCTCCCTGTATTTATTTATTTTTCTTTTAAGAAACAATGTGGATATCCTGTGATGGGGTGGGGTGGGGGGTTGGGAGAGATGGGCTCTTTCCATATGATGCGAGAGACCAAAGCTAGTTCCTTCAGGCTTGGAAAGCTGCCTTCATTGAGTAGAAATGAACTTTAACAAGACAGAAAAGGATATTTATCTGGGGAGAGAAAGGGGAGAACTTTTATTTCGGGAAGAAGAAAAGCTTCTGGCTTTCTGGGGCAAGCTAGTGAGACCAAAGAGAAAGGAGGTTACATAAAACACACGTGGGAACTGGAGATGTGGCTCAGCTTGTAGAGCGCTTGCCTAATGTACTTAACGTCATGGGTTCAATCCCATCATGGCATAAACTGGGCCAGGTGGTGCAAATCTAGAATCTTAGCAATTTGGAAGGAGGAGGTTGAAGGGTCAAGGTCGTCATTGACTACACGGAGAGCTTGAGGCTCTCCTGGGCTACATGAGAACTTGCCTAAAAAAATCAAAACTAAAATAAATAAATAATATAAACAAGTAAGTACATGTAGCAATGCATGTAGCCAGTTAAGGTGAGGCTGAAGGACTGCTCTCTCTCTCTCTCTCTCCTGGGGATTGAACCCAGGGCCTTGCGAATGATCTGACACACTAGGGAAGCGTTTGACCACTGAGCTATCTTATGTTCTAGCCCAAGGATTTACCTTCAATTGATCGATGTTTATTTATTTATTTATTTTTTTCGAGATAGGGTCTCACTCTAGCCCAGGCTGACCTGGAACTCATTATGGAGTCTCAGGGTGGCCTCGAACTCACGGCGATCCTCCCACCTCTGCCTTCCGAGTGCTGGGATTAAAGGTGTGCACCACCATGCCCAGCCTGATCGATGTTTATTTTTATTGGCATTTTTTTTTTTTTCGAGGTAGGGTCTCAAAGCCCAGGCTAAACTGGTATTCACTATGTAGTCTCGGTCTCAGGATGGCCTCGAACTCACAGCCATCCTCCTACCTCAGCCTCCTGAGTACTGGGATTAAAGGTGTGTATCACCACACTGGGCTTTTTTTTTTTTTTTTAAGTTTTTACTGATTTATTTGAGAGCGACAGACAGAGAGAAAGAGGCAGAGAGAGAGAGAGAGAGAGAGAGAGAGAGAGAGAGAGAATAGGCGCGCCAGGGCCTCCAGCCACTGCAAACGAACTCCAGATGCGTGTGCCCCTTGTGCATCTGGGTAAAGTGGGTCCTGGGGACCTCGAACCGGGGTCCTTAGGCTCCACAGGCAAGTGCTTAACCACTAAGCCATCTCTCCAGCCCACACCCGGCTTTTTTAGTGGCAGTTTTTTGCATGTATGTAATGTGTTTTGATCATAGTTCCCTCCCACTACCTCTCTTGTCCTGTTCCACCTTCTCCTTCCCAAGTAGTCTCTTTCTACTTTGAAGTCTTTGTGTGTGTGTGTGTGTGTGTGTGTGTGTGTGTGTGTGAGAGAGAGAGAGAGAGAGAGAGAGAGAGAGAGAGAGAGACAGAGAGAGAGAGAGAGAGAGAGAGAGAGGGAGACCATAGCATTCAGTTTGGCTTATCTGCGTGAGCGTAAGTGGGGGAATACTCACACAGCACATGCAACTTGCCAATGTCTTCGCCCTGAAGAAAGCGTCTCCCACTTCCTCTGCAACCACTGGCTGCTGCTAACTCCTCAGGCAGGGATGGAGACCCCACACTCTCCGGCATCACCCGTGACTGAGTAGTGACGGGCCTAATCTCGTGTAGGTCTTGTGCAGGTAACCATAGTTACTGGGAGGTCATGAATGTAACAGTCATGTCATGCTGGAAAGACACTGTCTGCAGCCCCCCCCCCCCCCCATCCTCGGCTCCTGCGCTCCTTCCTGTCTCCCCTCCTGTGATGCTGAACATCCCTTCACACAGATGTCGCTACTTATCTGCCTGTCTCCTTTGGAGAAAGGAGTACTTAAACTAATCTTTGCCCATGTAAAAGAAAGAGAGCATTATTGCGTATGATTCACATGTAATAAAGGACACTTTATTATGAATGTGCCATTTTATCTTTACACACCTCCCTCCTTCATATGCATGTGTATTCACACATTAGCACTATCAAGACGCGGAACACATCTACATACTTAAAGTTTCTTTGCTCCTCTTTTTAAAAAGCAGGGTTATTGTTATTATTATTACTAATAATTTTTCACTTTTAAAATATTTATTTATTTATTTGAGAGCGACAGAGATAGAGAGAAAGACAGATAGAGGGAGAGAGAGAGAATGGGCGCGCCAGGGCCTCCAGCCTCTGCAAACGAACTCCAGACGCGTGCGCCCCCTTGTGCATCTGGCTAACGTGGGACCTGGGGAACCAAGCCTCGAACCGGGGTCCTTAGGCTTCACAGGCAAGCGCTTCACCGCTAAGCCATCTCTCCAGCCCTAAAATATTTTTTTAATTTATTTGAGAGAAAATGAGGGGGGGGGGTCACCAGGGCCTCTAGCCACTGAAAACTACTCTACCTTCACAAGACCCTCCTAATAGGAAGAAAAGATGATGACATCAAAGTCAAAGAGAGACTACTGGAGAGAGGGAGGGGATATGATGGAATGTGGATTTGTGAAGGGGAAAGTGGGGGAGGGGAGGGAATTATCATGGTTTATTGTCTGTAAGTATGGAAGCTGTCAAAAAAAAAAAAAAAAAAGCATACTCCAGACACATACACCACCTGTGGTGTATGTGGGTCTTTGGCTTCACAGGCAAGCACCTTGACTATTAAGCCATCTCTACAGCCCTATTATTATTATTATTTAGTTTTTTGTTTTTTCAAGGTAGGGTCTCACTCTAGCCAAGGCTCACCTGGAATTCACTATGTAGTCTCTGGGTGGCCTTGAACTCACGGCAATCCACCTACCTCTGTCTTGTGAGTGCTGGGATTAAAGGTGTGTGCCACCATGCCTGGCTTATTATTTTTTAATATAAGTTTTTAATTTATTTGCAAGGAGAGAGTGAGAAAAAAATGAACAGGCATGCCAGGGGTTCATGCTGCTTGCTGTACACTAACTCTAGTTGCATGAGCCACTTTATGCATCTGGCTTTATGTGGGTATTGGAGAACTGAACCTGAACCAACCTCGGCCAAGCAGCCTTTGCAAGCAAGCACCTTTAACCTCTAAGCTGTCTCCCCAGGCTCTTAGTATTATTATTAATTTTATTTATTTATTTGACAGAGCAAGAGAGAAAGAGAGGGAGAGAGAATGGGCACGCCAGGGCCTCCAACCACTGCAAACGAACTGCAGACACACGTGCCACCATATGTATCTGGTTTATGTGGGTCCTGGGGAATTGAACCGAGGTCCTTTGGCTTTGCAGGCAAACACCTTAACTGCTAAGCCATCACTCTAGCCCCCCCTTATTATTATTTGTATTAGCATTCACAGATTTAGGTTTCATCATGGTGATCTTCAAACTAAATTCGATTTTGTTTCCCTTCTTCCCCTTTTCTTCCCCATTCCCCTCATCTCTGCGTCCTTCTCCCCACCATTGCCTCCACTCCACGTTCACACCCCATGTTTCTTTTGGTCCCCACTTTCTTTCTTTTTTTGGTTTTTCAAAGTAGTATCTCGCTTTAGCCCAGGCTGACCTGGAATTCACTATGCAGTCTCAGGGTGGCCTCGAACTCATGGCGATCCTCCTACCTCTGCCTCCCAAGTGCTGGGATTAAAGGTGTGCTCCACCACACCCGTCCACTTTTTTACTTTCACATCACCTGCTTTTCCCCTCTGGTGGTTTCTTACTGAGTTTCATAGCCCACATTCATTCTCACATCCCCTAATTTATATACACACAAACACTAAAAGTAAGTCCTCTGGCCATGGTGGTGCATGCCTTCAATCCCAGCACACAGGAGGAGGCTGAGGTAGGATCACTAAGAGTTAAAGGCTAGCTTGGGCTACAGAGTGAATTCCCGGTTAGCCTGGGCTAAAGTGAGACCCTTCTTCAAAGAACAAAACAACAACAAAACATTAAAAGGCTGGAGAGATTGCTCAGTGGTTAAAGGTGCTTGCTTGAAAAACCTCATGGCCTGGGTTTGATTACTCAGGACCCACGTAAAGCCAGTTGCAAAATGGCACATGCATCTGGAATTCATTCGCAGTGGTGGGAGACCCTGGCTTTCTCACACTGACTCCACCTACTATTTTCTCTCTCTCTAATAAATAAATAAATAAATGCCCCTCCCCCCTCCAAAATCCATTAAGAGTTAGGTTCTGCATGTGACAGAAAACATGTGATTCTTGTCTTTCTGGTTTGGCTTTTTGCCCGGTCCCATCCATTTCCCCGCAAATTTCACAATCTTATTTTTCATTTTAGCTGAGTAGAACTCCACCGGGTATACACACCACATCTTCATTTCCCAGTCATCTGATGACTGACATCTAGGTTGATTCCATCTCTTAGCTGCTGTGAGTTCAGCAGCAGTGAACATGAATAGACATGTCTCTCTGTCATAGGGAAGAGGTCTTGGCTACATGGTCAGGAAGGGTATACCTAGGTCACATGGTAGTTTGAATTTTAGCTTTCTGAGAACCTCCACATTGATTTCCACAGTAGCTACAGCTGTGCATAAGGGTTCCTTTCCCACACTTCCTTGTTAGCATTTATGGTCACTTGATGAGGGTGAGATGGAATCTGAAAGTGGTTTTAATTTGCATTTCCATGAGGGCTTTAAAAAATGTTTATTTATTTATTTTTATTTGAGAGAGAGAAAGAGGGAGAGAGAGAGAGAGAGAGAGAGAGAATGGGCTTGACAGAGCCTCCCATCACTGGGCTCCAGATGCATGCATCTGGCTTACGTGGGTCCTGGAGAATTGAACTGGGGTCCTTTGGCTTTGCAGGCAAGTGCCTTAACCGCTAAGCCATCCATGAGGGCTTTTAAAAATATGTGTATATATTTTATTTATTTGACAGAGAAAGGGGGGGAGAGAGAGAATGGGTGTACCAGGGCCTCCAGCCACTGCAAACAAACTCCAGACACATGTGCATCCCTGTGCCATTAGCCTTCGCAGGCAAGCGCCTCAACCCTCTCTAGCCTCCCCTTATTCTTTCCAACCAGTTCCACCTACTTTATTGCATCTGCTTTTTCTTGTGACCCACTGAGTGTAACTAGTACTGCTTGCCCCAGTATGGGTCGGGGGGGGGGGGGAGATTACTCACCAGAGCATGGGCAGTTTACAAGTGGATGCACCGCTGAAGAAGACATCTTCCTCTCCCCCAACAACCATTAACTAACTGGCAATAACCCCTGAAGGAGGGGCAGGCCCTCTCAAGACGGAATGCCCAATCTTGTGAAGGTCATCATAACCCTTGTAAATTCATGAGGGCCAGTGTGTGCCATGTCCAGAGACCCCCTTTCACAGCCATTCTCTTCCAGTGTCCCCTGAGCCTTGGAGGGAGTGACATAGGCGACCTCTTTAGGGCTGAATGCTCAGCAGACACCCTCAGAACTTTCACGACTCTTCCTGGGCAATCTCTGCCTCCAGTAATCACTGCACAGCGCAGAAAGAAGCTTCTCTGACCACAGCTGGGCGTGGCTCTAATGCAGTGGCAAAAACATCAATATTTAGAAGGCACTTTGGCCGATACAACATGCCCATCTAGCCACACAACAGTAGTAGCTTCCTCTTAGGGCCTGTGACCTCCCCAGCCATGGACTTCTGACTAGGTCTTCAGTACCTGGGCATACATTTCCTCCCCTGGAGCAGGCCTCGAATTCAAGTAGAAAGCACTTGTTTACTCCTATAACGGTCATGCCACTATTGCACCAGTGTGTACTTCTTGCCTGGCAGATTGGTTGTGTAGTGTGAAGGGTTCACCACTAGTTAACCCTGTTGATATCTTTTCTCTCTCACCAGCCTACAGGTTATCTTCTGGCACTAAGAGGGCTAGGCAGCAGAGAGGAGCATCTGCCTTAGCCTCCGCTTGATTTCTTTGTCCTACCACTAAAGTGTGTGGTATTTTCAGCAACAGAATCCCATTATCAAGTTTGAATGGATACTCATTTTTATTTATTTATTTTTTATTTATGTATTAGAGAGAGAGAAAAAGAGAGAGATAGGGAGAATGGGTCCTCTAAGGCCTCTAGCCACTACAAATGAACTCCAGATACGTGCTCCACTATGTGCATCTGGCTTATGTGGGATCTGGAGAATCAAACCTGGGACCTCAGGCTTCACAGGCAAGCACCTGACTGCTAAGCCATCTCTCCAGCCTGATGCTTCTTTTTAAATAAAATGCTATTAAATTTTATTGCTATTAGTTGTAGGATTTCCTCAAGTATTCTGAGTACTGAATTTTTAAAATTTTTTTGAGGTAGGATCTCCCTCTAGCCCAGGCTGACCTGGAATTCACCATATATACTCAGGTTGGCCTCAAACTCATAGTGATCCTCCTATCTTTGAATTCTTATCAGATGGATGGATGATTTGCTAATCTTTTCTCCGAAGGTTATCTTTTCACTCTTTTCTCTTTGCTGAACAGGTTTTTAGTTTAATACATTTTTTTTTGCATTATATATATATACACATATATATGTTTTTGGAGGTAGGGTCTCACTCTAGCTCAGGCTGACCTGGAATTCACTATGTAGTCTCAGGGTGGCCTGGAACTCATGGTGATCCTCCTACCTCTGACTCCTGAGTGCTGGGATTAATGATGTGCACCACCACGCCTGACTTTATTTTTGTTACTTATGCTTTGAGGCAGGGTCTCATTTAGCCTAAGCTGGCCTGGAACTCGCTATGTCGAGGTGAGTACTGGGATTACAGAGAGTCCCACTACATCTTGTTTAGGTGCTGTTGGGCACTGAAGCCAGGGCCAGATAAACACTCTGTCAACTGAGCTACATCCCATCTCTGTTGCCTGAACTTTTGAAATATCTAAGAAGTCATGGCCCAGCCCAACACCAAGGTGCTTTCTCCCTGTGGTCTTTTCAAAAAATTAATTAATTAATTTGGGAGGAGAGAGAATGGGTGCTCCAGAGTCTCCCACTGCTGCAAACATGAACTCCAGATTCACTACCGCTTTGTGCATCTGGCTTTACATGGGTACTGGGGAATCAAAGTCAGGCTTTCAGGCTATGTAAGCAAATGCCTGTCACTGCTAAGCCATCCCCCCAGCCTCCCTGTCTTTTTTTTTTTAGAGCGACAGACAGAGAGGAAGAGGGGGAGAGAGAGATTGAGAATGGGCGCATCAGGGCCTCCAGCCACTGCAAATGAACTCCAGATGCATGCGCCCCCTTGTGCATCTGGCTGAATCGAGCCTCGAAACTGGGTCCTTAGGCTTCAGAGGCAAGCACTTAACCACTAAGCCCTCCTGTCTTAACCTCCAGCCCTCCCTGTCTTATTTTAAGAGCTTTGTCATTTCTAGCCTCATGTTTAACTTTCTAAAATCAAGTTTGAAGTGTTTTCTGTATATTTTGTATGAGAAGAGTCCAGTTTCATTTTTTTCCCCATGTGATTACCCAGGGTTGTTAACATCATTCACTGAGAAAACTATTCTTTCCCCCATCTGTATAAATAGGGTGTCAGGAAGCCCAGACCAGCTTCACACTTGCTGTGTAGCTGAGGATGGTCTTGAACTTCTGATCCATCTGTCTCTACCACTCGAGGGCTGGGATTATAGACACATGCCGCCATGTCTGGTTTATGCTGTGCAGGGATTGAACTTGTGCATGGGCAGGCAGTCACTCTACCCCTGGAGCCACATCCCTGGACCTGTTCTGTGTAATATTTTAACTATGTTTGCTTTCATATACTGTAGGTACTCAACTGACTGTTTTGTTTTTGTTTTTGTTTTTTGGTTTTTGAGGTAGGGTCTCACTCTATCCCAGGCTGACCGGGAATTTATTTTGTAGTTTCAGGGTGGCCTCAAACTCATGGCAATCCTCCTACCTCTGCCTCCCCAGTGCTGGGATTAAAGGCATGTGCCTACGCCTGGCTTTCAACTGAATGTTAAGCAAACTAAGTAACAACATAACACTTCTCTGAAAATGAATTAAAGGATGAAGGAACGCTACAAGATTCATAAGATATATTAAAGACATATATTTTAAGTTGTGGGTGGACATTTCTTGCAATTACTTTTTAAGGAAGGAATCAGATCACTAGTAACTGGGCAAAGAAAGAAAACACTAATGCCAACCACAGGCTGTGCTGTAAAGAGAGGACATGGGGATCTGCAAAAGACGTGTGCTTTTTTTGGGTCACAAGACTGAATCTTGAATCCAGACACTGACATTTACTGGAAAAGCTATTACTGGTAGGAACTCCAGGTTCCTTTTCCTTTCCACATGATCATGAAGACAGTGCGTTAATTTACTTGTCTGGCATGGAGGAGTCACCCAGCAAGCATCCCATGGCATGACTTCTTCTTCTTCTTCTTCTTTTTTTTTTTTTTTTTTGGTTTTTCAAGGTAGGGTCTCATTCTAGCTCCGGCTGACCTGGAATTCACTATGGAGTCTCAGGGTGGCTTCGAACTCACGGTGATCCTCCTACCTCTGCCTGCTGAGTGCTGGGATTAAAGGCGTGCGCCACCACACCCGACTAAATCTTACTCCTCCCCCCACTCTATCTTGGATGGAAATGAAGATTTGTTAATTTATTTTTTCTTTTTTGTTTTTCCTTTTTCAAGGTAGGGTCTCACTCTAGCCCAGGCTGACATCGAATTCACTATGGAGTCTCAGGGTGGCCTCGAACTCACGGCAATCCTCCTACTTCTGCCTCCCGATTGTTAATTTTTTTTAAGTTTAGAGAGATTTTATTAGACGAAGAGAAGGACATAGGAGACTATGAAGTGAGAACGCAGGAGCAGGGTAAAGCCCCTCATTATTTTTAAATTTAATTTAATTATTTTAAAAATATTTTTAAGTATATTTATTTATTTATTTATTAGAGACAGAGAGAGGGGTGGGAGGGAGAGAGTGAGAGTAAGACTGGGTATACCAGGGCATTGTTCCCTGCGCCTTCTAGGGGGTGCATAGATGTTTGATCCAGCACCGAGCATGCGTGCAAAAGTAACGCATTCTCATCACTTTGATGAGTTCATTAAGAGATTGTCTCAAAAAACAAGGTGAGTTGGGCATGGTGGTGCATGCCTTTAATCCCAACACTCGGGAGGCAGAGATAGGAGGATCACTGTAAGTTCAAGGCCACCCTGAGACTACAGAGTGAATTCTAGGTCAGCTTGAGCTAGGGTAAGATCTTACCTTGAAAAACCAAAATAAATAAATAAATAAATAAATACATAAATACACAAGTAAATAAAATAAGATTGAGAAGGTATCCTCATTGTCACTTTCTGGTAGTTTTACTTTTACCTTTTGTAATAGTTATGTTTTCTTTTTCTTTCTTAATTTCTTTCTTTTTGTTTATTTGCATGGAGAGAGAGAGACAGAGAGAGAATGAGTGCACCAGGGCCTTCAGTGCTGAAAATGAATTCCAGATGAATGCACCACTTAGTGAGATTGGCTTTATGTGGGTACTGGGAAACTGAACCCCAGTTATTAAACTTTGCTGACAAGTGCCTTAACTGCTGAGCCATCTCTCCAGCATGTTTTTACATTTCATATTTAGATCATTTCCTCACTTTGAGTTGGTTAAGTGCTCACTTTGATATTTTATTATTTATTTATTTGTTTATGAGAGAGAGGGAGAGAATGGGCACACCAGGGCCTCTAGCTACTGCAAATGAACTCCAGATGCATGCGCCACCATGTGCATCTGGCTTACGTGAGATCTGGGGAATTGAGCCTGGGTGCTTAGGCTTTGCAGGCCTGCGTCTTAACCACCTAAGCTATCTCTCCAGCCCAAGTGTTCACTTCAAATTACACAATTACTTTGTACCAAAGAGTACTACCAACTCTGTCCTCCGTCACCTGGTGTTAGGTACATAGGTCCCCATTCTTATCCATAGCTCATGTGTTTTTTTTTTTTTTTCTGTGCCAAAACCACATTGTAATTATAATAACTTGACAGAGAATTTGATAACTGATAGGACTAATTCTCACTTTCTTCCTCTAAAATATCTTGGTTCTTACTGATCCCTTGCAGTTCCTTTCTTTTTGCTTTGAAGCTTGCCAGGGTCATAGGTACTCAAAGCTGGCTTTGAACTCACTAGGTAGCTGACCTGCTTGCCCCCACCTCCTGAGGGCCGCTATGACAGGCATGTGCCACCATCTACAGTTTATGTCATGCTGGGTGTAACCCCAGGGCTCTGTGCATGCGAGGTGGGCATTACCCTCAGCCCTGTGGTTGCTCTTTCTGTGAAGAATGGCCCTGGAGAATTTGATAGGAATGGCATAGAATCTGTAGATTAACTTTTGGTTGCATAGTCGTTTCACATTTCTAAATTTCTAGTTGAGAGAGAGAGAGAAAATGGGCATGCCAGGGCCTCCAGCTCCTGAAAATGAACCCCAGACACATGTGCCACCTTGTGCATCTGGCTTATGTGGGTTCTAGAGAATCAAACCTGGGTTCTTAGGCTTCGTAGGCAAGTGCCCTAACCACTAAATCCTCTCTCCAGCCAGTTTTCACAATTTTAATCCCTTCAATTCATGAGGATTTTTTTCCTTCCCTCCCTCCCTCCCTCCCTCTCTCCCCTCCTCCCTTCTCTCCTTTCCCTAACCAACCTCCTTCCCTCCTTCCCTTCCTTCCTTCTTTCCCTTCCCTAACCAACTTCCCTTCCTTCTCCGTCTCTCTCTCCCTCCTTTCTTCTCTACCTTTCCTAACCAATCTCCTTCCCTCCCTCCCTCCCTCCTCCTCCCCTCCCTTCTTTCCTCCCTCCTTCCTTCCTTCCTTCTTTCCTGTTGTGAATGGAGCTCATGTAACCAGGCTGGGCTCGAACTCTTAACCCTCCTGCCTCTATCTCCCAAATGCACGTGTCACCAGGTCCAGTTTACATGGCGCTAGGAATAGAAGCCAGGGCCTTGTGCATTCCGCGTCCACACTCCACTGACTGAGCAACATCCTCAGTAGGTTTATTTCCTCAGTATTTTAAAGTTTTTATTGTGGAGGTATTTCACTTTCTTGGTTAGGTTTATTTCAAGTTTTTTTTAATTTAAATTTTAATTAATTGCTTTTTTATTTGAGAGAGGGAAAGAGGCAGAGAAAGAAAGAAACACAGAGAGAGAATGGGAACACCAGGGCTTCCAGCCACTGCAAATGAACACCAGAAGCATGCGCCACCTTGTACCTTTGGCTGACGTGGGTCCTAGGGAATCGAACCGAGGTCCTTTTGGCTTTGTAGGCAAGGTCCTTAACCGCCAAGCCATCTCTTCAGCCCTAATTTTTATTTTTTGATGCAACTGGGGATGAGAGAGGATGATTTTGGGTACACTAGGGCCACGTGCTGCTTGGTGTCTGTTTGAATGTTGCCTTCTCATATCTAATTTTATTAATTTGGGTCATCTTTTTGTTGTTAGCTTGGCTAAGGGTTTGTGGGTCTTGTTTATCTTTTCAAAGAACCAGTTCTTTGTTTCACTGATTCCTTGTGTTTTGTTTCTATTTTAATTTCTGTCCTAAACTTAATCATTTCTTCCTGTCTGCTAAATTTGTTTGGTTTCTTGTTTTTCTAAGGCCCTGGAGTACACCATGAAACTCTTTGAGATCTCTGAATGTTTAATGCAGGTGTTTATTCCTATCAACTTTCCTCTTTGAATTGCTCCTATTGTTTCCCAGAGGTTTTTCATATTTTGTATTTTCATTTTCATTTGATTCTAGGATTAAAAAAAACTTTTCTGAATTTCTCCAAGGCCCCTTTCACTATAATAGTGAATTGTTTAATCTCTATGAGTCTGTGTATGTTCTGTGGCTTTCTTGTTGTTGGTTGTGATCAAATAGAACACAAGAAGTTATTTCAATTTTTCCATATATATGTAAACAATCAAACCTGTATATATATATGGAGAGAGAGAG
This sequence comes from Jaculus jaculus, assembly GCF_020740685.1. NCBI lineage: Eukaryota > Metazoa > Chordata > Mammalia > Rodentia > Dipodidae > Jaculus > Jaculus jaculus. The sequence goes on along the minus strand of NC_059113.1, from coordinate 91,436,340 downwards.
AGAGAGAGAGAGACAGACAGACAAACAGACAGATACACACACACACACACACACACACAGAGAGAGAGAGAGAGAGAGAGAAGACAGGGTCTCATGTATACCAAGCTGGCTTCAGACTTGCTACCCAAAAGAACTTCTTTTTTCGGGGGGGGGGGGCGGGTTCAAGGTAGGGTATCACTCTAGCCCAGGCTGACCTGGAATTCACTCTGTACTCTCAAAGTGGCCTCGACCTCATGGTGATCCTCCTGCCTCTGCCTCCTGAGTGCTGGGATTAAAGGAGTGTGCCACCCTGCCCAGTTCTCTGGTTTAGTTTTTTCTATAAGCTGTTCTAGGCTCAGAGCCTGCTGTCTCTGCTTGCCACATACTAACTCTGGCATAGATCCAGATCTTTCCTTATTTCCCTACTTTTTCTTAGGGTCCACCACTTACCCCCGTCATTGCATTGTCAGTAAACAATACAAGTTTCCTCTTCCTTTATTCTCTCATTTTGTCAGAGTCTCATGTAGCCCAGGCTGGCCTCAAAGTCACTACATAGTGATGACTGCCCTCGACTTTGTGATCCTCCTGCCTCCACCTCCCGAGCATTGGGATCACCAGCAGGCACCATCATGCCTGGCCTTTGCTTGTGGTTTTTGAAAGAGTCTCACAGGTTGGCCTGGAACTCACAGAAGCCCTGATTGGCTTCAAACTTACAGGGATTCTCTGCCTCGGTATTCCGAGTGCTTAGGATTAATAGTTGTGTGCCATCACCTGGTTCAGTTCAGAATATTTCTGACTCATTTTTTTTCCACTACTGAGATGATTAAGCACTAATTACCTAAAAATAAACAAGACAAAATAAACCCAATTGTGAGAGAAGATCTAGCAAGGACAAATAAAATGTAAACATATAACGGTCTGTGGGTATAATATGTGTACTTAATTTGTGTGTGTGTGTGTGTGTGCACTTTGAATGGTGTGTGCTATATGCATATGTATGTACAGATGTGCACAGACACACGTTTGTGGAGGTCAGAGGAGGATGTCAGGTGTCCTTTATCACTCTTCTACTTTACGTCCTTGAGACAGAATTTCTATTTAAATGTAGGTCTTGTTCTCTTACCCACTGAGCCATTTTCTTGGCCCAACTTGGATTTTTTAAGCTTAAGAATTTAACCAGGTACGATGGCACATTTGTTTAATCCCAGCACTCAGGGGGCTGAGATAGGAAGATCCCTATGAGTTCGAGGCCACCCTTGAGACTACATAGTGAATTCCAGGTCAGCCTGGGCTAGAGTGAGACCCTACCTTGAAAAAAAAATCTTGAGGTTTGTTTCTCCAGGTGAAGGTTGTAGAGACAAAATTTTATATTTGGAAAGTTTATGTTACATATATTACAATGAGAATACATTCCTTTCCTTCTTTTCTAAAACTTTATTTATTTGTATAGTTAAGAAAAAGAGATGGAAAGAAAGAAAGAGAAAGAGAGAGAATGGGCACGTCAGGACTTCTTGCCACTACAAATGAATTCTCCACACATGTGCCACTTTGTGTATCTGACTTTATGTGGGATCTGGAGAATCGAACTCTGAGCTGACAGGCTTTGCAAGCAAGCACATTTAACCACTGAAACCATCTCCCCAGCCCTACACTTTTTTTTTTTTTTTTTTTTTTTTTTGGTTTTTCGAGGTAGGGTCTCACTCTGGCCCAGACTGACCTGAAATTCACTATGGAGTCTCAGGGTGGCCTCGAACTCACAGCAATCCTCCTACCTCTGCCTCCCAAGTGCTGGGATTAAAGGCGTGCGCCACCATGCCCGGCTGTTTTTTTTTTTTTTTAACCTAAAGCCTGACAAACGTTTTAAACATTGGTTATCACAAAATAGCTCATAGACTATATTAAAATTATTTTAAGAGAATTTAAAGAGAGAAATGTAAAGGCATAATTTTGAAAGAAAATAGAAATGTGTATTCATTAGTTAAAATTAAAGCAAAAAGTCTTTAAAAAATTTTAAACTTCCAATAGTCACCCTAATTTCAAGAGCTATGCTTATTTAAATACAGTTTTAAATGTTTGATTAGGAAGTCCTCCAACCAGAACAGAGTAAAACAGGAACGTTGTGCAGGAAGCAGCTGGTGAAAGGCAGGCTTAGCAGGAAAAGGCAGCAGAAAGTGTCCAGGGCACGGGTTCCCTTGCTGCTCATAGGTTCTGTTTCTGTTTGACCTAGGCAAGACCCACACGAGGACAGGGACAGAGCAAGCATTTGACAAGGGGACTTCTCGACTTCCCTCTTGGCTGGCCAGCTTGCCTCCTGGGAAGGAGGACAGTGCTCTGGTTTTTCACCCAGGCTGCCAGAAGAGGCCCTGGGGTGGGGGAGGGTGCGGAATCTAACTGCGAAAGAAGACTGTGGGTGAATTGGGGGGGCAAAGTGAGCTCACACCTTGGATACTCAGCACTCAGGAGGCAGGAAGATCACGGTGAGGACAAGGCCAGCCTGCTCTACATAGTGAGTTCCAGGCCAAAGGAAATCAAAATGTTCTTACTGTCAGTGTAGCCTGTTTTTAAATTATTTATTTATTTATTTTATTTCAAAGGGGGAGAGAGGGGAGAGAGAGAGACAGAAAAGGAGAGGGAGAGAAAGGAAGGAAGGAAGGAAGAAAGAATGAATAAATATGGGTACACCAGGGCCTCTTGCCACTGACAATGATCTCCAGACACACATCCGACTTTACGGGAGTGCTCTTGCAAGTAAAAGCCTTTTACCGTGGAGCCATCTCTCCAGCCCAGTATATTCTCTTCTGTGAAATATTTGTCCACATCTTTTTCTCATTTTCTAGTTGGATGTGTTTTCCTGTTGCAAGTTTTTCGATATCCTAGACACCAGCCCTGCTTGGAATGTGTGGCGGGAAGACACTGTCTCTGCCGTGTGGCTTGTCTTTTTGCTCTCGGCATAGCGGCTTTCAGAGCCAGGTTTTTAACATCCTACAAGGCTCAATTTGTCAATGTTTCCTTTTATTGACTTTTGCTGCTGGACTCACTTTGCATTCTGATGATTCTCTTCTATGTGTGCATTTGAGTCTTTGACAGCGCTTGGCTCTTCAGCTAGCGTCTCTCCAGATGCTTTTGCAGTCGGTCCTTTTACGACTCCAGTCATTCAGCCCTGAACCTTATTGTCCCGTGGGGAGTGGCCCCAAGTTCACTGCTTCTCTCTTTTGGCATCTTTGCTCTATTACGGACCCCATTCTCTTCAAATTTTATTTTATTTTTCCATTTCTGTTATGGTATTTTTTACATCGTAAGGTCTCCTGTTTTCTTGGCTGAGATTTTTCTACTTTCTCATTTGCTTCAAGAGAATTAATTCTTGATTGCTGACATATTTTTTATGATGCCTGATTTAAAGTAATTACTTTGTCAAGTCATCCCCACTTCAAAGTTCTTTGTGTTGACCTCAGTCTTCTTTTGCCTTTCCTTTTCCACTGAGCCCCTTCTTTCCAACCAGACCCTTTTCTGTGAAGTTTTTTTAATTTAATTTTTATTTTTCTTGGATTTTATTTTTTTGAGGTAGGGTCTCACTCTATCTCAGGCTGACCTGAAACTCTGGAGTAACAGGCTGGCCTTGAACTCACAGTGATTCTCCTGCCTCTGCCTCCCAAGTGCCGAGATTAAAGACATGTTCTACCACACCCAGCTATTATTCAGCCTTTTATTTATTTATTTATTTATTTATTTATTTATTTATATTTTTTTAAAACTTTTTTTGTTGTTGTTTATATTTATTTATTTGAGAGCGACAGAGAGAGAAAGAGGCAGAAAAAGAGAGAATGGGTGCGCCAGGGCTTCCAGCCACTGCAAACGAACTCCAGACGCGTGCGCCCCCTTGTGCATCTGGCTAACGTGGGACCTGGGGAACCGAGCCTCGAACCGGGGTCCTTAGGCTTCACAGGCAAGCGCTTAACCGCTAAGCCATCTCTCCAGCCCTTATTCAACCTTTTAAAACAATATTTTTATTGAGAGAGAGAGAGAAAGAGAGAGGGAGAGAGGGAGAGAGGGAGAGAGGGAGGGAGGGAGGATACACCAGGGCCTCTTGGTGCAGCAAATGAATTTCAGACACATGCGCCACTCTGTGCATTTGGCTTTATGTGGGAACTAAACCTGGGCAGTCAGGCTTACAAGCAAGCATCTTTAACCCCTGAGCCATTTCCCTGGTCTCAGATAATCTTTTATTCACCACTTGACGGCATAGATAGTGGAACTAAGGTGCACACTCTGGCTTCATGTTTCAGTTTCCTGGCTTTCCTGCAAGAGACTTTTTCTGGTCTAGTGCACCGAACTTCTTATGAACAGTGAAAGCAATAGACCTTTTAGAGAAAGCAAACTTTTGGCTTTAGGAACATGTAGCAAGACTTTCAGTTAAAGTACCTGTCACTGGGGGCTGGAGAGATGGTTCAGTGGTTAAGGCACTTGCTTGCAAAATCTTACAACCCAGGTGCGATTCCCCAGTACTCACATAAAAGCCAGATGCACAAAGTGGCACAGTAGCTGTCACTGACTTGAAGGGGTGACTTCTGTCCTCCCCACACTGCAGCTTACAAATGCCTTCAGGGGTCCCTTTTAATTTACTACACATGTGACCTGCTCATGAGACTTACACGTTTCTTATCAAAGACTTAAATTTGGGCTGGAGAGATGGCTTAGAGGTTAAGGCACTTCCCCATGAAGCCAAAGGACCCAGGTTTGACTCCCCAATGCCACATAGACCAGATGCACAGGGTGGTGCACGCGTCTGGAGTTTGTTTGCAGTGACTGGAGGCCCTGGCGCCCCCACTCTCTCTATCTGCCTCTTCCTCTCCCTCCCTTTCTCCTTCAAATAGATAAATAAAATATATTTTTAAAAAACCACTTAGGGCGCATGCGTCTGGAGTTCGTTTGCCCTGGCTGGAGGCCCTGGTGTGCCCATTCTCTCTTTCTATCTGCCTTTTTCACTCTGTCTGTCGCTGTCAAATAAATAAATAAAAATTAAAACAACAACAACAACAACAACAATAACAACAAAAATCCACTTAGGGGTTGGAGGGATGGCTTAGTGGTTAAGGTGTTTTCCTGCAAAGCCACAGGACCCACATTTGATTCTTCAGGACCCACATAAGCCAGATGCATAAAGTGGTACATGCTTCTGGAGTTCACTTGTGTGGTCTGAAGGCCCTGGTACAAATAAATAAATAAAATAAAAATTAAAACAAAAGACTTAGACTAGTAACTGACACTCAAAATTACTTAGCTTCCCAGGAATTCAGAATCTGCCTCAGACAGAATGCTCCTGAACAAACCTATCACGCCGTGTTTAACTGTGGGGCACCCCCCTTCCCCTCAGCACCCAGTGCTATGCAATGCACCCTCACATCACTGGATGGAGGCATGCCATGGTTCTTGCTTGTTCAGTCAGCTCCCATTCATTCTAGAGTGCCAGCCACAGGCATAGAGCACAGGCTAACCCTCCTGCCCACGGTCTCTCCAGCCCTGACACATCACAGAAGTGATTATGGAACAAGAGCTGGGGATGTCCTTTCGTGGTACAGGGCTCGCCTAGCCCAGGGCAGGCCCTGGGTTCGATCATCAGTATTGCAGAAACAAACAAACAAACAAACAACCCAGTTAACTATTACACACACTGATGAAAGAACTGGTTATTCCTCTAAGAATTCACAACTTTGGTGAGGAAGATTAATGGGTGAATAGCTAACAGTAATTGAAGCCATTAAAATAAATACTAGGAAGAGATTAAAGTGTTCAGTCCTGATGTCTGCAGCCCAGGGGAGTTAATTGCTAACTTGCAGGATGGAGGGAGACTTGCTAAAGGAAGTGGCTGTCAGCTGCCTGTGTAAAGCCTTGCGCGGTCTAGTATAAGGAAATTCCTCTCTAGAGTGCATCTTCCTTTTTCCTGACTTCTATTCTTTTTCCTGAAAGGAGAATTTTTTTTTTTTTTTTTTAAAACAGTCTTCCTGTACTAAGGGTCTGCTTCCTGCGGAAAGCCCTGACTAGCACTCGGTGATTGAACAACAAAAGCCTCAGCGTGGTGATAACAGCTCCAGATCTGGGTGCTTCATTCAGGAAGGAAAACGTTCACCAGGGTTTGAACCCCAAAGACCATTCCAGGACCTTTGGGAATATCTGTTTTGGTTTTAGCAATTTGTTTTTGGCTCATAAGCAATCGCAGATGGCAACAGCATCTCTGGTTAGATGGGAGCCCTTGCTGACTGTAATTCACTTAAGGGTGTGGACACATTTATTGTGTCTTAATTACATTTATAGTGTTACTGAATTATCCAATGGCCAAAAGAAATAATGTAGGCATCAGTAACTGCATTTTCCAAGTGAAGTATTATTAAGTCTCATGAACAGAGAATAGGTAACAAGTCCATTTAAACTGCTATTTTCTTATCACAATACTCACATTTTCTGAAAGTATTCTGTTAAAACAATCCCAAGTTATTTTGGAGCACATCTACACTAATCTTTAAGAGGAACTGATTGCAAAGTTTAGAAGGGAACTAATTCTACTTTCTCCCAATGGATTCCTTTCTTTCCTTTTAAAAAATATTTTATTTACTTATTTGAGAGAGAGAGAGACAGAGAAAAAGAATGGGCACACCAGGGCCTCCAGCCGCTGCAAACAAACTCCAGATGCACACACTACCTTGTGTGTCTGGCTCACATGGTTCCTGGATAATTGAACCTGGGTCCTTAGATTTCACAGGCAAGCGCCTTAACTGCTAAGCCATCTCTCCAGCCCTTTTTTTTGGGGGGGGGGGTATTCGAGGTAGGGTCTCACTGTAGTTCAGGCTGACCTGGAATTCACTATGTAGCCTCAGGGTGGCCTCAAACTCCTGGTGATCCTCCTACCTCTGCCTCCCGAGTGCTGGGATTTAAAGGCATGCGCCACCACACCCGGCCAGCCCTTTTTTAATAAAAATAATATTTTTATTTATTTATTTGCAAATAGAGAGAGAGATATAGAGAAGAGGGACAGAGACTACAAACTCCAGACGCATTTGTCACTTTGTGCATTTGGCTTTACATGGGTACTGGGGAGTCAAACCTGGATCCTTAGGCTTTTCAGGCACCTTAACCATGGAGCCACCTCTCTAGACCCCTCCCAAGGGATTTCTTCAGTGCAGAGAGGTTAAGGGACTTTCTGCTTATCACATAGCTGGCTAATGGGATTGTTACCAGATCCTATGTTGTGGGCTTGTTTTGTGGCTGTAAAGATAGAATTTTCGTCAACCATTGAAGATGAGGACATGGAGGTGGGGGTGAAGGAGACGAAATGAAAGCCCAAAGAAAGGTGAGAGAGGCTGGGGTTATGGCTCAGTTGCTAGAGCGCTTGCCTAGGATTCAGGAATTCCTGGGCTCCATCCCCAGTCCTGCATAATACTGGGCATAGCCGGGTGTGGTGGCACACACCTTTGATCTCAACATGCAGGAGGCAGAGGTAGGAGGTCGCTGTGAGTTTGAGGCCAGCCTGGGACTACATAGTGAATTCCAGGCCAGCTTGGTCTAGAGCAAGATCTTACCTTGAAAAATAAAAACCAAAAAACACAAACACTCAAAACTGGAGTATACTTATGCATGTAGGTAATGCCAGCACTCCTCTGGGAGGGGGAGGCAGGACATTCAGAAGGTCATCCTTGCGTATGTAGTGAGTTGGAGACCAAAAGATGGGGAAGATGAAATGTGTTTGATGGGAAGCAGGAGAAGGATTTCTTGAGGCAGCCTCTACCATTAGCCCACCTACTAAAATAGTCCATATCAGAAGAGGCTATGACCCCAGGGTTAGGGTTAGGGTTAGGAAAGAACTTCAGCATAGCTATTAGGTGAGGGTTGATCGAATGACTTAAACACTTCCAGGTCTTTCCTCCATGTGAAATGGTTAACTTTGTCAGAGGCAAAGCACCTATTGCTTGTACCTTATGATCACCACCCTTCTATTCCTGGTGGTGGTATTTTTATTTTTTGTTTTTGTTAAAAATATTTATTTAGTGAAGGAATGGGCATACCAGGGCCTCTAGCCACTGCAAATGAACTCCAGATGCATGTGCCACTTTGCATATCTGCCTTTACGTGGGTACTAGGGTGTCAAACCCAGCCATTAGGCTTTGCAAGCAAGCACCTGTTTTGATTTTTTTTTTTTTTGAGACAGAGTCTCACACTAGCCCAGGCTGACCTAGAATTCACTCAGTGACCCCAGGCTGGCCTCAAACTCATGGTGCTCCTCTTTCCTCTGCCTCCAGAGTGCTGGATCTAAAGATGTGTGCCACTATGCCTAGCTATTCCTTGGGGTGTTATTACTTAGGGATCACCTCAGATAGAGGCTTGTCTGTTTAGGGCAAAGACCAGGGACATGGGTTTCTATCTGCACAGGATATGGTAACAACATAGCAATCCACCATTGTGATGCATGTCCTTTGACTTACACATGGATGTTTGCTATTTGTTTCTGCCTCAAGACAATCCCCACCCCCCCTTTTTTTTGAGAACACAACAGACTTTTTATTGAGTGTGTGACAAGAGGTTTAGTCAAAAAGACCAAAGCCCATGTCGTCATCAGACTCCTCAGCCTCTCCTTTCCTGGCTTCCACGTTCTTCGCCTTTGCTGGAGCACCAGGCGCAGAAGCAGGCGCACCGGCCCCCAAGGTGCAGATGAGGCTCCCGATGTTGACGCTGGCCAGGGCCAAAAAGGCTCCACACTCAGCCCGGCTGCTTTAACGAGGGCATTGCTCCTGTCCTCCGTGACCGTCACTTCGTCCTCGTGCAGGATGAGGGCCGAGCAGATGCAGGCGAGCTCGGAGACGGAGGCCCCGGGTGCAGAGTGCCGGGCACGGGGCTAATCTCCGGGTGAAGCGAGGGCCTCACCCCAAACGCACCCTCCGCATCCTTGGAAGAACCGATCCCCTTGGTGGCAGCTGAGGAAAGCCAATCTCCACTTTTGTTTTTATTTAAATTTAAAAAATATATATTTATTTATTTGAGAGCTACAGACACAGAGAAAAGAGGCAGAGAGAGAAAGAGAGAGAGAGAGAGAATGGGCACACCAGGGCCTCCAGCCACTGCAAGCCAATTCCAGACGCATGCACCCCCTTGTGCATCTGGCTTATGTGTGTCCTGGGGAATCAAGCCTGGGGTCCTTAGCCTTCCCAGGCAAGTGCTTAACCACAAAGCCATCTCTCCAGCCCCCCAGTCTCCACTTTTTGAGGACCATGTGGTAGAAGAAACCTTAGGCCAGGGCTCCACTTTGGGATTGTCCTGGAGAGCAGAACCAACAGGATTCTCTTTCTCTTAAATATTTGGGATGTTAGCCTCAGGGAGAAGAAGAGATTTGAATTTCTTGCTTAGGAAAAGCCATGGGACAACTCAGTTAGAGAAGTGCTGGCCTTGTGGGCATGAAGACTTGGCTCCCCAGAACCCACATAAGAAGAAAGAAATTTAAGTATGGGGCAAAATGGTGGGGGTTTGTGGTCCTAGTGGTAGGGAGGTGGAGGCCGTATCATCCCCAGGGCCTAATGACCAACTAGCTGGTCTAATTGGTGAGCTCCAGGCCAGTGAGAGACCTTGTCTCGAGAAAAGGGGACCGTGTTCCTGAGGAACAAGACTGAAGGGTGTCCTCTGGCCTGGACATGCACTCCCACCCCACACAAGCATATACATATGCACATACACATATGCACAAACCATACATGCATGCATGACAAAGAAAACCCATGAATAAGCTGTCATACATGTCTATAATTCAAGCATTTGGGAGGGAGAGGCAGAAGGATCAGGAGTTCAGGATTATCCTTGGTTACATAGTGGGTTTGAGATCAGCTTGGGCTACAAGAGACCCTGTCTCAAAAAAGAATAATAACAGGGCTTAAGAAATGGTTTAGCAGTTAAATGTGCCCGAAGGACCTAAGGACCCAGGTTTGATTCCCCAGGACTTACATAAGCCAGATGCACAAGGTGGCGCATGCTTTTGGAGTTTGTTTGCAGAGGCTGGAGGCCCTGGTGAGTCCATTCTCTATCCCCCACTTTCCCTCTCTCTCTGTGTCTCTTTCTATCTTTTAAATAGTAAAAAGAAGTTAAAGGGATTATTTAAAAAGAAGAAGAGGAAGAGGAGGAGGTGGAGGAGGGCTGGGCGTGGTGGCGCACGCCTTAATCCCAGCACTGGGGGAGGCAGAGGTAGGAGGATCACCATGAGTTCAAGGCTACCCTGAGACTACATAGTGAATTCCAGGTCATCCTGGACTAGAGCTAAACCCTACTTCAAACAAACAAACAAACAAACAAACAAACAAACCAACAAACCAACAAACCAAAACAACAACAAAACAAAAAGGATGGGGAGATGGAGCTGGCCCAGTGGGTAGGAGCACTTCTCGCTACTTAAGCCTGAGGACCTGAGATTAGCCCCCAGCACCCCTGCAGAAAGACAGGTTGAGGCTGTGTGCACACCTGGAAATCCAGTGTTGAGGAGGATAGAGACAGGGGGATTGCTGGGGCTCCCTGGTCAGCCAGTCTAACCAAAAAATGAAGCCGGGCGTCGTGACGCACGCCTTTAATCCCAGCATTCAGGAGGCAGAGGTGGGAGGGTTGCCGTGAGTTCGAGGCCAGCCTGAGACTATATAGTGAATTCCAGGTCAGCCTGCGCCACAGTGAGACCCTACCTTGAAAAACCAAAAAAAAAGAAAAAAAAATAAAAAAGACACACTCCAGGTTCAACGAGTAAACTGTCTCAAGAAAATAAGATGGAGGGTTGGAGAGATGGCTTGGCGGTTAAGCGCTTGCCAGTGGAGCCTAAGGATCCCTGTTCGAGGCTTGATACCCCAGGACCCACTTTAGCCAGATGCACAAGGGGACGCACGCGTCTGGAGTTCGGAAGCCCTGGCGCGCCCATTCTTTCTCTCTCTATCTCTCTCTGTGTCTGTCGCTCTCAAATAAATAAATAAAAAAAATTTTAAAAAAGAAAATAAGATGGAAAAGTGGTCAAATCTGATGCTCTCCACTGGTCTCTACATGCACACACAGAGGGCATGTGTATCTGCGTACACACATGCATGTACTCCACATGTACCAAAACAAAAGAAAGGAAAGAAAAGAAAGAAAAAGAAAAAGTTGCGAGAGGGGGAGCCTGTAAGTAGAAGAAGGGAGGTCTACATCCGTTTCCCACGGGTGGTCCATACCGTGCCTACCGTACCAGAGGTGCAGGCTCCATTCTTATTAACTGGAACCACCAGAATTTTCCTTTGGTACCTGTGCAAGATGCTTTGACAATAAACCCAGCATCTCATCTAGGGTTGTTTATAAAGTTATAGCCTATTTCTAGCTAATGATCATATAAACTATCAGATGAAAAATCACAAGCTTGGTTCTATTGAGGAACTGAGACAGGAAATCTGCCAAGCAGTGGTACCATAAAACTCCACATCGTAAAAGACAGACCAAATGGTGGAACCTTCACCAGGCCCTGAGAAGGAACACCTGTTCATAAGGCCCTGGAGAGGGTATGATAAAAACTGACTTTGATCTCCTCCTGTTTCTGTTTCTCTCTCTCTCTTTCTCTCTCCCTCTCTCCTCTCTCACCTCTCTATCTCTTTTTTATCACTTATCTTTTTCTTCCTTCTCTTCTTGGGCGCTGACCTGTAACTCCCAGTACCAGTAGGTGGCTATCATCCACAATGAGCTTTTGATCAGAGAGACCTACAAGGTCTCCCAAAAGAAGACAGATTTCTGTCAGAGAGCTTGATGACCCACCAAAGGTTAGTGCTAAATCCTACTGCTGAAGACACTATATGCTGTTGGCATATAACATGGAGTGACATGGCTGGAAGCTGGAAGAGTCAGTCCCCAGACAGTGTGTCTAGTGCCAGAAGGTGCTACATGAGTGACTGGGGGAAATGACCAATATCTGTCCAAGCAACTTAGCAGCAAAGAACCTGTCGTGATGCTCACACAAGTGCAATAGTGGCACACAGCCATGGTGGGGAACCAACTGCTCTTGATTTGGCTAACTGATACTCTCAGTGGAATGGGACCCATAGCTGGAGCTGGGAAACAAATCAGAACCAGATCCAAAATTGAGCCTGCTCTCCATTATCAAGCTCCCACCAATTGTGGGCTATGAGTGGGCCTACACCTATTAAACTCTATCCAAAAAATAATGGTTGTCACATTTATCTGGTGCTAATTTTACTCTCCGTCGGGGAATCTGCTTCTGTTTTTCAGATAGACGCAGATCCTAAGGAGAGAACCACCCCATCATACCTCAAAAGGGCCCTGGCTAAAACTAAGAATAATTGGCAAAACAAGCAAGTGTGCTGTTTTCTTGGCGAACCTGGTATCAGCACAAGGGTGAAAGAGATCAACACAGAGAACAATCAACTCCTACCAAATCAGATATGCAGAGACACAGAGGCCCCCAACACCTCATCACTGAAGCAGACCAAAAATGAACCCAACATGGCTCAGGGAAATTTGTGGAAGAGGGGGCGGAAAGAATGTCAGAGCCACATGTTGGGTCATGATTTGCAGAGACATTTCCTTCTACTCAAAGCTAATGGCTAACCCCACAATGCATGACCTATATACCCCAACAAGGAGGAGCCAGGGGGAGGACAGGGAGGAGGCTAATGATGGTACTTGACTGTATTCACTGAGTACAAAAAAAAAATCACAATTCAATCAGAAAAAAAAAAAATCTGCCAAGAGTTTCTGGGAACTATTGATTGCTTCTTGACAGAAAGATGAGGTAACGAAACTTTTGTCTTTTCCCCCACCAAACACGTCCCCTGTTCCCTTGCCTTTGAATACAATGCCTTGTGTTAAGGGAGCCATTTGGTGGTCAGGAGACAGCAAGCAGAATGATGGCCACTCTGAGGCTGGTTAAACGAAAGAATGACATTAGTTAGGGACAGATTATTTGTGCTGTTTTGAGGTATTTTTGTCAGATTATTAAGTGTTCTTATTTCTACAGATACTTAAGGTTTTTGGTTATTGGCAATAAAGTGTATTTTAAACAATAGACCTAATGACCCAGTCCTTTTGCCTGATGTCCGATTAGTCATCATTTTGGTGGGATGCTAGAGACACTGATTTTCTATGAAGCCTAGGCTGGCCTAGAATTTGCCTTTTTCTTGCCTTTGAGCACTGGAATTTCAAGAGTGCACCATCACACTGGGCTCATCAATACATTTTCTGTAGGTTCTTTTTTTCTCTTTGGATAGTTAGAGTAAATTGTTATTTTCTGCAGCTAAAGGAACATTAACTTATTATATAGGCTCTTTATAGAATATTTGAGTTTTTCTTTTTGTTTTTATATTTTATTTGTTTATGAGCAAGAGATAGAGGGGGAGGCGAGAATATGGCGTGCCAGGGCTTCTTGGCACTGCAAAAAACTTTAGATGCATGTATCAATTTTGTGTATTTTGGCTTTATATGGGTACTGAGGATTTGAACCCCGGATCAGCAGGCCTTGCAAATAAGTGCCTTTAACCTCTAAGCCATTTCCCTAGTTCATTTTTCCCATTATTTTATTTATTTGTTATTTGAGAAAGAGAGAGATAGAATGGGCACACTAGGGCCTCTAGCCACTGCACACGAACTCCAAATGTGTGTGCCACCTTAAGCATTTGGCCCATGTGGGTACTGGGGAATCAAAGCCGGGTCCTTAGGCTTCGTAGGCAAGCACCTTAACAACTAAGCCATCTCTCCAGCCCGTTTGTTTGTTTTCAACATAGAAAGAAGTCAGGAAAATGTTTATCCAAACACAAAGAGTAAATTATAAACAACACTTTCTCCACTTTTGTTAAGTATTTTCCTCTCAATTTGACTTAGCCAAGGTGAAGATAGCAGTAATCTCACCAGCCATTTTTACACAGTCAGCCAAAGAATTGCAGAAAAGCAGTGCATGGTGGCACATGCCTTTAATCCCAGCACTCAGGAGGCTGAGGTAGGAGGATCACTGTGAGTTCAAGGCCAGCCTGGGTCTATAGAGTGAGTGCCAGGTCAGCCTGGGCTAAAGTGAGACCCTACCTCAAAAAGACAAAAAAAAAAAAAACAAAAAAAAAAAAAAAAAAAAACCCAAAATAAAAAAGAAAGATTTGGAGGAAAAACACAGCCATATGGATATGGTAGGACACGTCTATAATCCTGGCACTCAGGAAGTAGAGACAGGAGATTGCAAGTTCAAGACTGGGAGACCAGCCTGGACAGCATGTCAGTTACAGACCAGCCTGAGCTATGTGGCAAGATCCTATCTCAACAAACAGCCACAAAGGGCAAAGAAAGAGAGAACTGCAAAAGCAAGGGGAGAGAATTAGAGCATGCCTTCATCAGGGGACGACATGCTCTTGCTAACAACGAGACTCCATCTGTGTCCCTGGAGGTGAGGGAACAGCTTGGACACAAATCTCTAGCAAGCAGCATCTCAAGGTGGACTCTCCCCTTCTTAAAGGGATAAGATAATATTTAGTAAAAGCTACAAAGACATTCATGTTCTTTCACCGAGTAATACTACTCCAGAGAATTTATCCTAAGGAAATATTTTGACAGATGTAGGACAGATGTTTCTATCCGTAGCAGAGAAAAAAAATAAAACAGAAAAAAATACAATATTAAAGGTAAAAAAGAATAGCTTAGTACACTATATTACCTCAATAACAGGAATGGTAATATAAACATTAAATATAGTAATTATGTAAAAGTAAGTGTATAAAAAATAATTTTAGCATGAAGAAAATAGAATGCAGGTTTTTTTGTGTGTGTGTAGTATTGTGATGTGGTTTGTGTGTGGGGTATGCGTGTGTGTGCACAGATGTGTGTGCCATGTGCACTCTTGGAGGATGCTGGCTGTCTTTTTATTGCTCATTGGCATGTTTCTTTGAGATGGAGTCTCTCACTCAACCTGGAGCTACCGATTTTGGCCAGGCTGGCTGAGTAGCCAGCCTCCGTGGTTCTCTGGCCTCTCCACCCCCAGGAGTGAGGTTACGCGCACGTGTGGTCTATGCCCAGGTGTTCACAGTGGGTGCTGGAGATTAAACTTGAGGTTAATCAGGCCCCGTCAGTTACTCATGCTTGTGCAATAAACGTTTTTACTGAGCCACCTCCCAGCCTAGCGTAACTGGTTTTAAGACAAAACATGGAATATTTGTATTATAATCACAGCTATAGACTAAATCAAGAAGATACTCGAAAACTAAATCTTTGGAGCTAAGTTTTTTGAGACAGGTTTCAGTCTAGTCCAGGCTGGCTCCTTTTTTGTTTTTCTGTGTCATTCTAATGTGTTTTAATTGTGTCTGGGCTGGAGAGATGACTCAGCTGTTAAGGCGTGTGCCTGCAAAGTCTAAGGACCCAGGTTCCAGTCCCCAGTACCCACATAAAGCCAGATGCACGAGGTGGCCCGTGCGTCTGGAGTTCATTTGCTTGGCTAGAGGCCCTGGCATGCTCATTCTCTCTCTCTCAATAAATAAATAAATAAATAAATAAATAAATAAATAAATAAATAAATAATATATAAAAAACAAAACATGACTTGTGCATAGAAATGCACATATTTCTTTTCTCCAAATATAATATGGAATTTAGAGGAGTTGGTTTACTTCCTGTCCTTATGTTGAAATGTCTGAGTGAGGAGTAAGAACTGAGAGCGTAAGGCTCCATGTCCCAGGGGACACCGAAGTTCCCAACAGCTCCCTCAAGGCTTCGGCACAATGGACGAGCCAAGGTGTAAGAGGCGCCGGGCTTATAGTCTTCCAGCTGTTGTTTGAATGTGTTCCCGAAGCTCAGGCTTTGGACACTGATCCCCAATGCCCTGGTTTTAAAGGAGGAGCCTTTAAGAGATCGCTGGCTTCTGAAAGCTCATCATTGGATCAATGTCATTACCCTGGGACTGGGTTCCTGATAAAAAGATGAGTTCAGCTATCTTTCTCTTTCTCCCTTCCTCCTCCTTGCCCCGTTCTACCTGTGAGGTCAGGAATGCAACAGCAACCTGATGTCTAGCAGACAGTGTTTCCAAGCACGCTTCCTCTTACATTCTTCCCTCTACTTCTGCAGTGCTCCCTGAACCTTGGAGGGAGTGATACAGATATCTCACTTACTGCTGAGTGCTTAACAGTCACTTATTTTTAGTATTTTTGGCAAGTTTTGAATCTTCCTAGTAGTCACTGCCATCTTCAAAAAGCAGTTTCTCCAAAAAAAAAAAAAAAGGATGTGCTGGAGGGATGGCTTAGTGACTGAGGTGCTTGCCTGCAAAGCCAAAGGACCTAGTTTTGATTCCCCAGGACCCATGTAAGCCAAATGCACAAAGTGGTGCATGCGTCTGGAGTTCATCTGTAGCAGCTGGAGGCCCTGGAATACCCATTTTCTCTCTTTCTCTCTCCCTCCCCCCTCCCCGTCTCTCAAATAAAAAAAAAAAAAAGTTTCTCTGGGGTTGGAGAGAATGATCAATGGTTAAGGCACTTGTCTGCAAAGCCTAAAATTCCAGGTTTGATTCTCCAGTGCCCATGTAAAACCAGATGCACAAGGTGGCACATGCATTTAGAGTTTGTTTGTAGAGGCTGGAGGCCCTGGCCTGCCCATTCTCTCTCTCTCTCTCTCTCTCTCTCTCTCTCTCTCTCTCTCTCCATCTTTCTCTCATCTTTCTGCTTGCAAATAACTAATTTTTTTAATGTATGATTTTTTTATTGACAACTTCTATACTTACAGACAGTAAACCTTGATAAGTCCCTCCCCTCCTCCACTTTCCCCTTCACAACTCCACTCTCCATCATATCCCCTCCCCCTCTCCACTAGTCTCTCTTTTATTTTGGTGTCATTGTCCTTTCCTCCTATTACGAAAATCTTGTGAAGGTATTGCTAGGCACTGTGAGGTCATGGATATCGAGGCAGTTGTATGTAAGGAGTGGTACCCTTCCTTTGGCTCTTACATTCTTTCCACCACCTCTTCCACAATGGCCCCTGAGGGTGTGAGATGTTTCAGTGCTGGACACTCCTCTGTCCCTTCTTCTCAGCACTATGTTGCCTTTGGGGTCATCCCAGTGGTCACCGTCACCTGAAAAGAGAAGCTTCTCTAATCAAAAGTGAGAATAGCAATGACATATGAATATGAACAATAAGCGTAGTGCTTTCAGGGCAGTTTGGTGAGCATAATATATGCATTTATCCAGACAAGAGCAGACTTTATACCCCTAAGGCTCATGACTGCCCCTGCCATAGGCTTTTGATTAGGATTTCAGTACCAGTTATGTATTCCCTCACCAAAGAGCAGGCCTCCAGTCCAATTAAACAGCAGTTGGTTTCCCCTAGAACAGACATACTACTATTGCACCCATTCAGTCATCTGGCCTGTCTGGCCAAACTTGAGGCTTCCAATGTCCACTGTTTTCACCATTGGTGACTTCTGTCTCCCATAGGGTTGCATGCAGTGCAGCTTTTTCCAGCTTTCAGCCGGCTCAGCCCCAGCTTAATTTCTCAGTGACCTTGCCACCCAGGCATGCGAAGTCTTTAGCAATAGGTCTGACCATCTGTTTCTGGTGGGAAACCAAGGGCCTTGGCAATAGCCTGTAATGTTTTGGAGGCAACAGGGGCCTCTCTGGCCAACAACTAGCTGAAAGGTATCCCTTCCCTGGCATTGAAAAACTTCTAGTAACAATCTATGGCTTCTGCATATGCTATTATCCAAAAAAGTAGGCTTTCATATGTCTTATTCAGAATATCTTGAATTTTGATTGACCCTCCCCCTACCTCCCACCTTTCTTTTATTCAATTTCTTCCCCTGGACTTGCTTAGGCCATTTCACTCCCTGTGAGATACATACATATATATATATATATTGCCATCTCCTTAAATCCTTCCCTCTCCTCCTTCCCTTATAGCCTTTTTCTAGCTTACTGGCCTCTGCTACTGATTTTTGGTTCCAGCTCACACACAAGTCTACACATTTGTTGCTAGGATCCACATATGAGAGAGAACATGTGATGTTTGGCTTTCTGGGCCTGGGTTATCTCAGTATAATCATTGCCAGGTCCATCCATTTGCCTGCCAATTCCATAATTTCAGTTGTTAAAAAAAATATAAGTTTCTCTGACCAAAAGTGAGAGCAGCTTTAATTGTGGGAATAATCCTAAATATTTAGAGGGCAATTTGATAGGCACAACAAATGCACTTAGCTAGATAACAGTAGTATCTCTCCCCGCCCCAGGGGATATAACTTAGATTTTTTTGTTTGTTTGTTCGTTTTTCAAGGAAGGGTCTCACTGTAGCTCAGGCTGACCTGGAAATTGACTATGTAGTCTCAGGGTGGTCTCGAACTAACAGCAATCCCCCTACCTCTGCCTCCCAAGTGCTGGGATTAAAGGCCTGTGCCACCACACCTGGCTAGACTTAAAAAATATATATATAAATAAATAAATAAATATATATATATATATATATATATATATGTATGTATATATATATATTTGTTTATTTATTAGAAACAGAGAGAAAGAAAGAGAAAGAGAGAGACAGAGAATGGGCATGCCAGGGCCTCCGCAAACAAACTCCAGATACATGTGCCACCTTATGCATCTGGCTTTCATGGGACCTGGAGAACTGAACCTGGATCCTTAGGCTTCACAGGCAAGCCCCTTAACTGCTAAGCCATCTCTCCAGCTCTAACTTAGACTTAACAAAACTTTTTATTTTATTTTATTTTATTTTATTTGTTTATGAGAGGGAGAGAGACAAATAGAGACTGGGCATGGCAGGGCCTCTAGCCACTACAAACAAAACAAAATAAAACAGATCTCTAGACATATGCATCACCGTGTGCATCTGGTTTTATGTGGGAACTGGGGAATCTAACCTGCGTCCTGCGTCTTTGCAGGCCAGCACTTTAACCACTGAGTCATCTCTCCAGCCCCTGACCTAGGCTTTGGACTAGGTTTCCCCTGTAGACATGAATTCCCTCCATAACAGTCATGACACTATTGCACCAGTGGTCCACTGGGATTTTTTTAAGTCGATCTTTGTGATTTTTCAAGGTTTTATAATTTCATGTAGGTTTTTAAGTTGTAAATTCTGACAGCAAAGAGTACTAAGCAGAAGAAAGTAGTACCTTTGATTACATTTTTCATTTTGAGTCTTAAAAGATCCAGAAGTGTTTACACCTCATTTTTTTTTCAATTTGATGGTAGTTTGGTTTCTGCTCATGTATTTATCTACTCAGCCTGATAGAGTTTTAATTAAAACTATTTCGTGATGAATTGATGAGGCATGAAGAAGTTCTTTGCAGCAAGTACTTTTAATCTATTATTAGCTTCACACAAAGCTATTCCACCAATCACTTAACTGTGGAATACCTGATCAACCTGCAGGTTTTAGCCTTTTAATTTGAATCCTCTTTTATGACTGATTATTCATTATCATAGAGAATTAATAAAAGCAATTATATCTTTCCTTAATTATTGCCTACATTACATAATGGTAAAAGGTATAAATTCAAGCACATTATTCCTCAAGCTATAGGAAAAGGAACAAATTGAAAAGAAAAATATTGCCTATTTATATTCAGTCTTTTCTCCATATTGTGAATGCATTTGAAAATATAAGCTAAATCCAGGCTTCCTCACATTAGAGACCTGAAAATCTTGCTTTCCTCTTCTTCCTATATTCCTATAAGATTATAAGAACCGCTGGGCTTTGCTTCTCATTGTATTTTTGTGTTCTGGGTACTTACTTTTATCCACCTACAGTAAAAGTGCCCAGGGAAGCACTAACTTCAATGTCCCCCTAAACCTTCTTAGGCCCGCTTTCCTCCTTGCACAGCCTCTCTATGTTGCCTTTGGCTGAGTCTCTGAAAGAGTCAGGGTGCAGTCTGCCGGAGAGATGGGGCTGTGGCTTCTGGGGCTGGCCACGGCTCATCCTCCTAGGTATTTTTTTTAACATGAATTTCTGTTGCATTTTTCAAGGAGAAAAGCTCTCTAAGGACTACAGGGCAAGGATAAAAGAATATTTTTCTTAGATTATGGATCAGAATAAGAACTTGATACTTGGTGTGGGGTTCTCAGCATTCCCTAACCCAAGAGAAACAGAGAGAAGAGGGTGCTTGTTTCTGTGTAGGTGGTCACAGTCCTGTTTCCAGAGGCATTCCCTCCCAAGCAGAACAGAGCTTCAGCCTGGGTGGCCAGGGAAGCAGCTCAGTGGAAGATGAGGAGGTCAGGAGCAGGTGAGGCAGGAGCCTTCCTCCTCTCCCTACTCAGGGGGCCTCAGTGGGGAGCCTCAAGTTGGGAGGGCTGAAACTATGTTCTTATTTTGTGTTGTTTTAAACGGGGAGGAATAATACCATATTATTCAATTCCCTACCTCCCCTGTAGCGCTGTTCCTAGGTGCCATGCTGTCCCAACAGACATTACTTCCTTTAAAAAAACAAAAACAGGGCTGGAGAGATGGCTTAGTGGTTAAGCGCTTGCCTGTGAAGCCTAAGGACCCCGGTTCAAGGCTCGGTTCCCCAGGTCCCATGTTAGCCAGATGCACAAGGGGGCGCACGCGTCTGGAGTTCGTTTGCAGAGGCTGGAAGCCCTGGCGCGCCCATTCTCTCTCTCTCTCTCTATCTGTCTTTCTCTCTGTGTCTGTCGCTCTCAAATAAATAAATTTAAAAAACAAAACAAAACAAAACAAAAAAAACGATGGGGGCTGGAGAGATGGCTTAGCGGTTAAGGCATTTGTCTGCAAAGCCAAAGGACCCAGGTTTGACTCTCCAGGACCCACGTAAGCCAAGCACAAGGGGGCGCCTGCATCTGGAGTTCATTTGCAGTGGCTGGAGGCCCTGGCTCACCCATTCTCTCTCTCTTTCTCCCTCTCAAATAAAAAACATATTTTAAAAATTTTTTTAAAAGATTGGTAATGAAAGACTGTTGAGTGGATATGAGAAACCATGGTCCATAGTCCAGAGACACACATTTTCCCCTTCTAGTAAATCCTAGTAAAGGCTGATCATGGGCTCTTTCCCTTGCTTTGATCCCTTACTGCCATGTTGTCTAGTCCTAGGACTTTCTAAAGTGCAGCTCTGCTCCTCAAAGCTTTACCTAAGAACGCCCCTTAGCTTCAGGTTGTTATGTCTTCCCAGCCCATCAGGAGAGAACAACTTAGTCAAATTTCATTCTCTGGGCTGGGGAGATGGTTCAGTGGGTCAAGTGCTTGCTGTGCAAACATGAGGCCCTGAGTTCACATCGCCAGGACCAACAAAAGCCAGGGATAGTGGCATGTGCCTGTAATCCCAGCCCTGGGGAGGCACAGAAAGGGACTTGATGGATAGCCCCACACGGGTGAGCTCCAGGTTCAGTGAGACCCCACGTCAAGTAAATAAATAAACAAGGTGGGGGGTAATTGAGGAAGAGATCCAACGTGGACCTCTGGCATACGAGTGCACATGCTCACCACGCACAGACACAGGCAAAAAGGAAGTTCATTTACTAACAAGTCCTCAGGCAAACTACTGTTCACCAGTTCTGTCCATTCTGGAGCAACAGGACAGTAGCGGTCAGAGGGATTTGCCCACCTCACATCTGCTTCTGGGATGGCACCAGGGGTGGTCTTGAATCAGAGAAGCTTAGGAAGAGAGTCACAAAACCACAGAAGGGGGTTGACTGAGTCCTTGTGATGCAGGAAAACCAGGTATGTTTTACGTCAACCTCAGTTCTGGACTTTTGCTGGGATCTCCGTAACATTCCCACTCCCTTCTGTCTTCCCAGTCTGGAAGCCTGGAAACTACATTTCCCAAACGGGATTTATCGCCAGATTTTGAGCCGGAGGCCCTGTGCCTCTCAGCTTCCTGTCCCTCTAGTGAAATGCCTGAGGCAGTGAACTAATATTACAGACTAAAAGTGGGTTTTGTTTTTTTTTCTTACAGTCTTGAAGGGAAGCCTCAGGATGGCAGGGGACATCATGGCATGAGCAGAGGCTGGGCATGCTGTAAATCCAGTGACTTCTTCTTTCTTATATTTGAGATATATATGTATGTATATATATGTATATATACATACATATATATATATATACATATATAAATATATATATATATATATATATATATATATATATATATATATATATTTCCATAGCAGATGCCCTACCAAATTTGTTAATCCAAGGAGAATAAAACCAACCTTGAAGAGAAAGAAAATTCCCTCAGCATTCTTCCTACTGTCCCAACGCAGAACATCTTGCCCAATCTCAGTGGTGGTAATCTCTCAAACAATTGCAGCTGAAGTGGGCTACCATCCTCTGCATGAAACTTTTATTTCTTTTTGTGCCATATCCTTTTGCTCTGTGTTCTTAGCTTAGGTTCTCAAGCCATGGGAAAAGGGTGGGTTTTTGATATGAGCACCTAGGAGCTGCTCATTAAGTCCCAGACAATGAAATGCGGCTTATTATTATATTTTCTATTGGTAATACCTAATTTATTTGATTGCACATGCTTATTTTAGAAGAACAATATATGTAGTACAGTGATAACAAAATATTGCTTTTTCTCATTCTCACATTTAAGTAATAAGTGATTTAAGTAACTTTCTCTATGTTCTCTATCTATAAGCATCATATACCAATGTCTACAGTTTCATCGAGTGAAGCTCTTTTGCTGCATCTAAGTTGAGATACAGTACTTTTAAAATACATGCCTGACACTGTCGCTGGAAAGACCCATCCAAGTTGTTACATCAGAACTGTCTTCCTCTCTCTCCACTTATTATGTAGGTGGCTGTAACCCATACAACAGAACTATTTGCTTATTGCTTTTGAAATTGCCCTTTAAAAGGCAGGTCTGCCAACCTAAGTCTTGTAGCAATGAGAATATTTTCCTAAAATAAAGGCTGAGTGTCCCCCTTCCTTCTCTTTTCTTTCTTTCTCTCTCTCTCTCTCTCCCCCTTTCTTCCTTCTCTTTCTTTCTCTCTCTCCCTTTCTTTCTTTCTTCCTTCCTTCCTTTTCTTTCTTTCTTTTTTTCTGTGCTTTTTTGAGGTAGGGGTCTTACTCTAGCCCAGGCTGACCTGGAACTCATGGTGGTCCTCCTACCTTTGTCTCCCAAGTCTGGAACTAAAGGTGAAGGCCTTTTTCCTTTCCTTTTTTCTTTTTAAAATTTTTGTTTATTATTTATTTATTTATTTGAGAGCAACAGACAGAGAGAAAGAGGCAGATAGAGAGAGAGAGAGAGAGAGAGAGGGCGCACCAGGGCCTCCAGCCACTGCAAACGAACTCCAGACGCGTGTGCCCCCTAGTGCATCTGGCTAACGTGGGACCTGGGGAATGGAGCCTCGAACCGGGGTCCTTAGGCTTCACAGGCAAGCGCTTAACCGCTAAGTCATCTCTCCAGCCCCCTTTTCCTTTTCTTAAGTATAACCTGGAATCTATTTCTAAAAAATATTTTATTTAGGGGCTAGAGAGATGGTTCAGCAGTTAAGGCACTTGCCTGCAAAGCCCAGTGACCCAGGTTTGATTCCCCAGGATCCATGTAAATGTAAAGCTAGATGCATAAAAGTGACGCATGCATCTGGAACTCATTTGCAGCAGAGGCCCCCCAGCAAGCCTATTTTACTCCATCACCCCCTGTCCCCTGCTTGCAAATAAATAAAAAGTTTAAAATATATTTAAAAATATTTATTTATTTGAGAGAGAGAAAGAGGGAGAGAGAGAGAGAGAGAGAAAGAATGGGCACTCCAGGGCCTCTAGCCACTGCAAACAAACTCCATATGTGTGTGTTGCCTTGTGCAACTGGCTTTATGTGGGTATTGGGGAATCAAACCTGGGTCATAAGGCAAGTGCCTTAACTGCTAAGCCATCTCTCTAGCCCTAGAAATTATTATTTTTTTTGCGAGGCGGGGGGTTCATTATTTTTTATTTCTTCACAGTACCCAGACTTTCCACACCTCCTTTGTGTGTCTGCTCATGCTTTGCCTCTCACCTGTCACTGGATTTTCATATCCGAGCTCCTGGTCACATATTACAGCTGCTTGTGCACAGTAGGTCCAAAATACTTCTGTGTTGAATTATTTTAAAAATATGAACTACACTATATCTTTTATTTAAATACATTTAAGAGACAATATTTTATGGCCCAAACTTCCAAACTATTTTGCAAAAAGTGTGGTGTTTACACATGTCAAGGTGTAGTTCATCCATCAGTATGAATAATGTTGAATCACTTACCATTCATTTGTACATGCAAAAATTTGCCCAGTAAATACTTATTAATCATCTACTACTGTGTTCAGGTAGCATTAGAAGCACTTGAGATGTAAGTGTTAGAAAGCAGAGATTCCTGCCAAGCCAGCCCACTGCTGTGAATGATTCTTGGGAACCAAAACCAGATGCTTTTCTCTGCCCCTTTGGGTTACATTCCTGATGGACCAAGGCAGTTATCATAGTGGGATGACAAATGCCCTGATTTCAGATCCAAATGGAAAATTGAGCGTGGCTGGGAACACTTGTAATCCCGAGCACTAGGGAAGCAGAGGCGGGAGGATCTCAAGCCTGAGGTTAGCCTGTGCTACATAGTCAGACAGACTCTGTTTTGAAAGAAGAAAGAAAGAGAAGTAAAAATGGCTGGAGAGGTGACTTCTCGTCCATGAAACGTGCTTTCTGTGTGAGTAAGAGGGGCTGAAACCTCCAAGTTTGAATTTTTGTTTGTTTGTTTTTTGAGGTAGAGTCTCTCTCTAGCCCAGGCTGACCTGGCATTCACTATGTTGTCTCAGGCTGGTCTCGAACTCACAGTGATTCTCCTACCTCTGTCTCCCTAGTGCTGGGATTAAAGGCATGCACCACCTCCCCTGGCAACCTCCCAGTCAGAATCATAAACATAAACAGTTGGACCACTACGTGTGACTGTAACTTGAGTCTGGCAGGGGAGCAGAGACCTGATAATGTATCAGAGCCCTGCAAGCTGCCAGATCCCTAAAGAGACTCCGACTCAAAGGCAAACCAGCACAGTAGGATGCCCAACGCTCCAGCCATCATAGGCAAGTGCTGTTGGCACAGGTGACCATATGGGGATGCGTGTGTGTGTGTGTGCGCACACACACACACACACACACACACACACCACATTACACACACATGCAAAATAAAATAAGAGGAGGGGTGGAAAATGAAGGGAAGGAGGAAGGGAAAAAGAAGGAAAGCAAGCAAGCAAGCTACTTTTGCACATCAAGGGAAGCATAGCATGTAGAGCCCTGTCTTGAAACCTCTCCTTCCTGGCATGTAGCCATATGCTCTGGTTTTCTTTACCACCTGATGCCATACCCGTGTACAGACTGTGCGGAAATCCCACCCAGCTCCTCTGTATTAGTAACAGCAGCAGCGCAGTGTTTCTCCAAGTCTTGACCTGTTGTTCCGCTGGCCTGGATAATGTCTTTGGGGGCTGTCTTTTGGGTTTCTTCCTGGGTATGGTTTATATTCCTGCTTTTGTTTGTTTACCTTGCATAAGCTGGAGTGGTTTCTTACTCTATATGCTGTTTGGGGCATATTTCCTCAACAGCTTTGTCCATACATCACCTCTGATTGATTTCTGGGACAAGACTGACTCACTGTCTATGACTAACTTTGGTACAGTACCTTTGCAAAAATAAGCTTAGAGTTAATCCTAATATATAATAGACATTCCAAAATACTGACTAGTATTTTTGTGAGTAAATGACGGAAGCATATTGGCCCTCATGTATACATTTTTTATTTTTTTTGTGCATTGATTATATAGGGAGGAGTATTCACTTAAATGTTGCTTAAGAAAATGGTGCTTCAGCCGAGCGTGGTGGTGCACACCTTTCTTCCTTGGGAGGCAGAGGTAGGAGGATCACCATGAGTTCGAAGCCACCCTGAGAGTACAGAGTGAATTCCAAGTCAGACTGCGTTAAAGTGAGACCCTACCTTGAAAAACCAAAAAAAAAAAGGATAATGAGTTTATTAAGGTTTAGAAGAAGATACAATAGAGTGTTCAGCTCTCTCGCTCGCTCTCTGTGAGAGAAAGAGAGAGTGGGTAAGGAAGAGAGGAATGATGTGCTAGGACCTCTTGCCACCGCAAAGGAACTGTAGATGCATCACTCAGGCTGTCTGGCTTTATGTGCGTTCTGGCCAGCAGACTTTACAAGCAAGTGCCTTTAACATATGAGCCATCTCCTCAGCCCCTATTTTCAAAAGTATTTTAATTGTACAGATTTATGGGGCTCTGTAATTTTATGCATATGCCTAATGTGTAATGATTATGTCAGGTGAACCAACATCAGCATTGCCTTAAACCTTTTTTTTTTTTCAGTGTGTGTGTGTGTGGGGGGGGTGGTTCAAGGTAGAGTCTCGCTCTAGCTCAGGCTGACCTAGAATTCACTATGTAGTCTTAGGGAAGCCTCAAACTCATGGCAATCCTCCTACCTCTGCCACCTGAGAGCTGAGATTAAAGGCATGTGCCACCATGCCCGGCTTAAATTTTTTAATTATTTGCTTTGAGCATGAGTCTCATGTACACCAGATGATGATGACCTTGAACTTCTGACTGTCCTTTGTCCATTTCCCAAGTGTTATGATTTCAGGCATGCGCCACCACACCTGGCTACTCTATACTTAGATTTAAAAATAAATCTTAGGAGCTGCGGCGATGGCTTAGCAGTTAAGGCATTTGCCTGCAAAGCCAAAGGATCCCGGTTCAACTCTCCAGGACCCACGTAAGCCAGATGCACAAGGGGGCGCACGCATCTGGAGTTCATTTGCAGTGGCTGGAGGCCCCGGTGTGCCCGCTCTCTCTCCCTATTTTTCTCTCTCAAATAAATAAATAAAATATATTTAAAAATAAATCTTAAAATTATTTATTTGTGTGTGTGTGTACACGTGTGTGCATGCACGAGTGTGTGCGTGTGTGTACATACCACAGCATGGGTGTAGAGGTCGGAGGACAACTTCAAGGCGTCTGTGCTCCATCTGCTGTGCATACATGCTACATTCTTTTATTCCCTCACTCGTGGATGGCTCACTAGCCTGATTTCATAACTTGGCTGTTAATGAACAGTAAAGCAATGCTTCCTGGATGTGTGTGTGTCCTTGATGTGCTGATTTCATTTCCTTTGAACATATAACTGAGTTGAGTCAGATGGATCATATGGTAGAGCTATTTTTAGTTTCTTGAGGAACTACCATACTATTCTGAGGAGAGCTTTCTAATCATATTATATGTGTGTGTGTGTATATATATATATATATATATACACATACATATATATTAAAGCTGGGGATGGTGGCACACACTCCTGCAATAATAAAACTGTGGAGGCAGAGGCAGGAGGGTCAAGAGTTCAAGGTTATACTTAGCCTGAGCTAACAAGACTGTGTTTCCAAACAACAGTATAAACCAGTTATCAGAAAGAAAAAAAAAAAATACAGGGAAAGACAATACCAGGACCCTGCTAGTAAACAATGAATTGTCTTAAATCAACAGAAAAACAAATTATTTGCATTTATTTATTTCAAGGAGAAAGAAAAAAAAAAGAGAGACAGACACAGGGAATGGGTGTGTCAGGGCCCCCAGCCACTGCAAACGAACTCCAGCTGTGGGTCCTGGGGAATCAAATTGAGGTCCTTTGGCTTTGCAGGCAAGTGCCTTAACCACTAAGCCATCTCTCCTGCCCCTTATTTTACTAGAAATCTTTAAAAAGATTTTTAAAAAGTTCTGCCTCTGTGTGTCTGTGAAGACGTGTGTCTCAGTGCATACATAGGGTCAGTGGTCAACCTTGGGGTGGCAGTCCCTTCTTCCACACTTTTTCAAGACAGGATGTCTTCTGGTTGTTTTTGTGCCATCGGATAGGCTGGTCTAGCCAGCCTGTGAGCTTCCCAATTCTCCTGGCTCTGCCTCCCATTGTCATAGGCTCGTTGGGGTTACAGACATGGGTGCCACTCTGCAGGTGGTCTTGATTCCCTCCCTGGGGATCTTAGTTATCAGGGGAGAGCAACTAGGATCAATGGTGAGGACACTGGAGGCTGTGGGTTGTCACCGTCTCTCCTGAGGATTTTTGCATAGCAGACCACCTGTGGTGATTTAATTCAGGTGTCCCGCATAAACTTAGGCATTCTGAGTGCTAGGTTGCCAGCTGATGGAGATTTGGGAATTAACGCCTCCTGGAGGCAGTGTAGTGTTGGGAGCTGGCTTATGGGTGTTACAGCCAGTGTCCCCTTGCCAGTGTTTGACACACTCACCTGTTGCTATGGTCCACCTGATGTTGGCCAGCGGGTGATGTCCACCCTCTGCTCATGTTATCGTTTTTTCCTGCCTTCATGGTACTTCCCCCATTGAGACTGTAAGCCAAAATAAACCCTTCTTTTTCCCACAAGCTGCTCGTGGCTGGGTGATTTCTGCCAGCAATGCAGACCTGACTGCAACCCTCTTCCCATAACCCTAACCCTCCCCTCTCCCCAAAGCCCCATTTCTATTCTTTCTGCAGCACAGGACCCTCCATAAGCATCATCCAGTTTGACTTTTATTCACTTGATCGTAAGTCTCATGATTTGTGGGATTTTCACCTGTGCATCTGGTTTTATGTCAATTTAATTGGTAGCTGAGGCAAGAATCCCAGAAAGGTGGGTGGAAGCCACGTTCTCTCCTCTATAGCTATGAGAGCTGAGAGAGATACGGAGGAACAAAACCTCTCCTCCTGTTTTGAAGTCAGCATTATTTTGTTTGTATGTTTGTTTTTGAGGTAGGGTCTCACTCTAACCCAGGCTGACCTGGAATTCACTATGTAGTCCCAGGCTGGCCTCGAACTCAGAGTGATCTTTCTACCTCTGCCTCCTGAGTGCTGGGTTAAAGGTGTGCGCCACCATGTCTGGGCCAGTTTCCACTTTTATTCAGCCTTGTTTATTAGCACTCCGTGCTGTGTTATTAAAGTGGAGGAAGGCATATAAATCTGCTAACTACAGAAAGGCATGGAGGTGTTTCAGCTTTGCAAGCAGGGTAGACAAGCTGGCAGAAGGCGGGCCTGGCCTGCACATTCCGGTTCTGCTGGCGAACCCGGAGCGGTACGGAGGGGGAAAGAACGCCAATGTTTTCTTAGTTAATGGGCACTGTTACTGACATTCCCATGGCACTCCAGCCTTCCACTGCAGAACAGTTTCCCTTCCACAGTCAATATGTAACCTTTTAAAATACACTTTCAGAGTTAAATTTGCTTTAGCTCCTTTTAAAAAATCCTGCCAAATGGGTGGGAACATGTATTAGCTCGGTTAAGGCTGTGAATTGTCCTCTTTTCCATTTATTTGATTTCTTTGTCCTAGTTTAGGGAATACACTGAGGGCGGGGGGAAGGGGGTCCAAGGCAGGACTACGGATTTCTCTTCTCTTCTCTTCTCTTCTCTTCTCTTCTCTTCTCTTCTCTTCTCTTCTCTTCTCTTCTCTTCTCTTCTCTTCTCTTCTCTCCTCTCCTCTCCTCTCCTCTCCTCTCCTCTCCTCTCCTCTCCTCTCCTCTCCTCTCCTCTCCTCTCCTCTCCTCTCCTCTCCTCTCCTCTCCTCTCCTCTCCTCTCCTCTCCTCTCCTCTCCTCTCCTCTCCTCTCCTCTCCTCTCCTCTCCTCTCCTCTCCTCTCCTCTCCTCTCCTCTCCCCCTCCCCTCCCCTCCCCTCCCCTCCCCTCCTCTTCTACCCTCCCCTCCTCTCTTTCTCTCTTTCTCTCTTTCTTTCTTTCTTTCTTTCTTTCTTTCTTTCTTTCTTTCTTTCTTTCTTTCTTTCTTTCTTTCTTGTCTCTCTCTCTCTCTCTTTCTTTCTTTCTTTCTTTCTTTCTTTCCTTCTTTCTGTCTTTCCTCCCTCTCTTCCTTCCTTCTTTCTACTTTACCCCTCCCTCCCTCCCTCCTTTCCTTCCTTCCTCTCTTTTTGACAAGGTCTTATTTATGCCACGCTGTCTTGGCACTCACTATGTAGCTGAGGATGACCTTGAGTTCCTGACCCTCCTGCCTCAGGCACTGGGTACCCACCGTGCCAGCTGTATGTGATGCTGGGGATAAAACCCCTGGCTCTGTGCAGGTTAGCTGCTGTGGCTTGGATGTGAAGTGTTCCCATAGGCTCATGTATTTGAACATCTGGCCTCTTGCTTATGTTGTTAGGGGAGATTGCAGAGCCCTTAGGAGGTAGAGCCTTGCTGGAAGAAGTAAGTCACTGGGGTGGCCCTCCAGGGTTGTTGTTTTTTTTCTTTTGTTTTAAAGCCCAGCCTTACTTCTGTTTGCCTTTGGCCTCCTGCATGAACACAATGCGAGCAGCCAGCCTCAGTTTCCAGATGGATTAGCACTGCATCTGGTTATGGTTGCTACTTACTGGCCTTATTCATATCTACAGCAAAAGAGAGAGCCGTGGTCAGCCCCGTGTTGCAAAGCAGACACGGTTTTTGGGGGGAGGGTCTCCTTCAGCTGACAGATCAAAGGGAGGTTCCATCAGTGGCTGAAGAAGCTGCTCGCTTCCCTACCCGGAGCAGAGAGCCAGCCACACGGAGCAGCAGTAAGCAGCGAGCTGGAATCCAGAGCTCAGCTCTCCTCCACCTCTGGGCCAGCGTCAGCCGCAACCCCAGTGACACCTTAGGGCGGGACTCCGGGATCTGTCCCCCGTTAACGCCTCCTGCAGCCCGGTGGCTGTATACCAAGTTACAAGTTTAATTTTACTAAAATGCCCCAGTCTAGGGGACCATACATTTGCAAACTACCACAGAGGAAGAAAAAAGAAAAAAGAAAAGAAAGAAAAAAACATGAAAAAAAGATGTGTCATTTAGCAAGGAAGGAAGCCAGTTTGAAATTTCCTACACTGTTCATGCTGGTACTGAGAAGTCAGCTGTAATCATTGAAGAGATTAACGTGCTTAAGGAGAAATCTCTCCCTCTGCACTGGGACACTAGAAGAGGTAAGCTAGCTCAAGAGCCCAGTCGTTGACACTTCTAATGTGTGAGAATGGAAATTCTTTCTGTTTTGGTCTTTCGAGGTGGGGTCTCCCTCTAGCCCAGGCTGACCTGGAATTCACTCTGTAGGCTCAGGCTGCTCTCAAACTCGCAATGATCCTCCTACCTCTGCCTCCTGAATGCTGGTATTAAAGATGTGTGCCACCATGCCCAGCTGGAAATTCTTTTGAAAGGATAAAGCCGAATAAAGAATGCCACAGAGGGATTCCCTGGTCAAAACCAACTACCTAGGGAAGGGTCGTTCCCCCCCACACACCCCAATATCCAGAGGCTGCTGCTGCAGCTAAGGCCCAAGAGGCCCAGGCTCCGTCCCGAGCTGGCAGAACTCCTCAGCATTATCTATGTGGTACTGCTTTGGCAGAGGCATGAAAAAAACGCACCATTGAGCTGGTCATGGTGTCTTGCTCTACAGGTTCATAGAGCCACTGGGGCTGGCATAGGTGAGGTAGGGATGGATACCTGGCCTGGCCAGCCGGCCCAAGAGGGCATTGTGTAAAGAGGCAAAGATGAACCCTAAATTCCAATGGATACTCCAGGATGTTGGAGAGATGTCAGGTCCATGGCATGTTCATCAAGGAGAGCTGCAGGCTCAAAGAATAGTAGGTCAAAAAGAATGGCAGTGTGTGCTACAGGAAGCTGAGCTGGAGGAGTTGGGGTACTCAAGCCCTTTGGACCCCTGGAGGATTTCATCAAAAGTCCTTGAAACCGTAACTGGAGCTGTAAAATTTGCTGTTTATCCTATGGGTTTTGATCTACTTTGGCCCAATTTTTTTCCTTGTTGTCTTTATTCTTTTTGGGGGTGGGTGGGTGGGAATATTTACTTCGTTCAGTTACATGTTGGAAATATCTAACTGGTTTCTTCATTTTACAGGGGGTCACAGTGAAGAGATTGCCTCGAGTCTCAGAGAAGGCTGGACATTTAGGACTGTTTAAGACTATGTGGACTTTAAAAAATTATTTATTTGTGGGCTGGAGAGATGGCTTAGCGGTTAAGCGCTTGCTTGTGAAGCCTAAGGACCCCAGTTCAAGGCTCGATTCCCCAGGACCCACGTTAGCCAGATGCACAAGGGGGCGCACGTATCTGGAGTTCGTTTGCAATGGCTGGAGGCCCTGGTGCGCCCATTCTCTCTCTCTCCCTCTCTTTCTCTGTCTGTTGCTCTCAAATAAATAAGTAAAAATAAACCAAAAAAATTATTTATTTGTTTACTTAATTATTTATGAAACAGAGACAAAGCGAGAGAGAGAAGGAGAGACAGGGAGAGAGAGAAGAGAGAGAGAAAGTATGGGCACACTCGAGCCTCTTGCCACTGCAAACAAACTGCAGATGCATGTGCCACTTTGTACATCTGGATTTATGTAGGCACTGGGGAATTGAACCCCAGGCTGTCAGGCTTTGCAGGCAAGTGCCTTTAACTGCTGAGCCATCTCTCCAACCTTATGTGGACTTTTAAAGTTGGAGTAAATGTATTTTGCATCATGAGATGTTCTAAACCTGTTGGGGATCCTGGGTGGAATATTATAGTTCGAAGGTGAAATATTTCCCATAGTCTCCTGTGTTTGAGCACATGCGATCTCCAGTAAATGGGTGCTGTGTGGGAAGGTGGTGGAACCTTTAGGAGGTGGTGCCTTGCTGAAGGAAGTGGGAGACTGTGGATGGGCCTTGAGGATTTAGAACTTGGGCCCCACGTCCTGCTTGTCTTCTGTTTCCTGACTGAGTGTGATACAGTTAGCTGGACTCTCACTCTTTGCTACCACGCCTTTCCTCAGCACAATGGGAAGCATCCCTTAGAACCGTGAGCCAAGCAAGATAAACCCTTCCAGGCCAGGCATGGTGGTGCACACCTTTAATCCCATCACTCAGGAAGCAGAGGTAGGAGGATCGCCATGAGTTCGAGGCCACCCTGAGATTACATAGTGAATTCCAGGTCAGCCTGAGGTAGAGTGAGACCCTACCTCAATAAACAAAATAAAACAAAACAAAAAACAAAAACAAAACAACAACAACAAAAAAGATAAACCCTTCCTCCTTTGAACTGCTTTTTGTCAAGTATTTGTGGCAGAAACAAGTAAAATAACTAATATACGAGGAAAGCCAACTGAGCTACATCCTCAGTCCCTAAGAAGGGGATTTCTTCCAATGTCTTATTTATTTATGGAGTGGGTAGAATTAGCATGCCAGGGCCCCCAGCCACTGCAAACAAACAGCAGTCCAGCCCTCAAATATCTTTTATTAGGATGAATAACTTCAGAGAGTAGTCACAACATTTCATGTGGCAGGCGACATATATGTACTTTAATTTATACAATTATCTTCATTTCTAACAACGTTAGGACTTGTATTGGTAATGTATGTAGGTGGTATGCAAACGTGTGTGTGTGTGTGGGTACATGGCCATGCGCCTGTCTATGGAGGTCAGAAGTTGGCTTCAGGTGTCTTTCTTAGTCATTCGCCACCTTATTCTTTGAGACAGTCTCATGCTGGAATTAGAGCTCTCTAATTCTGCTAGGCTAGCTAACCAGCAAATCCTCCTGTCTCCACCTTCCTAGTGGTAGGATTACAGGCATGTGCTAGCATGCCTGACTTTTACATGTTCCTTGGGGATCCAAACTCGGGTCCTCATGCTTGTGTGGCAAGCACTTTGCTCGCTGAGCCATCTCCCCAGGTCCTAACAAGATTATTATTATTTTTCAAATATTTTATTTATTTATTTGAGAGAGAGGCAAATAGATGACAGACAGACAGATAGATAGATAGATAGATAGATAGATAGATAGATAGATAGATAGATAGAGACAATGAGCACACCAGGGCCTCTAGCCACTGCAAATGAACTCTAGATGCATGTGCCACCTTGTGCATCTTGCTTACGTAGGAACTGAGGAATCGAACCTGGATCCTTAGGCTTCGCAGGCAAGTCAACTGCTAAGTCATATCTCCAGCTCCCCAAGGTGAGGATTATTATTATTATGTTGAGAGAGAGAAAGGCAAGGCAGAGAGAGAGAGAGAGAGAGACAGAGAGAGAGGGATAGAGAGGGAGGGAGGATGGGTGGGCCAGGGCCTTCAGCCTGCAGTGGATGAACTCCAGATGCATGCGCCCCCTTGTGTGTACATGTGACATTGCACACTTGCGTCACTGCATCTGGCTGTGTGGGACCTGGAGATTTGAACATGAGTTCTTAGGCTTCGCAGGCCAGTGCCTTAACCACTAAGTCATCTCTCCAGCCCTCCAAGATTATTTTTTTTTAATAAAAGTGTTTCTTCCAGGAAATATTTGAAGTTAAGATGAAAATTATAAACAACAATTAGAATAGTAAGTTTCAGAGCCATATTGAAAAGCCAACATACCACAAGCAAAGAAAATCTAATGGAACATTAGTTATATTCTGAGTTTATAGTAATGAAAGCAAACAAAAAAAAAACCCATAAACCTCCATTTATTGAGTGGGGTTTTACAACCATGATCAGTTTTGTACTAAAGCTTCATGGGCAGTCCCCAGGGGCCAGGCTACCCTCCCTTCACTTGGCTTGGTGCCGCACCGGCTGGCAAGGGTCCTGTGCATATTGACGATGCTCGTCTGAATGACTCCTTCCAGGAGGGCTCTTTATTGAGACACTTTTCTTCTGAGTTCGTGCTCAATACTTTCCCACTCCTTGCCTCCTCCTCCAACCCTTGGGGTGAATATGGGACAATCCCCCATCTGTACTGGAACATCTCACCTTTACCTGGAGTGATTTTGCTGGGAGGGGGAAGCTGGCACTTTGCCTGTTTGGCCCGTTGTGTACACTATTGCAATCAAGGAATAAAGGCTTCTTTGTGACTTTTGGTTTGGCGTGCCTTCAATGACGATGTTGGCACCTGTCAGCTTAGCCCTCTCTAACTTGGTTCTCGAATTAATGAGATGTCAAGTTTTGGAAGAGAGAGACCACTTATAGTGTCATAGCAATCAAGCAGTTTCATTTCTGGACGCAGATCAGAGTGTTTATAACTTGACCTTGCCAGGATGTGGAAATGATGGAAGCTAGGCACTGCTATGGCTAAAATATGTCCCCTTTAGAGTTCAAGTTCCAGCTTCCTCTTCATGTTAACACGAAGCTCTGACTCCCAAGGTGATTTGTGTTTGGAGATGGGGTCTTTAGGAAGTCCAGTGGAGTCATTGGGATGAGTCCAAATCCTGTAGGGCTGGTATTCTCCTTAGAAAAAGAGATGATGGCATGGTGGTTGAGGCTTTTGCCTGCATATCCTAAGGATCCAGGTTCAATTCCCAAGTACTCATGTAAAGCCAGATGCACAGGTGGCGCATGCATCTGGAATTTGTTTGCAGTGGCTAGAGGCCCTGGCATGCCCGTTCTCTCTCTCATAAATAAATAAGTTTTGTTTTTTTTTTTTTTTTTTTAGGAGAAGAGACGCTGAAGAGCTCTTCCACACATGCAAGGCCCTCTCCTGGCACCTCGCTTCTGGGCTTTCAGTCTCCAGGATGGCAGAGATGATCCATTCCTGTTGGTGCGTCACCCAGTCTGCGGGGCTGTGCTATGGAGGCCCAGGAGACGGATGCTTGGGCGTGACGATAAGCCATGGAAAACTCGTCTAATCACAAAGTAAACGATATGCCAGCTCATGGGACAAGTGACAACGGAAGCACATCCCATCCACTTGACCTTGACTTCAGGAGACCTCCCTCCAGGTTGCACAGGTCTGGTGACAGAGATTCTGTTTCCGTCTGTGGGTCTCACCATACCTCATTGGTTCTGGGAGGTAGTATTCTGGAACGGTCTGTCATGCTTTAACTATTAATACGCTTCAGTTTTGGAGGCAGCTAAGGCATTTGCCTGAGAGAGCGAGGGAGAGAACGAAAGAGAGAGAGGGAGAGGGAGAGAGAGAGTGAGAGAACTGGCACGCCAAGGCCTCAGCCACTGAAATCAAACTCCAGACATTTGCGCCACCTAGTGGGAATGTGCAACCTTGTGCTTGCCTCACCTTTGTGTGTCTGGCTTACGTGGGATCTGGAGAGTCACACATGGGTCCTTAGGCATTGTAGGCAAGTACCTTAACCGCTAAGCCATCTCTCCAGCCCTGAGACAGGTTCTCTGTTGAATCCAGGTGTTACCCATTTGGCTCAGTCTTGCCCTAGGGATCCCATCTTTGCTTCCTGAGTGCCGAGATTACAGGGGTCCATCATGCCTACCCAGCAATGACATGGCTGCTGGAATCTGAATTCCATATCTTCTGCATGTGCTGTAAGTGCTTAACCCACTGAGCCGTATCCCCAGCCCCACATGAACTTTTGACAGGCATATCATTGCCTTGTTAAGGAGTGGTGGCATACTCTGGAGGTGGAGGAAGGGGATTCATAAGCCTGTGGCCAGTCTGGGCAACATAGCAAGTTTTAGGTCAGCCTGGCATATATAGTGAGACAGGGCTGGAGTTGCAGTTCAGTGGTAGGGCACATGCTTAGCATGTGCAGAGCCCTGGGTTTGAGCATCAGCACCACAGAGAGTGGCTATTTAAGGTAACATCATTGTTTATAATGGCAAAATATTGTCTGAGTTCTTTCTGGTGATGAACTAATTGTACACATATTCAGTACGTTGAGGAGCATATAATGTGATGGTTGATCTTGATTGTCCATTTGCTTAGGTTAAAAGACATCTAAGGGCTGGAGAGATGGTCTAGTGGTTAAGGCACTTGCCTGCAAAGTCAAAGGACCCAGGGTCAATTCCCCAGGACCCATGTAAGCCAGATGCACAAGATGGCGCATGCATCTGGAGTTTGTTTGCAGTGGCTAGAGGCCCTGGAATGTGCATTCTCGTTCTCTTTCCCTCTCTCTCAAATAAATAAATAAAATAAAATAAAGTTAAAAAAGATATTTAAAGGCTGAACAGATGGCTTAGCAGTTAGGACACTTGCCTGTGATGCTTAAGGACCCAGGTTTGATTCCCTAGAACCCAGGTAAGCCAGATGCACAAGGTAGAGCATACATTTGGAGTTCATTTATGGTGGCTAGAGGCCCTGGAGTGTCCATTCTCTCCCTCTCTCCCTTTCTTTCTCTCATAAATAAATAAGGAAAAGACCTTTAAGATAGTATTGTAGCACACTTCTGGGTGTTTCCAGGGAGAAATTAACTAAGAGGGGAAACTGTCCTGAACACGAGTAGTCCTGACCAGCAAGTTCAGGGCTGCTTGGCATAGGAGGGGGGAAAGAAGGAAGTCAGCTATGACAGGAATCTTTCTCCTCTGCTTCTGGCTGCTGGGAAGTGAGCAGCTCCCACAACATGCTCTTCCAATGTGATGCGCTGCCTCATGGTGGCCCACAAACCACAGAGCCAGCTGACCATGAGCTGAAACCTCCAAAACCATGAACCACGAGGGCTATATTCTGTGGCGAGTTGCAGCACAAAATGAATGTTTTCTTTAACAATAACACCAACAAAATTTGCAAAGAAAGTTAAAAAGAAAAGACAAAGAGGGAAAGACAGAAAGAAAAAGTTTGAGACAGCATCTGATCACTTGCAGTTTATAGACAATTTGGTTCTTGATTCAAACAAATTAACTACAAAAAATTATAAGGGAAATTTGGATAATGACTGGAAATTTAGGAAGGATTGCTAATTTTCCTCAGTTCAACTAATTTTATTTATTTATTTGACAGGGTGTGGGGGGAGAGTGGGCATGCCAGGGCCTTCAGCCACTGTGAACGAACTCCAGATACGTGCACCCCCTTGTGCATCTGGCTAATGTGGGTCCTGGGAAATCAAATCTGGGTCCTTTGGCTTTGCAGGCAAATGCCTTAACTGCCAAGCCATCCCTCCAGCCCAGGTTCAAATCTTTTTTTTTTTTTTTTTGGTTTTTTGAGGTAGGGTTTCACTCTAGCCCAGGCTGGCCTGGAATTCCCTACGGAGTCTCAGGGTGGCCTTGAACTCATGGTGATCCTCCTACCTCTACAGATCGAGTGCTGGGATTAAAGGCGTGCACCACCATGCCCAGCTTATGTTTTTTTTTATGTTTTTTAATAAAATGTGTTTTTAAATTTTTAATCTATTTTTATTTATTTATTTGAAAGTGACGGACAGAGAGAGAGAAAGAGGCAGACAGAGAGAGAGAGAATGAGCGTGCCAGGGCCTCCAGCCACTGCAAACCAACTCCAGATGAGTGCGCCACCTTATGCATCTGGCTAACATGGGTCCTGGAGAATCGAGCCTTGAACCAGGGTCATTAGGCTTCACAAGCAAGTGCTTAACCTCTAAGCCATCTCTCCAGCCCCAAATATTTTTAATAATTTATTTATTTGAGATAGAGAATGAGAGAGAGAGAGAGAGAGAAAGTAGGGCCTTGGGCTCTGCAAACAGACTGTAGATGCAATGTGCTACTTTGTGTGTCTGGCTTTACATGGGACTAGGGAATTGAACCAAGGCTGTCAGGCTTTGCAGGCAGGTGCCTTTAACTGCTGAGCCACTTCTCCAGCCCACAAATCATTTTGTCTTTAAGCACTGATTTTTATAAAATATAGTCTAAAGATGAACTAAATTTACAACTTCAATTGTTCATAAAATTAACCTTAAAATACATTGTATCTGAGATGTGCATGAGATTTTACATGCATTTTGGAAAAAACCAATTCCTAAATTGCTTCAATAAATATGGATCCTTCACGAGGGAATGTGAGGGGCATGTGATCTCAACCTCCGTGTTCCCACGGAACCTCTCTTGGTGATGGTTCAGCTCTGTGTGTAGGCCAACATGGGACATAAAAACCAAATGTCTGATTCAGTTTTTGAAGAACTCTGTGGACAGCATCCCTCCCACTTGATTCTGGCCACCTTTCTGCTTTAAGGTCAAGGAGAACTTGGTTCCTTATTTTGGCTGTTATGCACTGGCCGCATGGGCCTCTGGGTCAAACCACAGAGCCTTAGAGAGACACCGCCTTGTCCCCATGTCTCTGTACCTCCTCAGAGAAACTTAGGTGTGGAAATTTCATTACGGTTAAGTTTTGGTTTTTTTTTTTCAAGGTAGAGTCTCACTTTGGTCCAGGCTGACCTGGAATTCACTATGTAGTCTCAGGGTGGCCTCAAACTCATGATGATCCTCCCACCTTTGCCTCCCCAGTGCTGGGATTAAAGGCATGCGTCACCACACCCAGCAAGTTTTGATTTTAAAATAACCCTTAGCATTTTGTAAGACAAGTAGAAATGTTGAAAGATTATATGGTGCTGAGATTGCTTCAAAATAATCCTGGGGAGGCTGGAGAGATGGCTTAGCAGTTAAGACACTTGCCTGTAAAGCCAAAGGACTTGGTTTGATTCTCCAGGACCCATGTAAGCCAGATGCACAAGGTGGCACATGTGTCTGGAGTTCATTTGCAGTGGCTGGAGGCCCTGGTGTGTCCATTCTCTCTCTCTCTCTCTCTTTGCCTCTTTCTTTGTCTGTTGCTCTCAAATAAATAAAAAAAAAAAAGAATATGGAATTTCATGGTCCATTTGGACATTTATATCTGATAATTTCCAGTCTGGAAAATAAATTATTTATAGAGAAACAGGAGGAACAGCATTTTTACTGTTTGGACCATTAGCAAGTGTGTGTGTGTGTGTGTGTGTGTGTGTGTGTGTGTGTTGCATAGCTGGAAATGCACATGTACGCAAATGCATGTGGAGAGTAAAGGTTGATATTGGGTGTCTTCTTCAATTACCACTTGATATTTCGCGGCCGAGGAGCCTGGAGCTCACTAATTTAGTTAGACTGACAGGCCAGCAAGTCCCAGGAATCCTCCTGCCTCCGCCTCCCCCAGCAGGCAGCCACTGTGCCTGGTTTGTATAATGGGTGTTGGCATCAAACTTAGGTCCTCATACTTGTACAAGGAGCACTCTGCTAAGCCATCTCCCAGCTCCTGTTAGCAACTTTAGAAAGCTTGAGCCACATTGAACTGGTCAAGGTCTAAGCTCCCACTGGAATTCCTGAGTTTATTTGGCATAATTTGACTCTCCTTCAGTCTCTTTCCTGTTCCTGCTGCCACCAGCCCAGTTCCATCTTCTTGCTGGTTTGTGCGCATTGTGTGACTTGCTTGTTCACGTCCCGCAGCACGAGAACAGAACAGAAGACGCCAAGACCGTCGTAAGCTCTCAACTGAGGTCAAGCCAGATGGTCATAGAGCAGAGCTACCTGACTGATTGAAGACACTTAAACCAGCCATATGTGCTTAGTTATACTGACACTCCTATTAGGGAAATGGCCATTTCTTTGTCTGTTTTTTGTTTGTTTGTTTGTTTTGCTTTTTGTTTTCCCAAGAGAGTCTCACTCTTGCCCAGGCTGACATGGAACTTACTCTGTACGTCTAGATTGGCCTTAAACTCATGGCGATCCTCCTACCTCTGCCTCCTAAGTGGGCTTAAAGGTGTGTACCACCATGCCTGGTGGAATTGGTCATTTTTTTAAAGAGCAAACTTACAAATATAGAAATACATGCACAATATGCAAAAATTTTTTAAATGCATATTTATTTTATTTGAGAGAAAGAGAGAGAATGGGCACACCAAGGCCTCTAGCAAATGAACTCCAGACTCATGTGGCACTTTGTGCATGAGGCTTACGTGGGTATTGGGGAATCGAACCTGGGTCCTTAGACTTCCTAGGCAAATGCCTTAACCGCTAAGCCATTTCTCCAGCCCCCAAATTTTAAACATCCAAAAAACTTACACAGAAAGTAAGTCTCCATAACCATTAATACTAACAGTTTAGTATTTACTTCTCTATAGAGAAAATCTAAATATATTTGTAGAAAATAGTTATATATCACAAATGGAAGTATATTAAACATAGTTATTGAACAATTCTTAGCTTGCCTCAGTGCTGTGATTTTGTGTAGAACTTCTTTATCCTTTTAGGCTGTAATTTATATAGTAAGCATAGAAAAACAATTTTGAAATAATATTTGCTTCACGTTTATTTTTTTTCCTCTGGTTTTGACAACTCAAGCAGTTTCATTTTTCCAGATGAATGCTTACAGGACTGAATAAATAAAAATTTTTGCACTAGAATTTGCAAAAAAAAAAAAAAAACCCACTGTTGAATTTCAGCAAACATTTTACACTGTGTTCTAAGCTGTGTTATAAGATTGACTTTCACAACAATAAAGCTAGGTGTTCCTCTCTCCTTCTTCCTCTGTTTCTCACTTTCATCTTCTATTCCCCCATTTTCCCTTTTCCCACTACCTTTATTTATTTATTTCACAGAGAAAGGTGGAGAGGGAGAAAGAGAGAGAGAGAGAGAGAGAGAGAGAGAGAGAGAGAGAGAAAATGAGTGTGCCACAGCCTCCAGCCACTGCAAACAAAAACCAGACGCATGTGCTCCCTTGTGCATCTGGCTTACATGGGTCCTGGAGAATTGAACCTGAGTCCTTTGGCTTTGCAGGCAAACGCCTTAACCACTAAGCCATCTCTCCAGCCCTTCCCACTACCCTTTGTTGAGACAGTGTATTTCTTGGTGGCCCTGCCTACCTAGTTTTAAACAGTTCTGCTGCCTAGACACTAAGGATTGCAGGCACAAGCCACCTCATCATTTTAGCTCCTCTCTTTCTTTGTCTCTCAGCACAGTAACTGGCCTTTATTTTATCATTTGTAGAAAATTGACATTTAGGGCTGGAGAGATGGCTTAGTGGTTAAGGCGTTTGCCTGTGAAGCCAAAGGACCCAGGTTCAATTCCCCAGGACCCACGTAAACCAGATGCACAATGGGGCATATGCATCTGGAGTTTGTTTACAGTGGCTGAAGGCCCTGGCTTATCTATTCTCTCTGTGTGTGTCTGTCTGCCTCTTTCTCTCTCTCTCTCTGAAATAAATAATAAAAAAGAAAACTGACATTTAGGTTTATATTCAAACATCAGTAACAGTTTTCAAAATTTTTTATTAATTTATTTGAGGGATAAGGAGAAATGAGAGAGAGAAAGAGAGAGAGAGAGAATGAATGAACATGGGTAGACCAGTGTGTTTAGGTTGATGTGGGTACTGGGGAATTGAACCCAGGCCATCAGGCTTTTCAAGAAAGTATCTTTAAGTACTGAGCTCACCCCCTCCCTGGCCCTTGCTATAGTGTTCTTGATTGATTCTCTAACTCCTGGAGATGGCCTAGCTTCTTTTCTTTAAGTTCCACATTGGAGATGGCCTGATTGCCCACTCTTAAAATAATATCTTTATTTTTGAGGCAGGGTCTCATTCTATCACAGGCTAATCTGGAGCTCACTCTGTAGCCCAGGCTGGCTTTGAACTCATGGTGATTCTCTTACCTCAGCCTCCTGAGTACTGGGATTAAAGGCATGCACTACTATGCCTGGCTAAAATAGGATTTTCCCTCCTATTTGAGGGGCACAGTCTTGATTTGGGAAGGACTAACCTCTGGAACTTTTCTATCCAGAAATGGACAAACTGCTTCTAAGAGCAGAGCCTGGGAGGTGAGAGAGCTAAGTCCTGATACTTCTGTCTCAGAAGCGGGCTGCTAGTGCCTCTAACAGCAGCCTGGGGGAAAGAAAACGGAGGAGAAGTTTAGTTTAAGGCATCAGTGGGCCTACTGCACATGCTGTGGGTCTGTTGTTCCTGCGGCTGAGGCTCCTGCTTTCTGCACACAGGTGCTCATTGGTGCTTTTATTGAGTAACAGCAGCCAGTAATAAGTGAGCAAGTGGTACATGGCATAAGCAAAGGGTAAGGGACTTTCAGCTTTGGATAATCCTTAAGCATTTGTTAAAAGAAGGGATTTAGGGCTATGACCTGCTGGGCTCTGCTGATCCAGAACATACATACAGTCTGATCACAAGAGCGAGCACATTAACACCCCCCTCCTGGTCCCTGTTGCCTTCAGGACTGTGTGCCCCCAGTGACTGACCTCATCTTCACTGCTATGATCAGCACCTCTGTTTTTTAAAAAAAATTGTTTATTTTTATTCATTTATTTGAGAGCGACAGACAGAGAAAGAGGCAGAGAGAGAGAGAGAGAGAGAGAGAGAGAGAGAGAGAGAGAGAATGGGTGCGCCAGGGCCTCCAGCCACTGCAAACAAACTCCAGACGCGTGTGCCCCCTTGTGCATCTGGCTAATGTGAGTCCTGGGAAATCGAGTCTCAAACTGGGGCCCTTAGGCTTCACAGGCAAGTGCTTAACTGCTAAGCCATCTCTTTAGCCCTGATCAGCACTTACGTATGGATGTTTGTTCTGAGCCAGGAGTCCAACCAGGCCCCTAAGGAGCATAGATCATAGCTTGAGATCAGTCAGCATCTCTAAACAATGCTTGTCAATATTGATCATCCTTGCTGTTCAGGCCAGAGATACCACCAAGGCAGAGGAAAGCTTTAAGCAGGTAGAATACACAGTTGCAAGATTAATTTTAGAGCAAGTTACAAGTAAGGAATTTAGCATCTCACAGCAATCATATCGCAAAAGCTATTTGTAAGATCCATATGAAATATTTCCAGTTCTTTCCCATAGTTCATGTCCACAGTTTGTTCTTATAACTCATAACCACACTTCTGAAAAAAAAAATATTTATGAGAGAGAGAGAGAGAGAAAGTATGGACGTGCTAGGGCCTCTTGCTGCTGCAAATGAACTTCCGAAGCATGTACCACTGTTCATGTGGCTTTATGTGAGTACTAGGGAATTAAACCCAGGGCAGGCAGGCTTTGCAAGCAAGTGCCTTTAACTGCTGAGCCATCTCCCCAGTCATGAAATAATCTTTCTGAAGGAGGCTCTCTTTTTAGTACCTACAGCAGTTTCCTTAGCAGTTGCAGCTGTTTAAACAGAGTTCTCAAATATTTCCGTTTTAGAGTTGGCCAGTGTAGGGTGATGATGCGTGCAGGGTACAAGATCTTTGTTTTGACAGCATATAATTAGATCCATTATCAACAGGCATATGCTAAAATGATTAAACGACTGTATGAAATAGATCATAAAACTCTAGCCACTCTAGTTCCTCAAGCCTACGACCTCTCCTCATGACCTTCTTTCCACCTCGAGTTTTTCTTCCCTTACAACATTCTGTTCTCTTTCTTCTCTGCAGTTCAGTTAGTTCATAAGAACCTCTGGTCATTCTCCCAAGGGCAGGCCAAATTGCAAGCTGGCTTTGGGCCCAGTCTCCACTATGTTCTCTTTCTGTAGGAGAGGTCCTGGAAGGGTTTGCTCAGCAGGTCATGCT
This sequence comes from Jaculus jaculus, assembly GCF_020740685.1. NCBI lineage: Eukaryota > Metazoa > Chordata > Mammalia > Rodentia > Dipodidae > Jaculus > Jaculus jaculus. Next base: position 91,392,231 of record NC_059113.1, on the reverse strand, counting down.
TGCAGTAGGTGAACCTACTCCAAGAGCCGTGCACTGAACAGCCAATCAACTTCAACAGAGGATCCAAAAGTACATCATTCTAATGGTCAAAAAAAATCCATAACTTAAAAAAATGTTAATAAAAAGAATCCGCAGGAAATTCCATATAACTAAAATTGCTAAGCTAAGCAAATTTTCTCTATGGTTTTGTTTTGTTTTTTGACTTTATAATTATATGGTTCAGAGGCACAATTGGACTAGATTCTTTTTTTTTAAATTTTTTGTTCATTATTTATTTATTCATTTGACAATGACAAACACAGAGAAAGACAGAGACAGAGAGAGAGAGAGAGAGAGAGAGAGAGAGAGAGAGAATGGACGCTCCAGGATCTTCAGCCATTGCAAACAAACTCCAGATGCGTGTGCTCCCTTGTGCATCTGGCTAATGTGGGTCCTGGGGAATGGAGCCTTGAACCCAGGTCCTTAGGCTTCATAGGCAAGTGCTTAACTGGTAAACCATCTCTCCAGCCCAAGGACCAGATTCTTTTCCTCAAAAACTTTGTGTTCTAGCTGGGTGTGGTGGTACACGCCTTTAATCCCAGCACTTGGAAGCAGAGGTAGGAGGATCACTGTGAGTTTGAGTCCAGCCTGGGACTACAGAATGAGTTTCAGGTCAGTCTGGGCTAGAATGAGATCCTACCTTGAAAAACAAAACAAAACAAGCAAACAAAAAACACTAAAAACAAACAAAAAAGCCCAGGCTGGAGAAATGGCTTAGCAGTTAAGGCACTTGCCTGCAAAGCCTAATGACCCAGGTTTGATTGCCCAGATCCCATGCAAGCTAGATACACACGGCAGCAGTTAGAGGCCCTTGTGCGCCCATTCTCTCTCTCATAAGTAAATAAATAAATATTTTTTTTTTAAAAAACAACCAAACAACATCTAAACCCCTTTGTGTCCACTCTTCACAAGTTGAAATTTCCAAATATTATGGTCTCACCTATTCCAACACAGATGTCTTCAATTATTTTTCCATCTAGTTTGGAAATTGCAAGCTAGTAGAACTGGTAGAGGTCTTTTGCAAGTTATCATTGACTTCTAGAAAAACTTCCCATTAAACCCACAACCTGGGATCAGACATTTTTTTTTTTTCTTGCAGAGCAGTACCTCCTTGCCTCCATCTTTTTCTTACGTATATTTACATAACTGCATTTTCTATGTGAGTGCACATCTGCCCTGCTTTGGCTGTCTGTCTGACAGAAGGGTGTGTGTGTGAGTCAGGATTCTTCAAAGGAACAGAACCAGTAGAAGACAGACTGAAGAGCAGGAAGTAGTCGTTATTCAGTCCGGGAGGTGGAAGGCTCGGAAGAGGGCCGGACAATGACGCTACTACCCCAGGTCAAGGCCAGGGAGGCTCACTTCAGAGTCACTCCTGCAAGTCAGTATGGAAATGCTGAAGAATATGGAGCCCAGCGTCAGACAGCCGTCAGACCCACACCTGCTCGAGAGGAGTCCACCACATTCACGCATGGCATGGGTTAAATGTGAAAAGTCTTCCCCAGGCATATGTGCTTGAACGCTTGGCCCCCAGAGAGTGGAGCTATTTTGGATTCAGCTGGTAGAGGCAGAAAAATAGGGGTGGGCCTTGAACCCTGGCTTCAAGAGTCTCTCTGTTTCCTGATCCATCGAGTTGTGACCAGCGGCGCCCTGACGATCTTGCTGCCTCAGCCTTGAGCTGGCCCTGTGCCTTCCCAACCTCATGGACTGTATCCTCTGGGAGAAGGCCCAGTAAATCTCTCTGTCATTTGGTTGCTTCTGTTAGGTAATTTTGTCTCAGGAATGTAAAGCAACTAATGATATCATTGTCCTTCTGGATGTGCGTGTGCGTGTGTGTGGAGGTCGGAGGTGGACATTGGGTGTCACCCTCACTTGCTCTCTCTCCACCTTACCTTTTTTGTTGTGTGTGCACACGTGCGTGCATATTCATGTGCTTGTGTGCACTCGTGTGTGTTTGCGTGGGAGTGTGGGTGGCACATATTTCATGGCATGCGTGTGGACAGCAGGGGACAACTTTTGGGTTGGTCCTCATCTGGCCACCTCAGTGGAGGCAGGGTTTCTTGCTCTGAATTCTCGCTCTGGTGTTCTTCGCTGTGCTTGAGGGAAATTCTCCTGTCTCTTCCTAGCCCACCATCAGAGTCAGTGTGCTGGGGTTACAGAAGACCACCATGGGGCTGGAGAGATGGCTTAGCAGCTAAGATGCTTGCTTGCAAAACCAAAGGATCCCGGGTTGGTTCTCCAGGACCCAGTAAGCCAGATGCACAATGGGGCGCATGTGTCTGGAGTTTGTTTATAGTGGCTGGATGCCCTGCCATGCCTATTCTCTCCCAAATAAATAAATAAACTATGTTAAAAAAAAAAAAGAGACCACCATGGCCTCTGGCTTCTTACTTGGGGACTAGAGGATCGAACTCAGGTGCCGCAAGCACTTCGTCTCCTCCGTCTTTTTTTTTTTTTAACTTTTTCTTTTTGTTTTCCGAGGTAGAGTTTCACTGTAGCTCAGGCTGACCTGAGATTTACTATGTAATCTCATGGTGGCATCGAACTCACGGTGATCCTCCTACCTCCGCCTCCCAAGTGCTGGGATTAAACACGTGTGCCACCACGCCCGACTTTTCTTTCTTCTGTTTTTGTTTTTGGTTTTTTGAGGTAGGGTCGCTGTAGCCCAGACTGACCTGGAACTCAGGGTAATCCTCCTACCTTTGCCTCCCAAATTGAGACAGGGTTGTGCACTGAACGTAGAGCTCACTGATTGGGCCAGAACAGCTAGCCAGCAAGCCCTAAGGATTCTCTGAGATTACAGATGCATGCTGCCAAACTAAGCTTTGATCTGTGTTGGGGATCTGAACTCAGGTGCTCATGCTTACCTGCAGAGTACCTTATTGACTGAGTGACCTCCCTACCACTCTTTGTTCTATTTTGTGATCCACCCATGTTCTCTGCCTACTGGATAATCCCCCGCCCCCCACATTCAGCGTGGGGCTGTTGCATTCAGTTCAGACACACATGCCAATTGTTTCTGGAAACACCCTCACTGACACACCCGAAAGTATGCTTTATCTAAGTAACATTAACAAGCAAGGATGAACCATCAGAGATAGCTTTTAAGAGGTAACAGTATCTGCTTTACTCATTTTAAATATATATATAAATATATGTATTTAAATTTTTTTGTTACTTTTATTTACTTGAGAGCAACAGACAAAGAGGCAGAGAGAGAGAGAGAGAGAGAGGGAGAGAGAGAGAGAGAGAGACAGACAGACAGACAGAATGAGCACGCCAGGAACTCCAGCCACTGCAAACGAACTCCAGATGTGGGACCCCTCGTGCATCTGGCTAACGTGGGTCCTGGGGAATTGAGCCTCGAACCAGGGTCCTTAGGCTTCACAGGCAAGCACTTAACCGCTAAGCCATCTCTCCAGCCCTTAAATATATTTTAAATATATTTTATTTATTTTCAAGGGGAGGGAGGGAGGCAGAATTGGCATGCCAGGGCCTCTTGCTACTACAAACGAACTCCAGATGTGTGTGCCACTTTGTGCATCTGGCTCTACTTGGGTACTAGGGAATCAAACCCAGGCCATCTGGCTTTGCAAGCAAACACCTCTAACTGCTGAGCCATCTCTCCAGCCCATGTCTCTTCTTTCCTATTGTGTGAAGGTGCATGTTGCAGTGAGGTGGTCACCTGGTGCTAACTCTGAAGGGTCTCCATCCAGTGCCAGCATGTGGTTCCACACTCTCAGATTTGTTTTTTAAGGATTCCATATAGGAGGAGGCCTACTGCTAAGAACTTGTGACTGGAGAAAGCCAGGTTTGGCATTTTTATTAAGCTAGAACATCATCAGAACAGGGGCCCATACTGTCTACAAAAGGATACAGAGCAGAGAAACACTGGGGAGAAGACAGAAGCCATCTGAAGAGTTAGCCATGACCCTGTGAGAACATATTTTATTCCCTTTGATGAGGGAGGGTAGTTGGGGAAAATGGGGCAAAGAGGTTTTGTAAGGAGATCCTATGCGTTTATAGGAGCCTCAGTTTTTTTTTTTTTTTTTTTAGTGGACAGTTCTCAGAGTAACTGTTTCACTTTGGCCAACAATGTTGTTTCTAGCCTCAATTACACATGGACTGTAAAGCAGAGATACTCCCTGTTAGAGTATTACAAGATCAAGGTGACAAATGGGGCTGAGGGTACAGTTCAGTGGTAGTGTGCCCGCCTAGCATGTGGAAGGGCATACCCACAACAATAGTAAAAAAAAAATCCCCAAGCCTGTTAAAGGTGACTGAGGGGTGGGAAACCATGCAGCCTTGCTGAAGTGCAAGGAGTGATGTAGTAGCTCCTTGTCCACAGCTCAAACTTCTGCAGAGTAAGCCACTGACTCTATTGAGCCATGGGGGTTGTTATCAAACTCTTGCCAACTGTCATTATTATTATTATTTTTTTTGAGGTAGTGTCTCACTCTAGTCCAGGTTTATCTGGAACTCTGTAGTCCCAAGTTGGCCTTGAACTCACGGTGATCCTCCTACCTCTGCCTCCTGAGTGCTGGCATTAAAGGCGTGGCACCAAACCCAGCCAGCTTATTATTTTTTCATTTCATCTTAGCTATGAATGAGGAAAGTAATAAACTTTTGTCTAACTATTGGCTCATTTGCTTATGAAATTGTTTCTGATATTCCTAGAAGTTCAAAGAAGTGATCCAGGGGAGGAAATAGCCATTTTCAATGGTGAGCCTCTTCATAGAAAGCTCCATTGCCTTCACATTACCCCTCTTCAGTTCTCATTGCCCAACCCCCCAGGGGTCAGCTGATGCCCAGTTGCCTGGATAGTGGAGATCACAACTGTTTAAAGCACCTACGACTAAATAGTACACCTGGAAAAAGAATTTGCCAGATCATAGCTGACCTTCTATTTTCTAAAAAATACATTTTTTTTTTTATTTGCAAGGAAAGAGGAGAGAGAAGAGGGAGGAGAGGCAGTGTGTGTGTGAAGAAATGGGCACTCCAGGGCCTCCTGCCATTGCAACCACACTCCAGATGAAAGTGCCACTCTGCATCTGGCTTTACGTGGGTACTGAGGAATTGAAACCAGGCTGTCATTAACCACTGAGCCATCTCTCCAGGCCCCTGACCTTTACTATTTAACACAAACTTGTTTGATGTATACTTATGTGAGAGATACAATATTCAATAACCATTTGTGGTGGTTTGATTCAGGTGTCCCCCATAAACGTAGGTATTCTGAATGCTACGTTCCCAGCTGGTGGAGATTTGGGAATTAATGCCTTCTGGAGGGAGTGTTATTGCTGGGGGCAGGCTTATGGGTGTTATAGCCAGTGTCCCCTTGCCAGTGTTTGGCACCCTCTCCTGTTGCTATGGTACACCTTATGTTGGCCAGGGTTGATGTCCACCCTTTGCTCATGTCATCATTTTCCCTGCCATGATGGAGCTTCCCCCTCGAGTCTGTAAGCCAAAATAAACCTCCCCCTGCCCCAAGTTGCTGTGGGTTGGGTGATTTCTACCAGTAATGCGAACCTGACTGCAGCACCATTATAGGCCTGCTGACCTATGTACTGGCAGCCAGTATTTTCACTGAAGATAAAAAGGAATATTCTGGGCCATCAGTTCTAACTTTAGCTTTGGATGTGTCCTCTATTACTGTTTTTCTGGGGTTTAGAAGGTAGTGGAAACTGACGCAGGCTTTGTATTGTCACTTTTATTATTGGTAGTGTTTGTCTTAGTCATGGGTAGGAAGAGGAATGTGCTTTTGTCTATTGGCAAATCTGCTTATGAAATTGCTTCTATTTTTTTTAAATTATTTATTTATTTGCCAGAGGGAGAGAGAATGAACATGCCAGGGCCTCCAGCCACTGCAAACGTATTCCAGACACATGTGCCATCTTGTGCACCTGGCTTATGTGGGTACCGGGGATTGGATCTGGGTCCTCAGGCTTTGCAGGCAAGTGCTTTAACCGTGAAGCTATCTCCCCAGCTCCAAATCATTTCTATTATTAAAAGTCAAAGCTGGGAATGGTGGCACACACCTTTAATCCCAGCACTTGGGACTTCGAGGCCACCCTGAGATTACATAGTGAATTCCGGGTTAGCCTGGGCTAGAGTGAGACTCTACCTCAAAAAAAAAAAAAAAAAAAAGGTAGAAACTATCCAAGGCAAGAAAAAGACTTAGCAGATGTTTCAATGTTTTAGCAACAAGTTAGTTTTTCATGTTCTGAGCTTCCATTTCAATATTTTCCTCATTAACTCTGAATCATGATATGAAAACAGACTGCTCCAGGCATTACCAAGGTCACATTTCTTTCCCACCTGAAAATGTAGTTCTCTGGAAATAGAAGCTGCTGAAATACAGCACGGATACTATTTATAAACATGGGTCTCGGACCTGACCAAGTACAGATCCGGCTGGAGAAATGGGAGGGGGCCAAACTGGTGCTCTATGCTGGGATGCTGTGACTTTGATCTTGACACCATCCAAACCACAAGAAAGACACCCTGAAAAACAGTCATCTCTGTTATTGTCTGCTTCGGGGAGTTGGGGTAAGTGGTAGGGAGCAGAGAGTATCACCCAAGACCAAGAAAGGAAAATAAACGTCAAGGGAAGACAAGAGGTTCTAACGGGGACAAGCAAATGCTATGAGCTATTTTCTTTCTTACAGCTGTGGGACAATTAGCTACCATGTTGTCAACAACAGCAGCAGCAGCAGCATCAAATGTAAGCTTATTGGTCTGTTGCCCTAACCATGGGGAAGCTATCCACATTACTGTGAGTTCCTCTGTCAGAACTCTGATAGGGTCCAGTGCTCTAAAGCGAGCTTCAGATCCCCACAGTGATATTTGGAATAGTTTTCTAAGGCATTTTCATTTATTTCAAAATTAGACTATACATATATATTTATTTCTCCAGGAGTGCCCCGATGATGGACAGGATGGGAAGCATAAAATGGCAGCAGGTAGTTCATTACCCCTGTCCAGAGTTCTGATCTTTATGGGAGGTGGCCATGAACCTCAGACCACCACTGACTTCTTAGGATGTGGCTAGTGACCTGAGGAACTGACATTTTAGTTAAGCAGTTCATGTTTACCTTCATTGGGCTCTTGGCACCTAGATTTCTCCCCCTCCTTTCTCTCTCTGACCTGCCTCTTTCTCTCTTCCCTCCCCGTTCCTCCTTTTTCCTCTCCCTTAGCCCCAAAGTGCTGAGATTACAAGTGTGCACTACCATACATGCTCTATACTGCTTCTATCATCCTGGGAGGCTTGTCTCAAGAATAATGCCAGTTGCAACTAAATTCTAAAACTTTTTTTAAAAATAGGAAAGATGGGCTGGAGAGATGGCTCAGCAGTAAAAATGCTTGCCTACAGTGCTTAACAGCCCAAGTTTGATCCCCCAGTACACACTTAAAGCCAGATGCACAAAGTGGCACATGCATTTGGGTTGTTTGCAGTGGCTAGATTCTAAACACACACACGCACACACACACAAATTTCCAGGAGGCTCTCGTGCACCCTCTCTCTACCCCACATCTCAAATAACTTATTTCCATGTGTAAGTGTGCGTGGGCAACCCCAGGTGTCTTGCTGCTCCAAACCATCCCCAGATGCTTACATCCCTTTTTACATACATACGTGGCTTGGGAATTGAACCTCAGCTGGCAGCCTTTACAAACAAGCACTTTTAACCACTCAGCCATTTTCCCGGCACCTGTATCTGAAAAGTTTTGATCAGATGATAGATATTATAAATTTTACTAGATTAGTTTATTTCTTTAAAGTGTTTAAGACTTTGTTCTGTTAAATTACCTGCAAAACTGAACCAAATTTGACTCTTCCAAAAGCCTTACTTTTATTTTTTTTAAATTACTTATTTATTTCCAAGCAGAGTGTGCTGAGAGGAGACAGAGAATGAGAATGCCAAACGCTCCAGGCACTGCAAATGAACTCCAGATGCATGTGCCACTTGTGCATCTGGCTTTACATGGGTACTGGGGAACTGAACCCACGTTGTTGGGCTTTGCAGGCAAGCACCTTAACTGCTGAGCCATGTCTCCAGCCCAAGTCTTTTAACTTTTGAAGGATAGAAAAGGTTCTTTAGCATGAATTTAGCTCTATCATCTTCTCAGCGTTGAGCAGAACTTAGTCCATGAAAATAGGGGAGAGTGGGTTGGGGAGAGGGCTCAGGAGTTAAAGGTACCTGTTTGCAAAACCTGACAACCCAGGTCCAGTTTCCCACTACTCATGTAAAGTAGGACAAACCAGTAGTACATGCATCTGGTATTTGTTTACAATGGCCAGAGAACCTGGCATGCTCTGCCCTCCCTCCCCATGCTTGTAAATACAATTAGAAACAAATGGGAGGGGCTGGAGAGAGCTCAATTAAGGCACCTGCTTGGAAAGCCTGACAGTCCAGGTCCAACTTCCCAGTACTCACGTAAAGCCAGATGCACAATGGCACATCTGTTGACTTCACTCGCAGTGGAAGCAGGCCCTGGTGCACCCATACTTTGTCTCTTTGGAAGAAAGGAGGTTCCTAATGAGAGCACAGGTAGACAAGTAAAGTGGAGTGTGTTAACATTTCTCCCCTTTTAGAATGCAATATTTGGGTTTCAACTATGATCTTTTTCTCATAAAACTTATTATAAGCCTTCAATAGTGTGTTTACTTAGTTTCTTTTATTTATGAGGGAGGGAGGGAGAGAAAGAGGGAGAGAGGGAGTAGAGAGAGAGGATAGGGAGAATGGATGGCAAACAAACTCCAGATGCATGTGCCACCTTGTGCATCTGGCTTTATGTGGGCACTGGAGGAACTGAACCTGGGTCTTTTGGCTTTGCAGGCAAGTGCCTTAACTGCTAAGCCATCTCTCCAGCCCTTGTTTAGGTTTTCTTCTGTTACTGCTCCTCCATTCAGGAGCAGTTACTGCATACTTTCGAAGCTGATTAAAAATCTTGGCTGACAGATGCATAAGGTGGTGCAAATGTCTGAAGTTCGTTTGCAGTGGCAGGAGGCCCTGGCATGCCCATAATCACTCTTTCTGTCAAGTAAATAAAATATTAAACAAAAAAAAAAAATCTTGGCTGATTTTCACTAGCTCCAGGACACTAAGCAAGTTCCTCAATGCCAGTCTTTCTCTTCTTTATCCATAAGGTGAGGGAGGATATGGGTCTGAACTCAACGTATTGAGCTAAAAGGAGTTAAAGGTGTAACTGTATCTGTTGTTGTAGAGCACAGCTCCATCCTTTGGATAAAAGGCCGAGTTAGACAGCTCCATTTCTTACCTAGTTTTCAACCGAGCCTTCACATTAAAATCACATACTCAAATACTGATGCCCAGTGCCCACATGATTTACTTGGCCTGGATGAAGCTTGAAAAATGATGTTATTTGTAAAGAGCTTTCCAAGTGATTTTAACATGAGTGCCACGTAAAACAGCCCTGCTGGTCTGGCTGCCATAACCTAACCTTTTCACCTCTCTGAAATCAAGGTAGAGGAGTGTGTGTGTGTGTCTAAAACAAAAACAAAAACAAAGCAAAACATACCTACCGAGAGAAAAACAACTGCAGGCCATGACAGACACTGATGAGAGCTGGCAATCCACTTGGCTGACTTCTCAGAGTCTATTTTTAATGTTAAATCCACACTGGTTATGTAACATCGGGGCTAAAGGTTTTACATAACAACTCCTTTTGAGTTTTCTCAAGCTTGTTCATTATATAAAAAAATCTCAATTCTCATTTCCTTGAAAATGATTTCTATAGCAATTCATTTTGATACAAGAAAGCTACAGTTTAACAAGCCCTTTTTAATGCACTGTTTGAGTCCTCCTTGCTTGTCTTTTTAAAATCCTCCACCTATCTTGAGGTTCATTCACTTCCAAAACAGGATTCTGTACAACAATTAACTTAGCAGAACAAAGTGAGAGCAGCAGTGAAGACATGACAGGTTGGCATTGCTTCGGGATATGCGGAACGCATTCCTCCTGGTGCCCATGTTAGCACGGGTACAGCGTGTGCGTGCCACAGTGTGCACGCCAGTCCTCACCTTCCACTGTGTTTGAGGCACGGCCTCTCCCTCACTATTGCGTTTGCTAGGCTGGCTGGCTTCTAGAAGATTCTTTTATTTCTGCTTCTCTTCTAGGCACGCTTGCATGGTGCGTGCTTTATCTGCTGAGCCATCTCCCTAGACTTTATTATTGTTTGTTTATTTTTATTATTATTATTATACTTTGGTTTTTTGAGGTAGGGCTTCACTCTAGCCCAGGTTGACCTGGACTTCATTCTGTAGTCTCAGGGTGGCCTCGAACTCACAGCGATCCTTCTGCCTCTACCTCTGCAGTGCTGGGATTAAAGGTGTGTGCTACCATGCCCAGCTCTTAGACTTTATTTTTTAACCTTGGTAATACCTTTTAATTCAAATTTCCTTGTTATTGCACTCGAACTTCTTAGTTACAGGACATTATTTAAGATTATTACTTTAAGATCTTACTCAGTTATTAATAACACTTTGCATTTTTGTAAGTATTTAAAATACAATGGAAATAATATATTCTTCTCTATGCCATACATAGCTTTAGAAATCTAATTTCAGTAGTACTACCATGCTTTGTGTGGTGAAAGGACACATCAAGTGTAGCATTCTTGAGAAGAGGCTACATGTGAATGCTGTCACTTCCCCTGGAACACCCACTTAGAAATGGACCCAGCACAGAGTACCTACGGCAAATGTCCAACTTGAATGAAGAGTGTGTCAAAATGGGGCCTTCCAGGAAATGGACAGGCAATACTAACTTTTCCCCCTCATAGGATGCTGGGAACAGACTAAACATCCTATCTACATTTTTAAGAGAGAATTCAAAAGGTAGCATATGAAAACATCACAAAAAACTCAGTATGAAATGGAAATTGTGGATTTAAGATCTGTTTTAAAATGTCTTCCTTCTTCTCTGATGTAAGTTAACAAGCAGTTTGAACCTGTCAAGGACCCCAAACCTCTAAGACAGCACGAGAACTTTATCTCCACATTTAAAGGATATGAATGGCATCTTAAGGTACAGAGACAAAAGTCCTATAGCTACCCTGTTTCTCTGACTCTTCAGGCTGAAAGAAACTTGGAGAGTGAGCCAGAATCCTTCCTTCAACTTTGTAAGTAAATGTTAGGTGTTAGATTTGCACATGTGCCTACTAGTGGACATAGCAGAAGGTTGTCCAAGATCATGTCCTGTTTCCTTCCTTTGTATTTCTCTGGAGAAAAGTGTACTTTCTTAATGTATCAACAAATGTCTTTCAAAGGAACATACTTACATTTCTAGCTTGACACTTCCGTTTATAGTGAAACCTAATGTGTTCTCCTTAGCAGCAATAAGCAAACTTGTTTAAACTGCCTACCTTGGAGAAACAGTGAGAGCACTCTAGTCAGCCTTCGGCAATAGGCTCATTAACATTTACAGGAAGCAGAGGAAAGTACGAAGGTTAGAAATACAGGAGGAAGAAAAGACCTAACAGAGAAATGTGTGCAAGGATCAGAGCAATTCTTAAGTATTAACTTTTAAAGACTCCACATATGTTAAGTTCACTGAGTAACTAGTACTGCTATATATTTAATCTTCAAAGAAAAGCCTTCAACTTTAAGCCCTTGGTATTGATTATCAAGTTCTAATTTGAAGAGTCCTAGGATTATTCTATAATTAGAATTTAAGCTTTGCCATTTAGAAAATTCAACAACTATTACACTGACACATAAAATCCTTGAAATATTTACCATTCCAAGATAAAACTCTGGGGATGTCTTGTTTTCATGAAAGTTCTTGGAAGCACCTCACCCCAGTATTAATCCAAGTGCTGACTTCATCTATCTCATGAAGTGCTGCTTCTGCCACCATCTGGTCACAGACAGGTCCCTGTGCAGCCGGTGGTGACTTCAGCACTCAGGGTACTGAGGACAAGAGGACACCCATGGGAGTGCACAATACAAACTACTTGGGACATGAATTTCAATTAAATGTATAAAACTTTTCCAACTTTTTACCCAGTCTGCTTTCAGGATCTTCCTGGTGACTAGAAACAAGTTAGGAGTGGTAGTGAAATGAAGAAGAGCTGCTCTTCACCACTGCCCCAAAGCTTGGGAAAAAGTAAACCCCAATCACCAAAGAACATTACTTTCTAAAAATGTTTTCAGCCGGGCGTGGTGGCGCACGCCTATAATCCCAGCACTTGGGAGGCAGAGGTAGGAGGATTGCTGTGAGTTCAAGGCCACCCTGAGACTACAGAGTGAATTCCAGGTCAGCCTGGACTAGTGTGAGACCCTACCTCGAAAAACCAAAAATAAATAAATAAAAATAAAAATGTTTTCAAAATCAATGAGACCACTCTCAGAACAATGCACCTCCAGGTGGAAGAGTGTCTGCGGTAATTCCTGAATACTACATGGTCAAGACACATGAGAGCTGATGTTCCTGGCCAAAAAAGGAAAAAGAAAACATAATGATGGGTAGTAGTGATGGGATCTGGTATTTTAATATTTTATATGAAAACTATGAAATAGAAAAAAGTAAAAAAATAAATCTCTTAAGCAAAGGAAAAAAATCCCAAATGCTCAATTCTAAAAATGTTATCATGTTTAATGATTTAAATATTAAGTAACAAACCAAATGATTTTTTTTTTACTCAACTAGCTTCATTTCCTTTCAATTTTTCTAAGAGTTAAAAATGTACTGTTACAGTTATTGATTTAGAACCATCAGATTTTACTTCTGAAAAATCTAATACATTTACAAAGTTATAATTTTAATGTTAGCACAAAAATTACTTCCTAACGTTTCAGTTTTTAAAAAAGCTTTTCTGCGTCCAGAGATACCTAATTTTGAATTACAGTACTGCAAGGCACATACAGAACTCACCTCCTTCAAAACACAAGATCTACTCCCTGAAACAGAATTTTAAAATCCTTGAACAATTAGAAATACCACAGAGTTAGCAACTTTCAGGTGAAAACACTGGTTGCACTTACAGGGTCATGCACTTTTCTTAAAATGAATCCATCACATCTGTAGAAATAATCCTTGTAAAAACACTGGTCCTTGAAGTGAAGATACAGTGATGTTGAAATTAGCACTAAATATAAACCTGAATATATGACAGCTTGGGAAATTTGTTATTGCCTTCTTTAGAGATACATCATCTCTATAGGTTTCAAAGATCTGGATTTAAAACTGCAGTAATTCTACCACAAACAAGGTGTTCTTTACTTTTAAACATTATCTGTATAGAATCTCGAGCATCAATTCTTAAAGAATTCTAGGTGAATTATAATTTGTGTTCAGTAGGATTGAAAATAGATCATTTAAATGCTTCTACCAAATGTAATGCAGCTTCATTAGGGACCAGGTACATTTCTTTCCTTTGAACATTTTTGGTCAAGCATGTCTAACCACAAATGCAAATGGAACTTTTTAAGAGGTAGATTTTTTTTCCATGATGCATTTTGTCAAGAAAAATAAAAGCAATCACTGAGTGTTTTCTTAAAGTATCAGGGTCTAATGAGAAGAAAAATAGTAGCTATGATACTTGTTACAGTCTGACATGTAACAGTCATAGTCCTGGTGTTTTGTCATCAAGTGCATTTTGGACTCTTAGGATCAAAATACGAGTCTGCCAACGGTATTAAATCCTCCTCCTCCCCCTCCGCCAGTTGGTCCACAGCTTCCTGGTGGGTCATTGTCATCAAATCCATTAGGCCTAAATGAACAGGAGGCAGAAGCAGCTTGTAAGGCCCGGGCACGCGCGTTCAACTCTTGTTCCTAAAATTGAAAATAACTTTCATGAAACTAACATGCTAATTATTATGGCTGGGTATATCACATATATGAATATTCTAAAACTACCATAATCTTTAATAACATATCCTTCAAATCTCAGTGACTTAAGAAATTCTAGCACTGATCTTCACCAAATCCTACTAAAGTACAAAACCACCTGTGAGACAAGCAAGGCAGAGAAAGCAAATTCCTAACGCAACTCTAGTGAACGACCCAACCCAAAGCCATCTTCAGTATCCCATTTACAACACAGGTCAGCAAAGCGCCTACAACATAAAATGCCCCCACTGAATCAGGGCCCCCAGCGAACTCTAACACCACAGGGATGGAGGTCATCGTATTGAATTATCTTCTATCAACTGATGCTGCTGTAGTAATTATAGCAAGTTTCAAGTCAGAAAAGAAGCCTGCATTTTTCTTACCCATCATTTCCCTAGGGTCTCACCCAACAGTAAGACAGACCACAAGAAACACTGGTAGGTGATATGAAGCCTTTCTCCTTCCAGTAGTACTTAGAACTTTCATCAGGGCATTCATCTATGTACCAGGCACCAATAGGGTGCTCAACACATACTGATGGTTTTGCTGTAAAACGTTATTAGTCACTGAGCATCAAACGAAGCAAATATAAGTAAGCAATGGTAAATGCATGTGATAGCGTACACTACTGGATTCTGAAGCAAAAGCCAAGTGAGTGGCTGTGCCTGCTCAAACACTGGGTGACTAAGGAGGTCAAGGGATAAACCAGCAAAGCATCTAGATCCACGTTGCATTCTAAATAGGGTGCTGGCTGTGAGTGTTACAGGCAGTAGTTTCAGGCACTCCAAAACCCATGTCTCTCATCTGATACAGTATCTTTATCAATGACAAGCTGCTTCAAAGTCAAGATTGCACACGACCTCAGAGTATATATCTTTTACCACAGATAATTTCAACTTCAACTTAATCCTCGGCTCCACACTAAACCCCAATCCTAATAACCACGGTGATTTATAACTACTTCTTATATGATAGAAAACAAAGATATACATGAATACAATCTATTTCTTTTACCTTGATAGTAAGCCATGAGACTGGGCCTTAGCATTTGATGAGGTAAATGAAATACAAAGTATGCTGAATTTCTTAGATTTTGGGTAAAGCTAATTGGTTATGTGTCACTCTAAGAACACAGCTATATTCCTTTTAAAATGTATCATGTGCCACTATTTGGGGTATTGTAAAAAAAAATTATTTATTTGAGAGAGAGAGAATTGGTACACCAGACTGCAGCCACTACAAACGAACTCCAGATGCATGCAGCACCTTGTGCATCTGACTTATGTGGGTCCTGGGGAATTGAACCAAGGCCCTTTGGCTTTGCAGGCAAGTGCCTTAACCACTAAGCCATTTCACTCATTATTTGGGTATTTTATAATACACTGAAAATGAAATCTTTCTTCTAAAAATCAGTCCTAATTAATGGCCCAATTTTTTACTTTCATGAGTTTTCTGACATTTAAGCACAAAACTTAGAAACTTACTGATTTAAGCTCCTAAAATCACTTAACTATCCAATTATTATTCCAGTAATTTTTGTTCCTACAATTTTGCCTATAATTTACTGCTGCACACCGCCCCCACTGCCCATTTGAGGTAGGGTCTCGCTTTAGCATAGGCTGACCTGGAATTCACCACGTCATCTCAGGGTGGCCTAGAACTCACTGTGATCCTACCTCTGCCTCCTGAGTGCTGGGATTAAAGGCGTGCGCCACCATGCCTGGTTTATTGGCACTTTATTTTGGTGGGGAAGATGGGATCTCCCTATGTAGCCCAGGCTGGCAATCCTCCTACATCTACCTCCTGTGTGTCGGGCTTACAGGGATGCACCACCAGTCCTGGTTCTGGCAGGGTGGAAAATTTCAAAGAAAAATACTTTCAGCAAGACCTCTATTAACTTTAAATGAAATAAAATAATTTAGTGAAAAAGTTTATTCATAGATTAATTCATCTCACATGAAGCTTTTTTTTTTTTTTTTTTTTAAATTAAAGGAATGATCTCACTCTAGTCAGGCTGACCTGGAATTCACTAGGTAGTCTCAGGGTGGCCTTGAACTAACTCATAGCCCACCTCTGCCTCCCAAGTGGTGGGATTAAAGGCGTGCACCACCATGCCTGGCCTCATATGAAGCTTTTATTCCATTGCTTCTATTTCCTAATTTTTCTATCATCCCCTTTGTCCTGTTGCCCAGGTCCTTTGAGGATACAAATGCCATTTTTAAATCTTCTTTCAGTATTTATCTTATTCAGAGTATCAAGTTGGATTTCAAAATCAAAGCATTCAATTATTACCTGTTGTTTAGTACTTTCCACAAATAATTAAAAGTTATCTTCCCAACTTACCTGTAAATACAGTTTGTTGTCTTTTGTTATGGCATCCATAAGTTCTTTCTGTAGAGGTGGGTCTCCATTGATCCAGAGTCCATTGGTTGGGTTATTTCCACCTAATCCTTTAGTGCTGTTCTGTTTTTTATACAAAAGCACATAAGCTGTGTCTTTTGGAAATCGACTTGTAATTTTCTGGACTGACTGAAATGATGTAAATGTCACTCTGCTGTCATTAAACAAAAACCATTCTTTTGACATTTCCTTATTTTCCAGCTCCTGTTCAGTAACTGTGCTGGGACTCTCTCCTCGTAAATGGCTATGGGAAGGTGCTAATGCCAGACTTTCAGGCTGGGGGCACATCTGGTAGGAAGACCCTGAACCTGTGATGTTCCTGGCGTAAGAATAGTAATGCCCACTTTCAGAAGACACACCAGAATGAACAACAACAGAACTCAGTAAGTAGGGCACCAATGTGGGGCAGAAAGCGTCTTCAGTTGTAGAAGGTTTTAATTTCTTAGCTATGTTTTCATTAATATCAGTGAAGTCAACATCTATAGACCAACTTTCTGACAATGAAGAGAAGGAATTAGTTCTTTTAACTGGCAACTCCAAAACCAGTGGCAGTGAAACATTGTCTAAAATTTTTCTTCTCACATGGTATTTCTGATCATAGGAGAATCTTAGGAGCGTAAGAATAAGGTATTCAGGTTCCTCCGTGATTTGCATAGTTTTCTCAGCATTTTGTAGAGAGGCACAGTTTTCACAATAATATTGGTTGTCACCAGTAAGAATCTCTGGAGCCAAAAAATAATTTAGTAAGTCAGTTACTGAAGGTGTGGGTTTCTGAGGTACATCTTGACTGAAAAGAATCTTGGCAGAGTCACTAGAGACAGACATGTTTTCAGTACGGTGAAGCTCATCAGGAGGACAGCCTATTCTTTCGTTCACCACTGGGTCACAAACAAAGGCAGCTGCTGCAGGATTATAAACTATGGGCTCCTCGGAAGGGCCGGGGACACTGGTTTGCATGAGGCCACCGTATTGCACGTTGGGTAATGAGGCTGGATCTTGGAAGGACAAGTCTTCTGTGGAAGAGGAAGGACAAAAGGCCAGAGAGAGGTCTGTGAAGGCTTCCACTTTCTGTGAGGTACTCCTGCAGTTCAAGCAACATATGTGAGTCCGTAGTTTTCCTCCAAACATTTTCTCTATTAAAGTCTTCTCGCTGTCACTTGGGCAGGGGGTCTCAGATGGTACAGCTACCTTACTGGCTACTTCCTGTAGAGCAGTCTCACTACACCGCAGGCCTTCAGAAGGCTTGTATGAGGACTGAACTCTCAAGATCTTTTCTTCTTCATGGAGTCTGCAAGAGAATATGTCATATATAGGTAAGTTTAAATGGCATTTCCATTTAAAAATATTTGTGGCTTATGTAAGAAAATTATTTTATCAAGTGTAATACTTCACTTAAAAAAATCAGATTTCTCCTCTTTTAATGAAGATTACCACTGGGCTAGAGAGATGGCTCAGTGGTTAAGGCACTCGCCTACAATGTCTGAAGACCTGGGTTTGATTCCCCAGTACCTATGTAAGACCAGATGCACAAAGTAGCACATACATCTGGAGTTCAGTTGAAGTGGAGGCCAGAGGCCTTGGTGTGCCCATTCTCTCTGTCTCTGCTTGCAAATACATAGATAGCTAGATTAGATAAATGAATAAAAGTTGACCACGGAGTAGAGGATCTCGAGCAGCTGGGAGATCACTACTACTGATGACTCGTTTCACCTCCTCCATGCTGCTGCTTCACAGCATGTGCTATGTCACAGTTAACTATAGACGGCCCTACAGGGCTCTCTCTGCGCTCCACAGTTTAGAAGTCTGACACAAAAAAGCCACTGAATACATCCTTAGCTGCAAGGAAGGGAGGTTGCACAGGTGAACCCAACAAACTTTCCTGGTTATTTACCAGTAAAAAGAACAAAGGCAGAGATATATAGTAGGTTTATTACTAACTGGTAAGAAATTAGAAAAGCCTATAAAATACTTATAAATTGGCTCAAACTTTTGGTCCCCAAGCCCCTTTATATTCCCTTCCTTCCTTCCTTCCTTCCTTCCTTCCTTCCTTCCTTCCCTCCTTCCCTCCTTCCTTCCTTCCTTCCTTCCTTCCTTCCTTCCTTCCTTCCTTCCTTCCTTCCTTCCTCCCTCCCTTCCTCCCTCCCTCCTTCCTTCCTCCCTTCCCTCCCTCCCTTCCCTCCCTCCCTCCCTCCCTCCCTCCCTCCCTCCCTTCCTTCCTTCCCTCCTTCCTTCCTTCCTTCCCTCCCTCCTTCCTTCCCTCCTTCCCTCCCTCCCTCCCTCCCTCCCTTCCTTTCCTTTCCTTCCTTTCCTTCCTTTCCTTTCCTTTCCTTTCCTTTCCTTTCCTTTCCTTTCCTTTCCTTTCCTTTCCTTTCCTTTCCTTTCCTTTCCTTTCCTTTCCTTTCCTTCCTTTCCTTTCCTTCCTTCCTTCCTTCCTTCCCTTCCTTCCCTCCCTCCCTCCCTCCCTTTCCTTCCTTCCTTTCCTTTCCTTTCCTTCCTTTCCTTTCCTTCCTTCCTTCCTTTCCTTCCTTCCTTCCTTTCCTTCCTTCCCTTCCTTTCCTTCCTTCCTTCCTTTCCTTCCTTCCCTCCCTCCCTCCCTCCCTCCCTCCCTCCCTCCCTCCCTCCCTCCCTCCTTTCTTTCTTTCTTTCTTTTTGGTTTTTAAAGGTAGAGTCTTGCTCTAGCCCAGGCCTGGAATTCACTATGTAGTCTCAGAGTGGTGGCCTTGAGCTCATGGTGACCCTCCTACTTCTGCCGCCCAAGTGCTGGGATTAAAGGCATGCGCCACCATGCCCAGCCCCCTTTATATTCTTAAAAACACTAAGGAATGAGCTGGGGAGATGGTTCAGTGGTTAAGGCGCTTGTCTGCAAAGCCCCCAGGTCATTCAACTCCCCAGAACCCACACAAGCCGGATGCACATAGCGGCACATGCATGTGGAGTTCGTCTGCAGTGCCTGAGGGTCCTAATGTGCCCATTCTCTCTGCTCTATAATAAAAAAATAAAAATACAATATTTTAAAAAATACTAAGGAACTCAAGAACTTTTTCTTATGTACGTTAAATCAACTGATATTAACTATATTAAAAACATGAAAATGAAATACAAACATTTAAAAATAATGAACCTAGCATGTTAATATATGTAACTTTTTTTTTTTTTTTAATTTTTTTTTTAATTTTTTTTTTTTATTTATTTGAGAGCGACAGACACAGAGAGAAAGACAGATAGAGGGAGAGAGAGAGAATGGGCGCGCCAAGGCTTCCAGCCTCTGCAAACGAACTCCAGACGTGTGCGCCCCCTTGTGCATCTGGCTAACGTGGGACCTGGGGAACCGAGCCTCGAACCGGGGTCCTTAGGCTTCACAGGCAAGCGCTTAACCGCTAAGCCATCTCTCCAGCCCAATATATGTAACTTTTAAAATGAAGAAGTTCTATTTCCTAAAATCAAAGGCGTTAGTGGGAAGAAGGACGCTGCTTCAGGTTTTGTAGGTACGGCAGGGCCTGGCTTCCTGGACCACAGGCTCTTCAACCCTGCTGCATGTTTCTTCATATGAACTACGTGAAGGAAAGCTCACCTTCCACAGACACGCAGGAAAGAGACCTCAGAGTCCTGAGTGTTTTGGGATCTCTTAGGAATCCTTCTATTATGCTTTGATCACATCTCCCAAAGAAACCAAAATACAAACAAAAGAAAACTAAAATAAAATAAATAAATAAATATACATACAGTAATTGCAAGAGTATTTTAAAGATCAACACTTAAAAGATTATTTCAAAACAAAAGAAAACAATATTAGGTAGAAATAGTGTTATGTGAAGACATAATTCAATTTCTAAGTTTAAAATATATTTTACCTGTCTAGCAGAAACCTGAGGTATTCAGAACAGTCCTGCTGTGATCTGGGAGTAAACCAAGGAGGTCTGGAAGCCTCAAAGAATATCCGAGGTGCATATGCTTCCCTCTTGATAGCAGAAGAGAAAATACAAGGAAATACTTTTACAGCATCAACTCTATGATGTTTCATAAGACTTACTTTAAACTACAGTGTACTTGTTTTTACTAAAAGATGCTAAACTTGGGGGCAACTAAGAGGCAAAGAGACCAAGTTTAATATAAACTTAGCTAATCTTTAGTTGCAACTTCTCAAACTATAGGACTTGCCAAAGGACATACAGCTAAATGAGTAGCAGGGGGATTAGGATACACAGCTAAATAGTAGGAGGGATTTCATTAGAACGCAGGTACTACTGTCTTGATATAGTGCTCCTGGTATTTATTTCCCTGACAGTCATGCTTGAATCCATAGTTTTTTAAAAAAAACCCATGTGAACAGATATGTTAATGAAAATATATGTGGATGTGGTGGTTAGACTCAGGTGTCCCCATAAACTTAGGTGTTCTGAATGTTATGTTCCCAGTTGATGGAGATTTGGGAACTAACGTCTCCTAGAGGCAATGTATTATTGGGGGCAGGCTTATGGGTATTTGTAGCAGATAGATTCAGGTTTGCTGAGATGAACTTGCAGACCAGGCACAGTTGTGGAAGAAGGGATTTATTGAAGCTTACAGATCCACAAGTGACACTGCCTCCAGCCAGGTGGTTGCAGATGCAAACTACAAACAATAAAGAACTGAATGTATTGGGGGCCATCTATTCAAACCACCACAGTATTATAGCCAGTTTCCTCTTGCCACACTCTCCTGTTGCCATGTCCACCTTATGTAGGCCAGGGGGTGATATCCACCCTTTGCTCAAGTCATCATTTTCCCTGCCATTGTGGAGCTTCCCCTCTAGTCTGTAAGCCAAAATAAACCCTCCCATTTTTTTCCCCCAAATCTGCTCTTGGTTGGGTGATTTCTGCCAACGTGAACCTGACTGAAACAGTGGATAAAGTAGTTAGGGGATTATTTTACAGAGCCATACATATATTTTTTAGCTAAAAATTTGTCTGAATACATGTCCCATGTGTACAGAATGTGTTTGAGTACATGTCATACCTATCACAGTGGTTAAAGACCTTGATAATTGTCTTCCCTCTTTATCACAGAATCTCTGGTCATTTGGGTTCAAATCCTAGATTTGGCTACAAAAGGAACTGAGAAGGCATATGAAAAGACGTGATTATGACCAGAAAATCTGGAACCCTCTTGATGCTTTGAGTATCTGTGGTATTTATTAATAGTGTCCTTCTCAGTTAAGGAACATCTTATACCAACTAGAGTTGATTAGTTATATATAGCACTGAAGGAGGAAAGTTTGGCATACCAGCCAAGAGCCAATCTCATGCTGCTCATGCTTGGTGCATGGCAGCTTTCTTGAGACTTTTACCTACCTAATATAATCCCTGTGATTCTGCTACCAGAGTTTGCAACTAGGAGTGAGCTTTAATTAGGCTTTCTTGTCTCTTTTTCTTTTCTTTTTTTGAGTTAGGGTCTCACTCTGGCTCAGGATGACCTGGAATTCACTCTGTAGTCTCAGAGTGGTTGTCTCTTTTCTTGAAAGTAGGAAAACCTTCTAAGGCTTTCTTTCTTAGGAGCCCTGATTTAGTAAGTTAGTATAGTATATGTATTTGTGAAAATATGCATACATATGTATATGTACAATACAGTAAATATAGACTAGCGATAAATCAAATATAGGAACCAAACTACCAGGAAACAATGGGGGAGGGAAAAAGATAGTTTCTAACAAAATTCTATCAGAAAATTATTACCCAGAAGTGACTATCATCTCTGAATCTTGTTTTGATTCTTCACATTTAAGAAGTGATAACAACTGCACCACCAGCACTTAGAAGGCAGCAGCGGGAGGCATCAGGAGGGCAAGGCCGGCTTCTCACATGTCCCTCAAAAATTGTACCCAACAAAGCCGGGCGAGGTGGCACACGCCTTTAATCCCAGCACTCGGGAGGCAGAGGTAGGAGGATCACTGAGTTCGAGGACACACTGAGAATGCAGAGTGAATTGCAGGTCAGCCTGAGCTAGAGTGACACCCTACCTTGAAAAACCAAAAAAATAAAAAAATAAAAAAAATTGTACCTAAGATATACTTTTCAGAGTGTAAGCTTATAGTGTGGAAAATAAGGCCTTCCTGTCAATTCAGTTCTACCAGTTCTGAATCTCTCTTCTCTTCTGGCCCTAGTTACTATTTTTTTTTCAGATGTCTCTAAAAGACAATGGCAATTAGAATAAAACCAGAAAGTGACAAATCTATGTTGTATATATTATTTATATATATGTCAAAACCTAATCTATAAGTTCCT
Source organism: Jaculus jaculus (assembly GCF_020740685.1). Lineage (NCBI taxonomy): Eukaryota > Metazoa > Chordata > Mammalia > Rodentia > Dipodidae > Jaculus > Jaculus jaculus. The sequence goes on along the minus strand of NC_059113.1, from coordinate 91,369,679 downwards.
TGGAAATGGACTTCTCCTTTGAATATAGTATAGATTGTATGTAGTATTTCTGAAAAAAGTTTCTTGTGGGCTGGAGAGATGGCTTAAAAGCTAAGGTGCTTGCCTGCAAAGCCTAAGGACCCAGGTTAGATTCCCCAGTACCCACATATGGCAGATGCACATGGCACATGTGTCTGCAGGCCCAGGTATGCCCATTCTGCCTCTTACTCTCATAAATAAATTGTTTACAATTATGGAAGTTGTCAATAAAAAAAGAAAAAAAAAGTTTCTTGTATAAATTTGCTATTTGACCTTCAGATTATCTTGAATTAATCTGTGGACAAAAATATTAGTTTTAATTTTAAAGGCTTAACAGAAAAACAGATCGCTAAAAAAATCTGTAATTATAATGGAAGGTTAAGTAAGAATAAATAGCCCTGCAGCATAAAATTATTTTAGTTGTTCATTATACAAATAATTAAACTAAAAAATGCATTGAAAATTATTTATTTTTTCGAGACAGGGCCTTCTGGGTAGTCTAGCCTGCCCTTGAGCTCATGGCAGTCTTCCTGCTTCAGCCCGATAGCGGTGATTTATAGGTATGTGTGCCATCATGTCACACTTTAAGATTATTTTTTCATGAAGGAGATTACTTATTGGATAGGAAGTTGGATTTCATTTGCAATGATTTTTTACAATAGCAGATCAACCTAATATTCATCTACAAAGATACGAGGAAGAAATAAAAATCTCTAGATATATTAGACAGCATCTCATTAGCATTTGTAGGTGAGCTGTCCTAAGAAAGACATGTGATAACTACATCAGAGAAAAGGGTTCATTAAAGTAAGTTTAAACAGTATTATCAGTGCAGTTAACATGTACGTACCACAAACATGAACACTTACCTGTGTATGAGCCAAAAAGGCAAAAAGATGCTGTAATTTTTTCATTAATGAATTGCACCCGTTTAGATTCAAAGATAATACTTGTCTTCTGAAACTGAAACAGAACAAAATATAATTATTTATCTATTCATATGCATTTATAGATGTACACACTTTTTAAAATAATTTTTAAAAATTTTATTTATTTACTTATTTGAGAGAGAGAGAGAGAATGAGAATGAGCACACCAGAGCCTCCAGCCACTGCAAACAAACTCCAGATGTATACCCCCCTTGTGCATCTGGCTTATGTGGGTCCTGGAGAATTGAACCAGGATCCTTTGGCTTTGCAGGCAAATGCCTTAACTGCTAAGCTATCTCTCCAGCCCCATATATATATATATTTTTTTAAGAAGCTAAAAGGAAATTGGTTTAAGTACTTACTGTCCTTAAACTCCACTTACATGACTATTTGCCTAACAAAGTTACTGACTTATAGCATAGTAAAGAGTGGGAAAATGACATTACATGAACATTTGCCACATGCCTGACAGTAGCTGTGTGCTATCATATTTTTATTTTCTGGACCAACAAATATGAAGAGGCAAAAATATCAGTTTATAAACTTAATGGCCAATTTCAAATTCTTTCAATATATATGAAGTAAAAAAGTATGCTGTCATCAAAACACACCATAAAGTTAGGGTGATGGCCCTGGAGAGATGGCTTGGTGGTTAAAGGTGCTTACAAACCTGACAGCCTGAGTTCAATTCCCTAGTTTCCCCATAAAGTCAGATGTACAAAGTGCATGCATCTTGAGTTTGTTTGCAGTGGCAGGGGGGTCCTGGTGCATCCATTTTCTTTCTCTACTTATAAGTAAATAAAAATATTAAAAAATGCTTTCTATTTCAAGACAATATCACATCCATACAATAAATAATCTTTGACTTCCTTGTGCCAGTTACAACTGCTCTGAGTCTTTGCTTTCTGTCATATGTAAAACGAGTTGCTAGATGACCTCTGGTGGTGAGACAGGGAGTCTTCAGTCTTACTTTAACTCGGTTTATTTCTGTGAGAGACGCAGACAGTATGGGCACAGCACGGCCTCCTGCCACTGCAAACTCTGGACATATGCACCACTTTGTGCATATGGCGTTAAGTGGGTACTGAGGAAATGATCCTAAGCCATTAGCCTTTGTAGGCAAATGCCTTTAACTGATCCATCTTCCCAGCCCAGGTTTATGTTTCATATTACTTGTATCTAATAGTATACCTTTTCTTTAAAGTTTTTACCATCAAATACAAACCAAGAAACAGAACTATGTCAAACCCCAAACATCTTGCTGTTCATAATATACTTTGCGGGCCCCTCCCCAATGAACTAGAGCCAAGACTATATCTAATAGTACACAATTATTCTGGGCAAAAGCTTAGAACTCAACTTTTAAGCAGCTTTAGGAGTGCTCCACAAATACTTCAATGGTACCAAAGAAAAAATTCAATGTTTCTGCCTTTAAGAAAGTTAGTTGGTACTTAGTACCTCCAAGAAGAACATTCATCTAATGACTTCTGATTCAAACATGTTTGTCTGTACATTTGTCCACTAACCATCCTACAGGGGCAGCTTAAAAGAGCTTAAAATTCCTAAACAGCAACAAAGAGGGTGTTGATCTCATAGCAAATTACCCATGACAAGGTAAAATTTTGTATAACTCCCTTAAAAATATTAAAAAATAGCATGGGGTAATAGAAACAAGGACATGAGCAAACAAGAAGGAAGTACTCTAGGGCATAACCTCCCTGGAACAGGCACAGTCAATCCCTCTATTATGTTATGAAATATCAAGCTATAGCAATTTAAGAAAGAGTGGCATTGTAAATACAATGTATAATATGAACGGGTGGAATTTATATTAACATTTCAATAGCTCCTAAGCATTAAAAGCAGTCTCATTTCTGATTGAGAGACCATGGTGATGTTAACATCTAAGCCATTTGTAAGACATAATATGGCGACCATTCTCATTCTCTCATGGTGCACCACCATGCACAATTTCTAGTTAAAATGAAAAGGTTCAGCATGAAGCTTACTCTGTAGCCATGAACAATGCTTGTATGACACTGTTCATATAACATGTATTTCCTAGGTTAATAAGACCAGTTTTCCCGGTTTCAGATTTTCCAGACAGTCTAGACAAGCAGGATGCCAGAGCACTGGATTGCGACGTCCAGGCACTTTGACTGAGGACCAGTTTCATCTTCTCTTCACTGGGCTTAGGAAAATCCTAGACCACAAAGGAAAAACAGCTTAGAAGCGAAGTAAAAGTTTTTTGTTATTAAATTAATGAACATCACATTGAGGATTTTCCACTGATATTTAAGGTTTCTTCGTTCTCAGTCTTGGATATTGGTTACTCATTAAAAAAATTAAACGACCATTGCAGAATGGTAGTTAATTTTAATTGTCAACTTGATTGGATTAAGAGGCAACTAGGGCATTAATGAGGCACACTTTTGGTGTCAGAAGGGATTAGGTGAAGGGGAGAAGACCCACCCTAAATAGCAGGCTGTATTAGCTCTTGGGCAAGGGTCCACAGCTGAATAAACAAGGGATAAAGGGAAAACCACCTGGGCACTGACTGGCGTTCTCTTTCCTCCATTTCCAGAGCACCCCAATGTGACCATGCTCCCACCACAGATGTGCTCTACGGTCACCAGATCTCTCCATCACACTGGTCTGTACTGTCTTCTTTAATCTTTTCCAGACCCAGTCAGATGTGATCAAACCCCCGCATCACAAAACTAAGAGCTGCTCCTATAGCCTTATCTCCCATCTTGTTGGACTGTATCCTTACCTATGAGCCAATAAAGCCTTCCTCTTTTAAGTGGTTTCTTGTCAGTTATGAGATGTCCCACCACCCCTGCTTTTTTTTTTTTTTTTTTTTTTTTGTGACAGGCTAGCTCTCTATAGCACAAGCTGGTATGGACTCACTATATCCAACAGTGCCTTCAAACTTGTGACAATCCTCCTGTCTCATCTTTGCAACTGCTGGATTACAGACATGGGATACCATATCCTGTTTAAATGATTTTATTAATGTTGAAGAATACTTAAAAACCATGAATTCAAGTCACATCTGAACTACTTATACTTCCTATTTGCAAGCACAATGTTTATAAAACTACAACTTTGAGATCTGAAAGGATGCAGGAGTGCAGTTCAAAGTCAGCAGCATGGGGATTTAAAGTATATATAATTGAATAAGCCAGACAACAATTTGATTTCAAATTCTATGATGAAAACAAAAAGTCTCTCATTCACTGCTGTTTACTCAGTATATACTCAGGAATAAAATCCAAAGTAGGTGATTAAAAAAATGAGTTTCGCATAGTGACCTGACTTTGAAAAAAAAACTCATCTCACATTTTGTCATTTAGAAAATTATCTCAGCATGCAACAAGACATAATGAGGTATGACTTCCTGTCTGAGCAGCGTAGTGGATAGTAAGAAAAGTTGGAAAAATAACTTAGCCTTAAATGAGTAGCTTGTATAGAGTGAGACTACCACCTGATACTTAGATCTTAGAAAATAAACTTCAAAAAATTATTTATTTATTTAAAAGAGAAAGAGAGACAGACAGACAGAGACAGACAGACAGACAAAGAATGGCATACCAGAGACTCCAGCCATTGCAAATGATTCCAGATGCATGTGCCACCCTGTGCATCTAGCTTATGTGGGTCCTGAGGAATCTAACCATGGTCCTCTGGTTTTGCAGAAAGTGCCTTAACCGTTAAGCCATAACTTCAGACCTGTTTTTGTTTTTTAGTTGCTCTAGCCCAGGCTGACCTGGAATTTACTATGTAGTCTCAAGCTGGCCTTGAACTCACAGCGCGCTCCTCCTCCCTTGGCCTCCCAAGTGCTGGGATTCAAGGCATGTGCCACCACACCCAGGAGACAGAAGGAGAGAATATGAATGAATATGGGTGCACCAGGGCCTCTAGCCACTGCAAATCATATCCAGAGGCATGCGCCACTTTGTGTATCTGGCGTGGGCACTGGAGAGTTGAACTAGGGTCGTTAGGCTTTATGGGCAAGCACCTTAACTGCTGAGCCATCTCTTCAGCCCACAAATGTGTTTTAAAAGGTATTTTAATCTGCTCTGTAAGCTGTTGACAGCTAGTAGAAGTGCTTTCTTTGGGCTCCTTCTGGGCCTGTATGAGTTTTCAGAATTTTCAACAGGAAGCATGAACACTGAAGATGGCAGTCAACAGACACAGCGATTACGTACAGAGAGGAACATTAGCATCAGGTCCACGAGGGCTTTGGAATGATTTATGTGTCAAACCAGCACTAACATGGACTTTGTAACAGCCCTGTGTTCTGGACATCTGGTTAGTCTAATTTAGTTGAAGAGATAATGAAAACAATATTCTCTGAATTTATTTCAGATGCAGTAAATGTAAAGAGACTTTTATACTTATTTCAAGTGTAAAAAGGAAACATTACTAGAACTGATGTCTAGTAACTTCTTGTCAGCTATGGCTAAATTTAGTCCTTAGGCCCTTTGCTTTACTGATTTGCAGAAAAGACAGCTTGCTTTCTGGGATCCATTCAACAAGTATAACCAGTTCTTCTTAGAACCACCTTCTGCCAAGTTGAAAACAGAACAGGACAGAATTATAATAAAAATCCATGAACTCCACAGCAAAAATAAAAACTGGGAGGGTATCAAAGTCAAAGTTTTCACTAAACTGTGTTTCCTCAACTCTAAGATGTACTTATAGGTCAACATTTGATATTGGGAAGCAAAGTGGATGTATGTGCTCTTTTAATGTAACATATCTTTTCAAACAAGTTTCCCTAAAAGCTGTTATGAATTTAAAGATATACTTTTGATTGATGATACCAAAGAACTGAAGAAACATGGCTATTAAATTTAGAATGGTGATAGCCAATACAAGATTATACCCTTAAACATTAATGAAACCTTATCCTAACTCCATTTTTTCCAATAAAAGCTTATTACTGTAAAACAGTAAAACAAGTAGGTAGCTCTAGGATGCTTTATCACATTTGTCAGTTATACCACTGTCTGGTGTGCAACCACCATCATACCTTTACTGCCTCCAGGATTGGTTCGTAGAGATCTGGAAACCCAGAGTAATGATACATCATGCAATGGATCAACTCTGTTAACTGCACTAAGAAGGCTGTGCTAGAAGGCAGGCCATCACTTTTGAAAGAGTGAACCAAATTAACTACATGAGGGACAATCTGAAAAGATAAACAGTCCTTAATTAGTACAAATTGATAGCATATTCCCTTGCCTACACATGGAATGCAGAATGTTATGACAAGCACTTATATAAGTCATGGCCGTTTCCTAAAAAAGGAAGTTAAACATTTTGAGTATTAAGGTGAATCTTATTTACTAAATCATGTATAACTGTAACTGTATTTAATATACCCCTTCTCATTCTTATGATCCATCTAAAACACAAATTAAGGTATCAAATAGGGATCTCAGTCATTGTTGCAGTTTTTTTTTTTTTTTTTGGTTTTTTGAGGTAGGGTCTCACTCTGGCTCAGGCTGACCTGGAATTCACTATGTAGTCTCAGGGTGGCCTTGAACTCTCGGCGATCCTCCTACCTCTGCCTCCCGAGTGCTGGGATTAAAGGCGTGCGCCACCACGCCCGGCTGTTGCAGTTTTTAAAAAAGTATTTTTATATAAGAGACAGGAAGGGGAAGAATGGAAGCATTAAGGCCTCTTCACTACAAATACATGCACCACGTTATATATCTCTGGCTTTATGTGGGCACTGGGAAATCAAAGCCGGGCCATCAGGCTTAGTAAGCAAGCACCTCTAACCACTGAGCAATCTCCCCAACCCATTGCTACATTAAAAAAAAATGCCTTCAATTAAAAAAAATGTAAGGTATGCCGGGTGTGGTGGCGCACGCCTTTAATCCCAGCACTCGGGAGGCAGAGGTAGGAGGATCACCATGAGTTCAAGGCCACCCTGAGATGACAGAGTGAATTCCAGGTCAGCCTGGACCAGAGTGAGACCCTACCTCAAAAAACCAAAAAAAAAAAAAAAAAAAAAAAAAAAAAAAAAAAAAAAAATGTAAGGGCTATTATATTGACCAAATTATTTGTTTATTAATTGATATATATATTTTTTGCCATAATGAGGCTCAAATTTAGGGCCTTGTATATATCAGCTAAGGGCTCTATTACTTAGCTACATTCCCAGTTCAAACAGATCATTTAACACAACAACAATAAAACTCTCACAAAACAAAACAACAAAATTAAAATTTGTTAAAAGGGCTCCATCTAGTGTGAGTTTAAATTTTTTCATGTGAAAGAATTTGCAAGTCTACCCTATTAAGAATGTTTTTGAGAAGCTGGGCATGGTGGCTCATGCTTTTAATCCCAGCACTCGGGAGGCAGAGGTAGGAGGATTGCTGTGAGTTTGAGGCCACCCTGAGACTACATAGTTAATTCCAGGTCACCCTGAGCCAGAGTGAGACCCTACCTCAGAAAACCAAAACAAAAACCAAAAACCAAAAAACAAGAATGTCTTTGAGGGCCTGGAGAAATGGCTTGGCAGTTAAGGAGTTTGCCTGCAAAGCCAAAGGACCCAAGTTTGATTCCCCAGAACCCACATAAGCCAGATGCACAAGGTGGTGCAGGCGTTTGGAGTTCATTTGTAGTGGCTGGAGGCCCTGGCACACTCATTCTCTCTCTTAAATAAATAAAAATATTCTTTTATAAAAAGAATGTCTTTAAGGACTGGACAGATGGCTGAGTGGATAACGGCAATTAATTTCAAGGCCTGTTGGCCAGACTCAATTCTCCGGTACCCATATAGAGTCAGACGATCAGGACGGCTAGCACCTGCCCCTGGAGTTCAACGGCCGTGGGAGGAGGCCTGGGTGTGCCCATGCTGTGCTCGCGCTCCACGCTCAAATAAACAACAAAGTAAAAAATATAAACAAAAGGATGTTTTGAAATAACATGTATGTAACTCAAGCTGTACTGAGGAAACAGGGCACTCTTTGTTCTGATAAGCCTAGGGATGCCATCGTACTTTAGACTGGCTGTCCTTATAATCAAACAGCTTCCTTTAAAAAAGATGACTCTAGCCGGGCGTGGTGGCGCACACCTTTAATCCCAGCACTAGGGAGGCAGAGGTAGGAGGATCACTGTGAGTTCAAGGCCACCCTGAGACTACAGAGTTAATTCCAGGGCAGCTTGAACCAGAGTGAGAGCCTACCTTGAAAAACCAAAAAAAAAAAAAAGACTCTAAAAATACAATGAACTAGAAATGTCCATCATTTTTATGGAACTAGAATTTTTTTTTGTCTATTTTTATTTATTTGAGAGTGACATAGAAAGAGAAAGAAGCAGACAGAGAGAGAGAGAATGGGCGTGTCAGAACCACTGCAAACGAACTCCAGATGTGAGCGTCCCCTTGTGCATCTGGCTAATGTGGGTCCTGGGGAATCGAGTCTCAAACCAGGGCCCTTAGGCTTCATAGGCAAGCACTTAACCACTAAGCCATCTCTCCAGCCCACGAGACTAGAATTTTTATTTATTTATTTATTTGTTTTTAAAGGTAGGGTCTCATTTTAGCCCAGGCTGACCTGGAATTCACTATGTAGTCTCAGGGTGGCCTCGAACTCGTGGTGATCCTCCTACCTCTGCCTCCCGAGTGCTGGGATTAAAGACGTGCACCACCACGCTTGGCAGAACTAGAAATTTTAAACAGGAAAATTTAAAGCCAGATGTCACTACATCTTTAATCTCAGTATTTTGCAAGCAGGGGTAGTACTGCTTTGAGTTTGAGACCAGCCTAGAACTAGAGCGAGGTCCAGGTCAGCCTGGGTTACAGTGAGACCCTACCTTGAAAAACAAAAAAAAAAAGGGACAATTTAAAATGCTGACTACTGATAAAAATGTTCAAAACTTTTAATGCTGGTAATCAATACAAAAATGTTTAACTGTAAAATTGGGTTTAAAAGTCAATCAACCCAGAGTCGATCAGATATTTAAGAGGTTATAATCAAAAGGAAATAAATTCCATTTTACAGAAGTGGCTTATTTCATTAGCATGATGGCATCCTTGTTCTTAACAATTATAATTTGCTAGTACACATTTGTATTTCTGAAGGTAAAAAGTGATTTTGCATGTATATGTGTGCCTGTATATGTGTGTATGTGTGTATACAGGTATGCAATGCATGTGTGCATACATGTTTGTGGTATTCATGTTCGTGTGTGTGTGTGTGTGTGTGTATGTATGTCTGGAAGTTGATATCCGCTGAGTTTCTCGATTGCTCTCTACCTTATTTAGTGACATAGGGTCTCTCCCTCTAAGAGTTTGCTGACTCAGCTAGTCTAGCTAGTTTGCTCTGGAAATGCCCTACTTCCCCTCATGAGCACTGGGACTACAGGCCACCATGTCCACCCAGCATTTATGTGGGTGCTGGGGATTCAAACTCAGGTCCTCACACTTGCACAGCCAAGTATTTTACCACATGAATCTTATATTATAATGCTATAAAGCATTCTATTTTATTGGCAGCACATCTTTTTGACTACTCTTTTTTTTTAAAAAAAATTTTTTTTTAAATTTATTAATTTGACAGCAACAGACACAGAGAGAAAGACAGATAGAGGAAGAGAGAGAGAATGGGCGCGCCAGGGCTTCCAGCCTCTGCAAACGAACTCCAGACGCGTGCGCCCCCTTGTGCATCTGGCTAACGTGGGACCTGGGGAACCGAGCCTCGAACCGGGGTCCTTAGGCTTCACAGGCAAGCGCTTAACCGCTAAGCCATCTCACCAGCCCTTGACTACTAACTCTTGATAAAAGTGAAGTTACAGCTCTATTTGGATTACAGAATCAAAAAGCACTACCAGCAATGAGAAATGCCCTAATGAGATCCTTTCTTACCCCTACACAGAATAGTTGTGTTAACCATAGTCTTCCTCCCTCCCTCCTTCTCTTCCTTTTTTAATTTTCAAGGTAGGGTCTCACTCTAGCCCAGGCTGACAAAGAATTCCTTATGTAGTTTCAGGGTGACCTCAAACTCAAAGTGATCCTCCTACTTCTGGAGTGCTGGGATTAAAGGCGTGCGCCACCACACCCAGCTAAAACCATGTTTTTTTTTCTTTAAAGAAAATATTTTTATTTATTTATTTGCAAGCAGAGAGAAATAAGAGAAAGACAAAGATATAAAGAGAACGGGCACATCAGGACCTGTGTATCTGGCTTTATTGTGGGTACTGGAGAATCGAGCTAGGGTTGCTAGGTTTTGTAGGAAAACACCTTAGCCACTGAGCCATCTCCGCAGCCCCTCAACTATATTCTTTTTAAAATATTTTTTAAAGTTTTTATTTATTTATTTGAGAGCGACAGAGAGAGAAAGAGGCAGAGAGAAAGAGAGAGAGACTAGGCGCACCAGGGCTTCCATCCACTGCAAACGAACTCCAGACACGTGCACCTCCTTGTACATTTGGCTAACGTGGGTCCTTAGGCTTCACAGGCAAGCGTTTAACCGCTAAGCTATCTCTCCAGCCCCCGCAACCATATTCTTAAATAAATAGTACTATTTCTGTTCTGCTCAGTCTGGCTTTATTCTTGTGCTCGATGTCTTAAGATGCATCACAGCTTTTACACTACCGTTTCTATCCTGTCTACATCAAAGGCACTGATGTTGCTATACTCTCAAATTACCAGCCATTAATAAGTTTATCCTATTGCTAACATGTCTGCATTTTTATGGTACTAAGATCAAACCTAAGGCCTCATGCATGCTAGGTGAGTGCTCTATCACTGAGCAACATCCCCCATGCTTCATCTTTGTGTAAAAGTAAATCTCAATGATAATTCTGCTTCATAAAAGTCACAATCTGTCACATACTTTCTTGTTAGTCAGAAATCCAAAGTTATTTTATTTCCTCAGAAGTGAAGGAAGAGAATGGGAGATGAAAGAAGAATTTTAACACTGATTTTGATAGTTCCAAATACACTAAACGCTTTTCTAGTCTATATCTGATCTTTGCAATCAGGTTATACAGCTCTCCTTCAGCCTCCTAAATGGTCAATATCATTACTGGATCACAGACATGCAAACAAGACTGAGTCCTGAAGTTACACAGAACATACTTCCAAGCAGGCTTCTACCTTCTGAATACTTACAAGTTGATGTTTTTGATGAATGTGTAAAATTAAATGTCTGTGATGCTCATTACTTGAGGAAATGTGTACAATTTACCTAGTAGCTTTGGTAATTTTTTTTCTTTCTTCATTTTAACTATTCACCATAGCAACTATTTAAAATATATTTTCTCTTTTTATTAAAAAGTATATAAAGGCTAGAGAGATGGTTCTGTGGTTAAAAGCACTTGCTTGCAAAGCCTGATGGCCTGGGTTTGATTGCCCAGTACCCACATAAACCCAGATGCAAAGTGGCACTTATGTTTACAGTGGTAGGAGGCCCTAGCAAGCCCATATACACTCTTCCTCAAATAAAAACAACTTAGCCTAAACAACTCACATTACAGCATCAATCCTGGTTCACTGTAACATTTTCTGAATAAGTAATGGGATGAGTAATGATGCTGTTGACTCCATGTTATTCTCATACATAGCTACCCTGAAACCCAAGTCCTTCACTGAGTTATTTGGAGTTACTGCTAACCTAATCACCACATGCTTCATTACTAGGTGTCTGAGTTATTTTTAGTTGAGTAGAGGGTCAAGTTATGCACAGTACTTAGATAGTAAATTAGGTCTTGATTTTTAGGCTTTCCTAAGGCAGATCACAATTTCCAACTTTCAGATATATTCCTTAAATAAATGATTTGAAACTTCATTAAATTCAATACCTAAAGTATCAGTAGGACATTTGTTATTTTAACAACTTTTCTAAGGAAAAAAAAGCAATACAAAAGGCAGGGGGATATCATCATTTTTTAATAAACTGTGTAGCCTGAGTGATCAGCCAGAGATTAAAGAAAGCACTCAGTGAGAAAAGCAGGAGTCATCAGAATGGAGATAAAAACTATGTAGCTGGTTTCAAGTGGCAGGAATGTGGGTATATTTTAAAGGTTAATAGACTAATAGAGAAGAAAATGCCCTAGTTCTAGGACTAAAACATGTCTACATAGTTTTAAAGCTATCTATAGATTTCAGCCATTTTAATCCTTTGCTGTGTGTATGGGCGACAGACACCCATGAGTGACACCCACATGTACAGCAGGAATTCCAGTTGCTGACAAGGCTGTAAAGGGGGCAACTTTATTGAGACACAAAACATTTTGCAAATGTATTCCTTGGAGGAATATCCCGCAGTTACATTTTCTAAGAAGTTAGAAAGCTCCATGAAAATCAAGAATAAGGCTAACTAGAGCCAGGTGTGGTGGTGTACACCTTTAATCCCAGTGCTGGGAGGCAGAGGTAGGTGAGTTTGAGGGCCACCCTGAGATTACATAGTGAATTCCAGGTTAGCCTGGGCTAGAGAGCTAGACTCTATCTCAAAAAAAAAAAAAAAAAAATAAATAGAAATAAATAAATAAAAAGCTAACTAAACGCAGTATTTTGATTATACATAAATGGGGCCCAATAGCAATGTAAATTTTGAAAGCAAGGCTTTTCAGATGTAGAGAGCTCATTTCATAAACTTACCAAATGGAACGCCTCTGGAGAATGCTGAAAACTGAGCAGCATGTGAGAGAGAACTGTAAGAGCACCGGGCCTCACAAGAGGAAACCAAAGTCGGTTAAAGACCTGCAATATAAAACACCACACCTGAGTCTGTAGGAAAGTCATGAACTTGATCACTTATTTTGCTAGGGCTAAAAATTATTTGTGAGTGTCCTTCTTTCTATAAAGTTCTGTTATAGAATATGCTATTAAACTTTAAGAGAAGAAGAAAGCATGTCACACTGTGACAAGTCAGGGAGAATGAAATGGGCTAATCAGTTCTCAAACTTCCCAGTTAAGGGAGAACATGTCAAACCATGTGAGTAAGGTTGTAATATTGTGGTTTACTGCTCATTCCATGTACCTACTACTGGTGAGCACTGCTCCAGGTATGAGAGCAGCAAGAGTTCTCTGTCATGCATGGATTATGGCCTAAGGGACATTTAGACATGACAAAAAGAAGCAATGATAAGGGCTATACATACCAAGAACAGTATGATGATCAGGAAATCCTGGATGGCAAGCAAGTGTTTTATTCCATAAGTGGTGTCAAAAATGTCTCATGAGGATTGAAGAAATGGCTTAGTGGTTCAGGCACTTGCCTGGGAGGTTCAATTCCCCAGTACCCATATACAGTCAGATGGACAAAGTGGTACATTCATATGGTGTTTGTTTACAGTGGCTGGAGGCCCTGGCACGCCCATTCTCTCTCTCTGCTTCTTTCCCTCTCAAATAAATAAATAAAATATTAAGATGTTATAAGCCGGGTGTGGTGGTGCACACCTTTTATCCCAGCAGAGATAGGTGGATCACTGTTCAGTTCGAGGCCACCCTGAGACTACATAGTTAATTACAGGTCAGCCTGGGCCAGTGAGACCCCACCTTGGAAAGAAAAAAAAAGTTATAAGACACCTAATTTGAAACCATGAGACACAATAGAAGATACCTGCACTTCAGAGTTGCAAGCAAGCCTCCAGAAGAGAATGAACAAAGACTGAGCTCCAGGCAATCTAAAAGTTAGAAAGGGCAGAGAGGAGACTGCCAGTGAAGGGTGAACACCAACAGAGCATGGTGTCCTAGAAATGAGGCTAGCAGTAACTTAAGAGGGAGTGATTTGACTAGGGTGTGGCTCAGTGGTAGTATCTGCCTGGCCCTGAACTTACTCCCCAACACTGAAAACAAGGTGGGGGGGGGGTGACCAACTGTGTCTAATACTGCTGTGCTGACACGTCAAGTGAGGAGATCTGAGAAACGACCCCTAGGTTTAGCAACACTGGAAAGCACAGTCTCAAAGGTAATTTGTACAGCAACACTGGTAAAGCTTAATAAGCTGGATTTAAGAGCTTACAGGGGAGCTGGAGAGATGGCTTAGCAGTTAAGCGCTTGCCTGTGAAGCCTAAGGACCCCGGTTCGAGGCTCGGTTCCCCAGGTCCCACGTTAGCCAGATGCACAAGGGGGCGCACGCGTCTGGAGTTCGTTTGCAGAGGCTGGAAGCCCTGGCGCGCCCATTCTCTCTCTCTCCCTCTATCTGTCTTTCTCTCTGTGTCTGTTGCTCTCAAATAAATAAATAAAAAATTTAAAAAAAAAAT